>NC_040077.1:1250000-1875000 GCF_003369695.1 Bos indicus x Bos taurus | reverse complement strand
CAATTTTTATTAATGGGTGGGATTTTCGAATGTTGGTCATTAGTGTTCTTGCAGTTGAATAACAACGATGGTTTTTCATATCATTAGTCGTGGTTAGATTCCATGCAAAATAATGATAACATACATTGTATTTATTTTAAGTATTATTTTTGTGATTGGTTTTGTAGGGTTTTCTTCAAAACCTTCACCTATTTATGGTGGGGCTAGGGTTGATTGTGAGTGGTGGAGTTGGTTGTGGTATTGTATTAAATTTTGGTGGGTCTTTCTTGGGCTTAATGGTTTTCTTAATTTATTTGGGGGTATAAATAGTGGTTTTGGTTATACAACGGCTATGGCTACAGAACAGTATCCTGAGATTTGGGTCTCTAATAAGACTGTTTTAGGGGCATTTATTACTGGTTTGTTAATGGAATTTTTGATAGTTTATTATGTGTTGAAAGATGAAGAAGTGGAAATTGTATTCAAATTTAACAGTTTAGGGGATTGAGTAATTTATGGTACACGAGACACTGGGTTTTTTAGTAAGGAAGCCATGGGAATTGCAGCCTTGTATAGTTATGGTACTTGGCTAGTTATTGTAACTGGTTGATCTTTGTTAATTGGTGTTGTGGTTATTATGGAGATTACTCGTGGAAATTAAATAGGATTATGCTGATGAGGATTGTAACTAGGAAGGAGAGGAAATACAGTTTGATTAGGCCCTTTTGGCTTGTAAACATGGCGGATGTTTTTATTTGAATTAGCGAGGTAGTTTTTGGTAAGATATTTTTTAATCAGATTAGGTCTAGAAGAGAGGACTCTGATTTTTGGCTTATTGTTAGGTTTATGTAAGGGATCAGGCAGTGTATGATTGTGGGAAAATATCCCAATAGGTTGGAGAATTTGAAGGCACTTAATGGATACTTAAATTTTAGGTTTTGGGTTGTGTTGCTAATTTCTATTGCTAGAATAAAGCCTAGGGTTGTTACTGCTAGAGCTATTATTTTTAGATAGTAAGGTATGGTTATCTGGGGGATTGTTGTTGGAGGAATATTGTTAGTGATAATAAATCCTGTGAAAAGGCTTCCAATTAGTAGGCATTTGATGGAGTTACTTAGAAGGGGATTGTTTTCAGTGATAATGACTAAGGTTGGGAATTGGTGTTGTCCTAGAAGTGCAAGTACAGTACAAGTACTGTAGATGGCTGTGAAAGAGGTGGCAACTAGGGTTATTAAAAGGGCTCAGGCATTGGTATATGATGTGTTGGCAGCTTTGATGATCAAATCTTTGGAGTACACTCCAGTAAGGAAAGGTATTCCTGTTAGTGTGAGACTGCCAATGATGAGGGCTGTTGTGGTGAATGGTATAGCTTTGAATAGGCCTCCTATTTTTCGGATATCTTGTTCGTCATTTAGAATGTGAATAATAGAACCAGAGCATATGAATAACATGGCTTTGAAGAAGGCATAGGTGCAAATATAGAGGAATGCTAGTAGGGCTGATTAATGCCACTTGCTACTATTATAAGGCCTAGTTGGCTGGATGTAGAGAAAGCAACAATTTTCTTGATGTCATTTTGGGTGAGGGCACATATTGCTGTGAATAGCGTGGTGATAGCCCCTAGGCATAGTATAATGGACTGGGCAAATTTATTGTTCTCTGTTAGTGGGTAAAAGCAGAATAGTAAGAAAATGCCGGCTACTACTATTGTGCTTGAGTGGAGTAGTGCTGAGACGGGGGTGGGGCCTTCTATTGGGGAGGGTAGTCATGGATGTAAGCCAAATTGGGCGGATTTTCTGGTCGCAGCCAATACGAGGCCTATTAGAGACAGGTTGGAGTTGTCTGGGTTTAATATGAAAATTTGTTGGAGGTCCCAGGTGTTAAGGTTAGTTAGAAAGCATACTATTGCTAGAATAAAACCAATGTCACGGATGCGATTATACAGGGTTGCTTGTAGGGCTGCTGTGTTTGCATCTGCTCATCCATATCATCATCCGATGAGCAAGAATGATATAATTCTGACGCCTTCTCAGCCAATGAGTAATTGAAATAAGGTTGTTTGGGGTAACAAGGATAAGTATGGTGATAAGAAATAAGAGTAGGTATTTAAAGAACTGGTTGATGTTGGGGTCTGAGTGTATGTATCATATTGAGAACTCTATAATAGACCATGTAATGAATAGTGCTACTGGGACAAATATTATTGAAAAATAATCTATTTTGAAGCTAAGTGATAGTTTAAGGGTTTGGATAGTTAGTGTCAGTTTGAAATGATTATCTCTTGGCCTGTGTGGATAAATATTATTGTGGGAATTATACTAGTAATGAAGGCGTATGAGATGGTTGTTTTTACCTAAAGTGGATAATTGGAGGTTTTGTAGATGTTGGAGCCTGTTATTATAATGGGTATGGTTAGTAAGAATAGGGTGGTCAATGTGAAGGAAGAGAATAGGTTTATTACTTTTATTTGGAGTTGCACCAATTTTTTGGTTCCTAAGACCAACGGATAACTACCATCCTTTAAAATTCTAAAAAGCCATGTTGTTAGACATGAGGGCATAGAATTAGCAGTTCTTGTGTACTTTTTCTGTACACAAGAAGGTAGTAAACTTCTATTATTAGATTCACAATCTAATGTTTTTTTTAAACTATAGTACAAGGATCCTAGAATAATTTTGGGGTTTAGGGATAGTAGTAATAAGGGTAAAATGTGTAATGACATAAGAGCATTTTCTTGCATGAAGGAGGGTGTAATATTGTTGATATGCTGGGTGTATTTGCCTCGTTGTGTTGTGATTAGCATGTATAGGGAGTATAAGGCAGTAATTATCATATTTGCTCCTATTAGAATAATTTTGATGTTAGATCATGAAAAAGTTTATATTACTACAAACAGCTCCCCGATCAGGTTAATTGTTGGGGGTAGAGCCAGATTAGTTAAGCTTGCTAAGAGTCATCAGGTGGCCACTGGTGGGAGGAATGTCTGTAGGCCTTGGGCTAGGATTATTGTTCGGCTGTGAATTCGTTCGTAGCTAGAATTTGCTAGGCAGAAAAGTATGGAGAATGTAAGACCATGGGCAATTATTAGGGCTGTAGCTCCTATGTAGCTTCAAGGTGTTTGGATAAGAATGGCTACAATAACAAGTGCTATGTGGCTGACAGAGGAGCATGCGATGAGTGACTTTAGGTCCGTTTGGTGAAGACAAATTGAGCTAGTCATGATTATACCCCATAAGGATAGTATGATAAATGGATATGCTATAAAGTCGGTTATTGGGTTTAGGAGCAATGTAATTCGTAGCATGCTGTATCCCCCTAGTTTCAGTAGGACTGCTGCAAGAACTATAGAGCCTGCAATGGGGGCTTCTACATGGGCTTTGGGTAGTCAAAGGTGGAGGCCATATAGTGGTATTTTTACTATGAAAGCTATTATGCATGCTAATCACATAAAGACATTTGATCAGGAACTAGATATTGGTTGTACTCAGTATTGAAGTATTAGGAAGTTTAGGGATCCTACTGTGTTTTGGATGTAGATTAATGCAACCAGCAGCGGGAGGGAACCTACTAGTGTATAAAATAGGAAGTAGATGCCAGCGTTTAGGTGCTCTGTTTGGTTTCCCCATGGGGTGATAATAATAAGTGTTGGGACTAGTGTTGCTTTGAATTGAATATAAAACAGGATCAACTCTATGGCAGTAAAGGTTATGATTAGGAATAGTTGCAGGAAGATTAGTATAGTAATATATAGTTTTTTTCGGGTTACATTTTATTTTATAGTTGATGTTTGCTAGCTATTAATATTAGGGGAAGAAGTCACATGGTTAGGATTAATAGTGGTGTTGATAAAGAATCAGAGAAGAAAATTAGTGAAAAGTTGAGGCTGTTATTGCTAAATTGATTTATGAGGAGTAGGCTTGTGAGGCTGATTAGCAGGCTATGGGTTGTAGAATTGATCCAGATTATATTGCTTTTTGATAATCAGGTTAGGGGTATGAATATTACTGTGGGAATAATATATTTTAGCATTGGAGTAGATTAAAGTTTTGTACATAATCAGTACCATATGTGTTTGATACTATTACTAGTAGGGATAAGCTGCTTCACAGGCCACGAAGACCAGCAAGATGATAGGTATTATACTAGCTAGGGTAAAATGTGAGTTTAAGATTATCAGGGTGGCTATGACGAATAGGGATAATATTATTCCTTCTAGGCATAGAAGAGATGATATTAGGTGGGATCGGCATATTAATAGTCCTGCAAGAGATACTGTGAATGCTATTATAATGTTTATGTATACTAGGGACATTTGGTAATTATGAATTTAATCATAATCTAATGAATCAAAATCATTTATTTTGCTTTAAACTAAATACCATACTTGGTTCATTCTAGTCCTTTTTGAGTTCATTCGTAGGCTAGGCTTACAGCCAATAGAAGGATCAGGAAGAGGGCTATGGTGAGCATTGTGTTTAGGTTGGTTGGTTGTGAGGCTCAGGGTAGTGGTAGAAGGAGTGCAATTTCCAGGTCAAAGAGTAGAAATGTGATGGCTACTAGGAAAAATTTTATGGAGAAAGGCAGGCGAGCTGATCCCATGGGGTCGAATCCACATTCATATGGACTTGTTTTTTTTTTTGTTGTTTTTTTTTTCTGAGTACACATTTAGTTGGGGAAGTCAGAACGCAATAATGACAGGTAGTGTAGCTAGCGTGAGGTTGGTTAGGAGGGCTAATATTAAGTTTATTATTCTTTTTCGGACTAGACTGAAACTAACTGATTGGAAGTCAGTTGTACTAGTTAATACTAAAAGAATATGAGGCTCATCAATAGATAGATACATGCAGGAAGAGTCATACTACATCTACAAAATGTCAATATCAAGCGGCAGCTTCAAAGCCGAAGTGGTGGTTGGAGGTGAAGTGGGATTTCAGTTGGCGGAAGAAACAGACAATTAGGAAAGTGGATCCAGTGATGACATGCAGGTGTCCGATCCCCACATCTGGACAACTGTCTGAGTCAGAGGGGAAACAATTAAGGCTGAGAGTGAAAGAGCTGCTCTGTGACACCCTAAATGGAATGAGAATTAGACAGTCCTTGCCACAGCTATACATAACCTGGACAGTAATGCTGGTTCCCTGGAAGGTGCAGCGGCTGGGAGCTGGAGTTTAGGGATTGTGGAGCAATCCCAGGGCGAGGCCTGCTGTTGACTGTGGAAAGATCGAGGGTCTGTGAGGCAGGAGATTGTAGGGGGGAGTGCCTGTGGAGGAAAGCTGGACAGCCATGGAAGCAAGGCATTACAGCTAATTCACGCGTAGGGGGTGGAGCCATCAACGTAGCCTCTGTCTCCCCACATGTCAGCATCAGCAGCTGAACAGAGAGGCTGGCCCACCAAACGCCTGACACACTGAACTACAGAGTAGGACCCCACGCAGGGTGCCCCTTTAAGTGCCTGATGTGCTGATCTACAGAGTAGGACCCCAGTGGTGGAGGTGGGGGGTAGGGGGGGGCCTCTATGTTTGGGGGCACCAAACAACAGAGAAGGACCCCAGGCAAGGGAGCTCTCTAAGTGCCTGAATGGGCGGAGCTACAGAGAAAGAGCCTTGAGTGCCAAAGAGGCCTTCTGAGTCTTGAAAAAAGACTGATAGGACCATAACTCCTACCACAGAGGCAGTCTGTGTCCCTGCACATTTGGCACTGCCAGGGTCCTTGAAAGCCAAACAGATGCGCCACCTTCACGCTTAACTCTCACTGGGGGCAGAGCTTCCATAGGCAAAACAAAGTCTCCTGTCTATGCACACAGGATCGCTTTGGTCATGTCCAGCTTTTTGTGACCCTGTAGACTTTGGCCTACCAGGTTTCTCTGTCAGGGAGGGGGATTCTCCAGGCAAGAACACTGGAGCATGTTGGCCAATGCTGGTTGCCATATCCTTCTAGAGCACTATATTTCCTGCTGCCCTAGCCACCAACTCCTCTGAGTACCTGGTGCTGCCAGAACCCCTGTGACCCAAGCAGCTGCACCACCCCCACACCTGGCCCTCACAGGGGCAAACCCAAGCCCTCCAAGGCAGCCTCAGGAGCAAACCCCAGTGGATGACTAACATGCAGAGGTGGAAATAAAACCACAATTGAAACCCATGGGCAGTGTGGCTAAGTGAAACTGAAAATGAAGTTGCTGAGTCGTGTCTGACTCTTTGCGACCCCATGGACTATAGCCTACCAGGCTCCTCAGTCCATGGGATTTTCCAGACAATAATACTTGAGTGGGTTGCCATTTCCTTCTCCAGGGGATCTTCCCAACACGGGGATAGAACCCAGGTCTCCCACATTGTAGGCAGACGCTTTACCATCTGAGCTGCCAGGGAAGCCAGTATGGCTAAGGAAGACCCAAAACCTTCTCACCAGCTGTACAAACTGCAGATTAAATCCACAGATCAACTAGGCAGACTCTGTGTCTTTGGAATATATAAAAGGTCACTGAGAGCTCCCACAAAAGAAAACGCACTAATTCTCATAGCCGTGGTACTGGAGGCAAGAACACGCAGCAGTAGGACCAGATTAGAATCTGAGCTGCCTGCACAGCAGGTCCAGTGATCAGCACAGTGTTGGAGGGCATCCTAGGGAGGTAAAGTGGACTATGATTCTCAGCAAGGGAAAGGATGCCGACAGCAGTGACTCAAGAAAAACATTTATTATTCTTATTTTTTTACTTACTTGTAGAATCTTTTGGATTTTTTTTTTCCCTTTTTTTCCACCTCTGTTGTAGTTGTCAATTCTATTGGCACTATGAAATCCAATTAAACTTTTGAGCCTTTTTTTTTCTTCAGTCACATTTTTACTGTTGTTATAAACCTCTACCTCTATGTTGGGCTTTTGCAGTTCTGTTGAGTTTTCCTTTTTTATTTCTCTGTCTCTCTTTTTAATTTTAATTTTTAATTTTTTAAACCTATTATTATTTTTTCTACATTTATTCCTTTGTTTGTCTTTCCTACTGTTCTTTTCCCCTTGCACTTAATCTTTAGCATATATAAATATTTATCTACCTCTAGTTAATTATGCACATCTATTCTTTCTTTTCTTTCTCTCCTTTCCTCTCAACATGTTCATTAGTTTTATTTTCCTTGCTTTATTCCCCAATTGGCACCTTGCGTTAGTTTTGTTTTCCAGTTTGTGATTTAGTTAGTTTTGTTCTGGTGGACTATAATTTTTGGTTTCCTTTGTTCACTGGGTAAATCTATTGTACTTTATATATTTGTTGGACTTTTTTGATTTTGCTTATGGGTTTATATGTCTATGTGTGTATTCAGTCACACTTTTTATTGTTACTGTAAACCTCTGCCTCTACAATGGGCTTTTGTAGTTCTGTGGAGATTTCTTTTTTCTTTCTTCTTCCTTTATTTTTCTTTTCTCTTTTGTACATTTTTAATTTTTAAAACCTATTATATTTTTTCTATACTTATGCCTTTGTTTGCCTTTCCTACTGTTCTTTTCCCCTTGAAGTTAATCTTTAATATATATAAATCTTCTTCACCTACCTCTACTTAACTTTTCATATCCATTCATTCTTTCTTTTCTTTCTTTTCTTTCCTCTCAACATATTTTTAGTTAGTTTTGCTTTCACTGCTTTATTCCCTGCTTGGCACCTTACTTTAGTTTTGTTTTACAGTTTGTACTTTAGTTAGTTTTGTTCAAAACTGGTAAATATAATTTTTTATTTCCTTTGTTTGTTGGGTCAGTCTACTGTGCTTTATTTTTGTTGGACTGTTTTCACTCTGCTAATGGGTATATATGTATGAGTATATTCCATTATTTTAATTATTATTATTTTCCTGATTTTGTAACTACCATTTCTCTGCAGTTGATCTTTGGTTTCTCATTTTTGGATATTTGTTTTAATCTCACTTAATGCATAACAAACCATTTGTGGAATCTTCATTCCTGACCAGAGATCAGGCCCTGAGCCTTTGGAGTGGGAGCACTGAATCCAAGACCCTAGACTATCAGAGAACTAACCCTAGGGACTATCAAATAGTGTGAACTCACACAAAGGAAACCACCTAAATACAAGACCCGGCATCACCCAACCACCAATAGCACCCTGTGCAGGATGCTTCATCCAAACAACAAACAAAACAAAAATACAAACCAAATCATCAGCAGACAGGATTACTACCTCACTCAGTCTTGCCCATCAGAGGAAAAACAAACAAACAAAAACTCAGCACAAATCTCACCCTATACAAAGCTTATACAAACCACTGGACAAACCTTAGGAGGGCAGAAACCAAAAGGATGAAAGAATCCAACCTCATTCAAGGAAAGAATTCAACTTTCCTTGAAGCCTGGGAAAAGGAGACCTCAAATAAAATAAGTTTAAAAAAATAATAATGAAAAGGCAGAGAAACACTACATAAATGAAGGAACAAACTAGAAACACAGAAGTCCAAATAAAGGAAGAGGAAATAGGCAAACTATATGAAAAAGAATTCAGAATGATGATAGTAAAGATGATCAAAAATCTTGGAAATAAAATGGAGAAAATGCAAGAATCAATTAACAAAGACCTAGAAAAATTAAAGCATAAACATACAGAGACAAACAACAGAATTACTGGAATTAAAAATACTCTAGAAGGAATCAATAGCAGAATATCTGAAGCAGAAGAACGAATCAGTGAGCTGGAAGATAAAATTGTGGAAACAACTTCTGAAGAGCATAATAAAGTAAAAAGAATGAAAAGAACTGATGATAGTCTCAGAGACCTCTGGGACAATATCAAATGTACCAACATTCGAATTATTGGCATCTCAGGAAAAGAGAAAAAGAAAGGGTATGAGAACATTTTTGAAGAGGTTATAGTTGAAATTTTCCCCAACATGGAAAAGGAAATAGTCAACCAGGTCCAAGAGGCACAAAGAGTCTCATACAGGGTAAACCTAAGGAGAAATATGCCAAGACACATATTAATTAAACTAAAAAAAAAGACTAAATACAAAGAAAGAATATTAAAAGCAGCAAGGGAGAATCAACAAGTAACTTACAAGAGAAACCCCATAAGTGTAACATCTGGTCTTTCAGCAGAAACTCTGCAGGCCAGAAGGAACTGGCAGGATATATTTAAAGCATTGAAAGGGGAAAATCTACAACCAAGGATCTCATTCAAAATTAATGGAGAAATAAAAGGCTTTTCAGACAACAGAAGTTCATAGAATTCAGTACCACCAAAACAGCTTTACAACAAATGTTAAAGGGACTTATATGGTCAGGAAATACAAGAGAAGAAATAAGGTCCACAAAATAAACCCCCCAAAATTAAGAAAATGGCAATAGGAACGTATATATCAATCAGTTCGGTTCAGTTCAGTCGCTCAGTCATGTCCGACTCTTTGCAACCCCATGAATTGCAGCATGCCAGGCCTCCCTGTTATATATATGAGTATATATCAATAATTACTTTAAATGTAAATGGATTAAATGCTCCAACAAAAACACACAGACTGGCTAAATGGATACAAAAAGAAGACCCATATATACACTGTCTAAAAGAAACCCACTTCACATCTAAAGACACCTATAGACTGAAAGTGAGAGGATGGGAGAATATATTCCATGCAAACAGGAAGCAAAAGAAAGCTGGAGTAGCAATCCTCATATCAGACAAAATAGACCTTAAAAAAGATTACAAGAGATAAGGAAGGACACTACATAATGATCAAGGGATCAATCCAGAAGGAAGACATAACAATTGTATAAATCTATGCACCCAACATAGAAGCACCCCAATACACAAGACAAACACTCACAGACATAAAAGGAGAAATTGACAGTAATACAATAATAGTAGGAAATTTTAACACCCTACTCACACCAATGGACAGATCATTAAAATATAAAATTAACAAGGAAATACAAGTCTTAAATAATACATTACATGAGATGGGTCTCACTGATATCTTCAGGACATTGCATCCAAATGCAGAAGAATATACCTTCTTCTCAAGTGCACGTGGAACATTCTCCAGGGTAGACCACACCTGGGTCATAAATCAAATCTCAGTAAACCTTAGAAAATTCAAATTGTAGCAGGTATCTTTTCTGACCACTAGGCTATGAGACTAGATATCAGTTACAAGAAAAAAAAAAACGTAAGAAACACAAACACATGGAGACTAAACAACACGTTTCTAAATAACCAACAGGTTACTGCAGAAATCAAAAGGGAAATCAAAACTTTCTAGAAACAAATGACAATGAAAACATGACAACTCAAAACCTATGGGATGCAGCAAAAGCAGTTCTAAGAGGGAGGTTGATAGCAATTCAATCCTACCTCAAGAAACAAGAAAAACATCAAGTAGACAACCTAACTTTATATCTAGAACAACTGGAAAAAGAAGAACAAAAAAAAAAATAGTAGAAGAAAAGAAATCATAAAGATCCAAGCAGAAATGAGTGAAAAAGAAATAAAAGAAACAATGGTAAAGATTAATAAAACTAAAAGCTGATTCTTTGAGAAGATAAACAAAATTGACAAGCCTTTAGCCAGACTCATCAAGAAAAAAAGAGACAAGAATCAAAAATCAACAAAATTTTAAAAAATCAACAAAATCAGAAATGAAAAAGAAGAGGTTACAATAGACAATGCAGAAATACAAAGGATTATAAGAGATATTATGAACAATAAATATGACAAAAAAATGAAATGGACAGATTGTTATAGAAGTTCAATCTTCCAAGACTGAACCTAGAAGAAATAGAAACTATGAACAACCTGACTAAAAGCACTGAAATTGAAGCTATGATCAAAAATCTCCCAAAAAAACAAAAACTCAGGAACAGATGGCTTCACAGGAGAATTCTATCAAACATTTAGAGAAGATCTAAGGCCTATCCTTCTAAAAGCTCTTTCAAAAAATTGCAGAGGAAGGAACCCTTCCAAACTCATTCTATGAAGCCACCATCACCCTGATACCAAACCAGACAAAGACAACACAAAAAAAGAAGACTACAGGCCAATATCACTGATGAACATAGATGCAAAAATCCTCAACAAAATTTTAGCAAACAGAATTCAGCAACACATCAAAAAGCTCATACACCATGATCAAGTTAGGGTATTCTAGGTATGCAAGGATTCTTCAATATACAGAAATCAATCAATGTGATACACCATATTAACAAACTGAAAGATAAAAATCATATGATCATCTCAATAATGCAGAAAGCACTTTTTACAAAATTCAGCACCCATATATGATTTAAAAACTCTTCAAAAATGAGCATAGAAGGAACCTACTTCAACATAGTAAAAGCCATATATAATAAGCCTACAACAAACATATTCTCATCAGTGGAAAACTGAAAGCATTCCTCCTAAGATCAGGAACAAGACAAGGGTGTCCACTTTCACCACTATTATTCAACATAGTTCTGGAAGTCCTAGCTACAGTGATCAGAGAAGAAAAAGAAATAAAAAGACTCAAGATCAGAAAAGAAGAAGTAAAGCTCTCACTGTGTACATAGAAAACACTAAAGATACTATCAGAAAATTACTAGAGCTAATCAGTGAATTTAGCAAAGTTGCAGGATACAAAATCAATACACAGAAATCACTCGCACTTCTATATACTAACAATGAAAAATCAGAAAGAGAAATTAAGAAATCAATCCCACTCACCATTGAAACAAAAAGAATTAAATACCTAGGAATAAACTTACCTAAGGAGACAAAATAACTGTACACAGAAAATTATAAGACGAAGATGATATAAACAGATGGAGAGAAAATTCCACGTTCCTAGGAAGGAAGAATCAATACTGTGAAAGTGACTGTACTACCAAATGCAATCTACAGATTCCTATCAAATTACCAATGGCATTTTTCACAGAACCAGAGCAAAAAAATCTCACAATGCATTTCACAATGCATTTGGAAACACAAAAGACCCCAAATAACCAAAGCAGTCTTGAGAAAGAGGATGGAGCTGGAGGACTCAACCTTCCTGACTTCAGATTATACTACAAAGCTACAATTTCAAGACAGTATGGTACTGGCACAAAAATAGAAATATAGACCAATGGAACAAAATAGAAAGCTCAGAGATAAACCCATGTACCTGTGGGTACCTTAATTTTGACAAAGGAGGCAAAAAGCAGAAAGGAGCAAAGACAGCCTGGTGTTGGGAAAACTGGACAGCTACATGTAAAAGAATGAAATTAGAACACTTCCTAACACACACACAAAGATAAACTCAAAATGGATTAAAGACCTTAATATAAGACCAGAAACTATAAAACTCTTAGAGAAGAACATAGGCAGAACACTCAGTGACATAAATCAAAGCAAGGTCCTCTATGACCAACCTCGTAGAGTAATAGAAATAAAAACAAAAATAAACAATTGGGAACTGATTAAACTTAAAAGCTTTTGCACAGCAAAGAAAACTATATGCATGGTGAAAAGACACCCCTAAGAATGGAAGAAAATAATAGCAAATGAAACAACTGACAAAGGATTAATTTCCAAAATAGACAAGCAGCACATACAACACATTACCAGAAAAACAAACAACCCAATCAAAAAGTGGGAAAAAGACATAAACAGATATTTCTCCAAAGAAGACATACAGATAGCTAACAAACACATGAAAAGATGCAACATTTCTTAAAGAACTGCAAATCAAAACTACAATTAGATATCACCTCACACCGGTCATAATGACCATCACCAAAAAGTCTACAAACAATAAATGCTGGAGAGGGTGTGGAGAAAATGGAATGCTTTTGCACTGTTGGTGAGAATATAAATTGATACAGCCATTATGGAAGACAGTATGGAGATTTCTTGAAAAAATAGGAATAAAATGACCATATGACCCAGCAATCCCACTCCTAGGCATATACCCTGAGGAAATCAAAATTGAAAAAGACACATGTATCCCAGTGTTCATTGCAGCACTATTTACAATAGCTAGAACATGGAAGCAACCTAGATGTCCATCAACAGATGACTGGATAAAGTTGTAATACATATACACAATGGAGTATTCAGTTCAGTTCAGTCGTTCAGTCATGTCCAACTCTTTGTAACCCCATGAATCACAGAACGCCAGGCCTCCCTGTCCCTCACCAACTCCCGGAGTTTATCCAAACTCATGTCCATCAGGTCGGTGATGCCATCCAGCCATCTCATCCTCTGTTGTCCCCTTCTCCTCCTGCCCCCAATCCCTCCCAGCATCAGAGTCTTTTCCAATGAGTCAACTCTTCGCATGAGGTGGCCAAAGTATTGGAGTCTCACCTTTAGCATCAGTCCTTCCAACGAACACCCAGGACTGATCTCCTTTAGAATGGACTCGTTGGATCTCCTTGCAGTCCAAGGGACTCTCAAGAGTCTTCTCCAACACCACAGTTCAAAAGCATCAATTCTTCGGCACTCAGCTTTCTTCACAGTCCAACGCTCACATCCATACATGACCACAGGAAAAACCATAGCCTTGACTAGACGGACCTTTGTTGGCAAAGTAATGTCTCTGCTTTTGAATATGCTATCTATGTTGGTCATAACTTTGCTTCCAAGGAGTAAGCATCTTTTAATTTCATGGCTGCAATCACCATCTGCAGTGATTTTCAAGCCCCCCAAAAATAAAGTCTGACACTGTTTCCACTGTTTCCCCATCTATTTGTCATTAAATGATGGGACCAGATGCCATGATCTTCGTTTTCTGAATATTGCTCAGCCATAAAAAAGGAACATATTTGAGTCAGTTCTAATGAGGTGGATGAACCTAAAACCTATTATACACAGTGAAATAAGTCAGAAAGAGAGAGATAAGTATCATATTCTAATGCATATATACAGAATCTAGAAAAATGGTACTGAAAAGTTTATTTACAGGAAAGAAATGGAGAAACAGACATAGAGAATAGACTTATGGACATTGGGAGAGGGAAAGAGAGGGTGAGACCTATGAAACGAGTAACATGGAAACTTATATTACCATATGTAAAATAGATAGCCAATGGGAATGTGCTGTATGGCTCAGGAAACTCAAACAGGGGCTCTGTATCAACCTAAAGGGGTGGGATGGGGAGGGAGATGGGAGGGAGGCTCAAAAGGGAGAGGATATATGTAGATAGCATATTGAAAAGCAGAGATATTACTTTGCCAACAAAGGTCCGTCTAGTCAAGGCTATGGTTTTTCCAGTGGTCATGTATGGATGTGAGAGTTGGACTGTGAAGAAAGCTGAGCGCCAAAGAATTGATGCTTTTGAACTGTGGTGTTGGAGAAGACTCTTGAGAGTCCCTTGGACTGCAAGGAGAGCCAACCAGTCCATTCTAAAGAAGATCAGTCCTTGGTGTTCTTTGGAAAGAATGATGCTAAAGCTGAAATTCCAATACTTTGGCCACCTCATCAGAAGTGTTGACTCATTGGAAAAGACCCTGATGCTGGAAGGGATTGGGGGCAGGAGGAGAAGGGGATGACAGAGGATGAGATAGCTGGATGGCATCACCGACTCAATGGACATGAGTTTGGGTGAACTCCAGGAGTTGGTGATGGACAGGGAGGCCTGGCGTTTGTGATTCATGGGGTCGCAAAGAGTCGGACACGACTGAGTGACTGAACTGAACTGATATGTATACCTGTGGCTGATTCACATTGAGGTTTGTTAGAAAACTACAAAATTCTGCAATGTAATTTCCTTCAATAAAAAATAAATTGTAAAAAAAAGTCAAATGACATGTTGCCCACAGAAAACTTGTATTAACTTTAAGGACTCACATATACTAAAAATGAAGGGGTGGGGAAAGATATTTCAGGGAATTTGAAGCTAAAATAAAGCAGGAGAAGTATATACATAAATCATACAAAATAGACTTATAGATAAAAATGGTCAAAAAATAAATAAAAATGGTCACAAGACACAAAGAAAGTCATTATATAATGATAAAGAGTAAATTCATCAAGTGTAGAACACAATCATAGGCATTTATGTACTCAACATCAGACCACCTAATTTAGAAATAAAATACAACAAAACTGATAGAAAAAATAAACAGCAACATAGTAACAATTGAGGACTTTAAAATTTTATGCTCAACAATGAATAAATTGTCCATACAGAGAAAAAAAGAAACAATAGATCTAAACAATGCCATAGAACAAATGAACTTAAGACATATACTGCTGTTTCAACAGCAGTAGAAAAAACATTCTTCTCAGATGTATGTGAAATGTTTCCTAGAATATATTGTATGTTAGGCCACAAAATAAGTGTCATCTGCCGGGAGATCCCACCCATGACAAGGTCATGCGGAAGAGACCTGATGGGCAAGGTGGATCAGGACTCGAGGGATCCCCTGGACCTGCTCGAGCATCTACCCCATAACCGGAATCTGTCAGTCTTACTATTTTATGACTTTCACCAACTCCTCTGACATTAACGAGGGGCTATCCCCGACCACCTTTCCCTGAAGGAAACTAACTTAGAGCTCTAGTTAATAAGTTTCCTGGGCATAATAGGAGTGTTTCAATTCAAACCCCTCAGATGGCTTTCTAACTTGCCTGACAGGTTTATCTGGACTTTTATGACTACACATGTGATTGTTTACAGCCTCCCAACCACAAGGAAGCTTAAAACATTCTAAAAATATAGAGCCTTTCAAGGAGTTAAAAATTATTAGAATAGAACTGGTGAAGGATTTCATTGTTGAACCAATGCTTGCTGTCAAGTTTTCCAGAACTAGACATTTCTCCAAGGAAGACATTCAGATGGCTAACAAACACATGAAAAGATGCTCAACATCACATCAATGTCCCCTACGCATTGTGTCCTTGAAGTATATTAGTTGATATAGTTTGTATATAGAAAAAATAAGTAGTAGCTTTGGTGTTTACAACTTTAGACCCTTGAGTTAATAAATTCTTTCCTTGTTATACCCCACTGCACCTTTGCCCTATAGGAATGCAACTTTATCTAGTGCTTTTGAAGAGTGGCGCCAAACTTTAGAAAAATCACTTTTAGAGAAAATAAGTTTTCTGGTTGTCAACCTTTATCAGAAGAAAGAGTCATAAAATGTTAACAGGCCTCCTGGCCAGAAGATGATGTAAATCACCTAAAGACTTTGTATAAGATAGGTTTGCAGAAAGAAAGCCTGGTCTCAATAAGGGTCAGGACTGCTGACCCTGCATGACTCTGCATCCTCCATTATCCTCTATGTACAACCAAGGATATAAAAGCTCCTTTTAAAAATAAAGTTACGGGCCTCAGTCACCGAAGCTTGGTCTCCCCGTGTCATGCTTTCTTTCTTTCTCTTTCTCTCTTTTTCTCTCTCTCTCTTTCTTTCAGGCTGACTCCTTGGAGCACAGAGGCTTTCTGAGTTCACTCTTTTGCCCAGGCTTCTAAGACCCAATCGGGAAGGTGCCCCTCGTCTTCACTCAGGGGAGAAGGCGCCCTGCATCTTCACCCCACCAAGAGGGCGCCTGTGGCCTCCATGAACAGAGCAAGTCCCATGTCAGGGACTTTATTGGCTTTCTGTGTAAACCAAGGAATATCAGCCTCTTTCTCTCCCCTTTACTCTCTCTTTCACTGACGCCGTTCATACTGAGGGTATCCCTGGGTCCTGCTGGGGCTGGACCCTGGTAGTCATCAAATCCAAGAAGATAGAAATTATATCAGATATCTTTTCTGAACACAAAGTTATGAAACTACATATCAAAAAGAGTAAGAAAGAGGAAATTTTCACAAATATCTTGAAATTTAAAAATACACTCCTAAACAATTGTACAGAGAAGGAAATGGCACCCCACTCCAGTACTCTTGCCTGGAAAATCCCATGGATGGAGGAGCCTGGTAGGCTGCATTCCATGGGGTCACTAAGAGTCAGGTACGACTGAGTGACTTCACTTTCACTTTTCACTTTCATGCACTGGAGAAAGAAATGGCAATCCACTCCAGTGTTCTTGCCTGGAAAATCCCAGGGATGGGGGAGCCTGATGGGCTGCTGTCTATGGGGTCGCACAGAGTCAGACACAACTGAAGTGACTTAGCAGCAGCAAACAACTATAAAATTAACTAAATAAGAAGGTCATACTACAAGGCCACAGTCATCAAGACAGCATGGTACTGTCACAAAGACAGAAATATAGATCAGTGGAACAAAATAGAAAGCCCAGAGATAAATCCACGCACATATGGACACCTTATCTTTGACAAAGGGGGCAAGAATATACAATGGAGAAAAGACAATCTCTTTAACAAGTAGTGCTGGGGGAAATGGTCAACCACTTGTAAAAGAATGAAATTAGAACACTTTCTAGCACCATACACAAAAATAAACTCAAACTAGATTAAAGATCTAAACGTAAGACTAGAAACTATAAAACTCCTAGAGGAGAACATAGGCAAAACACTCTCCAACATAAATCACAGCAGGATCCTCTATGACTCACCTCCCAGAATATTGGAAATAAAAGCAAAAATAAACAAATGGAACCTAATCAAAATTAAAAGCTTCTGCACAACAAAGGAAACTATAAACAAGGTGAAAAGACAGCCTTCAGAATGGGAGAAAAAAATAGCAAATGAAACAACTGACAAAAATTAATCTCAAAAATATACAAGCAACTCCTACAGCTCAATTGCAGAAAAATAAACAACCAAATCAAAAAATGGGCCAAAGAACTAGACATTTCTCCAAGGAAGACATACAGATGGCTAACAAACACATGAAAAGATGCTCAACATCACTCATTATCAGAGAAATGCAAGTCAAAACCACAATGAGGTACCATTTCACTCCAGTCAGAATGGCTGCGATCCAAAAGTCTACAAGCAATAAATGCTGGAGAGGGTGTGGAGAAAAGGGAACCCTCTTACATTGTCAGTGGGAATGCAAACTAGTACAGCCACTATGGAGAACAGTGTGGAGATTCCTTAAAAAAAACTGGAAATAGAACTGCCTTATGACCCAGCAATCCCACTGCTGGGCATACACACCGAGGAAACCAGAATTGAAAGAGACATGTGTACCCCCAATGTTCATCGCAACACTGTTTATAATAGCCAGGACATGGAAGCAACCTAGATGTCCATCGACAGACGAATGGATAAGAAAGTATATATACACAATGGAGTATTACTCAGCCATTGAAAAGAATACATTTGAATCAGTTCTAATGAGGTGGAAGAAACTGGAGCCTATTATACAGAGCGAAGTAAGCCAGAAAGAAAAACACCAGTACAGTATACTAACGCATATATATGGAATTTAGAAAGATGGTAACAATAACCCCGTATGCAAGACAGCAAAAGAGACATAGATGTATAGAACAATCTTTTGGACTCTGTGGGAGAGGGCGAGGGTGGGATGATTTGGGAGAATGGCATTGAAACATGTATAATATCATATGTGAAATGAATTGCCAGACCAGGTTTGATGCATGATACAGGATACTAGGGGCTGATGCACTGGGATGACCCAGAGGGATGGATGGGGAGGGAAGTTGAAGAGGAGTTCAGGATGAGGAACACGTGTACACCCGTGGCAGATTCATGTTGATGTATGGCAAAACCAATACATAATTGTAAAATAATTAGCCTCCAGTTAAAATAAATAAATTTATATTTAAAAATAAATAAATAAATGTGACTGGGTGGGGGAAGCTTAAAATCTTAATTGGATTTCATAGTACCAATAAAATCGACAACTACAACAGAGGGGGAATAATGGGGGGTGGAATGCAAAAGAATATACAGAACAAGTCAAAACTTAAGAATAATAAAGGTTTTTCTTGAGTCAAAAAAAAAAAAAAAAAGAAGAAGAAGGTCATTAGACTGAGATGGTCAGAAGTAAACCTATGATTCTATAGTAATCCATGACACAAGAGGCAAGAATCTACAATAGGGAAAAGACAACCTCTTTAATAAATAACATTGGGAAAATTGGACAGGTACCAGAAAAAGAATCAAACTGGACTACTTTCTCACATGGTATGCAAAGGTAAACTCAAAAGGATTTAAAGACTTAAGTGTAAAACCAGAAACCATAAAACTCGAGAAGAAAACACAAGCAGTACATTCTTTGCCATTGGTCTTATTGATATTTTACTGGATCTGTCACCTCAGGCAAGAGAAACAGATGCAAAAATAAACAAATTGGATTATATCAAACTAAAATCTCTTGTGCAATGAAGGAAACTACAAAATGCAAAAGCCACCTATCAAAGAGAAGAAGATATTTGCAAATTATATGTCTGATAAAAGGTTCACATCCAAAATATATAAAGAATTCATACAACAGCATCAAGATAAGCCAAACCTAATTAAAAAGTAGGCAGAATATTTGAATAGGCAGTTTTCCAAAGAAGACTTGCTGCTACTGCTGCTGCTAAGCCGCTTCAGTCGTGTCCGACTCTGTGCGACCCCATAGACGGCAGCACACCAGGCTCCCCTGTCCCTGGGATTCTCCGGGCAAGAACACTGGAGTAGGTTGCCATTTCCTTCTCCAATGCATGAAAGTGAAAAGTGAAAGTGAAGTTGTTCAGTCGTGTCCTACTCTTAGCGACCCCATGGACTGCAGCCTACCAGGCTCCTCCATCCATGGGATTTTCCAGGCAAGAGTACTGGAGTGGGGTGCCATTGCCTTCTCCAAAAGAAGACTTAGAGGTGACCAAAAGGCATATGAAAAAAGTCACAATATCAATCGTTAGCAGTTCGGATCAGTTGAGTCATTCAGTCGTGTCCGACACTTTGCAAACCCATGAACTGCAGTACGCCAGGCCTCCCTGTCCATCACCAACTCCTACAGCTTGCTCACACTCATGTCCACCAAGTCAGTGATCCCTTACAACCATCTCATCCTCTGTCATCCCCTTCTCCTCCTGCCTTCACACTTTCCCAGCATCAGGGTCTTTTCCAATGAGTCAGTTCTTTGCATCAGGTGGCCAAAGTATTGCAGTTTAACATCATCATCAATCCATCCAATGAATATTCAGGACTTATTTCCTTTAGGATTTACTAGTTTGATCTCCTTGCAGTCCAAGGGACTCTCAAAAGCCTTCTCCAACACCACAATTCAAAAGCATCAATTCTTCAGTGCTCAGCTTTGTTTGTAGTCCAACTCTCACATCTATACATGACTACTGGAAAAACCATAGCTTTGACTAGATGGACCTTTGTAGGCAAAGTAATGTCTCTGCTTTTTACTATGCTTTCTAGGTTTGTTATAGCTTTTCTTTTTCACAAGGAGCAAGTGTCTTTTAATTTCATGACTGCAGCCATCATCTGCAATGATTTTGGACCCCAAGAAAATAAAGTCTGTCACAGTTTCCATTGTTTCCCCATCTATTTGTCATGAAGTGAGTGAAAATTTGCCTTAAAGCTCAACATTCAGAAAACTAAGATCATGGCATCTGGTCCCATCACTTCATGGCAAATCAATGGGTAAACAGTGGAAACAGTGTCAGACTTTATTTTTGGGGGGCTCCAAAATCACTGCAGATGGTGGATGCAGCCATGAAATTAAAAGACACTTATTCCTTGGAAGGAAAGTCATGACCAACTTAGATAGCATATTCAAAAGCAGAGACATTACTTTGCCAACAAAGGTCCATCTAGTCAAGGCTATGGTTTTCCCAGTGGTCATATATGGATGTGAGAGTTGGACTGTGAAGAAAGCTAAACACTGAAGAATTGATGCTTTTGAACTGTGGTGTTGGAGAAGACTCTTGAGAGTCCCTTGGACTGCAAGGAGATCTTTGCAGCCCATTCTAAAGGAGATCAGTCCTGTGTGTTCTTTGGAAGGAATGATGCTAAAGCTGAAACTCCAGTACTTTGGCCGCCTCAAGCAAAGAGTTGACTCATTGGAAAAGACTCTGATGCTGGGAGGGATTGGGGGCAGGAGGAGAAGGTAACGACAGAGGATGAGATGGCTGGATAGCATCACTGACTCAATGGACGTGAGTTTGAGTGAACTCCGGGAGTTGGTGATGGACAGGGAGGCCTGGCATGCTGCAATTCATGGGGTCGCAAAGAGTTGGACACGACTGAGCGATTGAACTGAACTGAATGGGACCAGATGCCATGATCTTAGTTTTCTGAATGCTGAATTTTAACCCAGCTTTTTCACTCTCCTCTTTCACTTTCATCAAGAGGCTCTTCAGTTCCTCTTTGCTTTCTGCCATAAGGGTGGTGTCATCTGCATATCTGATGTTATTGATATTTCTCCCAACAACCTTGACTCCAGCTTGTGCTTCATCCAGCCCAGTGTTTCTCATGATGTACTCTGCATAGAAGTTAAATAAGCAGGATGACAAAAGACAGCTTTGAAATACTCCTTTCCCAATTTGGAACTAGTCTGTTGTTTTATGTCTGGTTCTAACTGTTGCTTCTTGACCTGCATACAGATTTCTCAAGACGCAGGTCAGGTGGTCTGGTATTCCCATCTCTTTCAGAATTTTCCACAGTTTTTTGTGATCCACACAGTCAAAGGCTTTGGCATAGTCATTAAGCAGAAGTGGATGTTTTCTGGAACTCTCTTGCTTTTTCAATGATCCAGTGGATGTTGGCAATTTGATCTCTGGCTCCTCTGCCTTTCCTAAATCCAGCTTGAACATCTGGAAATTCATGGTTCATGTACTGTTGTAGCCTGGCTTGGAGAATTTTGAGTATTACTTTACTAGTGTGTGAGATGAGAGCAATTGTGTGGTAGTTTGAACGTTCTTTTGCATTGCCCTTCTTTGGGATTGGAATGAAAACTGACTTTTTCCAGTCGTGTGGCCAGTGATGAGTTTTCCAAATTTGCTAGCATAATGAGTGCAGCTCTTTCACAGCATCATCTTTTAGGATTTGAAATAGCTTAACTGGAATTCCATCATCTCCACTAGCTTTTTTCATAGTGATTCTTCCTAAGGCCCGTTTGACTTTGTATTCCAGGTTTTCTGCTTCTAGTTGAGTGATCATACCATCGTGGTTATCTGGGTCATGAAGATCTTTTTTGCATAGTTCTTCTGTGTATTCTTGCTATCTCTTAGTATCTTCTGCTTCTGTTATGTCTTGACCATTTCTGCCCTTTATTGTGCCCATTTTTGCATGAAATGTTCCCTTGGTATCTCTAATTTTCTTGAAGAGATCTCTAGTCTTTCCTATTCTATTGTTTTCCTCTATTTTTTTGCACTGATCACTGGGGAGGGCTTTCTTATCTCTCCTTGCTATTCTTTAGAACTCTGCATTCAGATGTATATATCTTTACTTTTCTCCTTTGCCTTTTACTTCTCTTCTCTTCTCAGCTATTTGAAAGGCCTCCTCAGACAACCATTTTGCCTTTTTGCATTTCTTTTTCTTGGGGATGGCCTTGATCACTGCCTCCTGTATAATGTCATGAATGTCCATCTATAGTTCTTCAGGCACTCTGTCTATCATATCTAATCCTTGAATCTATTTGTCATTTCCACTGTATAATCATAAGGGATTTGATTTAGGTCATACCTGAATGGTCTAGTGGTTTTCCCTACTTTCTTCATTTTAAGTCTGAATTTTCCAATAAGGAATTTATGATCTGAGCCACAGTTAGCTCCTAGTCTTGTTTTTGCTGACTGTATGGAGCTTCTGTATCATCGACTGCAAAGAACATAATATAATCATTCTGATTTATGTATTGACTATCTGGTGATGTCCATGTGTAGAACTGTCTCTTGTGTTGTTAGAAGAGGGTGCTTGCTACGACCAGTGTGTTCTCTTAGCAAAACTATGTTAGCCTTTGCTCTGGTTCATTTTAAACTCCAAGGCCAAACTTGCCTGTTAAACCAGGTATCTCTTGACTTCCTACTTTTGCATTTCAGTTCCCTATGATAAAAAGGACATCTGTTTTTTGTTTTGTTTTGTTTTGTTTTGTTTTGTTTTTTGTTTTGTGTGTGTGTGTGTGTGTGTGTGTGTGTGTGTGTGTGTGTGTTAGTTCTAAAAGGTCTTGTAGGTCTTCATAGAACCATTCAACTTCAGCTTCTTCAGCATTACTGGTTGGGGCACAGACTTGGATTACTGTTATATCAAATGGTTTGCCTTGGAAATTAACAGAGATCATTCTGTCATTTTTGAGACTGCACCCAAGTACTGCATTCTGGACTCTTCTGTTGACTATGAGGGCTAGCCTATTTCTTCTAAGAGACTTTTGCCCACAGTATAGATATAATGGTCATCTAAATTAAATTTGCCCATTCTGGTCCATGTTAGTTCACTGATTCTTAAACTGTCGATGTTCACTCTTGCCATCTGTTTGACCACGTCCAATTTACCTTGATTCATGGACCTAATGTTCCAGGTTCCTGTGCAATATTGTTCTTTACAGCATCAGATACTTCCATCACCAATCACCTCCACAACTGGGCATTGTTTATGGTTTGGCTCCATCTATTCATTCTTTCTGGAGTTATTTCTCCACTCTTCTCCAGTAGCATATCGGACACCTACCAACCTGGGGAGTTCTTCTTTCAGTGTCATATCTTTTTGCCTTTTCATACTGTTCATGGGGTTCTCAAGGCAAGAATGCTGAAGTGGTTTGCCATTCACTTCTCCAGTGGACCATGTTTTGTCAGAACTCTCTGCAATGACCCATCCATCTTGGGTGGCCCTACACAGCATGGCTCACAGTTTCATTGAGTTAGACAAGGCTGGTGGCTCAGTGGTAAGGGACCCGCCTGCCAATGCAGGAGACATGGGTTTGATCCCTGGGTCAGGAAGATCCCCTGGAGAAGGAAATGGCAACCTACTACAGTATTCTTGCCTGGGAAATCCCATGGACGAAGGAGCCTGTTGGGCCACAATCCATGGGATCACAAAAAATTGGACACCCCTTAGCAACTAATCAACAACAATAATTAGCAATGTTGAGCATCTTTTCATGTACCTGTTGGCCACTGAATCTCTTCTTCGATGAAATGTTTATTTAGGTCTTTGCCCATTTTTTTAATAGGTTTTTTTTTTTATATACTGAGCTGTATGAGTTGTTTGCATACTTTAGAAATTAATTCCTGTTTGTCACACGATTTGCAAAGTTTTTCTCTCACTCCATAGATTGTCTTTTTGTTTTGTTTATGGTTTCCTGTGTTGTGCAAAAACTTATAAGTTTGATTAAGTCCTATTTGTTTATTTTTGCTTTTATTTCTTTTGCCTTGAGTGATTGATCTAAGAAAGCATTGGTACAATTTATGTCAGAAAATGTTTTGCCTATATTCACCTTTTAAAATATTATGATATTATGTCTTATGTTTAAGTCTCTAAGCCAGTTTCAGTTTATTTTTGTGCATGGTGTGAGGGAGTGTTCCAATTTCACTGATTTACATGTAGCTGTCCAGCTTTCCCAACACCACTTGCTAAAAAGACTGTTTTCTCCATTGTATATTCTTGCCTCCTTTGTTGAAGATTAATTGATCATAGGTGTGCTTGAGGACACTCTGTTTGTTTTGCTGCATTGGGTCTTAGTTGCAGTACATGAGATCTTTGTTGTGTCATGTGGTATCTTTCAGTGCAGCATACAGACTCTCTAGTTGTGGCACCTGGGCTCCAGAGCATGTGGGCTCAGTAGTGGCAGTGTGATCTTAGTTGCTATGTGAGATCTTAGTTCCCTGACCACTATGTGCTTAGTTGCTATGTGAGATTTTAGTTCCCTGATCAGGGATCAAACCCATATTCCCTGCATTGCTAGACAGATTCTTAACCACTGGACTACCAGGGAAGTCCTAAGGAAACTCTTATAAACTGAAGCAAGTGTCTAAAAATCTGATCTTCATCAAAAATACTGAGTCAGCATCTCCTTGTACTAAAAAAAAGAAAGAAAGAAAAAAACCTGGGCATGGAGTTTTGTCAGTGCCCTTCAGCTCAGCTCACAGCCCTGACCTGAGAGTAAGATTTAAACGGATGTAGAGAATACCTTGCTGATGTCTCTAAACATCATGTTATTCACCACTGGAGAGAAAGATCTCATTTCATGCAAGCTGGAAATTTGGGCTCTGCCCTGAGAAAGACAATCCCTTTGATTCAGTTGGTAGAGAAAAGACAGATGTTCTGTCTAGGTGGGAGCATGAGCTGAAGGAAAATCTACTTCACTGCAGTCAGGACACCTTACATTGTGAAAACCAAGTGCCATCATGCATTTGATCCCTCATTTCTCATAGCAACACTATGGTGGATGCCAGTGAACTGTTTACCAAACCCTTTCCCTTCCCTCCTGAGCACAAATAAGAAATACATTTCCCAGAAGCCTTTGTAGTTTATGTTGTGTGACATGGAATGTGAATGGAGGCAACATGTGCTCTTCTCCACTGTCTGCAGCCAGATGTCAATGCCAAGGTCATCCCAGGAGCTGAGTCCATTCTGGGTCAGCAGAAAATGACAGACAGTACCATCCACCCCCACCCTCCATGAATTGACTGAACTTTATGTTAGCAAAGAACACAGTGCTAAAGTGTTTAGCAAAGCCACCCAGAAGCTGAGGTTTACCTATTGTAACAGCAGACTTTATCTTAACTGATAAAAACTGAGTGACACCCAGGATCGCATTCAGCCATAAGCCAAAGAAAACTCAAATCACAGTAGCTTAAACATAAAGGGGTACTTATCTGTAACAATAAATCCCAAAGGAGGAAGTCCGAGGAAGGCACATACCCCCACTTCTGGCCACAAATAGCTATTCCTCTGGCCACATCTTTGTCTGCTAACAAGAGGGAAGCAGAGAAAGAATATCCCCAGGTCATAAAAGCAAAAGCTTTACTGGAAACCATCAGCTTGTAACTCATTAGCAAGACTGCATTGCTTGGTAGTAGGAGTTGCACAAGAGGCAGAGAAGTGAGGGTTTTATTCAGGCATGTTAACAAAACCAAGATTCTGTTACAAAGGAAGAAGGGCAACAGATACTAGAAAGACAAATAGCTATGCTTGCCACCTTAGACAACATACAGAAAAATTGCTCTTGAAGAGCAGCCCAGGCCTGGTGTTGACACCCTGTGTCATGCTTGCCATTTGTAAAGACTGAGCATGTGCCAGATCTGTGGGGGCCTGGCCTGAAAGGGCATGCATGTGGGTTTTTTGAATGCATGAAACATATCACAGTTTCATTCCATCCTCAAGTTTCCATCTACAGGTGCTGCATGCCCACCAGAGAGCATGGAAACAAAGTTTGTGGTCACCTCTACACGTTCAAAATACCTCAATAATTACCAGGGTACCAAGCACTTGGCCATACCTCTTGGGGGCCCTCTTTCCCTGTGAGTTTTCTAAGAGGCCCCACAGGCCATGAACAACTCAGCTGGTACCACAAATTCTAAAGCTTTCTGGGCCACATTTATGTTCAGATTACCTAACTGGTTTCCAAGTATTAATCATACAAGCCAACACCAAGAGTAAGGCTGAGAGCAAGGTAGCCATCAAGGAGTCCCTGTGGGAAGAATTCTGGGCATGCAGGGGCACTACCCCAGTGGACACAAGGGCCATGCCACCTCTTCACTAGATACCAGGTAGAGAGGTTATGAAGAAAAACATTCAGAGGTCATGCCAAGACCTCCAGGAGTGTGCAAGATGCAGGAACATCTCTGACTCAGCCAAGTCTAAAGGCAAAGGGTAAGTTCAGGACATCTAAAACACAGAACAGAATGATGAGTGCAGCATCAGGAGAGGGCCAAACTTCTTCCAAAAGTGGGGTAAGGTCACAGGCCTCCCCAACATCACAGAAAGGAACAAATCTGTAACCGTCTCAAAAGGAAACACACCTAAGAAGTCATCAGGTGGAGGGAAGATGGAAAATCCTCTAATAAGGAGTGGTCCAAGGACCCCATTGAGAGATGGAAAGAAGATCTCATGAAGCCTCCAAGGTACCCATGAGACAAAGTCAGAAACTGTGCATGACTGATGTCCAGTGCTAGGTGACAACCACACCAGCCAGGTGAGACATCCCTGCCTCTTCTGTCTCACACCAGCCCTGCAGGACCAGAAATAAATGCTAGCAGGCAAGGTGAAGTAAAGCAGGATAATAGTGAAGATGGCCTCCTAGGCTCTGTCCTCATTTCAGGCTTCCAAACCTGGTTGAAGTTCCAGGGTATGGGGAAATGAGGAAAGAAGATTCAAATTGGATGTATTAGGAGTTTACTATTACAGAGGAATTAAGAGGTATTTTGAAGGCTATCCAAAATATTCAGAGAGGGTATTGAAGGGGGCAGTGGGAAAATGAATAAATGTGATGTCTGCTTTGATTTTATGAAGTATGCTAAGACAATGAAGATTGCAGCCATGAAATTAAAAGACGCTTACTCCTTGGAAGGAAAGTCATGACCAACTTAGATAGCATATTCAAAAGCAGAGACATTACTTTGCCAACAAAGGTCTGTCTAGTCAAGGCTATGGTTTTCCCAGTGGTCATATATGGATGTGAGAGTTGGACTGTGAAGAAAGCTGAGCGCCGAAGAATTGATGCTTTTGAACTGTGCTGATGGAGAAGACTCTTAAGAGTCCCTTGGACTGCAAGGAGATCCAACCAGTCCATTCTACAGGAGATCAGTCCTGTGTGTTCTTTGGAAGGAATGATGCTAAAGCTGAAACTCCAGTACTTTGGCCACCTCATGCAAAGAGTTGACTCATTGGAAAAGACTCTGATGCTGGGAGGGATTGGGGGCAGGAGGAGAAGGGGACAACAAAGGATGAGATGGCTGGATGGTATCACTGACTCGATGGACATGAGTTTGAGTGAATTCCGGGAGTTGGTGAAGGACAGGGAGGCCTGGCGTGCTGTGATTCATGGAGTCTCAAAGAGTCGGACACGACTGAATGACTGAACTGAATTGAACTGAAGACAATGAAATAGCTAAACTGAATTTACTTATAAATATCTTTCTAAAATCAAAGTAAGGTTATTAGGTTAAAAAAAATTCTCAAACCAAAAAATATAACCAATAGAATTATATGAATCCTTCTTCATTTATATTCTGAAATCCATTCTTTAATTTTAAATGTTTCACTTCCACAGAGTTCAAAAGCTAGAATAAACTCCACTAAAAGGAGAGTTTTTCCAAAATATCTCTACTGGGAAAATTCCAATGAGGTGTGATGCTCATATCCCATCCTTTACAACAGAACAGAGGAATTCCCAAAAAAGATATCTCTTAAGATTTCAGTTCATTCTTTTTTTAATTTAAATTTATTTATTTTAATTGGAGGCTAATTACTTTACAATATTGTATTGGTTCTGCCACACATCAGCATGAATCTGCCACAGGATTACACGTGTTCCCCATCCTAAACTCCCCTCCCACTCCCTCCCCGTACCATCTCTCCAGGTCATCCCAGTGCACCCCAAACATCCTTTACTGAACCTGGACTGGTAATTCATTTCTTATATGATATTATACATGTTTCAATGCCATTCCCCCAAATCATCCCACCCTCACCCTCTCCCACAGAGTCCAAAAGACTGTTCTATACATCTGTGTCTCCTTTGCTGTCTCGCATACAAGGTTGTCATTACCATCTTTCTAAATTCCATATATATGCGTTAGTATACTGTATTGGTGTTTTTCTTTCTGGCTTACTTACTCTGTATAATAGGCTCCAGTTTCTTCCACCTAATTAGAACTGATTCAAATGTATTCTTTTTAATGGCTGAGTAATACTCCATTGTGTATATGTACTTTCTTATCCATTCGTCTGTCGATGGACATCTAGGTTGCTTCCATGTCCTGGCTATTATAAACGGTGTTGCGATGAACATTGGGGTACACGTCTCTTTCAATTCTGGTTTCCTCAGTGTGTATGCCCAGCAGTGGGATTGCTGGGTCATAAGGCAGTTCTGTTTCCAGATTTTTTAAGGAATCTCCACACTGTTCTCCATAGTGGCTGTACTAGTTTGCATTCCCACCAACAGTGTAAGAGGGTTCCCTTTTCTCCACACCCTCTCCAGTATTTATTGCTTGTAGACTTTTCCATTCTGACTGGCATAAAATGGTACCTCATTGTGGTTTTGATTTGCATTTCTCTGATAATGAGTGATATTGAGCATCTTTTCATGTGTTTGTTAGCCATCTATATGTCTTCCTTGGAGAAATGTCTGTTTAGTTCTTTGGCCCATTTTTTGATTGGGTTGTTTATTTTTCTGGAATTGAGCTGTAGGAGTTGTTTGTATATTTTTGAGATTAGTTGTTTGTCAGTTGCTTCATTTGCTATTATTTTCTCCCATTCTGAAGGCTGTCTTTTCACCTTGCTTATAGTTTCCTTTGTTGTGCAAAAGCTTTTAATTTTAATTAGGTCCCATTTGTTTATTTTTGCTTTATTTCCAATATTCTGGCAGGTGGATCATAGAGGATCCTGCTGTGATTCATGTTGGAGAGTGTTTTACCTATGTTCTCCTCTAAGAGTTTTATAGTTTCTGGTCTTACATTTAGCTCTTTAATCCAAGATATGTGCAACCTCCAAGTATGTGAAATGAGCATTCAGCCTTCTTTTATACTAAAAGGGGAGGGGATGTGGTTGGTTGTTTCAACTTCTTGGTGTCAGAATCCTTTGTTCTTGCTGCTGTCCATGTGGGTCAGGTCATGAATGCTCCTGTGAACCTCCAACAAGACAAGCGTTATTCTCTGTTCTGCAACTTTTTATCCCTATATGATTGGAAAAGCCTAACACCTTTAAAGGCCAGAGCCTTAAGAATGAGTTATCCTGTATATTTCAGGCTGTAGACAACATTCTTAATTTGTAGCAAAAACAACAGCATACAAAGGTTAGAGTAAAAGAAACATGCTGTACGGAATCGGATTTGTTTTTCGCTATTACATGGGCTACCCAAGTGGCACTAGAGATAAAGAATCCACTTGCCAATGGGGGAGACAAGAGACACAAGTTCGATCCCTGGGTCAGGATGGTCCCCTGGAGTAGGAAATAGCACCCCACTCCAGTTTTCCTTGATAGCTCAGCTGGTAAAGAATCTGCCTGCAATGCAGGAGACCTGGATTCAATCCCTGGGTTGGGAAGATCCCCAGGAGAAGGGAAAGTCTACCCACTCCAGTACTCTGGCCTGGAGAGTTCCATGGACTATGTAGTCCATGGGGTCGCAAAGAGTCAAACATGACTGAGCGACTTTCACTTTCCAGTATTCTTGCCTAAAAAATTTCATGGGCAGAGGAGCCTGGCGGGCTACAGTCCTTGGGGCTGCAAAGAATCAAACACAACTGAGCACATTACATGTATACATGAGCACACACACATGTGTGCATATGTGCTCACACACACACACATCTCTCAATTAATTCAAATATTACACTAAAATTACCAGAGTATTAAGTGCTGTCTATTTACCTAGCTGTTATGGTAAGCAGTCCCCCTCATTTCACCACATATTAAGTATTACCAGTTATCTCCAAGCTGTCTCTTTTACCAAGTAAGTTTAATAACAACTGGAAAAGGGAGAGCTACACACATACACAGAATTTAAGAATATTGTTACAATTATCTCACTTTGGGAAAAGAGAATGAGACTCAAGACAAAGCTGAAAATATTAAGATTGGATTTATTGTTTTGTGGAAAGGGAGTAGCTAAAACACCAAAGTGATGAGCAGAATCTTCTTTTTCTGGTTTGTGTTTTTAAACTGTATTTCACTGCATAAGATAGAGCCAATAAAATGAAAATCCAACTTCTTCTGTTGCCATTCTGGGAGCACTGGAGCTTAACCTTGTGTCTGACCACAGCGATGCACACAGGGCAGAAGGAAAGCCATGGCCTCAGAAAGGCCCCCTTGGCCAGACTGCTGAGGCCCAGTCTGGCCACCTTACCAGGGGTGAAGGCACCAGCAGCTGGAGATTAGGGGATAAGTGATTGGTGCCTCCTTTGTTCCCTGTATGCCTAACAACTAGGTCTCTACCTTGAAGACCCAGATCTTAGAGGCTTAATAAACTCAGCCCACATGAGGAGTTTAGAAAGGGCTGTGTCCAGACATGAACATGCAGATAACACCTGCACAGCACAGACACAGCTAAAGCAACAATAAGAGTTCTCCTCCTGCTCTCCCCAAGGCCATGACTTGTAGTACACCACCCTTTGGGACAGAGGTCCCCAGAGCATCGACAAGGAAAGTCATCCACTGTCTTCTGCCCCCACAAAGATGATCCTCACCCTCCTCCTAAAAAGAGATGTATCTCTGGAGCACCCATCCCATAGGATTCTACCCTTTGCATTCTTCTGTGCTCAAGTCCCTGACATTTGCATATCTGTTTCCAAATTGCTTAAATACAGGACCTCTCTTATTTTCCCTTTCTTATTATCTTCCACACCCAGAGAAACTACAATGAATGACTGATGCGTTAAAGGCTTTTTGCCTCCAAACCTCCCTTTGTTCCCTAGAAATCTTATTTCTCCTCTCACAAGGTTTATGTGTTACAACAAGCACCCCACCCCTAGACCTTGCTAATTTCTGTAGTTTACTGCCATGTGTCACACTGCCATTTATACAGACTTCCCTAGAATTTGAAAAAGAATTCATTTTTCCACTGACGAACCCAAGAAAAAAAAATTATCCATTCTGGAAAAAAGTGCCAAACCCAGACTTGAAGGCAGCCACCAACTGGCCAGTTCCTTCTCAGCAAATTGTTACCCAGGGAGGGTAACACTGTAATAGGGAAGAACAAATCTGACTCCATATTAGGTCTTTTCCTTTTACTTTAAACTTGTTCTGTTGCCTGTGCTTAGTCATGGCTCTGCACTGTTTGTAAAAGAATGTTACCTCTGTCCTGAAATATACAGAGTAGCCTAATCTCAAGAATCTGAACCTTAAAAGAGTCCATTCATATGAGATTTTTAAAAGTTACAGAACAGAGAATAACATTTGTCTTATTGGAGGTTTATAGGAACATTGTGACTGATCTACTGTAGACAGCTGAAAGGACAAAGGATTCCTACACCAAGAAGTTTGCAATAACTTAACCACACCCCTCACTCATGTTGCCTATAAAATGCTTTGCCCTTCAAGAAGTTCAGGCTTGTTGGGCACAAGCCAGATTTCTTCTTGCATGGCCTTGCAATAAACCTTTCTCTTCTCCAAACTGTGATGTTTCAGCTTGCTTGGCCTCACTGTGTGTCAGGCATGTGAATTTGCATTCAGCAACAAAATCAGTGACTGCTGTTCTGCACAGTTCACCTTGGCCAAGAGGTGGCATCCTTCTGGCAGACAACAGACACAGCTTCCTTGCTGCACCCAAGTTGTTGCATCTTTCAATATAAACAGTTTCCTCGGGGAATAGGATCCCCACTGAATGCTAAGGGATACCCAACTCCAAAACTGAGTTTATAATTTACGTTTTTTTATTATGAAAATAACTTAAATAGAAAAGAACATAAAACATACATTTCACTTCAGTTCAGTTCAGTCGCTCAGTCGTGTCTGACTCTTTGCGACCCCATAAATTGCAGCACACCAGGCCTTCCTGTCCATCACCAACTCCAGGAGTTTACTCAAACTCATGTCCATCAAGTCGGTGATGCCATCCAGCCATCTCATCCTCTGTCGTCCCCTTCTCCTCCTGCCCCCAATCCCTCCCAGCATCAGAGTCTTTTCCAATGAGTCAACTCTTCGCATGAGGTGGCCAAAGTATTGGCGTTTCAGCTTCAGCATCAGTCCCTTCAATGAACACCCAGGACTGATCTCCTTTAGAATGGGCTGCAAAGATCTCCTTGCAGTCGAAGGGACTCTAAAGAGTCTTCTCCAACGCCACAGGTCAAAAGCATCAATTCTTCGGTGTTCAGCTTTCTTCACAGTCCAACTCTCACATCCATACATGACCACTGGAAAAACCATAGCCTTGACTAGACGGACTTTTGTTGGAAAAGTAATGTCCCTGCTTTTGAACATACTATCTAGGTTGGTCATAACTTTCCTTCCAAGGAGTAAGCGTCTTTCAATTTCATGGCTGCAGCCACCATTGGCAGTGATTTTGGAACCCAAAAAAATAAAGTCTGACACTGTTTCCACTGTTTCCCCAACTATATGCCATGAAGTGATGGGACCAGATGCTATGATCTTCGTTTTCTGAATGTTGAGCTTTAAACCAACTTTTTCACTCTCCTCTTTCACTTTCATCAAGACACTTTTTAGTTCCTCTTCACTTTCTGCCATAAGGGTGGTGTCATCTGCATATCTGAGGTTAATGACATTTCTCCCAGCAATCTTGATTCCAGCTTGTGCTTTTTCCAGCCCAGTGTTTCTCATGATGTACTCTGCATAGAAGTTAAATAAGCAGGATGACAACATACAGAGTTGACGTACTCCTTTTCCTATTTGGAACCAGTCTGTTGTTCCATGTCCAGTTCTAACTGTTGCTTCCTGACCTGCATATAGGTTTCTCAAGAGGCAGGTCAGGTGGTCTGGTATTCCCACCACTTTCAGAATTTTCCACAGTTTATTGTGATCCACACAGTCAAAGACTATGCCAAAGATTTGGCAAAGATTTGGCATAGTCAATAAAGCAGAAATAGATGTTTTTCTGAAACGCTCTTCCTTTTTCGATGATCCAGCAGATGTTGGCAATTTGATCTCTGGTTCCTCTGCCTTTTCTAAAACCAGCTTGAGCATCTAGAAGTTCACAGTTCACATATTGCTGAAGCCTGTCTTGGAGAATTTTGAGCATTACTTTACTAGTGTGTGAGATGAGTGCAATTGTGTGGTAGTTTGAGAATTTTTTGGCATTACCTTTCTTTGGGATTGGAATGAAAACTGACCTTTTCTAGTGCTGCGGCCACTGCTGAGTTTTCCAAATTTGCTGGCATATTGAGTGCAGCACTCTCACAGCATCATTTTCCAGGATTTGAAATAGCTCAACTGGAATTCCATCACCTCCACTAGCTTTGTTTTTAGTGATGCTTTCTAAGGCCCACTTGACTTCACATTCCAGGATGTCTGGCTCTAGGTGAGTGATCACACCATCATGATTATCTTGGTCGTGACAATCTTTTTTGTACAGTTCTTCTGTATATTCTTGCCACCTCTTCTTAATATCTTCTGCTTCTGTTAGGTCCATACCATTTCTGTCCTTTATCGAGCCCATCTTTACATGAAATGTTCCCTTGGTATCTCTAATTTTCTTGAAGAGATCTCTAGTCTTTCTGATTCTGTTATTTTCCTCTATTTCTTTGCATTGATCGCTGAGGAAGGCTTTCTTATGTCTTCTTGCTATTCTTTGGAACTCTGCATTCAGATGCTTATATCTTTCCTTTTAAATTACTTACCAGAGTGATCCAAAGAAAATAATTTGCTTTTGTTTGAGTATGGAGGTAAGTTGCAACTGTCCCACAATTAAAATCCATGAAGAGGTTTAATTACCTCAAATAGACACTTAAGAGAAGTTGAATTGGGCCCTGGTGGGTGATCAAATTAAGAACAGCACTAATAACTGAGAAAGAAAAATAACATTTGCCTGTATGCTTGTCTTTCAAAGATCTATCAAAAGATCATGTTTTATGACCTTTTAAAGTAACTTTGCAATGGGAGCAAGAGTGTCTAACACAGAAATCAATTGGTCTCCATCCCTTTTTAATGTATAATTAACAGGGAGTCAGCAAGCACTGCCCAAACGAAGTGAATTATCCACAAAAGAACTGTAGCAATGGCCAAGGAGAAGTTCCTACAAAAGGTCCCCTCTAGTGGATGGAGCCCAGAGTAGAGCACACCCAAATGCTTTCTGGCCAACTGTGATTCCTTGATGCTTCACAGTGTGAGGATAAACAGAAACACAAAGCAGCAATTTTAAATACAATTGTGTCTCAGTTACCACCCTTGACTTGAGGTGTCTGCCACTCTGAAGCCTCTTAGGAATCATTTTTGCTTTCTGCCACGATGGAGTTCAGAACAGCAAGAGAATCAGATGGGAAAAAATGCTATCACTGCACAACCTGTCAGGATGATTGTGAGGACACTCTAGACAGGAGGCATCCCAAGATGTGGTTGAAATGATAGTGTGACCAAGTCACCTTGCTTATTCTGGAAGAGACTCAAGGGTGCCACCATAACCAGTGTTCCATTTCAGCTGATCAGGCCCTACGTTCAGCCCTGCTCAAGAAGGAAATATTGGACTGCTTGTTGCCTGAGGGCAGTTGTTTTGTGTACCTGAATGCACATTCCCACAAAGGTAGCCCATCAGTAAATTATCAGCTACTCCCCAGCTGGACTGCTCGTAAAGATCTGACACACAAGGAATGAGTTTACTTACTAAAGTGATCAGAACAGTTCCTTCTGGAATTTGGTCTGAGAGGTCAGTTCAAAAGCAAGAGAACAGGAAGAAGTTACTGTGAGAAGGCAAGGGAGGCTCTTCCTAAATGATACTCCAGCTCCAGTTCATAAACATCCCTGCCATAATTCCTCCTGAAATTAGGTTCTCAACTTTCAACATATAAGCTCAACTTTCACCAGGGCCACTGGAGCCATGTTTCTAGGAGTGAGAAATGAACACTTGGCTTGGACTTTAGACAAGATGGACATTTCTTTGCCTCAAATCCCACTCCCATGGCACAGAGGGAGAGACAAAGAGCTTACCATTCCAAGTTACTCTAAATCCTAATAGATAGACCCAGCATCCAGTGCACAAAGAATGGTAGGAAAGCAAACCCACCGTGGCAATCAGGTGATTAGGTCTGAGCCCTAAGTGGCCAGGCCAGAGGCATGTGCAGAAGAAAACCAAGATCTAGCTCTGATGCCCCAGAAGGAAGATGTTGGCATCCAGCACCTCCAGACCATGTAGGGTGTGTATGGAATATGAGAAAACCTCAGGAGAATTCCAACATGCCACAAGTATTCCTTATGTTCTGTATGCCTTGACTTGCCAGGGATGGTCCAACTTTATGTCTGTCATTCCAGCATAATTTTATTCTCAGAATTGTTCCAAATAAGATGGTTAATTATATGGTCCCCCTACTTAAAGCAGATTTACACCTTCTTGGTAGGAGTAGGAAATGTAATAATTGCTTATTGCTGCCTAGCAAATTATCCCAAAACTTATCTACTTAAAACAACAAGCAAGGAATCCTGTGGCTTCCCAGTGGTTAGAACTCTGAATTCCATCCCTGATCAGGGAACTAATCTTGCATGCAGTATGGTACAGACAAAAACAAACAAACAAAAAGGTGAATATGAACTCACAGTTTTTGCAGGTCAAGAATTCAGGTATGGCTTATCTGGGCATCTCAGACTCAAGGTCTCTATTGAGGTCACCGTTAAGCTATTGGTTTCATCTTGTAGTCTCATCTGAATGCTCAGCTGTGGTAATGGGGTAGGGATGGTGGAGCAACCCAGTTCCAAGGTCATTCACAAGGTTGTTAGTGAGCTTCACATCCTCTCCGACTACTGGACTGAAGCCTCAGTTCCTTCCTGTGGTCTCTCCACAGGGCTGCTCACAAGGAAGCTGGCTTCCCCACTGCAAGTGAGCTAAGACTGAGAAAGAGAAGGGCAGAGAGAGACAGAGAAGAGAGCCTATGACAGCCACAGTTTTCCTATAACCTTGTCTTGGGAGTGACTTCCTAACATTCTGCCATGTTCTATTCTTTAGGAGTGGATCGCTAGGTCCAGCTGACACACAAGGGGAGGAGATTCCATGAGGGCCCAGCACCAGGAAGCAAGTTATGGAGGCCAGGTAAGAAGCTGCCAGGGCTTCCCAGGTGGTGCAGTGGTACAGAATCTGCCTGCTAATGCCAGAGAGGCAGGAAATGTGGGTCCAATCGCTAGGCTGGGAAGATCCCCTGGAGGAGGAAATGGCAACCCACTCCAGTATTCTTGCTTGGAGAATTCTATGGACAGAAGACCTTGGTGGGATGAAGTCCATGGGGTCACAAAGAGTCAGACACAACTTAATGACTAAATGACAACAAGAAACTGCCAACCACGGTGGGTATAAGTCCTCTGTGGTCTTGCATTGTCCCCAGCGATGGTTCTCACACATTTCTGTTCCACCTCATTGCTATCGCTTCCAGAGCTGTGGATTGAAGGAAACTCTCTGGAGACCACTACCGATGTAAGGCGCAACTGGTGGACACCATCTGGCTATTGGAGAGACAGAGGTGCTGTGGCATCACCCTAGAGTGGAAACCGAAATTAGACTACTAGGTTCAAACCCCAGCTCCTCACCATTACCTGTGTGACCTGACCTTGAGCACATTATCTTTTCTCTGCCCATCTGTCCATCTTGGTGGTTGCTGCTGCTGCTGCTAAGTCGCTGCAGTCGTGTTCGACTCTGCGTGACCCCATAAACAGCAGCCCACCAGGCTGCCCCTTCCCTGGGATTCTCCAGGCAAGAACACTGGAGTGGGTTGCAATTTCCTTCTCTAATGCATGAAAGTGAAAAGTGAAAGTGAAGTCGCTCAGTCATGTCTGACTCTTAGTGACACCATGGACCGCAGCCCACCAGGCTCCTCCATCCATGGGATTTTCCAGGCAAGAGTACTGGAATGGGGTACCATTGCCTTCTCCTCTTGGTGGTTAATAGTGCCTATTTTTCAGAACCATTCAGAAAATTAATGGACCTACCACACATAAGATGTTTAGTGGACTTTCTTGGTGGTCCAGTTGTTAAGAATCTGCCTGCCAGTGAAGGCGATATGAGTTCCATCCCTGATATGGAACAATTCCACATTCTGCAGAGTAACTAAGCCCACACACCACAACTACTGAAACCTGCACACCTAGAGACTGTGCTTTGCAACAAGAGAAGCCACTTCAAAGAGAGCCCTGCTCACCACAACTAGAGAAAGCCCATGCGCAGCAATGGAGATCCAGTGTAGCCAAAAATAAATACATAAATTTTTTTAAATGCTCAGGATTATAAGCTCATAGGAAATGCTCAGAGGATGGTTGTCATCCCATCCTCATCTTTATGGAGAACTGTGCCCCTTGAGTTAGAAGAGCAGGGATCTGCACCCCTAACACGTGAGTCTCAGCAAGGCCAATTTCCAAGTGAATATCCGCACTGCTCACAGTGGCTCCACATTTCCTCCCCAACCCAGATGACCCATTCTCTGGGCCTTCATCTCCAGGGAAATGGTCCTGGAAGCTAGCCCTCTGTCCAGGCCCCAATCCCTCTGCCGAGTTTCCTGAGATAAGCTTCCAGCTACCCCCCACCCAGCCTCTTTCTCCCCTTTCCTCCTCCCCTGCTCTCTCTAAACCCATAGTTCCCAGACCTGTAGTTTTTTCTCAGCTCTCTCACTATGTCTCTCCCCACCACAAAGATTTACACTCCTGACACCCAGCTCTGAGCTGACATCCCTTTCCAGTGTAGCATGCAAATGTCACAAACGATCATCCAATCCTGAGAAGGCCCTTTCTCTGGCAACAGTGACTCACTTCAAGTCATTTGCCTGCATTTTATCAGTAGAGGGGTAGTTGCCACAAGAGTTCAAAATGACAGATAAGAAAACTGAGTCAATATGTGAGGGGAATTTGTAAAGCAAAGACACACATGTTCCTAACCCAGAAAACCACTCAAATCCTCGCCCTTCCTTTTACAGCCATGCAAGCTGGAGCCCCGACCTCCCCTGCCTTTGCCCCGCGGGAGACACACTTCACAGCTCTGTGGGAGGATTAACTAAGGCCATGTCACCAACACACACATAAGCTCAGGCAGGTCCTAAGTGCTTCAACAGAGCCCCAGAGCAAGGGAAGACACACCAACCTGGACAGTGGGTACCTTGAGTTCCCTTGCTGGTAACATGGGATTGCCAGCATTAGCTATCTTGCTAGCATTAGAGCAGAGGCCAGAGGACCAAGAGCTGCCCAGCCCCAGGGCTGTGACCCTTGCCTGCTGGTAGTCTCTGATGAGCTCCCAGGGGAATGGCAGCCACCTGCCCTTGTGACCTCTGCAAGCCTCTCCTAGGCACAGGGCCAGTGTGCTTCCTGATGCTTTTTTGCTTTTAGTTTCATTTGGTATTTTATTCTAAGAATAACCTGTTTGGATACATAAAATCTAACTTTCCTCTCACTCTGGTCACTCTTCAGTAGTTCAGTGGGCCTGGTTGAGCAATAAAATCCATTAGAGGACCAAGACTGACCCCTGTGTGCTGGTGGCCAGGGCAGCTCCCTCAGTTTCAGGAAACAGGACTTCTGGGCTTTCACTCCTCAAGAACCAGTATGGGTGGGCTGCTTGGCCACCTGTGACACCTCTTATGGACAGGGGCAGCCACCACCAGTAGACACATGGACAGGGGCAGCCTGTGCCATTAGATTCTTGGACAAGGCAGGCCCTCACCACCAGGCAGCCAACAAGTTGGAAAAATAGGAGTTGGAGTAAGGGAACGTAAAGCCCACCAGTTCCAGGTTGATTGCACAACACCACCTTTTCATCCGGCAGACTGTTTTGAGCTGTGTGGATTGTCCCTCTTTGTTTCAAGGAGGCTGGGGAGCTGGGGGCCATGACATGTCCAGAGCTATACAGCTGGTATGTGGCAGATCTCACTTAGTCTGGTCTGAACTCCAAGCCCATGCTGTGATGACCAGGCTTTATTCAGCTGGGTCCAGGGTGGCATTTTCTAAATCCATCCAGAAGTCATCATTCTGGGTGCGGGGGAAAGCATTAAACTGAATCCAGTGGTTTGTAGCCCACACACAACACCAGCCTCCTGAAGGGTCAAAATGCACAGCCGTACACTAGCCCCTTGGCCCTCCAGGACTGAAGTCTGCGCAGACAGCAGTGCTTGACAATCAGGGCTGCAGGGACAAACCCCAGCTCTGCCTTTGTCAACTATGGGATCCTGGACATTTCACTTTCCCTTCTTATGCTTTAGTTTCATCCTCTATAAAGTGAGGTAAGAACTGCACCTCCTCCAAGGAGAAAGTGAGCAAATTAGGTGAACAAAATATGCACAACCCTGGCAGCTGTGTCCATGCTGTACAGCATTTGGAGGCTGGAGAATGGAAATTTATAAGAGTAAGATCAAAGCTTTGAATACATGCTTGAAAATATCCACAGTGTTAAAATAGAGCCTTCAAAATGGTAATACCATACTTCTCATACAAATATAAAATAAACCCTTCCCAAAGGTTTCATTTAACTTATTAATTAATGAGAGATTCAGATGTTGAAATGGTGCAAACGAAACTGACTTACAGAGATTTATACGCTCTCAGTTCAGTTTAGTTCAGTCGCTCAGCCGTGTCCGACTCTTTGTGACCCCATGGACTGCAGCACGCCAGTCTTCCCTGTCCTTCACCAACTCCTGGAGCCTACTCAAACTCAAGTCCATCAAGTCGGTGATGCCATCCAACCATCTCATCCTCTATCATCCCCTTTCCTTCCACCTTCAATCTTCTCCAGCATCAGGGTGCTTTCCAGTGAGTCAGTTCTTTGCATCAGGTGGCCAAAGTATTGGAGTTTCAGCTTCATCATCAGTCTTTCCAATGAATATTCAGGACTGCTTTTCTTGAGGACTGGCTAGTTTGATCTCCTTGCAGTCCATGGGACTCTCAAGAGTCTTCTCCAACACCACAGGTCAAAAGCATCACTTATTTGGTGCTCAGCTTTCTTTATAGTCCAACTCTCACATCCGCACATGACTACTGGAAAAACCATAGCCTTGACTAGATGGACCTTTATTGGCAAAGTAATGTCTCTGTTTTTTAATATGCTGTCTAGGTTCGTCATAGCTTTTCTTCCAAGGAGCAAGTGTCTTTTAATTTCATGGCTGCAGTCACCATCTGCAGTGATTCTGGAGCCCAAAAAAATAGTCTGACACTGTTTCCACTGTTTCCCCATCTATTTCTCATGAAGTGATGGGACCAGATGCCATGATCTTAGTTTTCTGAACATTGAGCTTTAAACCAGCTTTTTCACTCTTCTCTTTCACCTTCATCAGCAGGCTTTTTAATTCCTCTTCACTTTCTGCCAAAAGGGTGGTGTCTTCTGCACATCTGAGGTTATCGATATTTCTCCCTGCAGTCTTGATTCTGGCTTGGGTTTCATCCAGCTTGGCATTGTCTATCTGGGCCTTATATTTTTCTCTTTTCCCCAGACAAGAATTCCTGACAGGGCAGCAGGGACACACAGCAAGTGTGAGATATAACATTTCCTGGCCTCTATCAGCTGTAGAATCATCATTGCCATAGGCCAAGACCCCAGCTGTCAGCCCCGGGCAGGGCTCTGCCTAAAGAAGCAGCAAGGAGAAAGGAAAAAGCAAGGGCCTCATGTTCAAATAAATCCAGGTGCAAATCCCCTCCTCAGCACAAACGAACCGAAAGATTGTGCCACTGTCATGGCATCATATTCCAAGACACTAAATGAGGTTTTATTCCTCAGATTTCTCTGTACCCCTGGGCCACTCTCAGCCTGACAACTGAGGGAAGCATCCCACAGGTAACAGGAGTTTAATTCTTGAGTTGGGCATTTCAAATGCTCAGGCTCAGGGGAGGGACAAGAGGTTCAGAAGAATATGAGAAAAGTCAGAGCAAATCCTCCCCTGACAATAGATATTGTTTCCTAAATTGAGGGAAGAGAGGAAACCAGAGGGAAAGGAGAGAGTTTGTTGTGGCATCTGTGAGAAGGGCCACCTGACTGCTCACCAAGTCTGAGGGCTGAGCCCTGCATAGAGGGCAGATGGATAGGCCTTCTAGTCCCATACCAACTTCCAGAGAGCAGAAAGGAGCACTCAATTCATTCTATGAGTCAGTGAGAACCTGGATGTCCAAACCAGGCAAGAACAGTACAGGAGAAAAAGGGAAACTTACAGAATGATTTCACCTATGAACATAGATATTATCTTAAAATGATCATTCATTTTGACCAAATGGGTCTATGCCAGAAACACAAGGTTAGCATAACAGCAGAAAATCAAAACAAAATCTACATAATAGATTAAAGGGGAAAAACTATTATCTTGTTAAAGTCAGGGGGAAGTATTTTATAGAATCCCTAAACCTATTTAGTATAAAAGTCTTATAATAATTGGAACAGAAGGGAACTTCTTTGGCCCAAAGAGCTCATCCACCAAAAACCCCACAGCAAACATTATTCATCAGTGTGATATAGTCATAGCTTCCCCTTTAAAGTTAGGAATAAGACCAGGTTGCCATTATCCCCATTTCATATTTGATTTTATACTGTAGTCAAGGCAGAAAGGCAAGAAAATGAAATTTAAAACTATACAAAATGAAAAAGGAATGGGAAAAATCTCTTTTGACGGCTGACATAACTGCCTTTATTTTTAAAAAGACACCTTCAGATAAAATTTTAGAAATATTGAGACTTTTTCAAAGTAGTGGTGAAAATAAAATCAGTTATACTTCATATCAGCAACAACCTGTTCAAAAATGTGATTTTTTAAAATACATGCCATTTCCAACAGATATAAAACATATGAGGTACATAAAGATAAATATAACAAAAGGTATTTCAAACTTATATAAAGAAAATCATACAGCTATTAAAAGAAAGTAAAGAAGAGATGTCTAAATGGAGAGATATACCGTGCTCCTGATCAGGAAGACTCAGTATTAAAAAGAGGCTGGTTTTCTCTAAACTGAACTGTAGATTCAATAAATTCCAATCAAAATCCCAATAGGGTTTTGAAGGAACTTGACAAGTTGATTCTAAAGTTTTCAGAAGCTTTCAGCAAAGACCAGGGAATTTACGAAGAATTGGGAAGGGGAGTTTGCCCATCAGTTATCAGTTCAGGGACATAGAAAATGACCAGTGGAACACAATAGAGAGTTCAGAGAGAGGCAAACTGTCACACAGCCTTCATAACTGATGTTAGTGAAACCGTAGATAGTCGGGGACCATTCAAAACATAGAATAAACAATTCTAAGTTGATCTGTATGGGGGAAAAACTGACATCTCTTCACTCCAAGTGACTTAATTATTTAGATTTTAAAACTTTTCATTAAAAAATCATAGAAGACTCTTTTCGTAACTTTGGAGTAGGAAAGACTTTCTTAAACCAGGACAACAAAACACAATATAAAAAAGGGAATGACTGGTAAATATTGTTTCATTAATACTAAAATCGTCTGACATCAAAAGATACCATAACAAAGGTGAAAAGACAAGACACAAGTTTGGAAAAGATATTTGTGACACATACAACTGACTGATGATGAGTATGCAAAATATGCATAAAAAGAATTTCATTAAATCAAAAAGAAAAACAACCCATAAAAAATAAACAAAAGACATTATAAGCATTTCATAACAAAAGAAACACAAATGACAAATAAACATATAACCTTTATATATGTTCATACAGATATAAACATATATATATATAGCCTCTTTAATCATAAGGTAAATAAAAATTAAGATCACACTGAGATATTACTCTACTCCCACTAGATTGGTAAGGAGTTAGAAATCTGATAAGTCTATGCGCTAAGATGTGGAGCAAGCAACAGTTCCCTATGCCACCAGAGGGCGAGTACATTAGTTCAACCACTTGGCAAACAATTTAGCACCATCTGATAATGCTAAGAGCACCTTTAAAAAGCAAAATAAAATGACATTGTTTAGTGATAATATATATTTAATAAAACTGTTTTAAATAAGGAAATAATAAACAGATTTCAGAATGATGTTACCTCTGGGGAGGCTGAGGGTTAAGAAGAAAGACATGTGACCCTGGGGACATTTTAGGACGAGCTATGAAGGGCTTCAAGGAAAGTGATATACCTGTCACAAATTACAGGTATGTTGCATGTTTTGTTTTGTGTATTAAATAGTACACAGTAAATACCCTTTCCTTTTAAGAAAGAAAAACACATCATCCAGGACTACTGGTACCCTCACTTTCTAGCTCTAAGGGACACCATCCCCATCACCCCACTGCAGAGTCTGCACCAGACCCCCAGACATGATGCCTGCTATCCTTCTGCCTCTCCTCCCCTGGTCTTGCTCACTAGTTCCTCCCAGTGTCTCACTTCCAGAAGACAAACTTGGCCCCCCTCCTCTCTGGCCGCTCTCAGACCTTTCTGGGGCTCATCCAATCTCCTGGCAACCACACTCACTGAAAACCCCCAAGGCATGAGTCCAGCAGGTGGCTCTCCCTTAAGCCATCCCCCTGTCCCCTGAGTCCTGCTGTCTGCTCTTCAACCATGGACATCGCAGCCCCACACCCGGAATGGCCTGCCCTGTCCATCCTGGCCTTCACCACTCCAGGCAGCCAGCTGCTCAGCCACAAACCACGGTGTTTCAGCTTCAGTCCCACTTGGGCTCCTATACAACCCGACAAGGTATCAGCGGTCTCTGTGTTCAAATAGACTCGGATTTCAAATGCTTCTCACCACCCCTCTGCTAACCCCTGGCCCGAGGCGCCCACTATCCTGCTGTGTTCCTGCTCACCACCTTGTTCCTCCCCCAACCCTTGCCCTTTAGTTTCCTCTTTAAATGAAAGTCAACTCATATCCATCCTTCCTGCTCTTTGGTGACTTCCCATTGCACTGACAGAGAGGGCTGAAGCCTCTGAACTGGCCCAGCAAGCCTGGTTAATTCAAGCCTTGCCCTCCCACACACTCACCACAGGGCCTTTGCATGTCTCTTTGCCTGGAACACTCCTCCCAGACTTCACACAGCTTCCTTCCTCGTCTTCTTCAGGCTTCTACTCAAACAACAGGTCACCTACTTGTAGTCACAAACCTCCTACTTGACACTCCACTCCCTCCACCTTTCCTTCTCTTCTTAGCATTCCTGCTAAGTCGCTGTTAAATCGCTTCAGTCGTGTCCGACTCTGTGCGACCCCATAGATGGCAGTCCACAAGGCTTCCCCATCCCTGGGATTCTCCAGGCAAGAACACTGGAGTGGGTTGCCATTTCCTTCTCCAATGCATGAAAGTGAAAAGTCAAAGTGAAGTCACTTAGTCGTGTCTGACTCTTAGCGACCCCATGGACTGCAGCCTACCAGGCTCCTCCGTCCATGGGATTTTCTAGGCAAAAGTACTGGAGTGGGGTGCCATTGCCTTCTCCATCTCTTCTTAGCATTGGGTTGGCCCAAAAGTGTGTTCAGGTTTTTCCATAAGATGTTACAGAAAACACGAGTCAACTTTTGGGCCAACATAATATTATTTTCCATGTCACCTGTTCTACCTTTTATTGACTTGCTTGTTTCTGCACAATATGTAGGCTTCTGGAGAGCAAAGGTGTCTGTTTTGATCACTGCTGAATCTCTAGCCCTTAAAGTGGAGACCTACACCTGGGAGGCCCTTAGTGTGTATTTGCTGGACATGGAAGATCAGCTAAATTGAGCTTTGGGAATGTGATGCAACATCAGTGCAAGCCCCACCCTGGCATCCAGGGAGAATAGGCACCCAGGGCGGCCATTCCCTTCCATACTCCCCTCAGAAGACACAGGACTATGGGAGGGCCAAGTGAGACAATGGAGGGGAGGGGAAGGACAGGTATCTCAACAGCCCTGCTAAGAATCAGAGGTCATAGTCAGAATTTTGCAAAGTGAGAAAACCAAGGCTTTGGAAAGGCAGGACTACTCAGACAGCCCATGGACAGGTCAGCTTTGCCCCAAACTCTGTCAACAGCAGAGTCTATCAAAATGCGTTCCTCACACTCTGCCCATTGATGTTGGGGAAGCTGGTCATCTGTAAGGGAATACTGAGTCTTTTTACACAGTCTTATGCAGACAGCTGACCTCGGTTCAGAACCAGAAAGTCTATTGGAGGGAGCATACTGATGGAGAGAAAGCCACAGATTGGGAGACACATGGCCTCCTTGGACCTCAAAGTCCCTGTAAGACAGGGTGTATGTGTGCACCTCACAGGACTTCCCTGAGGACTCGGTGGGGCTGTGTATGGGAAGGGAGGCCAGCTGGCCTCACTCCTCATGCATGAATGCAGTCAGCCTCTTGGGCTCCATAGGCCCAGCCTTGTCTCTTCAGCTTAGGTATCCCCTGGGAGTCAGGAGTCCAAACTCCTGACAGTCTTCATTCAGCCCATAATATTCCACTGGTGCCTCAGTTCATGTCCTTCTTGCAGACAAAGTGCATTCATACTATTTCAACAGCCCCAGAACGAAACTCCAGCATCAATGCTAAAAGCCAAAATCTCAACTAAACATCACCTAAATCAGACATGAGTGAGAGAGCTTGATAAAAATGGTTGGATTTTCCACATCTCAGAGGCAGGGGAACCTGATTTCATAAGAGAAGAGAGCTGAAGCAAAACTCCTCTCCAGTTTGACATATGAAACCAGACAAGTTATGCTTCCAAAATACAAGGTAGGACAGGCAGAGGATAGACAAGCCCATTCCAAAAAGATGAGGGGGGTAATGGGAGAGAAAGAAGGGGTGGTGGGTCCCAAAGAAGTACAAAACCTAGCAAGGAAGTTCCACCAGATCTCACGGCTGGAGAACAGCCTCCTTGGTTTGATACTCTGCCCTCCAGGCTCACTGGGTGGCAGTCCCTTCCATAGTGCTGCCCTGCAGGTCTTGTGGTCCCAAGGCTGGGACTACCTCTCCCCTAGGGTTCCACAGAATGGTCCCACAGCTTCAGCCAGACACCCTCTGACCTGTTGAAATGAAGCCATGGCCCTGATGATCTCTGAAAACCTACAGTTTCTTTGCTGCCCTTGAATTGCTCACATCTGCATCCTAATAGGGCTTCCCTGGTAGCTCAGCTGCTAAAGAATCCTCCTGCAATTCAAGAGACCTCAGTTCGATTCCTGGGTCAAGAAGTTGCCCTAGAGAAGCAATAGATTACCAACTCCGGTGTTCTTTGGCTTTCTTGGTGGCTCAGACAGTAACGAATGCATCTGCAATGCAGGAGACCTGGGTTCAATCCCTGGGTTGGGAAGATCCCCTGGCAACCCACTCCAGTATTCTTGCCAGGAGAATCCCCATGGCAGGCTACAGTCCATGGGGTCGCAAAGCGTCAGACAAGACTGAGCGACTAAGCAGAGCACAGAAGCCTAATAGCTCTAGGTCAGTTCCCCTGAAATACGACTCTTAGTTACATGGCTTACAAAGAAGGAAGAAAGCTTGATAAAAAGCCTGGACTTTCTGCCACTCTGGAGGAGGGAAAACTGACTTCATAAGAGAGTAGAGTCATCAACTTTCTGTATTCCAATGCTTTTAAAGTGTGTTTCATAAAAACCGAGGCAATTTAAATAAATTCATGTTAAGAAAGGAGGATTTGGGAGAAACTTAGCCACGTCTCCATGGGAAGGCTCAATCCAATAACAGGCTCCACTCGCAGGAGAGATGTTTATGGCATTCGTGAAACATTTCATTTCAGGGAACTCAACCCCAGAAATATCTAACATTATAACTATAGGAAATTGGAAAGGTCTATTTTAAAAGATCAATAGTGAGACAGGACATGAAATTAGCAGAGAGAAGTATCCCAGAAGCCACAATATGATCACCTAAGAAATATGGTTATCAGAGAAGTTAAGTTAAAATGAGCTCATCCTCTGGGTCTGGTGGTTGTCATCACCTGGATTCTCCAATCTCATCAGCGTCATTTCTCTGCAGTTCACTTAGGGACAGCCCAGGCAGGAGAGGATTCAGTGGAGCATGTGGGTGGGACATGGCAGGTTAAACTCTCCCACCATCGATTGCACTGCATGTGTATCTCATTTCAGTTTTGAAAATGCAGCTAGGCTTTTAGAATCTGCAGACATGTACACAATATTCATAAAGACTAAAAAACTATGCCCCGAGTAACATTCTCTGGCAAACGTAGGCCTGGTCGTGAGAGCATATACAGAGATAGAGACTTGACTATTCTCACACCAGACCCCAAACTCACACCTCACAGAAGCAGGACGTCTCTGGGACATCAAGTCCTTTGCACAGTGACTGGGGAATCTTAAAGCAGGACTGAATGAAGACCGCACAGGGATTTGTTGAAATGGCTAAGCCCAAGTTCTGGAATGAAAACTGTATCATGGTGAATCTCACAAACTTAAGCCAGTTAAGTTCTAAGATGCCCAGTGCACACCTGGGGCAGTCTCAGTTAAAGTGACTTCATCAGGAAGACGCAGCAAACCCAAGGCATTGCTAACAGTAAGTGTGGGTAATCTCCCATTCCCAGGCATCCAGCTCCCTCCTGCAACTGACCTCACCCCCTACCCTTGCATCCTTGGCAGTACCCTCTGCCAAGTGTGGCATCACCAGCAGGCTGAGAACAGGCCACATCTAGATGAGGAAACACCTTGAAGCAGAGAGGGGCTTCCTTGCTTCCCTTGCAAGGAAGGGGCCCTGACTCAGAGCTAAGACACTTTCCCAGAGTCCCAGCATCTGCCTCTCCTACCCAACCCCACTGAGCCTAAACAGCAAGCAGCGGGACAGCAGCCCCCACATGGGTGCTGCCGTAAGTGACAGTGACAGCAAGAATTCTGCTCACACAGGAAGCACGTCAGGGGAATGGGAGCTGAGTGAGCAGGGTCTAGTGCTGGAGAGCCAGGAGTCGGCTGGGGGCTGGCACCACCTGTGCTGCTGACTAGTTTTGGGATCTCACATAGGCTAGTTGTCTGAAGGTTTGTGAGATAATGTAGAAGTGCTGGTTTATTGTAAACACTCAAGAATGCATGGCTTAATATTGTTATTTTTGTCACAAAAAGATCTCATTAAAAAAATATTTATTATTGTTCAGATCCTCCAATTATTCTCCTACCTGCTGGCTGATGCCTCAGAGTTTTCCATAATCTAATCAGGCATGAGACTGTAAATAGAAATCCTGCAGTGAGAGCACGATGGCCAACACACGCTCAGAGGGAGGAGTAAACCAAAGTGATGGCAGTAACCTGTAACCGGTCAAAGCAAACCCCACATGAGCCCAGCCCTGTTCCACGAACAAGCCCAGCTGGCTCCCGGACAGGATGTTGTCAAACCCTTGCCTGAACAGATTTCTACCTGGGGTTCGGAATGAGACCATCAGAGAAAGGAGGACTCCTGAAAGGGAAGGACAGTGACAGGGACAGTGGTTCTGGTACAAGCCTGACGTGCCTCTGTTTCTGCTGTTTGTGCATTGGGTGGACCGTGGGCTTGACTCTACCCCAGGTTCTCCATCTCTGAGGCTGGACTTAGCCTGTTCTCTTCCTCCTGCACTAGTGACTATAAGTTGATAGGTTAGAAGGTCCCTGGAGAAAGAAAACCAAGCATGGCTTTCTTGACATAAGAGAAGCCATTTTGGCCTGAGTCATTTGGGAATGGAATCTAAGCCTGGCCATAATGCTCGCCCTTAAAAAGGTCTCAGTAGTAAAGAATCTTTCGGAGAAGACAATGGCACCCCACTCCAGTACTCTTGCCTGGAAAATCCCATGGACGGAGGAGCCTGGTGGGCTGCAGTCCATGGGGTCACGAAGAGTCAGACACGACTGAGCGACTTCACTTTCACTTTCCACTTTCATGCATTGGAGAAGGAAATGGCAACCCACTCCAGTGTTCTTGCCTGGAGAATCCCAGGGACAGAGGAGCCTGGTAAGAGGCCGTCTCTGGGGTCGCACAGAGTCGGACATGACTGAAGTGACTTAGCAGCAGCAGTAAACAATCTTTAAGGAAACAAAGGAATGCAGGAACAAAGGGAAAGCAGACAAGAAACAATTGTTCAGTCATGAAACAGAGTCCTAGTTCCTCCTTAAGTTCTATGTGCTATTCAGGTAGCCACTGCCTTTTTCAGGTGTTAAGTTGCTTCAGTCATGTCTGTCTCTTTGCAAACCCATAGACTGTAGCCTGCCAGGCGCTTCTGTCCAAGGGATTCTCCAGGCAAGAATACTGGAGTGGGTTGCCATTTCCTTTTCTAGGGGATCTTCCCAACCCAGGGATCAAACCCTCATCTTGTATGTCTTCTGCATTGACAGGTGGGTTCTTTACCACTAGCACCGCCTCTTTGTGGTGGAACCAAGGCCCTGACCCAGTGGAGGAGGCAATGATGATGTTGACCCTCCTGATGTCAATCAACTAAAGCTGGGACTCTAGAATTTTGCCTCAATTTTGTGCTGAATTCTCTGCTCAAGCCCCATTCATGAATATGCATGGACCCTTACCTTAAAACTTCCCCATCTATTAGTGTCCTCTTTGATTTCTTTCACCAGTGTTTATAGTTTTCTATATATAGGTCTTTAGTTTCTTTAGGTAGACATATTCCTAAGTATTTTATTCTTTCTGTTGCAATGGTGAATGGAATTGTTTCCTTAATTTCTCTTTCGGAAAGAGACACGTGTACCCCAATGTTCATCGCAGCACTGTTTATAATAGCCAGGACATGGAAGCAACCTAGATGTCCATCAGCAGATGAATGGATAAGAAAGCTGTGGTACATATACACAATGGAGTATTACTCAGCCATTAAAAAGAAAACATTTGAATCAGTTCTAATGAGGTGGATGAAACTGGAGCCTATTATACAGAGTGAAGTAAGCCAGAAGGAAAAACACCAATACAGTATAATAACGCATATATATGGAATTTAGAAAGATGGTAACAATAACCCTGTGTATGAGACAGCAAAAGAGACACTGATGTATAGAACAGTCTTATGGACTCTATGGGAGAGGAACAGGGTGGGAAGATTTGGGAGAACAGCATTGAAACATGTAAAATATCATGTATGAAACGAGATGCCAGTCTAGGTTCGATGCATGATACTGGATGCTTGGGGCTAGTGCACTGGGACAACCCAGAGGGATGGTATGGGGAGGGAGGAGGGAAGAGGGTTCAGGATGGGGAAACACATGTATACCTGTGGTGGATTCATTTTGATATTTGGCAAAACTAATACAATTATGTAAAGTTTAAAAATAAAATAAAATTAAAAAAAAAAAAACTTCCCCAGTTTTGGTGTTCAGTAAATGCTACTTTAGGAAAGATCCCCAGTATTTTCCTTACTTGCTGCAAGTCATAATAAATCTTTACTTCTCACAATTTTTGGCTTGATTTTATCTTTTGGCTTGACACTCACCAAAAAGAAAACCCACTTTGTGGGGTAACATAACTTGACTGCTGTTTTCTGTCTACCCAACCAGTGGGGTCCACTGGCTTCAGTCCAGGGAGGTCCCGCTTTCCTCTGGTTACCCATGGAGCCGCCTGAGTCAGGAGCCCAGCCCTGAACTCCTGCTGCCGCCTCCAGGGTCCTTATCTCTAGAAACTTCCCTGCCATTCCTGGAGAAGGGTGTGTACCTTGCCAGGGCCCACAGAGTGAGAGCAGGGAACTGCAGTCTGATGCTCTGGGCCAGACACCCAGCCAGCCCTGTGTCCTGGGCCCCACATCTGCCCCTAAATCCTTAACCCTTCTGCTCGTGTAAGACAGAAAGAGGCAGTCTCTTTCTGGTGGATCTGGTATGAGATTTACCCTCTGGCTGTGAGCTGCTTCTGACTTCCTGGAAATGCCCCAGCTCACCTTCCGTCCACCATTGCCTGCTTCTGGGCTTTACCTGGAGGGCTCATGCATCTAGGCAAGTGTGGGGAGAGAGCAAATTAGCCAAAATGGTGTGTTCAGTCTCTCTCACCCCATGTTTTGTAAATAATGACTATGTAACAGCTGAGATCATCTGCGGCACTGTGCGTGTACCTCACGAGGAAGCGTTTGGTCATGAGATACTTTGTGCTATACAGATATGTGAGCTTCACCTTAAAAAGTAGCAGCAATTACTGCTGCATCATGGCCATGGCCATTGTGTCAGCCAGGAGAGAGGTTTTGTGGTGGTATGTTATGGCTGCTGCTATGGCTGCTGAGTCAGCCAGGAGAGAATAAATGTGTCTGCAGTTCCTATGGCTCTTTGCATCTTCTTCTAGCCTCTGAGCTTGCACCTTGCATACCCTGGGTTCAGTGAACAGAGTGCACAGTGTGAACAGCGAGACAACTGGCCTCACAAACAGGATGAGAAACAACACAACTGGAGCAGTCAGCAGGATACCTGGTGGATGGAGGGACCTGAGGCTCCACAGAAGAAGAGCCAGCAGGATGCCCAACATAGGGGAGCCTGAGGCTCCACTGGATGTAGGAAGCCAGTGACCACCATGTAGCATGTGGTACCATTTGGCCACGATCCTCAGTGTGGGCTCCAGGTGAAGACTGGGAGGAGGTGGGTGGGTCACTGGATAGCACTGGAAAGGCCTTTCAGGTGGTGAGTTCCCATTTGCTGAACAAGGCAGCATGGACTGCCACTGGCACAGTGGGGTGGATTTTCCTGACTGCCCTGAATGCAAATATGGATGGTGCCTTATGCGATGCCACACCAGTGCTCCATGTGCAGTGACACTTGGAAGAACTAGAGCAACATATACTGGTGTTAGAGCACGAACCCCGCGGCCCTGAGGAACCCAGTATCTCTGACAGCGAGGAGGTAAGTGACTGTGATGATGAACGTTATGAGACTGCGGGTCCCCATTTGTCAGTGAGACCCACTGTACAGCAAAAAGTGAGGCATGAGCAGCCGCGAGGAGGTAAGTGACTGTGATGATGAACGTTATGAGACTGCGGGTCCCCATTTGTCAGTGAGACCCACTGTACAGCAAAAAGTGAGGCATGAGCAGCCTATGGCCCAGGGACAGGCATCCTCAAGGGGCCCCCAATGTGACTGAGTTCACAACGTATCGACCATATACACAAGCAGAGCTGGTCAACTTGGGTAAGCAGTTTTGGCAAAAGCAAGGGGAAACTTGGTAGCTTGGCTTCTGCGATTCTGGGACACAGGGGTGGACCCAGCACCTGTGGGGGGTTTTGCGGGTCCTTATTGAAAGAAGCAGAGGAACGGCATGAGAGACGCCATTTTGAAAGTGTAAAGACCCCGAAGGGGACCCAAGTTGGCAGGGGTCCCATCCAGGTTATGCGGATACAAATGTGGGCTGATTTGTGAGGAGGTATACTGTAAAGGCTGTGTCCTATATAGACCATTGTACTGTAAATGCCATGTCCTCTCTTGCAGATTTAGAACAGAGTACTGTAAAGTCTGTGTCCTGTGATGTAGATTTAGTGGAACAGTGTATAAAGGCTGTGTCCTATGATATGCTACTACCCTCTGATTCTCTTGCAGATTTAGAACAGTGTGAAAGCATTTTTAACCTCTTCCTTGAAGGGGTGGGCCCAGCACCTGTGGGGGTGTTTTCAGGTCCTTAATAAAAACCCTCCAGGGTTGGAGTTGCCCCTGTGGGGCTTTCCTGCAATTTCACGAGAACAGATGGTGGACTGGACTTGACCGTGGAAAATAAAGGCACTCCACATGTAGTGATTGGCTCTTCTAGCCTCATGAGGGCGAGGATTGCAGCATGAGTTCAGGTGATACCTGGCACTGGGTTTTGTTATATATTGGGGATGTGTTTGTTGTTGTACCACTGCCGTAGCAAGACATAAATCCAAGGGTCAGTTGTCACTTGCCAAGGAAATATCACAGAAGATGAACTGTGCATAGAATATGAGGTGAGAGATCCTGAAGGGATGGAGTGTGGGGAGAGAGAAAATTAGCCAAAATGGCGTGTTCAGGCTCTCTCAACCCATGTTTTGTAAATAATGACTACGAAATAACTGAAATCATTTATAGCATTGCACATGTGTGTCATGAGGTACTCGCTTGGTCATGGGTTGTGTGCAGTACACTTGTACAAGCTCCACCTAAAAAGTGGCGGCAATTACTGCTGAGTCACAGCCAGGTCCATTGGGTCAGCCAAGAGAGAGGTTGTGTTGTGTTAGGTTATGTTATGGCTGCTGCTACAGCTACTTCATCAGCCAGAAGAGAATAAACATGTCTGCAGTTCCTATGGCTCTTCGAGTCTTCTTTCAGCCTCTTAGCTTGTGCCATGCCTACCAGGGTTCAATGAACAATGTGTACAGTGTGAACAGTGAGACAGTTGGTGTCACAAGCAGGATGAGAAGCAATACAGCAAGTCTACCAGACCCCTGGGTGTTAATCCTTCTACCTCCAGGCTACACTACTGGACCTGCTTCCAACAGAGAAGTGCCTCCAAACCCACTTGACACAAGTCAGGATTTCCACCCTGACAGCTCAGGCCACAGAAGACAGAATTGTCTTCTTCAAGCTCATTCCTCAGGAAAACAAAAGCTCATGAGTTTCTACCAACTCAGTAAGAGCAAAGCAGACATTCCCCAGGGCTATGCAAGCAGGCACCTCTTTGCATCCATTCTCAACCAGTCATGGCTGCATGCTTTCCCCTCTGCCACTGCCTTCTCATTTGCTGGATGAGCAAACGTAATTTCATAGCTTGTCTCTTGGATAAGCAGGTCATGCAGTCAAAGTGTGGCGAGCATGCTCTCTCCACAACCCTCCCAGCTCAGCAACAGCGCCCTGATGCCAGGGCAGGGTCTGTGTGGGTCAGAGTCCCTTGGCACCTGCCCCTCATCTTTCTCCAAAAGCCTGGGGTTGCAGTTCCAGCCCATGCTCTGCTTTGTGATAATCAGAGGAGAAAAAAAGTAGATCCTCCATAGAAAAGAAAGTCAAGGAGAGTGATGGAGGAAGCCCATGTCTCCTGCTGGCTTTGCCAGGCCAGCGGCTGATTTAGTTCCATCAGATTGCAGCAGGCCTCCCAAGTCAGCCAAAATCAGTCAACACAGACCATGTCAGGAGAGGAGAGGAGGGCCTCCTTGTAAATTACAGCATGTAATTTTGTAACATTTTTTTTCTGATTATAAATCTGTGTTCATTGCAGAAAATTAGAAAATGAGGGGGAAGAGGGAAGGTGAAGAAGAAATAAAAGCTGTTCATAATTCTCCTGCCCAGAGAAAACTGCTGTTAATAATTCAGTATTTTTCCTACTGGTCTATATGTTTCAAAGGTGAGCTATTGAATATTCAGCTGAGTACCCTGCTTTTTTCAGTTAATACTTTATACTATCATTTTCTTACTTCCTTAAATATTCCCTAAAACAAGACCTTTAATAGCAGTGCTACATTATACTAAGTAGATATTTTTGCTAATATCTCACTGCTAAACACCAGTTTTTCACCATTGTAAATAGCAGTACAATGCCAATTCATGTTCACAGACAGTTTCTGCCATCTCTAAAGCATCCTTTGTAATTGTAGCAGTGGCTAGCTGGTCATCCCTATCAGCCAGTTGCTAGCTAGTCATCCTCTTTAGTACACAGTCAGGCTACACTCAGCCTTTATGCCTGTGCCCGCACCCTGGCCACCCTCAAAACCCCCACACTCCTCCCCTTGGAAGTCACATGTTCAAATGGCAGAACCACTCTCAGTTCTGCCCCTGAGTAACTACATGGAAAAGAATGACCCTAGAGATCTGCTGAGCAGCCCAGGAGAGCCATATGAACAACAATTCAATTTCTGTTGTATTGACCCATTTGGGTCTTGTGAACCATTTAGCTAAGCTACTGCATGGTGCTTCTGCCTTGATAGCCACTTTGCTTGACCAAGGTGGGTTACGGGGCCTTAAATTGGCTTCAGTTCAGTTCAGTTGAGTTGCTCAGTTGTGTCCGACTCTTTGTGACCCCATGGACCACAGCACGCCAGGCCTCTCTATCCATCACCAACTCCCGGAGTTTATCCAAACTCATGTCCATTGAGTCAGTGATGCCATCAAACCATCTCATCCTCTGTCATCCCTTTCTCCCCTGCCCTCAATCTTTCCCAGCATCAGGGTCTTTTCAAATGAGTCAGCTCTTAAAATCAGGTGGCCAAAGTACCAGAGTTTTAGCTTCAACATCAGTCCTTCCAATGACCACCCAGGACTGATCTTTAGGATGGACTGGCTGGATCTCCTTGCAGTCCAAGGTACTCTCAAGAGTCTTCTCCAACACCACAGTTCAAAAGCATCAATTCTTCAGCACTCAGCTTTCTTTATAATCCAACTCTCACATCCATACTTAACTACTGGAAAAACCATAGCCTTGACTAGACAGACTTTTGTTAGCAGAGTAATGTCTCTGCTTTTTAATATGCTGTCTAGGTTGGTCAAAACTTTGCTTTCAAGGAGTAGGCCTCTTTTATTTTCATGGCTGCAGTCACCATCTCCAATGATTTTGGAGCCCAAAAAAATAAAGTCAGCCACTGTTTCAACTGTTTCCCCATCTATGGAGAAGTGATGAGAACCAATATGTGAACCGTGAACTTCCTGATGTTCAAACTGGTTTTAGAAAAGGCAGAGGAACCAGAGATCAAATTGCCAACATCCACTGGATCATAGAAAAAGCAAGAGTTCCAGAAAAACATCTATTTCTGCTTTATTGACTATGCCAAAGCCTTTGACTGTGTGGATCACAATAAACTGTGGACAGTTCTGAAAGAGATGGGAATACCAGACCACCTGATCTGCCTCTTGAGAAATTTGTATGCAGGTCAGGAAGCAACAGTTAGAACTGGACATGGAACAACAGACTGGTTCCAAATAGGAAAAGGAGTTCATCAAGGCTGTATATGATCACCCTGTTTATTTAACTTTTATGCAGAGTACATCATGAGAAACGCTGGACTGGAACAAACAGAAACTGGAATCAAGATTGCCGGGAGAAATATCAATAACCTCAGATATGCAGATGACATCACCCTTATGGCAGAAAGTGAAGAAGAACTCAAAAGCCTCTTGATGAAAGTGAAAGTGGAGAGTGAAAAAGTTGGCTTAAAGCTCAACATTCAGAAAACGAAGATCATGGCATCTAGTCCCACCACTTCATGGGAAATAGATGGGGAAACAGTGGAAACAGTGTCAGACTTTATTTTTCTGGGCTCCAAAATCACTGCAGATGGTGACTGCAGCCATGAAATTAAAAGACACTTACTCCTTGGAAGGAAAGTTATGACCAACATAGATAGCATGTTCAAAAGCAGAGACATTACTTTGCCAACAAAGGTTCATCTAGTCAAGGCTATGGTTTTTCCTGTGGTCATGTATGGATGTGAGAGTTGGACTGTGAAGAAGGCTGAGCACCAAAGAATTGATGCTTTTGAACTGTGGTGTTGGAGAAGACTCTTGAGAGTCCCTTGGACTGCAAGGAGATCCAACCAGTCCATTTTAAAGGAGATCAGCCCTGGGATTTCTTTGGAAGGAATGATGCTAAAGCTGAAACTCCAGTACTTTGGCCACCTCATGCGAAGAGTTGACTCATTGGAAAAGACTCTGATGCTGGGAGGGATTGAGGGCAGGAGGAGAAGGTAACGACAGAGGATGAGATGGCTGGATGGCATCAGTGACTCGATGGACGTGAGTCTCAGTGAACTCCGGGAGTTGGTGATAGGGAGGCCTGGTGTGCTGCGATTCATGGGGTCGCAAAGAGTTGGACACGACTGAGCGACTGATCTGATCTGATCTGATCTGAATGTCATGATCTTCATGTTTTAAATGCTGATCTTTAAGCCAACATTTTCACTCTCCTCTTTTACTTTCATATAGAGGCTCTTTAGTTCTTCGCTTTCTTCCATAAGTGTGGTGTCATCTGCATTCCTGACGTTATTGATATTTCTCCCGGCAATCTTGATTCCAGCTTGTGCTTCCTCCAGCCCAGCATTTCTCATGATGTACTCTGCATATAAGTTAAATAAGCAGGGTGACAATATACAGCATTGATGTAATCCTTTTCCTATTTGGAACCAGTCTGTTGTTCCATGTCCAGTTCTAACTGTTGCTTCTTGACCTGCATACAGATTTCTCAAGAGGTAGGTCTGCTGCTGCTGCTGCTAAGTCGCTTCAGTCGTGTCTGACTCTGTGTGATCCCATAGACGGTAGCCCACCAGGTTTCCCCGTCCCTGGGATTCTCCAAGCAAGATCACTGGGGTGGGTTGCCATTTCCTTCTCCAATGGGTGAAAGTGAAGTCGCTCCATCGTGTCCGACTCTATCGACCCCACTGACTGCAGCCCACTAGGCTCCTCCATCCATGGGATTTTCCAGGCAAAAGTACTGGAGTGGGGTGCCATTGCCTTCTCCGCAAGAGGCAGGTCAGATGGTCTGGTAGTCTCATCTCTTTCAGAATTTTCCACAGTTTATTGTGATCCACACAGTCAAAGGCTTTGGCATAGTAAATAAAGCAGAAATAGATGTTTTTCTGGAACTTTCTTGCTTTTTCTATGATCCAGAGGATGTTGGATTTCTAACAGAAATTTCTAACAGTTTCTAAAAGCAGCTTGAACATATGCCAGTTCACTATTCACATACTGTTGAAGCCTGGCTTGGAGAATTTTGAGAATTACTTTACTAGCATGTGAGATGAGTGCAACTGTGTGGTAGTTTGAGCATTCTTTGGCATTGCCTTTCTTTGGGATTGGAACGAAAACTGACCTTTTCCAGTCCTGTGGCTACTGCTGAGTTTTCCAAATTTGCTGGCATGTTGAGGGCTGCACCTTCACAGTATCATCTTTTAGGATTTTAAATAGCTCAACTGGAATTCCATCACCTCCACTAGCTTTGTTTGTAGTGATGCTTCCTAAGGCCCGCTTGACTTCACATTCCAGGATGTCTGGCTCTAGGTGAGTGATCACACATCGTGATTTTCTGGATCATGAAGATCTTTTTTGTATAGTTCTTCTGTGTATTCTTGCCACCTCTTCTTAATATCTTCTGCTTCTGTTAGGCCCATACAATTGTTCTCCTTTATTGAGCCCATCTTTGCATGAAATATTCCCTTGGTATCTCTCATTTTCTTGAAAAGATCTCTAGTCTTTCCTATTCTGTTGTTTTCCTCAATATCTTTGCACTGATCACTGAGGAAGGCTTTCTTATCTCTCCTCACTATTGTTTGGAACTCTGCATTCAAATGGGTATATCTTTCCTTTTGTCCTTTGCTTTTCGCTTCTCTTCTTTTCACAGCTATTTGTAAGGCCTCCTCAGACAGCCATTTTGCTTTTTTGCTTTTCTTTTTCTTGGGGATGGTCTTGATCCCTGTCTCCTATACAATACCACACACCTCCGTCCATAGTTCATCAGGCATTCTGTCTGTCAGATCTAGTCCCTTCCACTGTATAATTGTAAGAGATTTGATTTAGGTCACACCTAAATTGGCTTGGCCTCTGACATAAGCTCTTATCTCAGACAGCGGCCCACAGGGTCACAAGTAAATATAAGTTACTTGCAGGACTGCCCCTAGGGCAGGAGACTGAGCAGGTGGAGTCTGTCCCCTGTGGACAGATACTCCAAGATGGAGATAATGGCAAGAACGAGAAGGAGCTGAGTCCTGCCCAGGTCAGATATAAAGAGACCACATATTTCTCATTCTCAAGTTCAAGGAGACCTTCCTGATTACACAAGTACAGAAAGTTTCCTCTGGGATCAAAAATGGAGGATGCACCACCGCTTAGTAGGTGGTGTCAGTCTACTCACAGGCCTCTTACCTAGGATCTGTCTTGGCTAAGAGATGTGTGCACCCATCGGAGAACCCTGAGATAAACCAAATATGGGCTCAGAACAAGGCAAAGAAAGCAAGACGACTGGCCAGAAGAAACTTGGAAGAAATGCCCCATATAAGTGATTTAAACTACTGCAAGGGTGCCACTCTCTCTCTCTGGGCCTGCCCGTGTATGCCTATTCACAGGTACTCTTTTCCTCCTAATCACCATTTTTACTTGTTTCACTACTTTCTGTTTCTTTGTTGAAATTCATTTCTGTGAACAGACAAGCCAGGGCCTTGTCACTGGCCACTGGCCCTCGTGGTCTAGTGGCTAGGATTCAGTGCTCTTGCTGTAGAAGCCTGACTTCAATCTCTGGCTGGAGTACTGAGATCCTGCTTCAAGTCACTGCAGACCAAGGTCACCCAAGATCATATCAATGACCCTTGGATCAACAGTCTCCCCCCACCTCCCAGGGCTTCCCTTTGTCAGCCTCTTAGGATAAGACCCAGTAGAGCTTTACCAAAACTCCACTCTGGTTCAGACTGAGCAATCCAGACTTAGCCCAGAAACAACAAAACACACTGCCACAGACTCGAACCAAGGCATGTGCCCACGGCCCAGTCTCATCTGTCTGCACTCTGTCTGGACCTCCCTGTGTGCCCACTCCCAGCCCAGGCCTGCTATGAACATCCTCCAGGACTGGAAGTAACAACTTTCTATTGCACTTCCTCTGCTGCTCTATTGTTGAATCTCAGCTTGTCCTCCAGCAGCCTGTGCTCCACTTAAGGAAATTTAATCTAACCTTGCCATCACAAACAGGAAGATGCCTCATGAAGACCTCCCATATTATTCAGGAGGCCTTGGAGGGTCTAACACGATGGCCTCCTGAGAAGGAACCATTCATCCAGACTCCCAGGTTTTACAGCTTCAAAGCAGCTCACAACCCCAAGGACAGTCCTCAGGGGGCAGGCCACACAACCCACCTCACAGAGCAGACTCTTGGCTCCTGGTCTTGGAGCCCTCATGTCAACATGGTTAGGAGAAAGCACCTGGGGTGGGTTCTAAATAGTGGAGGGCCTTATGCTGGCACCTCTGCCAATCGGGATCCCCAACATTCTTATATCTGGGCGGTCCTGGTACAAGCTCCTCTCCTTAAAATAAGCTATTGCTTCACCCCAGACTCCAGTCTCAAAGGCCCAGACAGACGCCTCAAAAGGCATGTATTAGAGGCCTTCAGAGAGTCATGCAGGCCCCTCTGCTGCAAGCACTTCCCAATCTGCAGCCCCCCTATAGCATTCCCCTGGGAATGCCAGGGATGGTCACTCATTTATTATTTTTTAATTAAATTTATTTATTTTAATTAGAGGCCAATTACTTTACAATATTGTATTGGTTTTGCCATACATCAACATGAATCCGCCACAGGTGTACACATGTTCCCAATCCTGAAACCCCCTCTCACTCCCTCCCCATACCATCCCTCTGGGTCATCCAAGTGCACCAGCCCCAAGCTTCCTGTATCCTGCATCGAACCTGGACTGGCGATTCTTTTCTTATATGATATTATACATGTTTCAATGCCATTCTCCCAAATCATCCCTCACCCCACCCCCCACAGAGTCCAAAAGACTGTTCTATACATCTGTGTCTCTTTTGCTGTCTCCCATACAGGGTTATCATTACCATCTTTCTAAATGGTCACTCATTTAGAACTCTGGTGGTCCACTGGGAATGCCAGGAATGGTCACTCATTTAGAACTCTGGTGATCCACTGGGACAAAGGCCATCATCACCAGACTATTCTGGCTCAGTCACAATGATTTCATAGTGACTCTAAATCCCTCAAGAGAACCTCATACAGCCTAGAAGGCATAGCAGGTAAAACTGGAAAGGGAGTGCCAATGAAGCTGGGTGTTTCTATCGTCACCATATTTCTAAAATAGTTTCGAGCAGTGGTAACCACCTCTGGCTCTCTTTTCCTATTAACTCAACCAGAGACATACTCAGAATAAACCTAAATCCCTGGACTTCCTCATAGGAGCTGCCAAACGGGAGCCTTTCCAACTGCCTCCTCCAGTACAAACAGTAAATGCATCACAATATAGGCTAAAATAAGGTGCAGATGACCTTGACCTATCATTAGAGATAAGTTTGATATTAGGTCATAAGGCCATCATCTCACCCTGTAAAGGCCTATCTTGCCCGAGTCAAAACTGACCATCAGTGAAGGAGATTAATAATCGATTAATGATACTTAAATGCACAAGTTCCCACCATTAAGGTCCTCGTGCCCAGCATCTTAGAGATAGTAGATGTTGTCCAGAAGATTCTAGGCTCCAACTTTGCTGCCCTAGATCTAGCCAACATGATCTACTTGGTCTTGATAACTGAAGACTCACAGCCTCAAATTGCCTTCAATTTCAAGGGTGTCCACCATACCTTACTTGGGTGCCCATGGTTTTCTTGATCTGAATTCACTTAGAATAACCCACTCCTCCTTTTGGCATTATATAGACAGCATTCTACCATAGAGGCCCCCTTAGGATGCCATCTGAGAAGGCTTGTACATAATTACACAACATTTACAGCAGAGAAGATGAACCATTGCTGCCATAAGATCCAAAGACCACCACTTTATTTGTCAAGCTTCTGGGCATAGAGTCATCAGCAAGCTGTAAAATTCCTCTTGTTAAAAAATGCCAGCTCCTCACAATCAAGGCTCCAGCACACTATAACAGATATGGCATGTATTAGAGGAAACACCTCTCCGCACCTACCCATTCAACTTAGGTGATTTGTGCCTTGACACAAAAATTAGCTTCTTTCCACCAGAACTCGGCTAACTGCTTTATGATGGGCCAGCCAGCCACACAGCAGACCCAGGACAGTCCCTCTGGCCCAGACGGCTGAGCTGAATCACTGGTGACATCGGACTACCCCTCTTAGAGTCTAGCTAAGCACAGTTTCACGGAGCTGTGAATGGGGCTCTGGATGAAATGTCCAGCCAGAGAGCAGCCACTTCGGTGACAAATCTCAGAGCCTCCTGGGCTTCACGCACAACTCCCGACTCAAACAAGACTCTGGAAGGCTCCCACGTGGGGATGCGTGTCTCAGGGTAACAAACCGAATCATGATGGCAAATTGACTTTGTTGGGCTGCTGCTGCCCTCTGCTGGAACTAGAAGGCGTGCACCCACTATCAGAGACACCTTGCCTGGACTTCCACTAGCCACACCAAGTCACCTTCTTAATCAGGTATGTGCTCACTCTCTTTGGCCCACCAGACATGATAGATTCACATCAATGTACCCATTTCACCAACTTGTTCAGTCAGAGGCTCTAGATTGTGGAATCTTGTGAAATTTCCACCTGGCTCACCAGCCCCAAGCAGCTGAACTTGCAGAAAGGCACAGTGTCCTCCTCAAACATGTGCTCCTCACGCTTTCAGACAATAGGTCGTCCCTCATATAGACAGAAATTTTACCCCAGACTCTAATCTTGCTCAGTGTGTGGGCCTCAGGTCTCCAAACTCCCAACCAACAACCAGTCTCCTACAAAGACTCTTCTATTATTTACAGGGACCTCCACCTCTTTGCAGAGAAGGCAATGGCACCCGATTCCAGTACTCTTGCCTGGAAAATCCCATGGATGGAGGAGCCTGGTAGGCTGCAGTCCATGGGGTCGCTAAGAGTCTGACACAACTGAGCGACTTCACTTTCACTTTTCACTTTCATGTATTGGAGAAGGAAATGGCAACCCACTCCAGTATTCTTGCCTGGAGAATCCCAGGGATGGGGGAGCCTGGTGGGCTGCCGTCTATGGGGTCGCACAGAGTCAGACACGACTGAAGCGACTTAGCAGCAGCAGCAGCAGCCACCTCTTTGACATCAGAGAGGATGTCATTTATATTTGCTCACCAGATGAATACTCCCCTTATATCATGATTTTTCTATTGTCTTACCATCTTCTATGAGCTGGCAACCCAACTGAACTTGGATTATGCGATACGATCCCCTTATAATAGAAAGCCAAGGGGACAAACCCTACCGACTTGCTTAGAGACCGTGATTATACAGATTTCCTTGGCCCACACAGTGGCCTAGCACCAGCCACAAAGTAGGCTAACGCCACCAGCTTTGCCTCACCATTTGGGTTATAAGTGAAAGTGAAAGTCATTCAGTCGTGTCCGACTCTTTGTGACCCCATGAACTATACAGTCCATGGAATTCTCCAGGCCAGAATACTGGATTGGGTAGCCTATCCCTTCTTCCCAATACAGGAATTGAACTGGGGTCTCCTGCATTGCAGGCAGATTCTTTACCAACTGAGCTATCAGGGAAGCCCTTGATTATAAAGCCTGGCTAATTAAACCAAATTCATCACAAATTTTGCAGGATGGTGATATTATGGCTTCAGGACAAACAGCAGAATTGTGTGGTCTCAGAACATGGGAAAAAGTTTCTCCATCCAGTGGATGGCAATCACACTAGGAAATGAAACCCAAACCCTGGAATCTAGCAACTTCTGCCCTGCCCTAGATGAAGAGGGAAGAAACCTCTTGCCCCAGAGCAACAACACTTGGCCTTTGGTGTTCACTCCCAAAAGAAGGTCTCCTGGACACTAACCCAATTCAGATGTTCTCCTTGGGTGGCTCCTACCATTAGCATGTACAACCTGGATAACAGGGACGCCAGTAGACCCCTCTGGCCTAACCCTGTCTCAAGTAATGTGCTGGAACAAAATAGGGTGACTACCGGGCATGGATGCTGACCCAGAGAACACCACCCTCTACATTTAGAGGTGACAATGGAAGTGATGCTTGAAAGAGTTGCTCCCTCCTTATACCAAGCCTCAAATTATATCTCAGACTGGATGGCCCTCCCAGGGTAACCAAGTCAGATCCATCTGGCTGACAGGTTTGTGCTTTAATGGTTTTATGGTTTGAACAGGGCTAACTCTGAACTGTGAATCTGTCATCCACAAAATGTCACTACAGTTAGCCCGGAATCTATATGCATTGTGGGTGGAGTCCCCACAAAGCTTGGTCATGGACATCATGTGCTCTTTTGTAAGGGGCACCCCTGAAGACCTGCTGAAGGAGCAAGAGAGCCTGCACTTGTGGGGCTCCTGACCCAGGTCTCCAGCACTCACATGCAGTCACCCTGACCTTTCATGACTCTCCACCTGGGAAGACTCCTCCCCAGTCAGCTCCGATTGCCCCCAAGCAGACCAGTGCCCCAGATGATCTGGCCCTGGCCCAAGAGCTCGCTGTGTGAAGTGGCTGTACCAAGGCTTTCCAGAAGGGACCCTCCATTCTGCTCAACATCCCTGTGTGTGGCCTCTTCCCTGGATGACTGGGCCTTCCTCGATTTTACAGAAAGCCTTTTTTGTGGACATGATGTTGGTCTAGTTGTGTTCATCATCTTTAGCCAGCACCCTTCCCTGGCCTCTTCCTAGGCAGAGGTAAACTGACACGATATCAGCACCACACACCAAGAATTTGCCACTCAGACTTTCACAGACACTGCTTATAAGGGCCAGCCAGGCACTAGAGCTCTAGTCACCACCAGAAGCTGTGGGAAGAAAGTGTGGCCCCCAGCAAACTATGGAGTCACCCAGGAGGTTCCTGTACCACCAGTGAACTTGGTAAGCTGCTGTGGGAGACACCGCATGACTCCAGTGCCCTCACCAGGTTCTGAGAGTTCTGGGGTCCTCAGATGTCTGCCTCCATGTGCAGTTCAGATCCACCCACCCCTGCTCCTCCACTGCTGTCTGAGGCATTTAGTCAGATTTCCATAAAAACAGTGGCCGGATTCTAGCCTTGGACTTCTGTCTGCATCTGAATCAACCTTCCAGTCACTGGATTAATCTTTTCATGCGCAGAACCATTTTTGCCGTTTCATTCTGGTTGTTTCCACTCCTGCTCCTTGTTTTCTGTCAAGTGGAGGAGGGTGTCTTATTAGTGACTCATCCAACTTTGACTAAGAAATTTGGGGGAAGATAAGAAGGGCAAAGAAAGACTCACCCTTAAATCTACTGTGTGCCCTGCAGATTCTTGGGAGGGAACATGAATTACATGTAGAAGCGAGCATGCTACAGATGCTACAGGCCTCTGGGCTCCATCCCTCAGACCTACATTCAGTACATCATGCTCCTCCGCCTCATGACTGGGCCATTGCTTTGACAGATGGGGTTCCAGCAGATGTATCACCCATGTTGACATGGTCAGGCACCCAAGTACACTTCTGCTGGGACTTTGCATCTCTGCTGCCTCCCAGCCTTGGAGCTTAGCCATCCTAGCCAACCCACAGACCTGAGAGCAAGAAATACATGCTGGTGGCTGTAAAAACACGGAGGTATTGTCAAAGCATGTTACAGAGCAAAACCTGACTGGGGCAGAGAGCAGTTTCTCCAGAACGTGAGTTCATCATCATGTCCCAGGGTGGTGACCACAAGTCCCCATATGGCCTGAGGCTAGCAGTGACCTCAGAAATTCCCACCTCTCCTCATGGACAGAGGGAGTGATACAAGATTCCCTGGAGGAAACCTACTACCATCAACCAGACCACTTTCTCTCCAGAAATTTTTAAAAATGCTTTTTAATAGGTAAGATTAATGTTTGGTGGTGGTTTAGTCACTAAGTCATGTTCAATTCTTGTGATACAGTAGACTGTAGCCTGCCAGGCTCCTCTGTCCATGGGATTCTCTAGGCAAGAATATTTCAGTGGGTTGCCATTTCCTTCTCCGAGGTATCTTCCTGACCCAGAATCCCAAGATTAATGTTCAAGAAGTTATATATTTTTAACGTCAATATGGAGAAGTTTAAAAGATACAAAAGGCCTTACATAGAAAATGCCCCCCCAACCTGAATTGAATGTCCTGGGCCCCCCTCCAAACACAGGCTGCACTCCACCTGCCCAGACTTCACTCCACAGTGACACGCAGCACTCTCTCTCTCCTCATCTCACACTTCCTACTTTGGAAACCAGTGCTCATCAGCAGTTAGGGAGCTTCCTCACTCTTAGTTAGCTACATCATATCCCATGCCTGAATATATCATAGTCAGTGCCTTGTTGATGGACAGTGAGGTGTTCAAATATACTGCATCTGCTGACTCATTGCAATGCATGTCCTTAGACAAAGTCACTTCCCATGAGCAACTATAAGGCTACAGGACAATTTCCCTGTGACCTGTCAGGGTTTAAGCTGCACTCAGGACTTCACTGGGCAGGAGGATGACTCATCAGAGAAAAACCTGTGGGTGTTGCTGACGGCACCACCTGACAAACACCCCAGAGCCAAGTGTCTGGAGGTCAACGTGTTCTGCCCCAGGAAACGGAGAGCTCTCAGCCTGTGTCAGCCACAGAAACCAGGCCGGCAACCATGCTCAGGGTAGGACTAGACAATCCAACTCCATGTCCTCCTCCTCCAAGACTCCGTCTCAGCAGCACACCAGCAGCCCAGGCATCTCTCTTACTTCAGAGAACACACACCTCCCTTTCCCGAGCACTACTCTGGATTTCCCCCACCAGCGGCCCCTCTGCCTCTCTGGGCAGTTCCTGCCCAAGCTGGAGCCACTCTACAAAGCATTCCTGGCCCTTCGAACTACCCAGATGCCTGCCCTCGTGCCCCTGCAGCCCAGGCATTTCTCTCTACCCCAGTAACCATGCCCTAGCTTCAGCAGCTGACTATGTGGGCCTCCTCACCCCCACGCCTGTGCTCCATGGACACCCAATGCAGGAGTGCACACACAGTGAGGTAAACAAGCGGGCTCCCAGCCAGGAACATTGCACCCTGGGTGCATCTCAAATGGAGAATACATGAATGAACCCACATGAGGGGGTCATAGAGCCTTGTCAACTGGTCATAGGAAGAACAGAAACCATTCTTGTTTCCAAGAAACAGCCCCCAAGATGGGTGTCCTCCCCACTGCACACCGGCCTTGCTAGTCTGAGGCTATGACAGTCCTGTCAGCCTTTCAAGACATCAACACAAAAAAGAATATGAGTTTCTGAAGAACTATAAAAGCTAATCACCTCTTCTAATAGCTTAAAGCATGAAGAGCACAAGTAGATGTGGACGTTACATGTCTGCAGCCGCAGCTGAGTACAGCTCAGAACCACAGCTAGCATCTGGGACAGGAGAGTACAGGCAGCTGGAACCCCACGAGCTATCCATGTGTCTACTTCTACCCACCCCTCCCATTTCCAGCCTCACCCCTTCTCCCACAGTGAGCGGCAAAATACCCCTGCCTTCAGCTTGAGTGCTGAAGGCAGCAAGGCTACTGGGTTCTGGGGACACAGTGTCTCCACAAAGCCAGGCTTACCAAGGGGCCCTGGTGGCAGAACGAGCAGGCAATGGGCAGGTGACCGAGGGCTGTGGGTAGAGGCCACGACTAAGTTTAAAACTGAGGGAGACGTTTGTGTTAATACAGTTAGAAATCAAGTCTTTCACGATGAAAGACATGAGATGCAAGGCAAAAAAAAAAATACAAGGTCAAATAAAAAACCTGTCATGTGAAACTGGAATTTAAAATATTAATAAGAATTCACGATTTACCTCTATCCACTGAAAGGGCCTAGAAACTGACACACCAGTAGGAATGAGCACACTTGAAGTGTAAGTCTTGGTTTCCAAAATCCCCTCACCAGAAAAGACCAGGGCTCCTTGAAGAAATGAGCAGTTCTAAGGCCAAGCCAGGAAAAAGACAAGATGATCCCAGGACATTTTGTGAGGCCAAAACCAAGGAAATCCATGGATCAAAAGGACTCAGAAGGCACCTTGAAGGGGCTTCTGTTAGACAGATATGGTGTAATGTGAGCATCAGACAAAATAATGATTATAATTTATATATAAATTATATAATATAAATTAATATGTATATAATTTAATTTATTATGAAATAGAAAATAAATTAAAATCTGAATCTATAATGGTGTGAGAAAAAGGGAAAGAGAAGAGGGAAATTTCAGGGGGGATTAGAAATAAACTTTCAAAGGCTCTGGCAAAAATAAGAATTAGTATCATTGGCAGATGTGACAACATGTTAATAATTGTTGAAGCCAGGTGGTAGGTAGGCGACATTCATTGTAATCTTCCTTTTATATTTCTGTACACTTGAGAATACTCATTCTAGAAATTTTGGGGGAAAATAAAAGACAATAAGAGGCTGTGACTTACACATGAGGAGACTGAGAGTTAGGCAGACATTTGTTCTTGGGGAGAATGGGGGAGTGTGTGTCTGCGTGTATGTTTCCATACACGTGTGAGAGATAGAGACTGTGAGAGATAGAGAGTGTGAGAGATAGAGAGTGTATGTGTTGTGAGATTTGTGAGTATGAGCAATATTGTTCATGAGTGTGACAGTATATGTGAGTGTGCTCTTAGTCTGTGAAAGAGAGAGACACCATGTATAAGGGTTTTCCAGAATATGAATGTGTGTGTGTGTGTGTGTGTGTGTACATGTACATACACATGTATATATACAGAAAGAGATTTATTTTTAGAAATTGGTTCATAAAATAGTGGGAGTTAGCAAGTCCAAAATCTGCAGGAAAAAGTTGCCATTGCAATCTTGAGTCCAGTGACAGTCTGGAGGCAGAATTCCTTCCTTCTCAGGCAACCTTATAGTATTTTCTCTTAAGGCCTTCAACTGATTAGATGAGGCCTACCCACAATAGATAGCATATTCAAAAGCAGAGACATTACTTTGCCAACAAAGGTCTGTCTAGTCAAGGCTATGGTTTTTCCAGTGGTCATGTATGGATGTGAGAGTTGGACTGGGAAGAAAGCTGAGCGCTGAAGAATTGATGCTTTTGAACTGTGGTGTTGGAGAAGACTCTTGAGAGTCGCTTGGACTGCAAGGAGAGCCAACCAGTCCATTCTAAAGAAGATCAGTCCTGGGTGTTCTTTGGAAGGAATGATGCTAAAGCTGAAATTCCAATACTTTGACCACCTCATCAGAAGTGTTGACTCATTGGAAAAGACCCTGATGCTGGGAGGGATTGGGGGCAGGAGGAGAAGGGATGAGGATGAGATGGCTGGATGGCATCACCACCTCGATGGACATGAGTTTGGGTGAACTCCAGCAGTTGGTGATGGACAGGGAGGCCTGGCGTGCTGCAGTTCATGGGGTCACAAAGAGTCAGACACGACTGAGCAACTGAACTGAACCCACATTACGAAGGATTCTGCTGATGTCTACTGATTTAAATGCCAGTCACATCTAAAAAATATCTGCAGAAACTTCCCTGGTGGTCCAGTAGTTAAGAATTTCCCTTGCAATGCAGAGTACATGGGTTCTATCCTTAGTCACAGAACTAAGATTCCAAATGCTGCAGAGCAACTAAGTCTACATTCCCTGCAACTACTGAAAGTGTACACTCTGGAGCCCTTGTGCCAGGCCACTAGTACTGAGCCTGTATACCACAACTAGAGTCCGTGCACTGCAGTGAAAGATCCTCGTGTCAGAACTAAGACCTGACACTGCCAAATAAATAAATACATGATTTTTAATTAATAAAAAAATACCTGCAAAGACATATCTAGACTTGAGTTTAATCAAACACTGGAACTCTTGCAAAGGTGACACATATAATCAATGACCATACACCGTCTGACTGCAAACACATGAGGGACTCTGAGAGACCCACTGAGCTGAGCCCATTCAACTCCCAGAACCATCACTGATAACAATCAGCTGATTGTTGTTAAGTTAACTTTTGGGGATATTTGTTATGCAGCCATAGCTAACTAGAACACTAACTAAGCTTCATCCCAACAACCTGCTTCCCAGAACTTTTTCTGCAATAAGATGTGCCCTGAGTCTGCCTTCATGCAATGGTCTGCCTTCATGCCATGTCTTGGGTCAAGGACAAACTCATTCACATGCAAGGCATATGTTTTCACAGAAACTTTGGCTTAGAGTTGGGGCCCAGTGTCAAACAGTGGGGAAGGAACAGCTCCCTTCCTGACTTTGTTCTCCTCCTTCTCATTGTCCTACCAATTCCTGTTCACCCTTCCTGACAACAGTGGATCTGTTCCATATGTTTGTGCCCAGCTGCTGGCCCTCAGCATTTACTGAGTAAATAAATGAGATGCCAGGAGGCCCCAGCCTGCAGGAGGTAAGGCTGGGAGTGCAGGGTGCTGTCTTACCTGTGCTGCACACCCCTCCACCGGGGCCCAACCAAGGGGAGCAGGGGGTGGTGAGGAGGTGCCCAGGAGGACCTGTAGCTCTCCAAACCCTTGGGAAGATGGTGAAAGTCCACGGCCTGTGAAGGACCAACCTGGAGTGGGCTACCAGGAAACGGCAGGGCTACCCCAGGCTGATGAGCTGTCCCACTTCCTGTGTGTTCATCTCTCCATCTGCTGCAGGGCACAGAACCAAAGACTTAGCCCTCATAAGAGATGTGCTCTTTCAGGGTCTCCTTGGTTAACTGTCTCTTCTCCTGGGTTCCTTGTCTGTGTTCCTCCAACAGCAGCATCCCCAGCACAAGCCAGGTCCCCAACTGCCCAGGTAGGAGGAATTTCAGAGGGGGAAGAGCAGTCAGGCTCACTGGAGAGATAGATGGTAAACAAGCAAGTGAATCATCTTCTGCCTGGTGGTAATAAACAATGCAGGGATGTGCAGTGAGATCTTTGACAAGGGGATGTTGAGTGGAGGACGGAGCAGGAGTGTGAGCAGGTGGGTGGCGTGGGGAGCAGTGACCCCAAGATAGGAGGTGTGCACCTGCATGTGAAGGACATGGGAGAAGGGCCAGGGTGACAGCAGGAGGCAGGGAAAACGACCAGGAGTAGATCCAGAGGTGCCTTAGGAAGGCCCTGGAGGGCAGGGAGTGTCAGAGATTCCAAGGGTCTCCCCACAGTTAGGCGGAAGGCAATAGCAGGACCCAAGGAGAACCCGGTGCCCTGGGCCAGGCCAATGGTAGGGAAGTGGGTGCAGCTAGGTCTAGAATCCATCTTGAAGACAGAGGCAAATGCCTTTGCTGCAAGGCAAAGAGGGTTGGACAGGAAAGAGAGGGATGAAAGGTGCCAAGGTCTGAAGAGGGGTGTGAAAGAGAGCCAAGCCGCCTTCCACCAGAGGACCCAACCTTCCCTTGGAGAAGACAGTGGGATTCAGTGTTCCCTCACTGGGCAGTGACTGATAGAGCACCCCACAAACCACTGCCACCCTCAGATGCTTGACGACACTGCCCGGGCTAATGCAGATGTACCTGTGTCCCCAGGCCCAAGAATGTTAATCTACTCCATCTTCCTGGAAAGCTGCTGGATTCTGCTAACACAGAAAGAAGGACAGCCCAGGAGGATGTGGCCAAAGTCACTTTGTTTTCTCATAATCATTAGGGCTCATTCCCTCCAGGCAAATACGAACCAGAAACACCAGTACATGCCCCTTGGAGATCCGGAAAATCAGTCTCTATCACCCAAAACACCGTGGTGTGTTTATTGTGTGCCCCTAATTTTGTCTTTCATTCCACATCCAACATTCCAGAAGCTTGTATATTACCTGGACAGGCACACAAAAATGGGACCTCAGGTCACATCAATTCAAAAAGGTCCTAACTCGTGTTGTTCACAGAGAAGGCCAGACAGTGCAGCGTGGTACAGCACAAGAAAATGCTGTAAGTACAGAGCCTTTGAGGAAAACTAGGACACACACTCAAATTCTGTGGCTTTGACAAGCTACTTGATCTCTCTGATCCTCAGGTTATTCATATGGGAAAAACATAAGAGAGCCCATTTCACAGGTACTGGTGAAATTTTATGAACTCATATGTGAAACTCCAGCCCATCCCATTCACCACCAGTCCCCACCATAAAAAAAGCCTTCACAGAGTTGTCAGGACATCTGATGACAGTCAGAGAGGAAAGGATGGGGCCAGAGGATAGAGTGAATGAGCCAGATGCTCCAGGACATCTGCAAGGCCCAAAGGACATCACAATAACATAGTAGGGTCTGCTCACTAACCACAGACAGCAGATAAGCAGCAGCTGGTGACCACAGAGAGCTGCTCCTACTCACAATTACTTTCTAAGTATGCATCAATCACCTCCTTTATTCCTCCAGCAACTTCAGGAGGAAAGTGCAGGCGATCACAGCTGCAAAACTCATGGCTGTGGCTCAGCCTCATGGCCGCACATTCAGGCAACAGAGGGCCCATGGTGCAGCTCGGTGTCCCCATACTCTACAGCCAGGCTCCCCACTTCCTGGGCAAACTCTCAGACAGCACCAAGACCCAAGGCACTGATTGGACCACTAGCTAACTCTCACCTGGGTCATTAGTGACTGACACTTGACCTCTTCTAGACCTGGGTCCTCTGTAAGAGGAAGAGAATCATAGCCTGGCACTGCCAAAGTGTCCTAGAGGAAGGGTCAATGCATGGAGAAGGTGCCAAAAGCCTCCAGATAATCCTGGGCCTCTCTGTTCAGAATGCACCATGGGTCTTCCAGCTGCTGTGATTTAGCACTGGCACAGCCTGGCCCTTCCATCTCCACCTGGCTCCCACCTCCACCCCCAGGGAGCATTCCTCCCCACCAGCCACAGTGGGCCCCTCCTCAGGAGTGAGTGCCTGGAGCCCACTCTCCCTCTGCTGTCTCATGCTTGTCAGAGAGGGACTATTTACCATGGTGGGAAGAATTCTTCAGTCAAGCTACCATCCTTCAACAATATTTATGAGGTTGTCACAAGGTGAAACAGAAATATTCACAAATATAAGAGGTTCTGCCTCCTGATACCTATATATTATAGTAAGCTATGGATGCAGACAGTTTTGGCTACACAGAAAAAAAAAAAAATGACTCTGGCATGATTATTAAACTCATGAAGCAAATCTTTCCACATTTATCCACAGATGGAGCCTCAAAGTTACTCCAACAAAAGGTTGTCTACAGTGTCTGAATCCACCCCATGGTATCTACCCTACGTGTCATACAAGGTCCTCCCGTGTTCCCAGCAGCCAGCTCCACTGGGACCAGCAGGGCAGGAAGGGGGAGGGGAAGAGGATGAAAGGGAATGCCAATGTGGGCCAGCCAAGAGCACTGACTTTCCACCCCAAATCAATGCTGTCTGTTCTGATGCTCAATAAAAGGTTGCTGCTGTGAGCCATGTGTTACACCACGATTTATGACCTCCAGAGGAGAGGATTTTGATCCAGGGTCAGAGGTGAGGCTTGACCACTTGGGGCTTTTTGTGTAGCAAAGTTTTATTAAAGTATAATAGAGATAGGGAAAGCTTCTGACATAGACATTAGAAGAGGACAGAAAGAGTGCCCCCTTGCTAGTTTTTAGCAAGGCATTTTATGTCTGTTAGCAAGCTGCTAATGAGATAAGAGAGACTCCTCAAGGCTGAGGGAGTTTCACCAGGCCCCTCTCCCGAGGTGTGTCATCCCCGGCCATAAGATGATTGACATGAATACTGGTTTGTTGAGCCATTGTCAGTCCAAGGTTTGAGAAAAGAAAAAAAAGGTTAGTCTTAGGCAGAACTAGTTTCATCAACAGAGAACAGGGTGGGGGGGAAAATGTCTGCCACTTGCGGTTTATTTCCTCCTGCCACTTGGGGACCTCTGGCCTTCCTACCTGTTACCCTCTCATTTCCCCCTTTTCTTCTAGGAGAATTATGTTGTCTAGGGGAAGGGCCAGTGTTCTCATTCCATAACTGCTTCTGAGCTGATAAGGAGCATCATCCCTAAATGGGTGAGGCAACATATTCCCCTCACCCTCATATTGAGAGTCTCTGGTCCAAAGGCCCCAAGTAGTAGTTGGAGGAAGCTGTGGCACTCAGTTGGAGTTTAGACAACCATTTGTAACTTAAAAGCCTTCATGCAGCTATAAGCAAAGCAAGCTACACAATGACAGATGCAGGGAGCAAACAGCAAGAACAGAACAATCAGAATTATTACAATTAAGATACTTTTCCACCATGGGGAACTAGTTAACATCTCCCAAAGTGAAGGGACTGAGACTTCAGGAGTATCCATAGCCTGAATCATCATGTCCACGTGTTTAGTAAAGTGAGTAACATTAGTGCTCATATCTGGTATATATGTACAATATTGGGTATGAATAATGGCACAAGTTCCTCCTTGTGCAGCTGTTAGAATATCTAAGGCCAATCTGTTTTGTAAAACCACCTTTCTAATTTGTATTTGCTCAGCATTAAGGGCTGAAATAGCTTTTTGAGAATCGTGTAAGGTTTGTTGAGTAAAGGTAGTCAGAGGATCAACTCGTAGCATAACGTTTGTAGTTCCCAGAGAGGGAATGAATATTTCAGCCAAATAATCATACCAGTGAAATACAGACCTTATCCAATGAGTTCTAAAGTTGGCAAATTAGCAGGCTTCTCTGGGAGCTCTGAAAATATGAAGCCATGAGTAAAAGCTGGACTTGGGGTGTATCTCCCTATCCAGATAGTGTGAAGCCACACCCATAGGCAAGAGTCACATACCCAATAGGCCCAGTTTGAAACAAGCCAGCATGACTGAGGGATCCAGTCCCAATCAGTGCCTGGCCAGGCAAAAGCAGGACCTGTACCGGAGTTAGAAAACACAGGAATTATTATATTGCATATTTCATATGAAGCAAAAATCCCAATTGTTTCCAATCATTATAATTAAGTTGTGAGCTAACTTCTGGAAATGGCTCTTTGTTCCCAGCATATAGGGTCACTAGACATTAGGCACCCCTTTTCAGGAATTAACCATATGACCTCATCCCATATTTGATAAACATTAGGTAAAAAACCATCAAATCTAGACCCATTTGTCTTATGTGTAGCAAAATAGTCATTAAACCAAGACAAAGTATAATCAAAGTTAAAAGTTACAATATGTCCACAGTTAAGGTACAAAGTGTTACATCAGTCCATTTTAGGATTATTAAATGTGATCAGATTAAGAAGAGGTACCACATATGATGGTTGTTGGCAAAGGTGGTCACAGACTTGAAGAAAGTCCTTTCCCTGAAGTGGAGATGCCCACCATGGGAAGCCTTCCACTGAGGATGGGGAAGTGCTATGCAGACCCAGCAAGTGGGCTGATTGTGGAATGCAGCATAGGAGTGAGCCGGACAGGAAGGCATTGCCTTGAGGGTCAAATGGCAGGCTCAGGATTTTTGGAGTTAGCAGAAGCAGGCCCATACAGATTACCAGGAACATCTAAAAAGTGAAGAGTAAAACCAAAGAGAATAAAGACATAAAAATGACATGGCTTAGCCTGAGGGGTCAGGATGCCACTTTTTAATTCGAGTGTGGTGCACCCACGAATTAATTCCTGGCACCTTGACAGTTGTGGGAGAAGAAAGAATTACATCATAAGGGCCTTCCCAGAGGGGCTCTAGAGATTCCCGCCCCCCAGGTCCCAATGTCTTTATTAGGACCTCTGTTCTGGCTCAAACAACAGCTTGTTTGACTCAAAGGCTGAACCAGGAGTCATCTCCCAGAGTTCCCATAAAGTCTATTGAAAAGCTGAAATTTTGAGTTTTATAACAACAACTGATATTTAAGAAGCCAACTGTCTGTCATCCAAATATTAACTCTAGAGTTTAAGATTCCACTCACATCATGAGAAGTCAGTACAGGAAGATTTCACCCATTAGTAAACTAAAGAGCTTTAGGCACTATTAAAGCAACAAAAGCAATTACTCTTAGACAATGTGGCATCTAATTTTCTACTCAGGTATCCTATACTTTCTGGTGAGGCCCTCGGGGTTGTGTCATAACTCCCAAAGCCATCTTTTTCTTTCAGTGACAAACAAATTAGGCTCTGACCCTGTGGGCAAGCTCAAAGCAGGAGCTTGCAAGAGAACAGTTTGAAGAGCCTAAGTGCCTTTTGAGTATCTCAAGACCAAACCAGATTGTTGGTTTGGGCTTGTTGAGTTTCCATTATAAGTTTATAAAAAGGCTGGGCAAGTTCCACATAACCTGGAATCCAAATGCAGCCGTAGCCTGTGACACCCAAAAATCTTCTCAATTGTCTTAAAGTAATAGGTAAGGGATGAACTAGTATAGGTTTACTTCTCTGGGGACTACGGCCCTCATCCCTTTGGCTATGATTAGACCTTCAAATCAATGACTGAAAAATATTTGGCTCATTCAGAATTTCAGACATTAGAGTATAAGGGTTAGACATCATGGGGTGTAAAGGAACCACGGCCTCATTTATTATCCATAAATCTTGAACTAGTCTCCATTTATCATTTGAGTTTTTTCACACTCAAAATAGGAGTGCTGCATGGATGGTTACAGGGAATTAATAGCCCCCACTCCTTTAAAGCCAAAGGGCTTCCCTGGTGGCTCAGAGGTTAAAGCGTCTGCCTGCAATGCAGGAGACCTGGCTTCGATCCCTGGGTCGGGACAATCCCCTGGAGAAGGAAATGGCAACCCACTCCAGTATTCTTGCCTGGAGAATCCCATGGATGGAGGAGCCTGGTGGGCTATAGTCCACGGGTTGCAAAGAGTCAGACACGACTGAGCGACTTCACTTCACTCCACTCCACTCCTTTAAATTCTCAATGGGTTTTAACCCTTCCTTAACCTTGGGTTTTAACCTTTCCTTAAACTTGGGTTTTAGAGGATACTACTTTTGATATGGAAATATGTGCAGGTCTTTGAACTTGACAACAACAGGAATAGCATTTTGTGCTCGACCTGCAGTTTTTTCATCAACCCACCCTCTAGGATTTACATTGTTCAATTAATGGGAGAGAAATAGAGGTCTCCATGTCATGAAAACAGAGGCATGGACTTTGCTCAGTATATCCCTCCCCAGAAGGGGTGAAGGGACTCTGGCACGATCAGAAACTCGTGGGAAAACAGCACAGAGTCCCAGTTGCAGCTTAGAGGAAAACTGAAATAATAACGTTTGGCTCGTCCAGACAGTCCTATTACAGTAGTGGATCGGGAAGAAAGTGGGCCAGGGGCTTCAATAAGCACAGAGTAAGTTGCCCCAGTGTCTGAAAGGAAATTGCTTGATTGGCCCACTACAGTTATTAATACCCAGGGTTCCTCAGATGTAATTAGAATGGGAGCTTGTGTGGGGAACCCTGGGCAGATTCAGTCCTGATTGTCCTGAGAGTTTGATCTCTGGGGCCTATGCCTCTATGGGCAGTCTCTCCTCCAGTGTGGCCCTTTGCAGACAGGACATAGGGACAGCTTAAATGTCTGAGGCAATCCCACTTGAGATGCCCCTCTTTTTCACAGTAATAGCAAGTCCATCCCTTTTCACCTCGGCCCCTCTGGGCACTTTTCTCAGGCTGTCTCAGAATGGTTCTGACCACCATTTTTAGGGCTTCAGTCTGTTCCTTGGTCTTTCTCTGCTTTCCCTTCCTCTCTTCATATTCCCTGCCATAATAAACTGTCTAATCCAGTTGCAATAAATTATCTAAAGACTGATTTGGTCCATACACCTGTTTTAGTAGTTTACAGCGGATATATGGTGCTGACTGAGAAACCTTTGCTTTAAGATCACTATTCCCTCTTCACTTTCAGTATCAATCTCAGTGAATCTGTGAAGGGCTTCTCATAGTCTATCTAGGAATTTACCAGGGACTTCCTTCTCTTCCTGTTCTATGTTTGCCAATTTGGCATAGGGGAAGGCAATGGCACCCCACTCCAATACTGTTGCCTGGGAAATCCCATGGACGGAAGAGCCTGTCAGACACGACTGAGCAACTTCACTTTGACTTTTCACTTTCATGCATTGGAGAAGGAAATGCAAGCCACTCCAGTGTTCTTGCCTGGAGAATCCCAGGGACGGGGGAACCTGATGGGCTGCAGTCTATGGGGTCGAACAGAGTCAGACACGACTGAAGCAACTTAGCAGCAGCAGCAGCAACCTCTTAGCACGTGCTTGCCTGAGTCCTTCAAGAATACAGCTGACAAAATGACTCTGATCCCATCTTCCTTTAGCTGTGTTGTAGTCCCAGTCTGGTTCTGTAGTTGGGACCACCTGATTTCCAGTGGGGAAGGTGGTTATCTCGTCCTCCCTTTTCCCTACTGATTCATTACCAAACCATTCATCTCCATAGGCAATAGCTTTCTCCAAAACTCGGGCTTTTGAGTCAGGAGTCAGCGTCTTCCCCAGGATATACCTCACATCCTTTCAAGTAAGGTCATAAAGGACAGCAGCACCCTTAAAGGCTCTAATATATTTTTCTGGGGCCTCCAAACAGTCTCCCAGATCCTCCTTGATTCTCTGTATTTTTGATAAGAAAATGGCTTATTAACTCTCATAGATTGATTGTTTTTCCTGGTGGGTGCTTCATGGAAAGGCAACAGCTTCTATAGCTGTTCCTCAGCCTCTCTGGCTGCCCTTTGCATATGATCCCAGGAACAGATTAGAGAAACCCGTTTTTCCTTATCTGTCTGTCTCCTGTCCTCCATCTCAACCTGTATTTCACCCTTCGTTTTACCTGTCTGAGCTTCCCTTATTTCAACGATCTGAGTTTCACTTGAAACCTGTGTAGTCCAAGGTCATATTGAGACAGGAATTTGAACCTCTACTAAGACTGGAGCAGTTTGAATTTCAGTTTGAGTTTCTACCAAGAACGAGGCAACTGTCCCCTGAGGGGTGCCCTGACTCTCAGTTTGCTCAGTTGGAAGCCCCGGATATGGGGGCAAAGTAGAAGGACAGGAGGGAGCTGAAGGTTTCACACCCAAATCTATACCCTTAGGACAGAAGTCTGACATGTCTCACAGAGAAGGAAAAAAGGTAACACATATGCTATTTCTACCCATTTCCCTTATTTTCTACAGAACTGGTCTAATTGTAAGACAGTATTATAATTAATAGACCCTCCAACTGGCCATTGTTTGCCGTCCTCCAATGGATACTGTGGCCATGCAGTATCACATAGGAAGTTCAGGCGTGTCTTCTTTAAGCTCTGGGGGTCAAATCTATCCCAGTTTCTCAGGGTACAGTTCAAAGGAGTGAGGCTTGAATTGTTAGCTCCCATCAGTAAGAGAGAAAAAGCAGCATCCAGCAGCCTTTTCTACCGGAGGCATCCCTCCCTGCTCTAGATGGGGGTGGAGACAGATCTTCCACCTAAGCTTCCTTCCCTGGCCAGAGTTAACCTATCTCTTACCAAAGCAGATGTCCACTACCGTCCCCTCCCGTTCTATCACCTAGGTGGGGTGGACATGCACCAGGGGTTAGACCTGGTGGCCTCCCAGACTGATGTCTTGTTCCTCACCATTACAACTTAGCCTGATTTCTGCTCCTCCTCTGATGCCACCCCGGGTGCAACAGAGTAGCCTTCCAGAATGCCTCCCAAGCTAAGACCACCAGGGGAAACATCTGTATTCTGCATGGCTGTGCACAGTCCTGAGTATATTCCTGACCACAATAGAACTATATAGTGAAGTCGCTCAGTCGTGTCCAACTCTTTGCGACCCCATGGACTGTAGCCTACCGGGCTCCTCTGTCCATGGGATTTTCCAGGCAATAGTCCTGGAGTGGATTGCCATTTCCTTCTCCAGGGGATCTTCCCAACCCAGGTCTCCGCATTGTAGACAGACACTTTACCGTCTCAGCCACCAGGGAAGTCCGATAGAACTGGCAAATCATAAAAGGATGAACATAAAACCCACGATGTCCCTTTTGAGTGTCATCACACCAGTATATGTGATAGCAAAAGAGGTGGTGAAGGGATGGCCAGCAAGGAAAAAGTGATTTTTGTCCTCGAGCTATTAGGGCCAATTCTTCCAAAGCCACCAGAAAGCCTCCTCTGGTCCACTAAGAGCTAGTTTTACCAAAGGAAACATTATCATTGCACCTCCAATCTGACCAGATCCTGAGATTCCCGATCTGTGTCCTCAAAACCGCTGTGTCCTCAAAAGCACTAGTCACCAGCAGTGCTTCTATCCACATAGATCAGAGGCACAGCCATAATAAAGACTCACTTTCAGGTCGCTAGCCCCTGAGGCAGGCAGCTAGCCCCTGAGGCAGGCAGCTTAGAGAGCACCTTCTAGCCTGAGAGATGTTGTTGGAACTAGAGCTCCACCTAGCTACCAAACGTGCTCTTGTCTGTTGCTGTTACTGCTAAGTCGCTTCTTCAGTCGTGTCTGACTCTGTGCGACCCCATAGACGGCAGCCCACCAGGCTCCCCCTTCCCTGGGATTCTCCAGGCAAGAACACTGGAGTGGGTTGCCATTTCCTTCTCCAATGCATGAAAGTGAAAAGTGAAAGTGAAGTTGTTCAGTCGTGTCCGACTCTTCATGACCCCATGGACTGCAGCCTTCCAGGCTCCTCCATCCATGGGATTTTCCAGGCAAGAGCACTGGAGTGGGGTAGTGTGCAATAAAACAACCAACAGCATAGAATTGCAAGTCCTTTGAAAGTCTGTGATCCAGCAAGTTTGGTTAGTAGTTCTAATTCCTCAGGCAGTTACAAAATGGCCAAAGAGACCAGGAAAAGGTGACCGAGAAAGTAATGTTTGGTCCACATGACTCACTCATGTCTGAGCACTCCCCTTTCAGGGACATTGGGTGCCTCTTGGTATTGACAGGTTGGTATAAACGCCCAACAAGTCTCCCCTTGAGGGCTGCCTTCAGTCGCTAAGGGGCACTGCAAAACTGCAGAGCAGGGTTCAACACTCACTTCGTGGCCAATTACATGTGTCTTTCATGCTGTTTTCACACACACCGGCATACTGTAGGGTTAGTAAAGTACAGCAGAAACATGCTTACTAGGAGAGCAAAGAGCTAGAGCTCCAAGCATCCTTACATTGTCTTGAAGATCCTGGATGAGCCCCCAAGATGAAAGGTTGCTGCTGTGAGCCATGTGTTACACTGCAATTCGTGACCTCCAGAGGAGAGAATTTCGATCCTGGGTCAGAGATGAGGCTTAACTACTTGGAGCTTTTTGTGCAACCAAGTTTTATTAAAGTACAATAGAGATAGGGAAAGCTTCTGACATAGACATCAGAAGGGGACAGAAAGAGTGCCCCCTTGCTAGTTTTTAGCGAGGCATTTTATGTCTTTTAGGGAGCTGCTAATCAGATAAGAGGGACTCCTTAAGGCTGAGGGAATTTCACCAGGCCCCTCTCCCGCTATATGCATTTTTGAGATAGGATGGCACGAGGTATGCCATCCCCGGCCATAAGACGATTGACGTGAATCCTGGTTTGTTGAGCCATTATCGGCCCAAACTTCGAGAAAAGAAAAAAAAAAAAAGGTTAGTCTCAGGCAGAACTTGTTTCCTCAACAGAGAAGGGCGGGGGCGGGGTGGGGGGCGGCGGCGGGGGGGTGGGAAACGTCTGCCACTTGCAGTTTATCTCCTCCGGCCACTTGGGGACCTCTGGCCTTCCTATCTGTTAGCCTCCACCAAACAGTGCCCGGAGGCTCAGACAAAAGTGATGCAGGGGATTGGCTGGCAGCCTGCTTGTGAAGCCCACAGTGCTCCAGGCACTTTGAGTGGTGGACTTCTTTTCCAAACAAAGATTTAAAAGGAAGTACCACATATGAAACAGGAATGAGTGACACAGATCTGGATACAGTGGGTGAGGGGACTCAGAGTCCAGCCCCCTCTGCTTTCCCTGCCCTCCTCCAGCCAGCACAGGGACCCCAAGGCAGAAATCCACAGAGAAAACACTGCTCCTGTCCCTTGCCTCAAGCCCATTGTCAGTTACAGTGCAGTCTGGGGCTCTGTGAACTGCACAGCCTAAGGCTGGTCCCAGGAAACCAGCTGCATCTCTTGTGGAAGGCAGTAGCCTGAGCCCTGTCCACACAGCACACAGAGTGCCTGCTCAGCCTTTATTACTGGGACACTGTGACCCGTGCCCAGGGTCCCCCAGGGAAGCAGACATCAGTCCAGCCCATCTCCACCTGAAGTCTTCTGGCCCCACAGTGACAGACCAGGTTTCCCATCTCTCAAAGAGGTCTATTTTTACTAAAGACATAAAAGCAGAAATGTAATCTCCCATCACAATATTTTTATAATCTCTGATTTGAGTTCAACTCCTTTGTCTCTCCCACCTGACCCATAAAGAAAAGCGGTGGTCAAGGCCACACTGCCAGTACAGCATGGAGGTCTCAAGACAGCACTCCTGCACTGGGCAAGCAGCAACCCCGTGCTGGGCTCCCACCTGACCTCAGGACCGCCCCCAGCCTTGGCCTCAGTTATAACAAACGAACTCCTGCAAACAAGCCTTGTGCAAGGATGAAGGGGAACCATATGGAGGCTGAAGGAGCCTTGGCCTTGCAGAGATTCTGTCTAATTCTCAGTAGACAAGGAAATATGAAGGCCACTATCTCAGACCAAGCCCTGCACAGATGTCAGCTCAAGACACTGCACACCAGGCCCCACTGCAGAAACAAGTTCCAGACATTTTTCCTTTTTTCTTTGACAAGAAGGAAGCCCCTGGACAGGCCTCATTGTGTGTGTTCCGTGTGTGGAGGCCCTCATCCTGGCCCATCTTATTTCCTGCACCAACAGGTCTTATTAGCTTGTTTGTTGTTACCATTGGGCTCTCAGTAAGGAGCCCTGGATCTCCCCAGCGTGTGAAGACGGGCAAAGCCCAGCAGCTGAGTGACATGTGAGGCTGGGTACTGGGAGAGAGGGGTGCACCCTCCATGTGGCCCAGGAATGTGTGCAGGCTGCCCCTGTCGAAGCAGGAGCAGCCACGGGAAGACCACATAGACAAGGGATCAGCTCCCAGGTCTCCAACGCAGGACCGGACTCCCTTGGGCGACGTGGCCCAGCAGGGGCATGGCTTCTCCGTGTCTCACCACATGCTGCCTGGTGACCCAGTGGCCCAGGGTGGGATCTGGGCCCAGGTGAGAGCTGGGACAGCACTCGCTTCTCATGCCACCACTACTTCATGCAAAAGAAGTACAATAATACCACGTCCCAGGGTTGGCTCCTCCCCTCTGGCCCCCTGCTGCAGCCCTCTACACCTCAGACCACCCCATCCCAGCCCCAGTTGCCGCCAGGGCTCCTGCTTTCCCCATTCCAACAGGAACACAGTCCTTCCCATCTGTGGGCCTGAGGACACAACACAACCCTGGAGGCCACCACATCAGCTGCCGGACCAGATACCCAATCTCAGTGGGAGGGGATTAGCCCTGCTCAGCTTCCTGTCAGGCTGCCATTCCCCAGGTGCTGGGCAGCTCCTGTCAACGGCTGGCACCCCAACCCAGACCACCCAGTGCTGAGCATGTCTGCTGCTCACACGCACAGAGAAGGCTGCTCTCACTCTCACCCTAAAGGATGGCCATCAGTAGGGCAGGGCTCCCTCCACTGGAATACAACACCCCCTACCCCAGTGGAGAAATGAGAAAATCAGGGGACTCAGGCTTCCTCTTTTCTGGCTTCTCTTCTCTTCTCTTCTCTTCTCTCCAGGGTCTATGTGAATGCTCCCTGCCAGGCATATTCCTTGATCCCTATGGAGTGACATCACAAACTGGCCAAGACAGGCAAGCAGCCTCTGCAGTGAGAGTAGAACGGGCCAAGCCCAGGGCATCAGTGGACAGGGCAGTCCTCACAGCAGGGGCTCTGCCCTGCCAGTCAGTCAGGAAATACTCAGGCTGCTTCTGTGATGAGCCAGGCCTACCTAGGGCAAGTGGAGGGCAGGGCAGTAAACAGAAAAACCTTGGCCCTCAGGGAGCTTACCTCCTAGTGAGACTGAACAGGCAGTAAAAAAAGATTAAGTGTGTTAGATGGTCTTTCCTTAGGAGAAAAAATACAGCAGGGAACACTGGGACAGGGAGGGGTACAGATGCAGACAGTCTTCTATCATTGAGGCTTTCTGTGGACTCATCTCAATGAAATAATATTTTGGGGAGTCCTCTGGTGAAATAATATTTTGGGGAGTCCTCTATTTGCCACTGGCATACATGTCCAACCAACTAGCGAGAGCATAGCCTCCCATAGTCTCAGATAAAGAGAACTGGGAAAAACAGGAACTCAGTTTATTCTATACTCAGACAAATGCCAAAGAATGACTCTTGTCAGAGGAATCTTCTAACTCCCTTTCCATTTGTAAATCAGCATCCTAAACAGCACTGCTTTAGTGAGCTGGTGACAGATGCACTAGAAATTCATTCTCCCACATGCCCATAAATTGATTTACTGTTTCAATTAATCTTGACTCTTCCTCTTCCACAATTCATGTGGCTGCTTTTTAAGTAAGTCATCTTTGGAGCTTAAATGAGCACAAGCATGAACATCAGCTAATTTATGTTTTCACTGTAGATGATTCCACATCCCTGAAGTATCTCTCAGTCCCCTCGATGGGCCAGCAGAAGGGTTCCCCCAACCAGCCATGGAGTGACCATAGTCCCTTAACCACTTGGCCAGTGAGAGTACCCAACATATTGTGTCTTGTCTACTTGGAGAGACCATAATTTCAGATGCCCATATGAAAGAAAAACACTCATTTCCCCCACAGAAAAGAGTGCTGAGCCTAGGAAGCCCAGAAATGGAGATAGGAGAAGGCCAAGGGAGACTTGTGGAAGGAGCAGGGAGCAAGTGGACAGCAGCCTTGCCAGCATAGAAGGTGTGTCAGCCAGCATGGCTTACCTAAGTTCAGCTCAAAGACTTGTTCTGTTCCCTACAGAGAAAACACTGGAAAGCCCCACCATAACCCCTCTCTGGATCCTGGCAAGGAGATTTCATGTAGGTTAAAGAAGAAACTCACATAGCCTGTTCCCAGCCTGGCAGGAGAGCTGGGAGGACACTGCAGAAAGGATGGGAAACCAGACTACAGTGTGGAGATGCTGGGTGAAAGAGCAGGGCATCCCAGGAGCTGAGTTGGAGAGATCACTCAGGCACAAACCCACAGTCTCTGGGCTTTGTCCCTCCCTTGCCAACCCTACCCTGCCTCCTCTGGCACTATTGCCCCACCCCCAGAGGACCCAGCCTCCTGGACCTTCTTCAGTCAGCCTCTCCCTTTCCCCCACATCCTTCAGTGACTCCTCAGGGCCTCAGGATAAAGTCCCAAGTCCTCTGATGGCATTCCATGGCCTTCCTGATTTTCCTCTTGAATCTCCCTCTCCATCCCCACCTGGAGATCCATCCTCATTCAGGGGCCTGCAGTCCCCAGGACAGTCCAAGCCTCCAGGTACCTGCAGGCCAAGGCTCAGGTGAGAAAACTTTTCCCACCGCTCCTGTGCCTGACAACTCAGACTTGGGTCTGACCTCAATCATGACCAGGTTTTCCACCCATCTCCTGATCCTGATGCTCCCCTGGTGCTCAGCTATCCCCTGGACTTTACCCATCAGAACCTTTCTCATCCAGTCCTGGACTTTGCTTATTTCTCTCCACTACCAGACTGTGAACTCCCTTAGTAGAGGAATGGTGCCTCCTTACTGACTCAGTCAGACATGCAGCCACAGACGCCTGTGTAAGGCCATCCTCCAGGAGGGATGGATGGAAAATATATTATAAACCATAAACACTTAAAGAGAGGGAACTAATCACTTTCAGGAAACTAAGTCTTTGAGTCTAAAGAGCCAAAAAGTGAAATACCACTTTGTGTGTGGTATATTAGGAGACAGCGTGTTCTTTTTTAAATATCTATTCATTTGTTCCCATTCAGTGGTTAAGAATCTGCCTGCCAATGCAGGGGACATGGGTTCGCTCCCTGGTTGAGGAGGATCTCACATGCCACAAGGCAAATAAGTCCTTGCGCCACAATTACTGAAGTCAGTACAGCTAGAGACTGTGCTCCATAACAAGAGAAGCCACTGCAATGAGAAGCCCTTACACCTCTGCTCACCATAATTAGAGAAAGTCCACATGCAGCAATGAAGACCCAGCACGGCCATAAATAAAAAATAAATAAAATGAAAATAATAATAATATATGTGAGATATATACTGTATTATAATTATTTTTTTAAATGAATCTTCAAAAAGGAACCCTTCTTACACTGATGGTGGGAATGTAACTTGGTGCAGCCGCTATGGAGAACAGTATGGAGAGTCCTTAAAAACCTAAAAATAGAGTTTCCATGTGATCCTATATAGTCACTCCTGGATATATCTGAAGAAAACTCTAATTTGAAAAGATGTGTGCACCCCAGTGTTCATTACAGCAGTATTTACAATACTCAAGACATGGAAGCAACTGAAATATCCATCAACAGATAAATGGGTAAAGAAGTTCTGGTGTATATATTTGCAATGGAATGTTGTTGTTGTTTTTCAGTCACTAAGTCATGTCTGACTCTTTGTGACCCCATGGACTATAGGACACAAGGCTCCTCTCTCCTCCACTATCTCCCGGAGTTTGCTCAAATTCATGTCCATTGAGTCTGTGATGTTATCTAACCATTTCATCCTCTGCTGCCCGCTTCTCCTTTTGTCTTCAATCTTTCCCAGCATCAGGGTCTTTTCCAATGAGTTGACTCTTTGCATCAGGTGGCCAGAGTATTAGAGCTTCACAGTCCTTCCAATGAATATTCAGGGTTGCTTTCCTTTAGAATTGACTAGTTTGATCTCCTTGCAGTCCAAGGAACTCTCAAGAGTCTTCTTCATCACCACAATTTAAAAGTATCAATTCTTCAGGATTCAGCCTTCTTTATGGTTCAGCTCTCATATCTGCACATGACTACTGGAAAAACCACAGTTTGGACTATATGGGCCTTTGTTGGCAAAATGATGTCTCAGCTGTCTAGGTTTGTCATAGCTTTCCTTCCAAGGAGCAAGCGTCTTCTAATATCATTTAACAGTAGTCAATGTCCACAGTGATTTTGGAATCCAAGAAAAGAAAATCTAAACTGCCTCCACACTGCCACCCTTCTACCTGCCATGAAGAAATGGGACTGGATGCCATGATCTTAGTTTTTCTAACGTTGAATTTTAATCCAGTTTTTTCACTCTCCTCTTTGACCCCCATCAAGAGGCTCTTTAGTTCCCCTTCACTTTCTGCAATTAGAATGGTATTATCTGCATATCTAAGGTTGTTGATACTTCTCCCAGCAATCTTGATTCTAGCTTGTAATTCACCCTGCCCAGCATTTCAGATGATGTACTCTGCATAGAAATTGAACAAGCAGGGTGACAATATTCAGCCTTGTCATATTCCTTTCCCGATTTTGAACCAGTCAGATGTCTTACGTCTGGTTCTAAGTGTTGCCTCTTGACCCTCATACAGGTTTCTAAGGAGACAGGTAAGGTGGTCTGTTATTCCTATCTCTTTAAGAATTTTCCCTTAGAAGAAATGGGGTAGCTCTCATAGTCAACAAAATTGTCTGAAATGGGTGCTGGCTCTGCAGCAGGGAACAAATGCTTACATTGAAAATGTATGACCAACTTTTATTATTTTATTAAACATTCAGTAAGCACACTTGTTTACAACATACCAGATACTAGAGATTGTATAAATTTTTTGAAAGTGTCTGAAATGTAGTACTTGGGTATAATCTCAAAATGGAGTATTACTCAGCCATAAAAAATAGTGAAATAATGCCATCTGTCACAACATGGATAGACCCAGAAGTTATCACACTAAGCGAAGTAAGCCAGACAAAAAAATACCACTTATATATGACATCTTAAAAAAAAGTGATACAGATGAACTTATATATAAAACATAATCAGACTCACAGACATAGGGAAAAAAACTTATGTTTACCAAAGGGGAAAGGAGAGGAGAGACAAATTGAGAGTTTAGGGTTAACATACACATACTAATATATATAAAATATGTAACAAACAAGGACTTACTGTATAGCACAGGGAACTATACTCAATATTTTGTAATAACCTATAACAGAAAAGAATATGAAAAAAAACAGATATATATGTATGTATAACAATCATTTTGCTGTACACCTGAAACCAACACCAACACATTGTAAATTAACTATACTTCAATTAAAATAAATAAATATAAATAAATATGGCAAAACCAATATAATATTGTAAAGAAATTAGCCTCCAATTAAAATAAATAAATTTAAATTTTAAATAAATAAACAAAGGAAATCTTCAGATGCTTAAATCATGACTTGCAAAATAAATTAAAATATGTTTAAACTATACATGTTGTAATGAAATTGATAAAAAGAAAAGACAAAGAAAAAACAAAGAAGTAACTAGAGAGAAAAGATACATTACTAACAAAATGAAGAGAAATTATATTGAAAGCAAGCCCCAAAAACACTAACTTTCACAAAAGATTGTGAAATACCTTAAATATTGATCCAAAAGAAAAAGAATAACTATCAACACAGTCTTCTATTCTAAGTTGCAAACACTCATTCAAGAGTAAATAGGAAAATAAAGATATTTGCAGACAAAAGCAGGGAAAGTTTATCATTCACATACCCAACAGAATGACTACTAAAGGAAAGAGACTGCACACAGAAGAAAGGAGGAGATACAAGAAGTCAGGATGAGCAAAGAAATAGCAAATGTAGAAAATATAAATATCTGTTCACCATAAAAATAATAATGAAAAAAAAGATGGAACTAAAATACAAGACAATAACAGAGAAGAATGGCTGGAGATGATAGGAGTTAAAACATTCTAAGGATCCAGCATCATTGAGGAGGAAAATTTGACTTTATCAAGTCTGTTACGCATATTGAAGAATAAGCACTAGAATGTATAACCATGTATAAGTCATGGAGGGGAGAAGGTTAAAAAAATTTTTTTGATGGAGAATTCCCTGGTGCCCCAGTGATTAGGACTCTGCGCTTTCACGGCCAAAGACCCAGGTTCAGTCCCTGGTTGGGAAACTAAGATCTCACAACCTGCAGTGTGGTCAAAAAAAATTTTTTTTTCTTTATCACTCAAATAGAAAGAGCAAAAGAGAAAAGTGTACTTTTAAATGAAAAAAAAAAAAAAAAGCCAGAGAGAACTACGAGTCTGAACAACATGGCACAGACCCAATTCTCCCTGCTTCTCTCCACCAAGTGTAATTATAAACCCTGGAAATAACACAAAAAAGCAGCAAAGGAGAATTCTGAAATGTAGTAAGAAGGAGGAAAACTATCTTAGGACCCCAATTAGGACTGGAAGAACATACTTATATCTTACATCCCTCCACCCAAGAGAAGGTACCCCAGACCTGATGTTTCCCAACCAAATCAGAACAGGTGGCACAGGGTCAGGCCTCTTCTAGATGTAATAGGAGTCCTTCCAATCAAGTCAGCACCCCAGATAAGGTGGCTAATCAAGAAACAGCCCAACTGACAATTAGCAGCAAGATGCCCACTTCTTCCTGGCCAGGCCTGAGATTCTTCAACCCTAGTGGCCAGTTACAACAAGCAGCCCAGGCCAGGGAGCCTCTTCACTGCTGGGGCCTGAGACTGCCTTGGCCACCAATAACCCAGGGGCAGCAGGGAGGCATTGGGAAGCACAGGGGAGAGGACTTCCACTACAATGAGTGAGCTGAACAAAGATAGGCAAAGGGGCTTTTTTATGCCCTTGAACCGGAGAGGCCCTTTCATGACTGGGAGACACTGAGACAGCTAAAGGGAAACATTGCACTAAGCCGGGGACCCAAAACTCATCTTTGTGCTGGTGGGCCTGAGATGCCAAGATGTGCTGAGAAGTTACAAGAAGTTACAGGGAATTCCCTGATGATCCAGTGGTTAGGACTCATCACTTTTACTGTCAGGGCCTGGGTTCCATCCCTGGTTAAGGAACTAAAATCCCACAAGCTTCGCAGTGTGGCCAAATAAACAAATAACAATAAATTACAAATTATCTTGAAATAAGTAAAAAAATAGAAAAATTATAGTAAAGGCTATTTTGAAAAACAAGTAGAAATTATAAAGTTGAAAATTTCAATAACAGATAAGAAACTCACTGAATTGGCTCAGTAATATAAAGATGACAGAAGATAGAATCTGTGAAGCTGAAGACAGATCAATAGAACTTACAAAAGAGAGAATACAGAAAATAAATCAAACTGATAGAGCCTCAGAGTCCTGTAGGAAAAGATCAAACGAGCTAACATTCATATCTTCAAAGTCACTGAGAGGAGAAAGAAAGTGGGTTTAAAAGAATATTCAAATCAATAATGGCTGAAAACTTGCCAAATTTGATAAACAACACATACTCACAGATTTAAGAAGCTGAGAAAATCCCAAACAAGATAAACCCAAGTAAGTCCATTCCAAGATATGTCATAATTAAGCTTATGAAAACTACAGACAGAAAAGAATCTTGAAAGCACTAAAGAAAAACAACACGATACCTATAGAGGAACAATAATTAGAATGACAGAGGACATGTCAACTGAAACCATAATGGACAAAGGAAGTGGCACAATATCTAACAAGTGCTGAAACAAAAAACTGTCAAGGGTGACTTTTTTCTGAAAGGACAATTTATTTTTTATTGAGGTCACATTGATTTATACCAGTATATAAATTTTATGTGTACAATATTATATTTCTATTTCTGGATCGCCTACAACATGCATGCATGCATGCCCAGTCACTTAGTCACGTCCAACTCTTTGTGACCCTCTGGACTATAGTCCACCAGGCTTTTTTGTCCATGGGATTTTCCAGACAAGAATACTGGTGTGGGTTGCCATGCCCTCCTTAGTCCACAACATGCTAACCACCAAAAATTTACTTTCTATCTATCACCAAACAGTCAATCCCGTTTAACCATTTTACCCTGTCTGCCCCACCCCTTCACCTCTGGTAACCACTACTCTGTTCTCTATATCTACATGTCTGTTTTTGTTTGGTTTGGTACGTGCATTTATTAATAGATCAGTTTTTCATTTGTATTTATACTCCACATTTGAATGAAACCATACATTATCTATTTTTCTCATTTCATTTAGCATAACACCCCCAAGATTCATTTATGTTGTATCGAAGTATAATATTTAATCTTTTATGGATGAGTAATATTCCATTGTACTTAAATACCACATTTTCTTTATCCATTCATCCATTGATTGATACCTAAGTTGTTTCCATATCTTGGCTATTGTAAATAATGTTTTCAATTTAATGTTTTCGTATTCTTCACATGAACTCCCAGAAGTGGGATAGCTGGATCATCTAGTAGCTGTGTTTTTAATTTTTTGAGGAACCTCCATACTGTTTTTCATAATAGCCGCATGTATTTACATTCCCACCAATAGTGTACAAACGTTCCCTTTTCTCCACATCCTGACACACCCTTTTTATTTATCTTTTTGATAATAGCCATTCAAACAGAAGTAAGAAGATATTGCATTGTGGTTTGATTTCCATCTCCCCAAAATCACTGCAGATGGTGACTGCAGCCATGAAATTAAAAGACGCTTACTCCTTGGAAGAAAAGTTATGACCAACCTAGATAGCATATTCAAAAGCAGAGACATTACTTTGCCAACAAAGGTCCGTCTAGTCAAGGCTATGGTTTTTCCAGTGGTCATGTATGGATGTGAGAGTTGGACTGGGAAGAAAGCTGAGCGCCGAAGAATCAATGCTTTTGAACTGTGGTGTTGGAGAAGACTCTTGAGAGTCCTTTGGACTGCAAGGAGATCCAACTAGTCCATTCTGAAGGAGATCAGTCCTGGGTGTTTTTTGGAATGAATGATGCTAAAGCTGAAACTCCAGTACTTTGGCCACCTCATGCAAAGAGTTGACTCATTGGAAAAGACTCTGATGCTGGGAGGGATTGGGGGCAGGAGGAGAAGGTAACGACAGAGGATGAGATGGCTGGATGGCATCACCAACTCGATGGACCTGAGTTTGAGTGAACCCAGGAGTTGGTGATGGACAGGGAGGCCTGGCATGCTGCAATTCATGGGGTCGCAAAGAGTCAGACATGACTGAGTGACTGAACTGAACTGAACTGAACTGAATAATTAGTCATGTTGAACATCTTTTCCTGTGCCTGTTGGCCATCTGTATGTCTTCTTTGGAAAAACATCTATTCAGCTCCTTTGCCTATTGCTTAATCAAATTATTTGGAGATTTTGTTGTTGTTGAGTTGTATGAATTCTTTGTACTATTGCTTAATCAAATTGTTTTGGTTTTCTGTTGCTGCTGAGTAGTAGGAATTATTTATATATATGTATCACATATATGGTTTGCAAATAGTGTCTCCCATGCAATAGCCAGCCTTTTATTTTGTTTCTGGTTTCCTTTGCAGTGCAGAAGCTTTTAGTTTGATTTAGTTTAACTTGTTTATTTCTGCTTTTGTTTCCTGTGTCTAAGGAGATATACCTAGAAATATTTTGCTATCACCTATGTCAAAGAGCATACTGCCTATATTTTCTTCTAAGAGTTTTATAGTTTCAGGTCTTACATTATTTAAACCATTTTGAGTTGATTTTTGTGTATAGTGTATAATAGTTGTCTAGCTTACTTTTTTTTACATCTGGTTGGTCAGTTTTCCCAACACTATTTATTGAAAAGACTGTCCTTTCTCCATTGTAGGTTCCTTACTCATAAGTTAGCCGTTCCTACATGTATGGGTTTATTTCTGGGCTCTCAGTTCTGTTCCATTGATCTATGTATCTCTTCTTTCTGCCAACACCATGTTGTTGCTGTTGTTCAGTCGTTCAGTCGTGTCCAACTCTTTGTAGACCCCCATGGACTGTAGCATGCCTGGCCTCCCTGTACCTCACTACCTCCCAGACTTTGCTCAAGTTCATGTCCATTGAGTCGGTGATGCCATCCAATCATCTCATCCTCTTTCATCCCCTTCTCCTCCTGCCTTCAATCTTTCTCAACATCAGGGTCTTTTCCAGTGAGTCAGTTCTTTGCATCAGGTGACCAAAGTATTGGAGCTTCAACTTCAGCATCAATCCTTCCAATGAATATTAAGTGCTGATTTCCTTTAGGATTGAAATGTTATAAGTTAGTTGTTTCTATATGTATGGGTTTGTTTCTGGGCTCTCAATTCTGTTCCATTGATCTATGTACCTCTTTTTTCTACCAATCAATACCATACTGCTTTGATTATAGTAGCTTTGTAATATTGCTTAATATTAGGACATGGGATACTTTCAGCTTTGTTCTTTTTTCTCAGAATTGTTTTGGCTATTCAGGGTCTGCTGTAGTTCTGTATAAATTTTAGAATTTTTCTTTTATGTGAAAAAATGTCCTTGGGATTTTGATAGGGATTACATTTAATCTGTATATTACTTTTGGAATAAAGGACACTTTTAACAATGTTAATTCTTCTAACCCATGAACATGGGATATCTTTTCATTTACTTGTGTCTTCTTCAATTTCCTTCAACAATGTATAACAATTTTAAGTGTATGAGTCTTTCACTCCCTTGGTTAAATTTACTCCTAAGTATTTTATTTGTCTGTTATAATTACCTGAAATTGTTTTCTTTTTTAATATAAATTTATTTATTTTAATTGGAGGTTAGTTACTTTACAATATTATATTGGTTTTGCCATGAATCCGCCGCAGGTATACACGTGTTCCCCATCCTGAACCCCCCTCCCTCCTCCCTCTCCATACCATCCCTCTGGGTCATCCCAGTGCACCAGCCCCAAGCATCCAGTTTCTGCTAGCTCATTGTTAGCATATAAAAATGCAACAGATCTTTTTATGCTTATTTTATAGCCTGAAACTTTACTATATTCATATATTTCCTATAGTTTTCTGGTTGAAATCTTTAGGGTTTTCTATATATAAAACCATGTCAAGGTGCTGATGAGGGACCTCTGACAACCAGACAGACAGGAGGAACCCCCAAGTGACTGGGGAGGATGTGGGAGGAATCAAGGAAGGGAGAAAAAATAAGGCCAGACAGGACCAGTGCACATGATGGGTAGCTGGGGGAGGGAAGAGGGGAGGTTTACAAGCCAGAAGAGGCATGCTTGCCAAGAGAGTACCTTTGGGACTGGAGGACTGGGGAAGGTGCTTGGCATTCCCTGTCCCACCCACTTGATCCCAGGGGGCCTGCTTAGACCCCAAGACTGGTCTCCCACACCCTCAGGCCAGAGGCACTCCAGAGGCCCCGCCAGGAGGGGCTGAGCCTGGGCCTTGCCCTCCAACTCACCCAAGGCCTTTCCAGTGGCATGGGTCCTGACCCTAGACCTTGCCCCCACCTAAACCCCACCTTCCCCTAAGCCCTTCCCTGGCTAAGGCCTCTCCCCTGGCTTTTTTCTTTTTTTCTTATTGTTGTTTTTTGCTATTGGAGTTCAGTTTTACCCTCAGGTGATTGTTTCACATATAGTCTAATTTTTTTTCTATTATACCTGTTAGTTTCAGAAATATATTTTATTTTTATTCTTGGTCATTGTTCTCTTCCTTTTTTTTTTTTTTTTTTTTTCTGCTGCAACCTGTGGCTTGCAGGATCTCACTCCATGGGCCAAAGATTGGGTCTGAGTTCCTGTGATGGGAGTGCCAAATCCAAACCACTGGACTAACAGAGAATCTCAGGCTCCAGGGAATATGAATTGCAGTGAGGTATTCCAGAGGTCCACATCTCAGCACCAAGACCCAGCTCTACCAAACTGCCTGAAAACTCCACTGCTGGAAACCTCAGGCCAAACAACTAGTAAAATAGGAACACAGTCCCAAAAATCACAAAGAGAGAGAAACAACAGAAAAATATGTTACAGATGAAGGAGTAAGGTAAAACCCTACCAGACCAAATAAATGTAGAGGAAATAGGCAACCTATCTGAAAAAGAATTCAGAGTAATGATAGTAAAGATGTCCCAAAATCTCAAAAATAGGATGAAGAAAATACAACAAATATTTAATAAGGAGCTAGAAGAACTAAAAAATAAACAGTAATGAACAACACAATAACTGAAATTAAAAATACTCTAGAAGGAATCATTAGCAGAATAATTGAGGCAGAAGAATGAATAAGTGAGCTGGAAAATAGACTAATAGAAATAACTGCTGAGGAGTAAAATAAAGAAAAAAAGAATGAAAAAAATTGAGGATAGACTCAGAGATGTATGGGAAATATTAATGCAACATTTGAATCATAAGGGTTTCAGAAGAAGAGAAAAAGAAAAGAATCTGAGAAAATATTTGAAGAGATTATAGTTGAAAACTTCTCTAACATGGAAAAGGAAATAGCCACTCAAGTACAGGAAGCACAGCATCTCATACAGGATAAGCCCTAGGAGAAACACATCAAGACACATATAAATCAAATGTTTAAAAAATTAAGACAAAAAAATGTTTAAAAAAACATTTTTAAATGTTTTTTTAAGGGGAGGGGAAAGGAAAACATAACATACAAGGGAATCTCCATAAAGCTATCAGCTGATTTTTCACCAGAAACTCTGCAGGCCAGAGGGAATGGATATCTTTAAAGTAATAAAAGGGGAAAACCTACAACCAATATTACTCTACTCAGCAAAGATCTCATTTAGATTTAATAGGGAAATCAAAAGCTTTCAGTTCAGCTCAGTCACTCAGTCGTGTCTGACTCTTTGTGACCCCAAGAATCACAGCACGCTAGGCCTCCCTGTCCATCACCAACTCCTGGAGTTCACTCAAACTCATGTCCATCGAGTTGGTGATGTCCTCCAGCCATCTTATCCTCTGTTGTCCCCTTCTCCTCCTGCCCCCAATCGCTCCCAGCATCAAAAGCTTTACAGACAAGCAAAAGCTAAAAGAGTTCAGCACCACCAAGTCAGTTTTACAACAAATGCTAAAGAAACTTCTCTAGGCAGGACACACAGGAAAAGAAAAATACCCAAAAAAACAAACACAAAACAATTGATAAACAAACATGTTGATAATTACATTAAATGTAAATGGATTAAATGCCCCAATGAAAAAGACACAGACTGGCTGAATGGATACAAAAACAAGGCCTGTATATGTACTCCCTACAAGAGACCCACTTCATACCTAGGGACATATACAGACTGAAAGTGAGGGAATGGAAAAAGATATTCCATGCAAATGGAGATCAAAAGAAAGCTGAAGTAGCAATACTCATATCAGACAAAATAGACTTTAAAATAAAAACTGTTACAAGAGATATGGAAGGACAATACATAATGATCAAGAAGCTATAATAATTATAAATATTTATGCACCCAACATATGAATGCCTCAATACATAAGGCAAATGCTACCAACCAACCTTAAAAGGAGAAATCAACAGTAACACAATGATAGTGGGGAATTTTAACATCCTACTTATACCAATGGACAGATCATCTGGACAGAAAATAAATAAGGAAACACAAACTTTAACTGACACAACAGACCAGATAGATTTAATTGATATTTACAGGACATTTCACCTGAAAGCAGCAGAATAAACTTTCTTCTTAAGTGCATATGGAACATTCTCCAGGATAGACCACATCTTGGGTCAGAAATCAAGCCTAGAAAAATTTAAGAAAGTGGAAATTGTAGCAAGCATCTTTTCTGACCACAACACTATGATATTAGAAATCAATTATAGGAAAAAAAACTTCAAAAAACACAAAGACGTGGAGGCTAAATGATGTGCCACTAAATAACCAAGTGATCTTTGCCAAAATCAAAGGGGAAATTAAAACAATACACGGAAACAAAAGACAATGAAAACACGATGACCCAAAACCCATCATCTTTTTTTTTTTTTTTTTTGCTTAGTCACTAAATCATATCCAACTTTTTGTGACCCCCATGGACTATAGCCTACCAGGTTCCTCTGTTCATGGGATTTTGCAGGCAAGAATACTGTAATGGGTATCCATTCCCTTCTCATGACTGCAGTCACCGTCTGCAGTGATTCGGAGCCCAAGAAAAAAACTCTATCACTGTTTCCATTGTTTCCTCATCTACTTACCATGAAGTGATGGGACCAGATGCCATGATCTTCATTTTTTGAATGCTGAGTTTTAAGACAGCTTTTTCACTCTCTTCTTTGACCTTCAATGAGAGGCTCTTTAGTTCCTCTTTGCTTTCTGAGATTAGGGTGATGTCATACTGCATGTCTGTTGTTGCTCAGTCACTCAATTGTGTCCGACTGTTTGCAACCCAGGGACTGCAGCATGCCAGGCTTCCCTGTGCTTCACCATCTCCTGGAGTTTGCTCAAACTCATATCCATCAAGTTGGTGATGCCATCCAACCATTTCATCCTCTGTCATCCCCTTCTCTTCCTGCCTTCAATCTTTCCCAACATCAAGGTCTTTTCCAATGAGTCAGTTCTTTGCATCATGTGACCAAAATATTGGACCTTCAGCTTCAGCTTCAGCATCAGTCTTTCCAATGAATATTGACGGTTGATTTCCTTTAGGATTGACTGGTTTGATCTCCTTGCAGTCCAATGGACTCTCAAGAGTCTTCTCCAACACCACACTTCAAAGCATCAATTCTTCAGTGCTCAGTCTTCTTTATGGTCCAACTCTCACATCCACACTTAACTACTGGAAAAATCATCACTTTGACAAGATGGACCTTTGTTGGCAAAGTAATGTCTCTGCTTTTTAATACACTGCCTAGGTTTGCCATAGCTTATCTTCCAACGAGCAAGCATCTTTTAATTTCAAGTCTGCAGTCACCATCTGCAGTGATTTTGGAGCCCAAGAAAATAAAGTCTGTCACTGTTTCCATTCCTTCTCCATCTGTTTGCCATGAAGTGATGGAACCAGATGTCATGATCTTCGTTTTTTGAATGTTTAATTTTAGGCCAGCTTTTTCACTCTCCTCTTTCACCTTCATCAATAGTCTCTTTGGTTCCTCTTCACTTTCTTTCTTCCAGCAATCTTGATTCCAGCTTGAGCTTCATCCAGCCTGGCATTTCACATGATGTACTCTGCATAGAAGTTAAATAAGCAAAATGACAATATACAGCCTTGACTTACCCCTTTCCCAATTTTGAACCAGTCCCCTTTTCTATGTCCAGTTCTAACTGTTGCTTCTTGACCTGAATAGAGATTTCTCAGAAGGCAGGTCAGGTGATCTGGTATTCCCATCTCTTGAAGAATTTTCCACAGTTTGCTGTGATCCACACAGTCGAAGGCTTTAGCATAGTCAGTGAAACAGAAGTAGATGTTTTTCTAGAATTCCCTTGCTTTTTCAATGATCCAACGGATGTTGGCAATTTGATCTCTTGTTCCTCTGCCTTTTGTAAATCCAGGTTGTACTTCAGTTCACATATTGTTGCGGCCTAGTTTGAAGGATTTTGAGCATTACCTTGCTAGCATGTGAAATGAAGAGAATAATATGAAGATTCTTTAAAAAGCTAAACATGAAACTACCATATAACCAAGCAAGCAATTCCAGTATTGGGCATATACCATGAGAAAATCATAACTCAAAAAGACACATGTACCCCAATGTTCATTCCAGTACTATTTACAATAGCCAAGACATGGAAGCAACCTAGATGTCCATTGAAAGATGAATGGATAAAAAGATGTGATACATATATACAGTAGAATATTTACCATAAAAAGGATTGAAAATGAGTCAATTGTAGTGATGTGGATAAATCCAGAGCCTGTTATACAGAATGAATTAAGTCAGAAAGAGAATAACAAATATTGTATGTCAACACATACATATGGAATCTAGAAAAAACAGCACTGAGGAACCTATTTTCAGGGCAGAAACAGAAATGCAGACATAGACAATGGACTTGTGGATACAGGGGGAAGGAGTGGGTGGGATGAATCGAGAGACTAGCACTGACACACATACACTACCATGTGTAAAACAGATTGCCAGCAGGAAGCTGCTGTATAGCGGAGGGAGCTCAGCTTGTCGCCCTGTGATGACCTAGAGGGATGGAAAGAAGGAGAGCGTGGGAGGCAGAATCAAGAGGGAAGGAATATATGTATACTTATGCCTGATTCATGTTGTTCTACAGCAGAAACTAATACAACATTACAAAGCAATTATATTCCAAAAAATAAAAATAAATAAATTTTTTAAAGCATGTCATCTGATTTCTCCAGACATATGGATGGATAATAAGCACGTGAAGAAATGCTCAACATCACTCATTATTAGAGAAACACAAATCAAAACTACAATGAGATGTCACCTCACATTGGTCAGAATGGCCATAATCAAAAAATGCACAAACAACATGTGCTGGAGAGGGTGTGGAGAAAAGGGAACCATCTTGTACTGCTGGTGGGAATGTAAATTGATACAGCCACTATGGAAGACTATATGGAGATTCCTTTTAAAATTAGGAATAAAGCCACCATATGACCCAGCAATACCACTTCTAGGCTTATATCCTGAAGAAACTGAAAAAGACACCTGTACCCCACTGTTCATTGCAGCACTACTTACAATAGCTAGGACATGGAAGCAACCTAAATGTCCATTGCCAGATGAGTGGATAAAGAGGCTGCTGTACATATACACAATGCAATACTACTCAGCCATAAAAAGGAATGCATTTGAGTCAGTTCTAATGAGGTAGATGAACTTAGAGCCTATGATACAGAGTGAAGTAAGTCAGAAAGAGAAAAACAAATATCATATATTAACACATATACATGGAATCTAGGAGGATGGTACTGATGAAGCTGTTTGCAGATCAGCAATGGAGATGCAGACATAGAGAACAGACTTATGGACAAGGGTCAGGGAGAAGAGAGAGAGGGTGAGATAAATTGAGACAGTAGCATGGAAACATATACACCAACATATGTAAACAGATAGCCAATGAGAATTTGCTGTATGACTCAGGGAATTCAAACTGGGTCTCTGTAATAACCTAAAGAGGTGGGAACCTAGGGAGGTGGGAGAGAGATTCAAGGGGGAAGAGACATATGTACACCTATATTAATTCATGAAGCAACTGACAAAGAATTAATCTCAAAAATATACAAGAAACTCCTGCAGCTCAATTCCAGAAAAATAAACAACCCAATCAAAAAATGGGCCAGGGGGGAGGAGCCAAGATGGCGGAGGAGTAGGACGGGGAGAACGCTTTCTCCCCCACAAATTCATCAAAAGAGCATTTAAACGTCGAGTAAATTCCACAAAACAACTTCTGAATGCCGGCAGAGGACATCAGGCACCCAGAAAAGCAACCCAACTCTTCGAAAGGAGGTAGGAAAAAATATTAAAAACAAAAAAAAGAGACAAAAGAGGGAGGGACGGAGTCCCGTCCCGGGAAGGGAATCTTAAAAAGAGAGAAGTTTCCAAACATCAGGAAACCTTCTCACTGCCGAATCTGTGCCGAGCTTTGGAAGCACAGAGGGCAACATAACAGGGAGAAAAAATAAATAAACAATTTAAAACTCGCAGATTGCGAGCCCTACGGTAACTCCCCCAGCAGAGAAGCAGCGCAGACGCCTGCATCCGCCATTAGCAAACCGGGGCTGGGCAGGGAGGCGCGGCGTGGGCTGCATCGCTGAGAGTAAGAATCTGGCCTGAATACCCTGAGCGCTATCTGAGCGAAATAATTTGGGCTAGCAAACCAGACTGTGGGATACCTATCACGCGAAAAGCCAGCCCTAACCTAAGACCGCCAGGCCTGCGCACAGAACAAAGGACTGAACAGAGATAGCCGGCTGCAGACCTTCCCCCTCAGGTGACAGGCAGCCGGAGCCGGAAGGGGGCAATCGCAGCCCCAGAGAGACATTATCTATAAAACTGTAAGCAGGCTTCTTTGCTAACTAAAACTTCTTGGGGGTCTGGACGGTCAACATCTGCCTGAGAAGGTGCGCCGGTTTTACATCCAGATAACCGAGTGGCGGGGAGGCGATAAGTCGCAGCATTGGCGCTCGCCTGGGAAGAGCAAATTGGCGCTCGGACCTGGGAAGAGCACAAAACGCAGGCCCAACTGAGTCTGCGCCTCTGAGGACTACCCGAGTGCCTGAACCTGAGCGGCTTGGACCTGGGAGGTGCATGCAGCCCAGGGCCAGCCTCGGATTGTTCCCGGCGGAACAACCTAGAGTCCGAGCAGTGTGGACAGGGAGGCTACACGCGCCGTGAGCAGGGGCAGACCCAGGGTGGCTGAGGCACTGCGAGCCCACGCCAGTGTTATTTGTTTGCAGCATCCCTCCCTCCCTCCCCACAGCGCGACTGAACAAGTAAGCCTAAAAAAAAAAAAAAAAAAAAAAAGTGTCCGCCACCGTGCCCTTTGAGTCAGGGCGGAAACCAGATACTGAAGAGACTAGCAAACAGAAGAAGATATAACAGAGGGAAACGCCTTGGAAGCTACAGGCAATAGATCAAAACCCTGTGGTTACTACGGACTACATAGGAAGGGGCCTATAGATCTTGAGAAATATAAATCTGACCAAGGAACTAGCCAAAAATGAACTGAACCCACAACACCCACAAAAAAAAAAAAAGTCCTAGATATATTTTTATTATTTTTACGATCATTCTTTCTTTTTTTTTTTTTAATTAAAAAAAAAAATTTTAAGTCCTCTATTGTTCCTTTAATTTTCACTTTTATAACCTATTACTTTGCAAAAAAAAAAAAAAAAAGACCCTATTTTTTTCTTCTTCAGCAAACTTCATATATATATATTTTATAATTTTTTGACCTTGTTTTTTTTGTTTGTTTGTTTTTGTTTTTTTCTTCTTTTCTTTAACATTGTATTTTTGAAATTCCAAACTTTACTCTAGATTTTTAATTTTCGCTTTTTGGTATATGTTATCAATTTTGTACCTATAGTTTTTTTTTATATAATTTCTGTGACTTTTTTTTTTTTTTCTTCTTCTCTGTTTCTTTCTCTTCTTCTTTTATATAACATTGTATATCTGAAATTCCAAACTGTACTCTAGATTTTTAATTTATGCTTTTTGGTATTTGATATCAATTTTGTACCTGTATTTTCTGTATAATTTTTGTGACATTGTTCGTATTTGTTTGTTTGTTTTCTCTCTTTATTTTTCTTCTTCTTCTTTTTTTTTTTTTTTAACATTGTATTTTTGAAATTCCAAACTCTACTCTAGATTTTTAATTTTTGCTTTCTGGTATTAGTTATCAATTTTGTACCTGTACTTTCTTTATAATTTTCGCGACCTTCTTTGTTTTTGTTTGTTCGTCTTTTCTCTCTTTCTTTTCCTTCTTCTTTTCTTTAACATCGTATTTTTGAAATTCCAAACTCTACTCTAGATTTTTAATTTTCGCTTTCTGGTATTAGTTATCAATTTTGTACCTGTACTTTCTTTATAATTTTCGCGACCTTCTTTGTTTTTGTTTGTTCGTCTTTTCTCTCTTTCTTTTCCTTCTTCTTTTCTTTAACATCGTATTTTTGAAATTCCAAACTCTACTCTAGATTTTTAATTTTCGCTTTCTGGTATTAGTTATCAATTTTGTACCTGTACTTTCTTTATAATTTTCACGACCTTCTTTGTTTTTGTTTGTTCGTCTTTTCTCTCTTTCTTTTCCTTCTTCTTTTCTTTAACATCGTATTTTTGAAATTCCAAACTCTACTCTAGATTTTTAATTTTCGCTTTCTGGTATTAGTTATCAATTTTGTACCTGTACTTTCTTTATAATTTTCGCGACCTTGTTTGTTTTTGTTTGTTCGTTCTTTCTCTCTTTCTTTTCCTTCTTCTTTTCTTTAACATCGTATTTTTGAAATTCCAAAATCTACTCTAGATTTTTAATTTTTGCTTTTATGTATTTGTTACCAATTTTGTACCTTTAAGGACCCAATCTTCAGGACCCATTTTTCACTAGGGAGTGAGATTACTGGCTTGACTGCTCTCTCTCCCTTTGGACCCTCCTTTTTCTCCACCAGGTCGCCTGTGTCTCCTCCCTAACTCCTCTCTACTCTACCCAACTCTGTGAATTTCTGTGTGTTCCAGACGGTGGAGAACACTTAGGGAACTGATTACTGGCTGGATCTGTCTCCCTCCTTTTCATTCCCCCCTTTTATCCTTCTGGCCACTCTGTTACCTTCCTCCTTCTTCTCTTCTCTGTATAACCCCGTGAACATCTCTGAGTGGTCCAGTTGTGGAGTGCACATAAGGAAGTGACTACTGGCTAGCCCACTCTCTCCACTATTGATTCACCTCATCTCATTTGGGTCACCTCTAACTCCCTCCTCCCTCTTCTCTTCTCCATGTAACCCTGTGAACCTCTCTGAGTGACCCTCACTGTAGAGAAACTTATCATCTTTAATGTAGATGTTTTATCAATGGTGCTGTATAGAAGGAGAAGTTTTGAAACTACTGTAAAAAATAAGACCGATAATCGGAAGCAGGAGACTTAAGTCCAAACCCTGACTCCAGGGAACTCCTGACTCCAAGGAACATTCATTCACAGGAGCTCATCAAATGCCTCCATACCGACACTGAAACCAAGCACCACACAAGGCCCAATAAGTTCCAGGGCAAGACATACCAAGCAAATTCTCCAGCAACAAAGGAACACAGCCCTGAGCTTCAAGATACAGGCTGCCCAAAGTCACCCCAAAACTATAGACATCTCATAACTCATTACTGGACATTTCATTGCACTCCAGAGAGAAGAAATACAGCTCCACCCACCAGAACACCGACACAAGCTTCCCTAACCAGGAAACCTTGACAAGCCACCTGTACAAACCCACACACAGCGAGGAAACACCACAATAAAGAGAACTCCACAAACTGCCAGAATACAGAAAGGACACCCCAAACTCAGCAATTTAAACAAGATGAAGAGACAGAGGAATACTCAGCAGATAAAGGAACAGGATAAATGCCCACCAAACCAAACAAAAGAGGAAGAGATAGGGAATCTACCTGATAAAGAATTCCGAATAATGATAGTGAAATTGATCCAAAATCTTGAAACTAAAATGGAATCACAGATAAATAGCCTGGAGACTAGGATTGAGAAGATGCAAGAAAGGTTTAACAAGGACCTAGAAGAAATAAAAAAGAGTCAATATATAATGAATAATGCAATAAGTGAAATTAAAAACACTCTGGAGGCAACAAATAGTAGAATAACAGAGGCAGAAGACAGGATTAGTGAATTAGAAGATAGAATGGTAGAAATAAATGAATCAGAGAGGATAAAAGAAAAACGAATTAAAAGAAATGAGGACAACCTCAGAGACCTCCAGGACAATATTAAACGCTACAACATTCGAATCATAGGGGTTCCAGAAGAAGAAGACAAAAAGAAAGACCATGAGAAAATACTTGAGGAGATAATAGTGGAAAACTTCCCTAAAATGGGGAAGGAAATAATCACCCAAGTCCAAGAAACCCAGAGAGTACCAAACAGGATAAACCCAAGGAGAAACACCCCAAGACACATATTAATCAAATTAACAAAGATCAAACACAAAGAACAAATATTAAAAGCAGCAAGGGAAAAACAACAAATAACACACAAGGGAATTCCCATAAGGATAACAGCTGATCTTTCAATAGAAACTCTTCAAGCCAGGAGGGAATGGCAAGACATACTTAAAATGATGAAAGAAAATAACCTACAGCCCAGATTATTGTACCCAGCAAGGATCTCATTCAAGTATGAAGGAGAAATCAAAAGCTTTTCAGACAAGCAAAAGCTGAGAGAATTCTGCACCACCAAACCAGCTCTCCAACAAATACTAAAGGATATTCTCTAGACAGGAAACACAAAAACGGTGTATAAACTCGAACCCAAAACAATAAAGTACATGGCAACGGGAACATACTTATCAGTAATTACCTTAAACGTAAATGGGTTGAATGCCCCAACCAAAAGACAAAGACTGGCTGAATGGATACAAAAACAAGACCCCTACATATGTTGTCTACAAGAGACCCACCTCAAAACAGGGGACACATACAGACTGAAAGTGAAGGGCTGGAAAAAGATTTTCCATGCAAATAGGGACCAAAAGAAAGCAGGAGTAGCAATACTCATATCAGATAAAATAGACTTTAAAACAAAGGCTGTGAAAAGAGACAAAGAAGGTCACTACATAATGATCAAAGGATCAATCCAAGAAGAAGATATAACAATTATAAATATATATGCACCCAACACGGGAGCACCACAGTACGTAAGACAAATGCTAACAAGTTTGAAAGGAGAAATTAACAATAACACAATAATAGTGGGAGACTTTAATACCCCACTTACACCTATGGATAGATCAACTAAACAGAAAATTAACAAGGAAACACAAACTTTAAATGATACAATAGACCAGTTAGACCTAATTGATATCTATAGGTCATTTCATCCCAAAACAATGAATTTCACCTTTTTCTCAAGCGCGCATGGAACCTTCTCCAGGATAGATCACATCCTGGGCCATAAAGCTAGCCTTGGTAAATTCAAAAAGATAGAAATCATTCCAAGCATTTTTTCTGACCACAATGCAGTAAGATTAGATCTCAATTACAGGAGAAAAACTATTAAAAATTCCAACATATGGAGGCTGAACAACACGCTGCTGAATAACCAACAAATCACAGAAGAAATCAAAAAAGAAATCAAAATTTGCATAGAAACGAATGAAAATGAAAACACAACAACCCAAAACCTGTGGGACACGGTAAAAGCAGTCCTAAGGGGAAAGTTCATAGCAATACAGGCACACCTCAAGAAACAAGAAAAAAGTCAAATAAATAACCTAACTCTACACCTAAAGCAACTAGAAAAGGAAGAAATGAAGAACCCCAGGGTTAGTAGAAGGAAAGAAATCTTAAAAATTAGAGCAGAAATAAATGCAAAAGAAACAAAAGAGACCATAGCAAAAATCAACAAAACCAAAAGCTGGTTCTTTGAAAGGATAAATAAAATTGACAAACCATTAGCCAGACTCATCAAGAAACAAAGGGAGAAAAATCAAATCAACAAAATTAGAAACGAAAATGGAGAGATCACAACAGACAACACAGAAATACAAAGGATCATAAGAGACTACTATCAACAATTATATGCCAATAAAATGGACAACGTGGAAGAAATGGACAAATTCTTAGAAAAGTACAACTTTCCAAAACTGGACCAGGAAGAAATAGAAAATCTTAACAGACCCATCACAAGCACGGAAATTGAAACTGTAATCAAAAATCTTCCAGCAAACAAAAGCCCCGGTCCAGACGGCTTCACAGCTGAATTCTACCAAAAATTTAGAGAAGAGCTAACACCTCTCCTGCTCAAACTCTTCCAGAAGATTGCAGAGGAAGGTAAACTTCCAAACTCATTCTATGAGGCCACCATCACCCTAATACCAAAACCTGACAAAGACCCCACAAAAAAAGAAAACTACAGGCCAATATCACTGATGAACATAGATGCAAAAATCCTTAACAAAATTCTAGCAATCAGAATCCAACAACACATTAAAAAGATCATACACCATGATCAAGTGGGCTTTATCCCAGGGATGCAAGGATTCTTCAATATCCGCAAATCAATCAATGTAATACACCACATTAACAAATTGAAAAATAAAAACCATATGATTATCTCAATAGATGCAGAGAAAGCCTTTGACAAAATTCAACATCCATTTATGATAAAAACTCTCCAGAAAGCAGGAATAGAAGGAACATACCTCAACATAATAAAAGCTATATATGACAAACCCACTGCAAACATTATCCTCAATGGTGAAAAATTGAAAGCATTTCCTCTAAAGTCAGGAACAAGACAAGGGTGCCCACTTTCACCATTACTATTCAACATAGTTTTGGAAGTTTTGGCCACAGCAATCAGAGCAGAAAAAGAAATAAAAGGAATCCAAATTGGAAAAGAAGAAGTAAAACTCTCACTATTTGCAGATGACATGATCCTCTACATAGAAAACCCTAAAGAGTCCACCAGAAAATTACTAGAAATAATCAATGACTACAGTAAAGTTGCAGGATATAAAATCAACACACAGAAATCCCTTGCATTCCTATACACTAATAATGAGAAAACAGAGAGAGAAATTAAGGAAACAATTCCATTCACCATTGCAACAGAAAGAATAAAATACTTAGGAATATATCTACCTAAAGAAACTAAAGACCTATATATAGAAAACTATAAAACACTGGTGAAAGAAATCAAAGAGGACACTAATAGATGGAGAAATATACCATGTTCATGGATTGGAAGAATCAATATAGTGAAAATGAGTATACTACCCAAAGCAATTTATAGATTCAACGCAATCCCTATCAAGCTACCAACAGTATTCTTCACAGAGCTAGAACAAATAATTTCACAATTTGTATGGAAATACAAAAAACCTCGAATAGCCAAAGCGATCTTGAGAAAGAAGAATGGAACTGGAGGAATCAACCTACCTGACTTCAGGCTCTACTACAAAGCCACAGTTATCAAGACAGTATGGTACTGGCACAAAGACAGAAATATTGATCAATGGAATAAAATAGAAAGCCCAGAGATAAATCCACGCACATATGGACACCTTATCTTTGACAAAGGAGGCAAGAATATACAATGGATTAAAGACAATCTCTTTAACAAGTGGTGCTGGGAAATCTGGTCAACCACTTGTAAAAGAATGAAACTGGACCACTTTCTAACACCATACACAAAAATAAACTCAAAATGGATTAAAGATCTAAACGTAAGACCAGAAACTATAAAACTCCTAGAGGAGAACATAGGCAAAACACTCTCCGACATACATCACAGCAGGATCCTCTATGACCCACCTCCCAGAATATTGGAAATAAAAGCAAAAATAAACAAATGGGACCTAATTAACCTTAAAAGCTTCTGCACATCAAAGGAAACTATTAGCAAGGTGAAAAGACAGCCTTCAGAATGGGAGAAAATAATAGCAAATGAAGCAACCGACAAACAACTAATCTCAAAAATATACAAGCAACTCCTACAGCTCAACTCCAGAAAAATAAACGACCCAATCAAAAAATGGGCCAAAGAACTAAATAGACATTTCTCCAAAAAAGACATACAGATGGCTAACAAACACATGAAAAGATGCTCAACATCACTCATTATCAGAGAAATGCAAATCAAAACCACTATGAGGTACCATTTCACACCAGTCAGAATGGCTGCGATCCAAAAGTCTACAAATAATAAATGCTGGAGAGGGTGTGGAGAAAAGGGAACCCTCTTACACTGTTGGTGGGAATGCAAACTAGTACAGCCACTATGGAGAACAGTGTGGAGATTCCTTAAAAAACTGGAAATAGAACTGCCTTATGATCCAGCAACCCCACTGCTGGGCATACACACTGAGGAAACCAGAAGGGAAAGAGACACGTGTACCCCAATGTTCATCGCAGCACTGTTTATAATAGCCAAGACATGGAAGCAACCTAGATGTCCATCAGCAGATGAATGGATAAGAAAGCTGTGGTACATATACACAATGGAGTATTACTCAGCCATTAAAAAGAATACATTTGAATCAGTTCTAATGAGGTGGATGAAACTGGAGCCTATTATACAGAGTGAAGTAAGCCAGAAGGAAAAACATAAATACAGTATTCTAACGCATATATATGGAATTTAGAAAGATGGTAACAATAACCCTGTGTATGAGACAGCAAAAGAGACACTGATGTATAGAACAGTCTTATGGACTCTGTGGGAGAGGGAGAGGGTGGGAAGATTTGGGAGAATGACATTGTAACATGTAAAATATCATGTAAGAAACGAGTTGCCAGTCCAGGTTCGATGCACGATACTGGATGCTTGGGGCTGGTGCACTGGGACGACCCAGAGGGATGGTATGGGGAGGGAGGAGGGAGGAGGGTTCAGGATGGGGAACACATGTATACCTGTGGTGGATTCATTTTGATGTTTGGCAAAACTAATACAATTATGTAAAGTTTAAAAATAAAATAAAATTAAAACCAAAAAAAAAAAAAAACATAAAAAAAAAAAAAAAAAAAAAAATGGGCCAAAGAACTAAACAGACATTTCTCCAAAGAAGACATACAGATGGCTAACAAACACATGAAAAGATGCTCAACATCACTCATTATCAGAGAAATGCAAATCAAAACCACAATGAGGTACCATCTCATGCCAGTCAGAATGACTGCTATCCAAAAGTCTACAAGCAATAAATGCTGGAGAGGGTGTGGAGTAAAGGGAACCCTCTTACACTGCTGGTGGTAATGCAAACTAGTACAGCCACTATGGAGAACAGTGTGGAGATTCCTTAAAAAACTGGAAATAGAATGGCCATACAACCCAGCAACCCCACTGCTGGGCATACACACCAAGGAAACCAGAAGGGAAAGAGACACGTATACCCCAATGTTCATCACAGCACTGTTTATAGTAGCCAGGACATGGAAGCAACCTAGATGTCCATCAGCAGATGAATGGATAAGAAAGCTGTGGTGCATATACACAATGGAGTATTACTCAGCCATTAAAAAGAATACATTTGAATCAGTTCTAATGAGGTGGATGAAACTGGAGCCTATTATACAGAGTGAAGTAAGCCAGAAAGAAAAACACCAAATACAGTATACTAACACATATATATGGAATTTAGAAAGATGGTAACAATAACCCTGTATGCAAGACAGTAAAAGAGACACAGATGTATAGAACAATCTTTTGGACTCTGTGGGAGAGGGCAAGGGTGGGATGATTGGGGAGAATGCATTGAAACATGTATAATATCATATGTGAAACGAATCGCCAGTCCAGGTTTGATGCATGATACAGGGTGCTTGGGGCTGGTGCACTGGGATGACCCAGAGGGATGGTATGGAGAGGGAGGTGGGAGGGGGGTTCAGGATGGGGAACACGTGTATACCTGTGGCGGATTCATATTGATGTATGGCAAAACCAATACAATATTGTATAGTAATTAGCCTCCAATTAAAATAAGTAAATTTATATTAAAAAATAATAATTCATGTTGATGTATAACAGAAATCAAATCAATATTGTAAAGCAATCATAAATCAATTTAAAATAAATATTTTTTAAAAACATGTCATCTGCAAACAGTGACAGTTTTACTTCTTTTTTCCAGATTTGATAATGTTTATTTCTTTTTCTTGCCTTTTCACTCTGGCTGAGACTTCCAATACAATTGTGAATATGAGTGGTGAAAGTCAGCATCCTGGCCTTCTTCCTGACTTTAGAGGGATTGCTTTCAATTTTTCAACATTAAGTATAATGTTAGCTATGGATTTGTCATACATGACCTTAATTATGTAGAGGTGCCTTCCTCTATGGGTTTCCCAGGGGACGCAGTGGTAAAGAATCCACCTGCCAATAAAGGAGATGCAAGAGATGTGGGTTCAGTTCTTGGGTTGGTAAGATAAGATCCCCTGGAGTAGGAAATGGCAACCTAATCCAGCATTCTTGCCTGGAAAATTCCATAGACAGTGGAGCCTGCTGGGCTGCAGTACACGGGGTCCCAAAAAGTCAGAGCTGACTAAGCAACTGAGGCACACACAGACACACATTATTCTATGCCCATTTCATTGACAGCTTTTTTAATGATAAATGGGTTTCAAATCTTGTCAGATGCTTTTTTCTGTATGTATTGAAATGATCATATGATTTTTATCCTTCATTTTGTTAGTGTGATGTAGCATGTAGATTGATTTGTGGATGTTGAACCATCCTTGCATCCCTGGAATAAATCCTACTTGATTTTGGGATCCTTTTAGTGTATCGTCGAATTTAGTTTGCTGATATTTTGTTGAGGATTTTTACATCTATGTTCATTAGAGATACTGATCTGTAATTTTATTTTTTGTCTGATTTTGGTATTAGGCTTCATAAGATGAATTAGGAAGCATTCACTTCTCTAATTTTTTTTTGTTATTTTGAGACATATAGATCTTAAATCTTCTTTGACTGGTAGAATTCAACTGTAAAGCCATCTTGTTTGGGGGAAGTTTTTTGATTACCATTTCAATCTCTTTACTAGTGATTAGTCTATTCAGATTTTATATTTATGATTAATCTATAAGGTTGTATGATTCTAAGAATTTTTCCATTTCTTCTAGGGTGTTCAATTTGTTGGCATATAGTTGTTCATAATATTCTCTTATAATCATTTATATTTCTATGAATGTTATTTCTCCCCTTTCATTTCTGATGTTATTTTTCAGTCTTCTCTCTTTTTTAGTCAAAGGTTTGTCAATTCTCTTTTTCTTTTCAAAGAACCAATTCTTAGTTACACTGATCTTTTTTATTTTATCTTTAGTCTGAATTTCATTTATTACTGCTATGATCTGTATTTTTCCTACCTTCTACAGACTTTGGGCTTTGTCTGGGCTTCTTTTTCTAGTTTCTTTAGGTGTAAGGTTGTATCTGTGTGTGTGTGTGTGTGTGTCCAGCCATATGTGACTCCTTGCAACCCCATGGACTGTAGCCCATCAGGCTCCTCTGTCCATGGAATTTTCCAGGCAAGAAGACTGGAATTGCCATTTCCTATTCTAGGGATCTTCCTAACTTCAGGGATCAAATCTCTTGCATCTCCTGCATTGCAGGTGGATTCTTTGCCACTGAGCCACCTGAGAAGTTCTGAGGTGAGTGTAAGGTTGTTGTTGCTAAGTCACTTCAGTCGTGTCCAACTCTGTGTGACCCCACAGACGGCAGCCCACCAGGCTCCCCCGTCCCTGGGATTCTCCAGGCAAGAACACTGGAGTGAGTTGCCATTTCCTTCTCCAATGCATGAAAGTGAAAATGAAAGGGAAGTCGCTCAGCAGTGTCCAACTCTTCGCAACCCCATGGACTGCAGCCTACCAGGCTCCTCCGTCCGTGGGATTTTCCAGGCAAGAGTACTGATTGTTTATTTAAAATTTTGCTTATTTCTTATTGTAGGCCTAGACTGTTATAAACTTCCCTCCCAGTACCATTTTTTGCTGCATCCCATAGATTTTTTTCCTATGTTGTATTTTCATTTTCACTTGTCTTCAGGAAATGTAGATTTAGCCTTTGATTTTTTACTCAATAGCTGTTCAGTAGCATGGTGTTCAGTCTCCACATATTTGTGATTTTTCCAGCTTATAGTTGATTATTTTTCCCCTTATAGTCTATTTCTAGTTTCATAACACTGTGAACAGAAAAGATTGATATGATTTCTATCTTCTTAAATTTAATTAGACTAGTTTTGTGTTGCAAGATAGGAATTGCTCTTGAGCATGTTCCATAGGCACTTGAGAAGAATGTGTATTAGGGTGCATTTAGATGGAATGTTCTGTATAAACCTATTAAGCTCATCTCATCTAATGCTTCATTTAAGGCTGTTGTTTCACTGTTGACTTTCTGTCCGAATGAGCAATCCATTGATGTAACTAGAGTGTTAAAGTCCCCTAGTGTTATTGTGCTGCTGTAAATTTCTCTTTAAATGTGTTAAAATTTTTTGTATATATTTTGGTGCTTTTATGTTAGGTGCATATATATTAATCACTGTTATGTCTTCTTATTGAATTTTCTCCTTTATTTTTATATACTGTTCATTTTCATCTCTTCTTACCTTTTTTGGTGTGAAGTCTGTTTTGCCTGATACAAGAATGACTAAACCTGGTGTTTTTAGGCTGCCATTTGCTTGGAGTATCATCTTTCATCCCTCCACTTTGAGCCTATATTTGTCTTTAGAACTGAGGTGAGTTTCCTGAAGGCAGCATTAATTAGGTCTAATGCTGTGTCTTCTGATTTGTTAATTCATTTCATTTACATAGAATAATTATTGCTATGTGAGGGATCAGTACTGCCATTTTATGTTTTTTGGTTGCTCTGTATCTCCATTGCTTCTTTTTCTGTCTACTATTTAGGTTTGGTCTTTTTCTGTGATTGTCTTTTTAGTTTCCTCTTTTTCTGTATTTCATGTCTCTGCTCTAAGTTATGTTCTGTGGTTACCATAAAGTGAAAAAGTGAAGTCGCTCAGTCGTGTCTGACTCTTTGCTATCCCGTGGACTGTAGCCCACCAGGCTCCTCTGTCCATGGGATTTTCCAGGCAAGAATACTGGAGTGGGTTGCCATTTCCTTCTCCAGGGGATCTTCCCAACCCAGGGATTGAACCCAGGTCTCCCGCATTGCAGGCATAAGGTTTGTATAAAACGTCTCACAGATGAAACAGTTCTTTTGCTGCTGACAGCAATTTGTCTTCATTTGCCTATTTGGGTTTCATCATTTTCCTTTTCCCCTTTGGCTTTTTTGTTGTCTCAAATTATTCCTTTTTATGTTGTGAGTTTGTTATCAAATTTAAGTAGCTATAGTTATTTTTTCTGCCTTTCTTCCTTTAGCTTTTATGCTCTGATAAAGTGTTTAAAAAACCTATTCTGAGGAAGAGTTGAAATTTTCTGATTCTATCTATCACCTTACTCAAAGTTTGGGTACTTTTGTCTTTTCATCACTCATAGGAAAGTTACTTTAAATTTTTCTTATAAATCTAGTTTTGATGAACTCTCAGTTTCTATTCATCTCTGAATGCCCTAATTTCTCTTTCACATCTAAAGGAAAATTTTGCTGAAGTAGAATATTTTTGGATGACAGTTTTAGTCTTTCAATATTTGGAGAATGTCATTTCACTCCCTCCTTTCCTGTAGAGTTCCTGCTGAGTAATCTGCTGATGGTCTAATGGAGGTTCCTCTGTAGGCTACCATCCTTTGGTCCCTGGCTGCCTTCAAAATTTCTTTGTAATTTATATTGATAATTGTAATATAATGTGTCTTGGAAAAAGTCTTTTTGCATTGAGGTAATTAGATATTATCTTAGCTTCATGGACTATTCAATTACTTCCCCAAGTTTGGGAGTCAGTCAGTTCAGTCACTCAGTTGTGTCCGACTCTTTGAGACCCCATGAATCGCAGAAGGCCAGGCCTCCCTGTCCATCACCAATTCCCGGAGATCATCCAAACTCATGTCCATTGAGTCGGTGATGACATCCAGCCATCTCATCCTCTGTCGCCCCCTTCTCCTCCTGCCTCCAATCCCTTCCAGCATCAGAGTTTTTTCCAATAAGACAACCCTTCGCATGAAGTGGCCAAAGTATTGGAGTTTCAGCTTTAGCATCAGTCCTTCCAAAGAACACCCAGGGCTGATCTCCTTCAGAATGGACTGGTTGGATCTCCTTGCAGTCCAAGGGACTCTCAAGAGTCTTCTCCAACACCACAGTTCAAAAGCATCAATTCTTCGGCACTCAGCTTTCTTCACAGTCCAACTTTCACATCCATACATGACCACTGGAAAAACCATAGCCTTGACTAGACGGACCTAGTTGGCAAAGTAATGTCTCTGCTTTTGAATATGCTATCTAGGTTGGTCATAACTTTCCTTCCAAGGAGAAAACATCTTTTAATTTCATGGCTGCAATCACCATCTGCAGTGATTTTGGAGTCCAAAAAATAAAGTCTGACACTGTTTCCCCATCTATTTCCCATGAAGTGATAGGACCAGATGCCATGATCTTCGTTTTCTGAATGTTGAGCTTTAAGCCAACCTTTTCACTCTCCTCTTTCACTTTGATCAAGAGGCTTTTTAGTTCCTCTTCACTTTCTGCCATAAGGGTGGTGTCATCTGCATATCTGAGGTTATTGATATTTCTCCTGGCAATCTTGATTCCAGCTTGTGCTTCATCCAGCCAAGGGTTTCTCATGATGTACTCTGCATAGAAGTTAAATAAGCAGGGTGACAATATACAGCCTTGATGTACTCCTTTTCCTATTCGGAACCAGTCTGTTGTTCCATGTCCAGTTCTAACTGTTGCTTCCTGAACTGCATATAGGTTTCTCAAGTGGCAGGTCAAGAGTTCTGCTTTCCCATCTCTTTCAGAATTTTCCACAGTTTATTGTAATCCACACAGTCAAAGGCTTTGGCATAGTCAATAAAGCAGAAATAGATGTTTTCCTGGAACTCTCTTGCTTTTTCCATGAGCCAGTGGATGTTGGCAATTTGATCTCTGGTTCCTCTGCCTTTTCTAAAACTGGCTTGAACATCTGGAAGTTCACGGTTCATGTATTGCTGAAGCCTGGCTTGCAGAATTTTGAGCATTACTTTACTAGCATGAGAGATGAGTGCAATTGTGCAGTAGTTTGAGCATTCTTTGGCATTGCCTTTCTTTGGGATTGGAATGAAAACTGGCCTTTTCCAGTCCTGTGGCCACTGCTGAGTTTTCCAAATTTGCTGGCATATTGAGTGCAGCACTTTCACAGCATCATTTTCCAGGATTTGAAATGGCTCAACTGGAATTCCATCACCTCCACTAGCTTTGTTTGTAGTGATGCTTTCTAAGGCCCACTTGACTTCACATTCCACGATGTCTGGCTCTAGGTGAGTGATCACACTATAGTGATTATCTTGGACATGAAGATCTTTTTTATACAGTTCTTCTGTGTATTCTTGCCACCTCTTCTTAATATCTTCTGCTTCTGTTAGATCCATACCATTTCTGTCCTTTATCAAGCCCATCTTTGCATGAAACGTTCCCTTGGTATCTCTAATTTTCTTGAAGAGATCTCTAGTCTTTCCCATTCTGTTGTTTTCCTCTATTTCTTTGCATTGATCGCTGAGGAAGGCTTTCTTATCTCTTCTTGCTATTCTTTGGAACTCTGCATTCAGATGCTTATAGTTTTTGTTTTCCCTTTGCTTTTCGCTTCTCTTCTTTTCACAGCTATTTGTAAGGCCTCCCCAGACAGCCATTTTGCTTTTTTGCATTTCTTTTCCAAGGGGATGGTCTTGATCCCTGTCTCTTGTACAGTGTCAGGAACCTCTGTCCATAGTTCATCAGGCATACTATCTATCAGATCTAGTCCCTTAAATCTATTTCTCACTTCCACTGTATAATCATAAGGAATTTGATTTAGGTCATACCTGAATGGTCTAGTAGTGGTTTTCCCTACTTTCTTCAATTTAAGTCTGAATTTGGCAATAAGGAGTTCATGATCTGAGCCACAATCAGCTCCTGGTCTTGTTTTTGCTGACTGTATAGAGCTTCTTCATTTTGGCTGCAAAGAATATAATCAATCTGATTTCGATGTTGACCATCTGGTGATGTCCATGTGTAGAGTCTTCTCTTGTGTTGTTGGAAGAGGGTGTTTGCTATGACCGGTGTGTTCTCTTGGCAAAACTCTATTAGCCTTTGCCCTGCTTCATTCCATATTCCAAGGCCAAATTTGCCTGTTACTCCAGGTGTTTCTTGACTTCCTACTTTTGCATTCCAGTCCCCTATAATGAAAAGGACATCTTTTTTCGGTGTAGTTCTAAAAGGTCTTGTAGGTCTTCATAGAACCGTTCAACTTCAGCTTCTTCAGCATTACTGGTTGGGGCATAGACTTGGATTACTGTGATATTGAATGGTTTGCCTTGGAAATGAACAGAGTTCATTCTGTCTTTTTTGAGATTGCATCCAAGTACTGCATTTCAGACTCTCTTGTTGACCATGATGGCTACTCCATTTCTTCTAAGGGATTACTGCCCACAGTAATAGATATAATGGTCATCTGAGTTAAATTCACCCATTCCAGCCCATTTCAGTTCTCTGATTCCTAGCATGTCGATGTTCACTCTTGCCATCTCCTGTTTGACCACTTCCAGTTTGCCTTGATTCATGGACCTGACATTCCAGGTTCTGATGCAATATTGCTCTTTACAGCATTGGACCTTGCTTCTATCACCAGTTACACCCACAAATGGGTATTGTTTTTGCTTTGGTTCCATCCCTTCATTCTTTCTGGAGTTATTTCTCCACTTATCTCCAGTAGCATATTGGGCACCTCCCGACCTGGAGAGTTCCTCTTTCAGTATCCTATCATTTTGCCTTTTCATACTGTTCATGGGGTTATCAAGGCAAGAATAATGAAGTGGTTTGCCATTCCCTTCTCCAGTGGACCACATTCTGTTAGACCTCTCCACCATGACCCACCTGTCTTGGGTGGCCCCACACGGCATGGCTTAGTTTCATTGAGTTAGACAAGGCTGTGGTCCATGTGATTAGATTGACTAGTTTTCTGTGATTATGGTTTGTGTGTCTGTCCTCTGATGCCTCTCACAACACCTACTGTCTTACCTGGGTTTCTCTTACCTTGGACGTGGGGTATCTCTTCCCAGCTGCTTCAGCAAAGCACAACCGCTGCTCCTTACCTTGGACGAGGGCTATCTCCTCACAGCCGCCCCTCCTGACCTTTAACGTGGAGTTGCTCCTCTCAGCCCTCCTGCAAGTTTCGGAAGGTCTCAGCTATTATTTCTTGGAACTCTTTCCTCCCTCTGTCTCTTTTCTCTTTCTGGGATGCCCGTTACATAATGTTTTCTTTCCTAAAAGAGTTTTATAGCTCTTGTAGAATTTCCTGTCTTTTTAGGCCTTAAATCTCTTTCCTATTCTGCTTGCATCATTTGTAGATTTCTATCTTCAAGCTCAACTAATTCTCTCTTCCATTAGGCTTGCTCTGTTTTAATGATTTTAAGGCATTCTTCATCTCATTTATTGAGTTCTTCAGCTCTAGAATTTGTTTGTTTTTTTTTTTTAAAGTTTCAGTCTCTTTGGTAAAGCAAAGAGAATTTGTTCCTCACCAGCATATCCAAAGTATTTGTTCCTCACCAGCATATCCAAAGTAGTGAATATCTTTCTACTTTAGATAAAATTTTTTTTAAAAACATGATTCTAAGTATTCAACAGGTTAGAAATTATGGGCCTTTCTTTTCCTTTCCAGTAGCTGAACATATGTTCTTGGTTTCTCTTACCTGAGAAGCCTCTGCTTAACTGCAAGTCACACTTTCCAACTCTCCACCATCTCAGTCAGAGGCATCACCCAGAGTCATTATCACTGTTTGCTGCTTTGGGGTGATTGGTGCTTGGCTGCTGCCAGCTTGCTGACATGCTGCCTGGGGCGCCAAGATGGTGGGCTCTACCACCATGTCCATGATCTCCTGGGTCACAGGCCCCAACTCCACAAGGGGAGAGGGAGGATGGGAGGGTCGCAGGAGCCTCTGCTGTGTCAGGTATTGTCAGGTTTGCAGATTCTACCACTGTGAGGGATGGGAGTCCCAGGCCCTACTGCTGCTATTACCTAGTTACCAAGGCTACAGGCAGCCAGGAGGCCAGAGTCCTGTGCACCGCCCCCCCTACTCCTACCAGGTTCCCTGGGGCTGGGGCTCAGTAGCCTCAGCCAGGGGACCAGGATTGCAGGCAAACTCCACTGTTCCACAGATCCACCTCCTCTATGTATCCAGTCCATCTACCTATTCTCTGGCATCATGGTGTGTTGGTCAGAGGTACCTTTGCTGAGTTATGTATGTTTTGCTGGCTATAGATTGAAAGAGAGAGACAAAGAGAGCATCTTCCTCTGCCATAATGCTGAGATAATTCCAAATATAATTTTCTATATTTAGTGAAATTATCTTTCAGGAACAAAGAGGAAATAAAGGTATTTGGAAATTAAAGAAAGTTAAAATAATTTGTCATAAACAGACTTAAAGATAGACTAAGGCTGCTGCTGCTGCTGCTGCTAAGTCGCTTCAGTCGTGTCCGACTCTGTGCGACCCCATAGATGGCAGCCCGCCAGGCTCCCTGTCCCTGGGATTCTCCAGGCAAGAACACTGGAGTGGGTTGCCACTTCCTTCTCCAGTGCATGAAAGTGAAAAGTAAAAGTGAAGTCGCTCAGTCGTGTCCGACTCTTCACGACCCCATGGACTGCAGCCTACCAGGCTCCTCTGTCCATGGGATTTTCCAGGCAAGAGTACTGGAGTGGGGTGCCATAGTACTTGCAATACTTCAAACATTAAGGAAATGATCAAAGAAGAAATAAAAAAGAAAAACAGTAAGAGAAGAAATATATACAATAGATTATACTTCTCTCTAAATAACATAAATTATACTTGGTGACTAAAACAGAAATCATCTTATATCAAAAACAGTAACATTTTAAAATAGGAGAGGTAAATAGAACTAAAAGGAAGGATGTACAATTATGATTTATAGTTATCAACATTTTCTTCTGCCTACTCAAATTTGCTGTTGAATGACTCTAGTGATTTTCATTTCAGCTATTGTGGTTTTCACTTCCAGAACATTGGTTTTATTCTTTTTTATAATTTTATGTTAACTGATATTCTCATTTTTGGAGAAATATATTTCCTTACTTACATTTAGTGTCATCTATCTTAATATATATGTGTATATATACACGTTTGTGTGTATTTAGAAAAGTCACTAGATGATGGTCAGCCCTCAAGAACTAAACTCAGCAGTCTTTAAAGAGGGAAGAAACAAATTTCCAGAGTAAACACATTATAATATTCAGAATGCCCAGCTCTCACAAACGCCAACAACAAAATTACAAATCATACAAAGGAAAAGTCGATTCACAGGAAAGTAAGTATTTGACAGAAACCATTCCTGAGGAAGCCCAGACAATGGAAGGAAATATTAGTCAAAAACATTAAATAAACTATCTTAAATATGTTCAGTGACTTAAAGGAAACCATGGGAAAGAACCAAAGGAAATCAAATACAACTATGTGAGCAAATTCAGAATATCAACAGATACAATTATTAAAAAGGAGTCAAACCAAAATTCTGGAATTGAAAAGCACAATGGCTGAAACAAAAATCACTAGAGGTCTTCAACAGAAGATGTAAGCAGGCAGAAGAAAGAACCAATGAACCTGGAGATATGGCAACTGAATTGAACCCATCTACGGAACAGAAGAAATATACAAAAAAGATCTACAAGACCCAGATAATCACGATGGTGTGATCACTGACCTAGAGCCAGACATCCTGGAATGTGAAGTCAAATGGACCTTAGGAAGCATCACTACAAACAAAGCTAGTGGAGATGATGGAATTCCAGTTGAGCTATTTCAAACCCTAAAAGATGATGCTGTGAAAGTGCTGCACTCAATATGCCAGCAAATTTGGAAAACTCAGCAGTGGCCACAGAACTGGAAAAAGTCAGTTTTCACTCCAATCCCAAAGAAAAGCAATGCCAAAGAATGTTCAAACTACCGTACAACTGCACTTATCTCACATGCTAGCAAAGTAATGCTCAAAGTTCTCCAAGCCAGGCTTCACTAGCACATGAACCATGAACTTCCAGATGTTCAAGCTGGATTTAAAAAAGGCAGAGAACCAGAAATCAAATTGCCAACATCTGTTGGATCATAAAAAAAAGCAAGAGTTCCAGAAAAACATCTACTTCTGTTTTATTGACTAAGCCAAAGCATTTGACTGTGTAGATTGCAACAAAATGTGGAAAATTCTTCAAGAGATGGGAATACCAGACCACCTGACCTGCCTCCTGAGAAACCTGTATGCAGGTCAAGAAGCAAGAGTTAGAACTGGACATGGAACAAAAGACTGATTCCAAATTGGGAAAGGAGTACATCAAGGCTGTATTTTGTTATCCTGCTTATTTAACTTATATGCAGAGTAAATCATGAGAAGACCTGGGCTGGATGAAGCACAAGCTGGAATAAAGACTGCCGGGAGAAATATCAATAACCTCAGATATGCAGATGACACCACCCTTATGGCAGAAAGCAAAGAAGAACTAAAGAGCCTCTTGATGAAAGTGAAAGGGGAGAGTGGAAAAGTTGGCTTAAATCTCAACACTCAAAAAATGAAGATCAGGGCATCTGATCCCATCACTTCATGGCAAATAGATGAGGAAACAATGAAAACAGTGAGAGATTTAATTTGAGGGGCTCCAAAATGACTGCAGATGGTGACTGCAGCCAAGAAATTAAAAAGCTATGACAAACCTAGACAGCATATTATAAAGCAGAGACATTACTTTGCCAACAAAGGTCCATCTAGTGAAAGCCATGGTTTTTCCAGCAGTCATGTATGGATATGAGAGTTGGATGATAAGGAAAGCTAAGAACCGAAGAATTGATGCTTTTGAAATGTGGTGTTGGAGAAGACTCTTGAAAGTCCCTTGGACTTCAGGGAGATCAAACAAGTACATCCTAAAGAATATCAGTCCTGAATATTCTTTGGAAGGACTGATGCTGAAACTCCCATACTTTGGAGACCTGATGTGAAGAACTGAGTCATCGGAAAAGATCCCGATGTTGGGAAAGATTGAAGGCAGGAAGATGCCTTCAAGAGATGACAGAGGATGAGATGGTTGGATGGCATCACTGATTCTGGGAGTTGGTGATGGACATGGAAGCCTGGCATGCTGCAGTCTATGGGGTCGCAAAGAGTTGGACATGACTGAGTGACTGAATTGAACTGCACTAAAGGAACAGAAAGAAAAAAGAATGGAGAATAATTAATAAGCTTGAGTGACTTGTATAATAGCATCAAAAATGCCAACATATGCATAACAGAGTTTCAGGAGAAGATGGAAAGGAACAATATGGAGCAGAAAGAATTCTTAAGAAATAATAGCCAAAAACTTCCCAAAGCTGCTGATGCATATACACATTCAAGTTGCTCAACAAACACCAAGCCGAATAAGACATCCACACCCAACTCACATTACAGTAAGTTATCAAAGGCCAAACATAAAGAATGCTTAATGCTTAATACAGACTCATCACGTACAAGAGATTTTCAATAAGATTAACAGCTGATATTCCACCTGTACCATGGAGGCCAGAAGACGTTGGATGGCATATTTAAAGTCCTGAAAGAAAAGAACTGTCAGTCAATAATTTTATATCCAGCCAACTATCCTTCAAAAATGAAAGTGAAATTAAGACACTTTCAGATGAATAAAAACTGAGGGAGTGAATTACAAGTAGACCTATACTACCAGAGATGCTAAGAGAGTTCTTCATGCTGATATGAAAAGACCATAAACATTAACTCAAAGTTAGAAGAAATGAAAAACAATGGCAAAGGAGACTACATAGGCAAATGTAGTCAGCCTTTGTAAGGCTGATGTTCTTGCACTTTGAGTTTGTAATTTCTCTTTTTTTCTTATATGATTTAAAAGGCAACTACATAAAGCAATAATTAAAAATCAACATCAATGAGACAATAATATATGAAGATGTAATCTGTAACAATAATGATTTAAAATGTAAGGGATGGCAAGGTATACAAGCAGAGTATTTCTACATTGTTGATACTGTTGATATTATTCAAATAAAATTTGTTTAATTGAAACAATGGTTAATGGTTGTTAATTGTTAAAGGTAACCACTTTAAAATAACTAAAAATTATACAGAAAAGTAAAAAAAGAAAGGAATCAAAATGTACAATACCAAAAAATCAACTAAACATACACAAACAAAAAATAAGGGAGGAACAAAATATATGTAAGACACAGGTAAAACAAATAGGCAAATGGAAGAAGTAAATCCCTCATTGAAGTAAATTTCTTTAAATATAAGTAAACTCTCCTATTAGAAGGCAAAGGTTGGCCTCCCCATAGGGGCAGTGCCAGCTATTTCCAGACTGGAAGGGGGCCATGCAGTGGGCATGGAAGAAAGTTGGACCACACACAAGTCTGGCATTGTGGGGACTAAGCCCCCCATGTGGGCAGTCCTCATGAATGGAGATCCCAAAGATCCCCTTTCAAGAAGGCTTCTTTAAATTTCCTCAGAGTGCCTCAATGCCATGGTGGGCTCTTGTCTCTGGTGACTTCCTCTTGCAAGTGATAGGAAGAAAATTGAGATATAAACAAATGGAAGTTCATTCATTCAGTATCTCCAGTCCCCCAACCACCACAGGAGGCCTGAAGCTAGAAAAGGAACAGAGATAAATTCCACTCAGTGACTGAGAGTCTTAATTGAATAATTAAAAAAATATACATGTATTGAAGGAGGAGCCCCAGAGGAGTGGCGAAGAAAAGGAAAGCACCATAAGAGAAATGAGATGCTTGTCTCCAAGGTCGGGGCAGGAGGTAGGGTTCCCTGAGAAAGTGCTCTTTTGGTTGAGAGTTGAAAGATGAGCTGCAACTAACTGGGGAGCAGATGCGTGCTATGAGGGAGGCAGAATAGGGTGGGGAGTGGGAAGACATTGGGTAGGGAGCAATGTCCACGCTGGGAAGACAGTGAGTGAAGAAGGGTGGGGGACACTGGGGCAGGGAATGTCCAAGGGGTAGGAACAGCAAGTGCAAAGAGTGAAGAGGGGTTGGGGGGTGACACTGGGGCGGGGAACAGTGTCCATGCAGGGGGAACAGTGAATGCAAAGGATGAGAAGACAGAAGCCCCCCTGTGGCTGAAAAGAAGGGAGGCTTGGGGCAGAGCGGTGCTGGGAGGGTGCACAGCCTGAATCCTGGGGGAAATGGGAAGTCTGCAGTGCACGAGGACTCCATAGTTATGCGACCAGAGGTCTTTCCCATTACTTGATACCAGGTCTCCTGCTGCTTCATGATGTAGTCTGGAAAAACTGGCCAGTCAGTCTACACTGTCTATACTCTGTCCACACTGGCCGCTCCAGTCCAGGAGCAGCTGACGTCACTCCTTCAACAGCGTGGTCACTCGTTGGCCCAAGTGTTGGTCTAGTAAGATGCTTCTGTTAATTCCTGAATATTCAACAAATGTTAGTGAATTCCACCACTGCTAAGCACCTAGATCTATGTCAGCCACAAGTACATGCTGGAACCCAGTTCTAGGAGAGGGGACAGTCACAGGAGTCCTGACTGTGTTACCTTCCTGGGCTTCAATGTCCTCACCTGTGAAAGCAGTCCTAAGAGCTGCTCACAGGGTGTTCACCTATGCTGGACACTCTTTAGGTGTCCTGCATGTTAGCTCTGGGGCAGCTGCTGCCATGTCCCCCTTCTACAAATGAGAGTGCTGAGGCTTCAGAGGGGAGGAGGGCAGGAAAGGAAACAGCTGGGCACATATCTCTCCAGGGCTCTCCTTCCTGGTCACTGAGTAGGCACTCGCCTCCCTGCACTGGTGATCAGGGCTTTCTTACAGACCTTGTGATATGTGGCACACAGGTGCCAGGGACAGCCTGGCCCAGACACTCAGAGTGGGTGCAACTCAGGTCCAGACTCGACCCTGGCAGCAAATAACAACAATGGTAATAACCACTTCCAACTTTAGATGTGGAGTGCACCTTGAGGGTGCCATCTGGAGAGCACATACAAACTGTGTGTGCAAGGCTGAGCATCTCCTTGTGCCTCCCCCTGAGGCCAAAACGTGGCCCCTGGACCTCTCATCCTCATCTGCCACAGCCCCCTTGGTGAGGGTCTCAAAGTAGATGAAGCCCACATGCACTGCACTCTCAAAAATGCTCAGCTTACATCACCTGGTGTGCTCAGACGCTTAATCCCCAAAGAGGAAGAGGAGCTTCAGAGCTGGCTGATAGCCCTAATGCCTGAGACCAGGCCCCTGAGATAGGGGCTTGGGGATGGAGAGCTGGGGTGGGGGTGGGGGTGAGGCAGTCTGTGTGCAGGCCTTGTCCCAAACCAATACTCCCGCCCTCTCCATTTTCCACTGAAGCATGTCAAGATACTGACGACCTCCACTTGCCAAACCTCTTTGGCCACATCCCCTGACCACACTGTGTCCACACCTCCAGTAGCCTAGCTACTCTCTTCATGTGCCCACTACCCTGTCAGCCCTCCTTATCCCTCACCCTGGCTGGTTGGCTGGCAGGGTGGTTGCTGAGTCCTTGCAGGCTCCACAAGGTGGCAGCCTTATCTGCCTGGCTCAGGACTGTGCCTGGCACTGAGCAGGGTGCAGGAGTTTGCTGAGCACATGGGAGGGTAGGTTCTGAGTGGGCTTGAGCCGATTCACACAGAGGAAAGAACAGGGCAAAGCCCTCACCCTGACAAGGTTCAGGGGGACACTGCAATCAACCCCATGCCCTAATCCAAGAACTTCCTCTTCTGGACTAAGTCTGGGAAGCCCCAGGAGACACAGCAGACATTGGAAGGACCTGAGAGCAGCTGTGACAGCAGGGACATTCCTGGGGCTGCTGTGACACCCAGTGGTGACTTTCAGAACCAGCTGTGGCAAGGAAGAAGTGCAGCTGCTCCCAAGGTGGAGAGAAAGAGCATGAGGGAGGAGGAAGAGAGGATGTGAACGAGTCTATTCTAGACCGGTGATTCTCAAGATCTGAACATGTGGTGGAATCAATTTAAAGGCCAGCTGGTGACTCAAGTTTCTGAGCTGAGCCTGAGAAGGTGTTTCTAATAGGTTCCCATCCCCACGGTTTAGGAGCGGAATGGAAGAGAAGGGATGGGTGTGTTAACACTGTGTCCTCTGGGATGGAACTTCCACTATCACCCTTACTTTATGGAAGAAGTGGGCTTCTCTGGTGGCTCAGCTGGTAAAGAATCGGCCTGCAATGTGGGAGACCTGGGTTCAATACCTGGGTTGGGAAGAACCCCTGGAAAAGGGAACAGCTACGCAATCCAGTATTCTGGGCTGGAGAATTCTATGAACTGTATAGTCTATGGGGTCGCAGAGTCAGACAAGACTGAGCAACTTTCAGTTTGGAAGAAGTAGCTGAGACTTGCAGAGCCCATGCTGTCTATGTTCCCACAGTGCTGGCCCCAAGTCCTGCATGTGGTCCCTACTGCATGTCTGTGGGGTGGTTATAGCCTGTCCTTGTACCTGCCGTACCTATTTGGACAGGTGAGGTGGCTGAAACTGGGCTAAAGAGCCTCCATGGCACATTGCCCAGGACACCTCCCTGCAGAAACTTTAGGCCTCAGTCACCCATTGCACCCAGGATGTATTCCCTGCCTAGGCAGTGCTCACCTGGCCTCTGATGGGTAACTGAAAGAACCAGGCAGGCCCTGCCTGAGAGGCTGAAGAGCACACCAGGTCCACTGCATCACCTGGAGGGCACAACGTCACCAGCCCTCCTAGGGCCCACAGGGAAGCACTTCTGATTTAACTTCCCATCAGCCAGGCAGAGAAAAGGCCAGACAGACACGCAAAGCCAGTGCCAGGCACCCATCCCTCACTGTGTCCCACTGTGTCACTCCTCTCATCAGAGCTGGAAAGGGGAGAAAAGCTTCCTAGGTTGTCAGCAGGCACTGAAGATTGCAGGAGGGAAGATGCTCCTTGTAGAGGAGAGGAAGGCAGAAATGTTCAGGTCAGGTAGGGCACTGGGAAGCTAAGACCGGGGAAAAGTCAAGGCTGGACAGAATCCCCTGGGGGCTGCTGAAAGTGCAGACTCCAGCCCACCCTGGACCCCCTCAGGACTTTGTGCTTGAGTCCCAGGAACACGCATTTCTCATCAGCCCCTGGGCACAAGAGTTTGGACCTCAATGTTTCTAAGCCAAAAATCACCACACCCCACATCTCAAGTGAGGTACAGAGGTCCATTCTTCCCAGTGCAAGAACAGACCCCAAAAATAACAGAGCAACAGGCAAGAATGTGTAACTCACAGAGAATCAGGGGAGCAGAAATAGTGAGGAGCCAGGATATAATCTGCCATGATGCTCAGTGAATATTTAATAGACTGAATGAATTTAATGTATTAAAGAATGGATGTAATGACTATATTCCTTGTTGGAAAGGGTGAATGTCTTTCTCTAGGTGCAAACCTGCCAATCAATTGGTAAGAAGGCAAAGAAATAATGAAGCAACAAAAAAATTGTGATGAAACAACATCTGCATTACATGAACCAACAATTTACATGTAATTTGCAACTGTCCACTGTCAGCTCAGTTCAGTCACTCAGTCATGTCTGACTCTTTGCGACCCCATGAATTGTAGCACACCAGGCCTCCCTGTCCATCACCAACTCCTGGAGTTCACTCAAACTCACCTCCATCGAGTCAGTGGTACCATCCAGCCATCTCATCCTCTGTCGTCCCCTTCTCCTCTTGCCCCCAATCCCTCCCAGCATCAGAGTCTTTTCCAATGTGTCAACTCTTCGCATGAGGAAGCCAAAGTACTGGAGTTTCAGCTTTAGCATCATTCCTCCCAAAGAACACCCAGGACTGATCTCCTTCAGAATGGATTGGTTGGATATCCTTGCAGTCCAAGAGACTCTAAGGAGTCTTCTCCAACACCACAGTTCAAAAGCATCAATTCTTCGGCGCTCAGCTTTCTTCACAGTCCAACTCTCACATCCATACACGACCACAGGAAAAACCATAGCCTTGACTAGACAGACCTTTGTTGGCAAAGTAATGTCTCTGCTTTTTAATATGCTATCTAGGTTGGTCATAACTTTCCTTCTTATTAACCAGTAAATGCTGTACAAGTGAGGGTTAATAGAAATCTGACTTCCACTGAGTGTTAAGGATAGTTGACCATCAGTAATTACCATTTACTCTGGCTCATCAGCAGCTGCAGCCAGGGCAACTTCTTCCTGAGCTCAGATTTACACCTCCCCAAGGCAATGGCACCCCTCTCCGGTACTCTTGCCTAGAAAATCCCATGGATGGAGGAGCCTGGTAGGCTGCAGTCCTAGTGGGCTGCCGTTTATGGGGTTGCGCAGAGTCGGACACTACTGAAATGACTTAGCATTAGCATTAGCATTAGACCCCTTGCAGAAGGCAATGGCACCCCACTCCAGTGCTCTTGCCTGGAAAATCCCATGGATGGAGGAGCCTGGTAGCCTGCAGTCCACGGGGTCGCAAAGAGTTGGACACGATTGAGTGACTTCACTCTCACTTTTCACTTTCCTGCAATGGAGAAGGAAATGGCAACCTGCTCCAGTGTTCTTGCCTGGAGAATCCCAGGGACAGGGGAGCCTGGTGGGCTACTGTCTATGGGGTCACACAGAGTCAGACACCACTGAAGCTACTTAGTAGCAGCAGCAGCAAACCCCTTGCATGGCATTAGGGCCATGTGACTAGCTCTCACCACTGGAATGAGAGAAGATTGAGCACCACTGCCAAGCTGGGAAGGGATCCTCCCCATCGTCTTCCAGCGGGATGCAGAAGCTCCCTGAGGACTCCAAGGTGCCAGACGGAAGCAGCCCTTATCTCCACATGACTACCAGGAGCAAAAGTCTTGCTCCCACACAGGCCTCACGGATGCAGACTTGAGCAATAGAGATTTTGGCCTTCAGCCCCTGAGGTGGCTTATCACAGCAGTCAGCCTCTGTGCACACCATTCTCCAACTCCCAGTCTCAGGTGTTGGTGTGATCCTGGAGGCACCAACCAATGGAGAAGCTCCAGATATGCTCCAAATAACCTTGTCATCCACTAGTTCCACAAGGTCAAGAAAAGCACAATACCTCCACGAGCCCCACACTGAGATGAGCCACTTTTGAACAATATACTTCATTCCTTGTTAAGTGAAAGTACTGGGCTGGTCAAAACCTTTGTTCAGGTTTTTCGTAGCATTTTAGGGAAAAACCCAAACGAACTTTTTGGCCAACCCAATAAAAGGGTATGAATGGGCAAATTCCTTATGTGCTGATATGGAAATACCTCAGATATGTTAAGTGAAAAAATGGATAAAACAGCATATATCAGCAGTTTTCAAGGTATGATACAAGGATCCCTGAGGGTGCAAAAGACCCTTTCAGAGGGTCTGCAAGGTTCTCCAACTCTGTGTCTACATGAGGCCTTATTTCCTTCTATCCTTCAATCAAAAACAAAAAACCAGACTGACTGCATAAGCAGATAAACAAATCCAGCTATTAAGCCAGATGCTAAAATCTTTCAAATATAAAAAACTTGGCCTCACTGATTTTGTATTGGAAAATATTTTTTATAAAGTCTATTTCTCAAATACAATGGGTTTACCATTTTGTAAAGTTTTTAAATTTTTCAACTTTATTATCTAATATAGTAAATAATGATAGATATAACTCACCTTAAAGAGTTCTCGGGAGGCCTCAAAACTTTAATCCTATAGAAGGATCCTGAGACTAAAAAGTCTGACTACCACTGGTGTATATACTATCTGTTTTCATTAAAAAAAAAAGGCAGGAAAATAAGAATTTATCTTTGTACTAGTTTATATATGCATGAAGAAAAACTCACAAAGGATAAATAAACCAGTATGAGTAGTTAAGCAAAGGGAAGGTAGGAAATGGGCAGACAGAAGACCCTTTAGTGAATCTTTTCATTCTGAATCTATGTATGTATGTATGTGCGTGTGTGTGTGTGTGTGTGTGTGTGTGAGAGACCTATTCAAAAACAACTAAAATATTAAAAAAAAAAAAAAAAAAAAGAGCCAGAGACAGCATGACAAGATGAGAATGAAGTCCAGCTGAAAAGTAAAACAGCTTACAAAGTCTGTGTGAATGTCACCCCTCCCCCATACCCAGAAATAACTGTCCCCAGGTAAAATACTAGAGAATTATTCTCTGAAGAAATGAAACCAAGAGACTCAGAGCTTTCAGATGAAGACTCCTCATCTTAAACTATGACAGGCAACCACACATCACAACTTAATGGAGGTCTGCAACAGAGGAGATAGACATAAAAGCCCAGAGGAGAGTAATTCAGAAACAAAAGAAAATTTTAAATAATTTTTTAAAACAAAACAACAAAAACACAAAGTCGTACCCAAAGATATCTGAAAAGTTACTGAACCCACACTGCCAAGTTGAGGAAGGTAACTGTGCTCTCGAGAAAAGAATGTTAACTTCTGAGCCTCAGTTTCACTCAGTGTAACCAGGATAAATACTTCCTTTACAGAGTTAAGACAGGAATTTAACGAGTTATTGTTTTCTGATGACAATACATTCCCTAGCACTTAAGGAAAGCTCAAGAAATGGCATTCCTATTGCCTGTGATGCAGCAGAAAAAGCTGTGTTACTACAAAATAATTTTTAAAAAAAAACAGATCAGTGTTTGCCAGAGGAGATAGTGGGGAATGGGAGAAATGCATGAACTGTTTTTATCTTTATAGTTTAAATAAACTGAATTTAAAAAACAATAGAAGTCAGTGAAATATGCTTTAAGGTTAACAATCATTTAATGTATTAACATTTTCACTTATAAACATACAATTTGCATATACAGGGAAAAACTGGTTCAGAGGACACAACAGAATACTGGAGACAGGCAAGCAATCAGAAGAGAAAAGAAAATACCAACCCGAGGGGAAAAAAAATGGAACTGCATTCCATGCCGGTGTCTATAAACTTGGGAAGGAGAAAAAGATCGCACAGAATCACAATTAATGTAGAAAACAAACGTGGGTCATTCTGTATCAATGGCAGGAACTTCTCCCATGATCCAGATCTTGCATCCCGGTCCGGCCCACTTCATGAATGTTGATCTGAAACACAGTCGCTCATCTCTCCCTTCTCTTTAAATCTAACCTTGAAGTTAACTCAAGAAATTAAATGCACAGAGCTAAGAAACAAGCAGACTGGCATGTGTGCAACATCAACGGCCAACTATTTAAAAGTGCACATGGAAATAAAATGCTGACTAAACATTTTACTTCAGTTAAAGTGAACAAGTTCCTTCCAACTCACCTAACTTCTTGATTTAGGACTACCTAAGCGAGGTGACCAAAAGATTGGCATCTATGAGAACTGGAGCCAGGGAAATGAAACATCTCAGCCCGTCTTTATGCTGAGCACGCATTTCCTCTCAGGATGAAGTCACTAGGGACAGTGAACTTCCAGGCTCAACTTCAGTTGCCCAGCATGGCTTGCCCAGCTAGGGACAGGGACTGGAGATGGGGGAGCACATGTATGTCAGGACTTCAGTCCACAGGTCCCCCCACTCTGTCAGGGGGCAGAACACAGGGAGACCATCTCCTTCAAGGGCATTTCAGTGACATAACTCAGTATCTGTGGTTCCAGTAATTCCTATTTCAAAATTAACATTCCAGTGCAACATTAAAAACTGAGTTTAGTATTTTGCTTGTAAAGGATACAGCTTGAATAATGATTACCATCTGAACAAAGCTATTCTGATTACATATGATGTAAAATAAGTAACATTTTTAACCATCAAAAGCAGTATTGTCATACATCACACGTGGCAACTTTCCACCACATGACACATCCCAAGACATGACAGCCAAGTATATTTCTTTTCAGCTGGAAACAGACTCTCCAGTGTCACCAAGTACAGTAGAATTGGCGAGGGAAACAGACCTGTGGTCACCACAACGTTCATTTGGCATCGGTTTTCATACGGAGATAGATCTATTTAAGTCTGCCTTAGAGGTGGAGTGGACTGATAAGTGAAACAAAAGACTGTGTCTGTAACTGGCCACATAAAATAAAAACAGAATTTGTGCTACCAGGAGTGTATTTTATGGAAACATGGCCACATGGAGTATAGGTGCAGAGACCTTCAATGTGCCTTTGTAAATGTACATTTTTTTAAAACATGCGGGACAGAAAACTGGAACAACTGAAGTTTTAAAATTTACATAGCTAAAGAAATAAGAAAATTACAGAAATGCAGGACCCTTGGTTTTTCAGAGCTTCACATATAAATTGGGGCTCAAAATTAAATGGTTCAAGCTTCTCTGTGACACTAAAGTCAGAAATAAAAGCAAGGCCAGTGTCCTGGTCAGGTGGAAAGGTATCTTCAGCAGGTCATTCATGTCTCTGGGCCGAAATTCCCACCTATAACCTGAGTTTCCCCCACCATGCAGCACAGAGCTCAGGGGCAGCAACAGTGCCCAGTCCTACACAAGACAGGAGATGGGCTCATCAACAGCCTTCAGAAGGACATGAAACACATCCTCCGTGCAGCCCAATCCCCTGGAACAGGAACACTGCAACTATGGCTCTCATTTCACTTTCCTCAGCATTCTCTTAATAATACTTTCTCAACAAGTAGAAAAATAAGCTATAAGTAGGCTGAAGCGGCAATAAAAAATGCCCAAAGCAAACACTAAAACCATGATGCCTCTGAAAAAGATAAATCTACCTCCACACACCTTTTTGTAGTTGTTGTGCCTTCTTCAAGTTTTAAATGATAAAGCCCTAAAATGTTGACACTCAAGTCTACTCCTAATTTGGGATGCTTTCCAAGTATCACTACCAAAAACAAACAAATAAGAATAAAATGAAAAAGCATCATTTTCAAGGGGGGAAACTGTCATCCCATCCATCGTCCTGAGCAGTCAGCTTTGCTGGAGCCCCAGAGGCTGTGGGATATCACACCGCTGCCTAAGGAAGGTTCCAGCCTATAACTCCTGAAGTAACATGCAGCCAGTTCTGGTCTGAGGTTTCAAAGTCCGACATTAAACCAAAAAAACTGCAGTTTTTCTTGCCACGGCCATTCACTCACTCATATATCACCATGTTACCAGCAAAACACTAAAATTATCCCTTAAGAAGTAAGGCCTAACTCTAAAAACAAAATGGCCTTTCAAAACAGGTGTGTTTAAATAAAGTATTGCGAGAGTTTTATAAGGAAACCCCTCGGATGAGCCAGTGCCGCCACAGAGTCCACATTTTAGCTAAACAGCAGTCCGAAGCTTTCTCTGCAGTACTTCTATGTACTTATAAGCATTTTGTCACTACTTTCAAAAGAACTATTAAACCTATTACTAAAAACATTTGTAACAAACAGAAATGCCCTGCAAATCATATTATTGCACACGGGGTATCAGAAGCTATGCACGCCGAGGTTCCACGGACTCTAGAAGACCCAGAACAGAGACCCCAGGGCCATGCCTGTGGCTGCTCCGGCCAGCATGCCCAGCGCCAGGTCGCTGTCGTTGTCTCGGTACCGCTCACGAATGATGACTTGGTTGGCAGGCTGCTGTCCATAAAGCCCTGGAAAAGAAGGAAAGAACAGATTCCTGAGGAGCAGTTTGTGAAGCTCAACATTCACTCAGAAAGACAGCTCACTTGCCTGGGACCCTTCCTGAGGTTTCTCCATGCACAGCATTCCTCCTACAGACTCGTCTCCCTCAGAGAGCTAGGCGTGGGGGGTGACTTTGGTGAGTGCTCCCCAGCTCTCCTTCACCACAGGTGAAGGGGACTCGGCTTGGCCGAGTGAGGGGGATATCCCATATTTAAGATGGAACTAAGAGAAAATCAAGATGCTCAGTTTCCCAAGGTCCACAGTCCCGGACACTACAGACAGCAGAATCCGAATGAAGTTGCAAACCCCAGCCCACAGTGTCCGCTTCAGGCCCCATAGTGTTCATCAGGATGGCAGGCAGACCAGGAACACAGGAGACACATAAAGCCTAGAGACTGGGAGGGCCAAGGATCCCCATCCAGAAGTTAATGAATTTAAATTAAGCCTTAAATCTGCTAACGTAATCTGCTCTCCATTTTTAATGTTATGCCTTTATGGAGAAAAATATTTGTCAGAGGGAAAACATCTCAAAAACAAACTTTAAACAAATTTAAAGTTATTTGCACAATTAAAGTTCTCAATTGGAAATGTTTGTTTTCTTCTGTATTTCACAATATGTTGTCCAAAAGCTACTTAGCTTTAAAATTGTTCCCACAGGACTTCCCTGGTGGTGCAGTGGATAAGAATCCACCTGCCAATGCAGTGGACACAGGTTCGATCCCCAGACCAGGAGGACTCCACATACTGCAAAGCAACTAAGCCTGTGCACCACCACTACTGAGCCCACACTCCAGAGCCCACGAGCTACAACCACTGAGCCCGCAGGCCCTACAGCCTGTGCTCTAAACAAGAGAAGAGCCCCCAGTCTCTGCAACCAGAAAAAGCCCACACGCAACCACAAAGACCCAGCACAACTGTAAATAAATTTCCTCACATACAGTGTTAACTTTCCTCCTTGACCCATTATTCTCTTAACAGTTCAACCCTAGGAAAAGTGAGAAATTGATCCAATAGTGATATGTCCATGAAGAATGAAGATCCTAAATGATAAGTGCTTACCAGTCTAAGCACTTACAGTGTTACAAGCATTTATATGTATAGACTCACTTAATCCTCACAACAATCCTAGGAGTTGAGCTCACTGTTATCCCTATTCTATAAACAGGCAAAGAGGGAGGTACGTGGGGCCTGAGCACAGTGAGTGCATGCCAACTCAGGCACTCTGGCTACAGTGTGCACTCAGACCCCAATGCCTCTGATATGATGAAGGAAAGAGAAGCATCAAAGCCACAGAGTAGGAAAATGAGACCATTATAAACCTAAAGGCTTATCAAGGTCAGACAATAACACTAGAAGCAAGGATTTTCTTTTTTTAATGTAATATTTAAACTACATAACTGGTGAACTGTAGCATTCATAATCACAGCCTTGAAATTTTAAAAATTTCAATTAGGCAACTCCAACTAGTAACATGTAATACAGCAGGACCCTATAGCTGACCTAATTTAAAGACCCCTGGAAAATCTAAATCTGCATTCCAGCTTTAGCTCCACAGAAGGACCCCCTCACTCCATGACCAGGAGCCAACTTCTCCTGCAGCTCATCTCTGTTCCTACCAAAAGCTAAGTCTTTATCAAAGTCAGCTGGGGAACATTTCCAAACTGTACTTAATTTAATTACCTAATTTAATCTTTACATAAATGATCCAAACAGGAATGTAGAAAAGGAAGATACTGAGATATTTTAAGAACAACTAAGTCAGATACTTTAGGCCTCCCTGGTGGCTCATATGGTAAAGAATCCATCTGCAATGTAGGAGACCTTGGTTCGATTCCTGGGTTGGGAAGATCCTGGAAAGACTAAATAAAGGTAGATAACTTTTACAAATTACTATCAAACCAAGAAATTGAGAATTACAAAATCTAGAGGTGTTCTCTCAGACTTGGCCCTGGAAACCACAGAGCAATTACATGTCATGAGTACCATCTCGACAAGACAGAAACAGAGGACTCTAACCAAAGGAGCCAATTCAAACCAAAGACCTCAAGCCCACATCAAACGACAACTGAACAAATGTCCACTAGTGTGGGAAAATTAAAACAGAATACTTACAGTGTGTACACAGCACTTTTTAAATTTGTTGACTGACCACCGGTTTCAGTAATATTAAAGAGAGGCCTTTAACCTTCTCTGCACAATGGCCTCTATGGACACTGCAAGGCAGTGCGTCATGAAGCTGGCAAAGCACCAGAGTCCTAGAAAGGCCAAATGAAGAGCTCCTGTCTGGTTCCCAGCATGATGCTGCTGTGGGACGACCACAACTGAGCAGCCCTTTCACAGCAAGCACACTTACAGTGTGTACACAGCACTTTTTAAATTGGTTGGTAGGCATTTGGCTGTCATGAGGCAAATGCCAAATGCCTACCAATTGCACTCAGCCCTCAGCAGCAAGTTATCTGAGGTTGCACCGAGAATGCTGTCTCATTCTTCATGATGAAAGTCAAAGGCAGGGATGGAATCCTGTGTGTAAAAATTCCCTTCACAAGCACAAAACTTCTGCTCTTCTACAGAGTAAGAAACAGCTAGGATTATCCCAATCTATGGCCTAGGGGCTGAATAAAAGTCTGGCTCTCATCAGACAAATAGGCTAGGACTTAAAAACTGAACACAAACTGCAAAATAAATGGGAAAAAATAATTTATACAAGAGAAGATTTAATTTGTAAACAATTACACAATCTTTACCTTTGCCAGTAATCAGAAATGTAAACTAAGGCAACCTGGTTCCATGTTAAGATCTAGTGAGGTTATCAAAACTTTCAGAGCACGACAAAAACAGCAGGCAATTGTGATGCAACTGCAGAGAAACCAGCACATCAGTAACTCCTGGGGCATTATAAACTGGTGACCTACTCTGGGAAACAACTTAGTAAATGCACAGCATCAAGAGTTACTGTAATACCGTCAGATGAAATGAAATAAGTATAAACTTCCCTCAAAACAATCCAGAGCTGGGGAAAAAGGTACAGATGAAACAAGATGCTGTAACTGTTAAAGTTGGTAACAGGTAAATTTAACAGCTCACTTACTGTCCTTACTGTAAACTTTTATAATTTTAAAATGTATCAAAACAAAATGTTTATGCCCTTTGACATATTAATATACATAAATCAAAAATGTATTCTAAGACATACTTAACAGGAATAAAAAACAAACTGATTAGAAACAGTCAAAGCAATATCTATGACAGAAAAATTGAACAGAAAAAGTAAACAGCCAATACGTACTAGAAGACTTCATATTACCCCATATGATAGGATGCAATCATTAAAAAATACTAATGAAGATTATGTAGCCCTCTGGACAAAATATATAAAATTTTTAAATGAGAATGGAATGTAAAACGTAATGTAATGCCATTAACAAAACCAAACAAAATAAAGCAAACACACTCCAAAAAAGTAATGTAAGATAACAAAGATGAAACTATTATTTTATAAGAAGAAAATAAACAAAAATAGCTGTGCTAGGATCAGAGGATAGACAAATATCTCATTTTTTAGTATCATTATTTCACTGGTTTTCAACTTGACATAAAAAAAAAAAAATCAAGCAAGGCAAAACTCTTCAGAGTCTACACTACCTTAATGATCAGCATCAGATTCCCAAAACAGGTAACTGGAGAAACTCTACTCTATTAGGTGCTAACGCACCACTAACCACCACTAACTGTGAGTCTGGGGAAAACCAGACTCTGTGGCAACCCCACTGGCTTCTTTGCGGCATTAATATCAGTGACCACTCACTATTCTGGTAACACTGTCCCTCCACTGCTTCTGCGATAAGGCACTGTGCTAGATTCCTGATCTCTCAGCAACCTCTGGGCTCCCATTCCAATCCATTCATCAGTTCGCTCTCATGTGTGTCGCTCTGACATGCCGTACTCACTGAGAACTGCACCTGCCTGACTTCACCTGCTCCCTGGGGTCTGGGTATGGCCTCACTCTTCAGGCCATCAGCCACATAGCTCAGGTCACCCTTGCCCTGGCTGTAGGCTCCAGCACCACTGCCAGCATATTCTTGACCTCCACCCTAGAGACGTCCCCCTGCCCAGGCTGCACCCAGGACTTGACGCTATCTCAGTTCAGTTCAGATGCTCAGTCATGTCTGACTCTTTGAGACCCCATGGACTGCAGCAGCCAGGCTTCCCTGTCCATCACCAACTCACAGAGCTTGCTCAAACTCATGTCCATCAAATCGGTGATGCCATCCAACCATCTTATCCTCTGTCGTCCCCTTCTCCTCCTTCCTTGAATCTTTCCCAGCATCAGGGTCTTTTCCAATGAGTCAGTTCTTCGCATCAGGTGGCTAAAGTATTGGAGTTTCAGCTTCAGTATCAGTCCTTCCAATGAATATTCAGGACTGATTTTCCTTGTTGCTATCTACACAGGTCAATCGCTCATACCTAACACTTAGTTTCAGGTGAGATGAAAACGAAAGGAGTAAATATAAGCCTTCCCCAGGGTAAAATATGAGCCCTTCCATGCCCCTACTTCATCTGCAAAATGAAACATCACCTCCATAGTGAAAATTTTTGAAGCTACAACCAGAAGGAAAAAAACAGGAGAAAGATTACCTCTTATTCCTTAAAATGCGACTCTTAGGTTATTTGTTAATATAAGTGTATTGCAGTAAGTACAAATTCTCATCTTGGGAATGAATCTGAATACAACAGTGAAGTTTTAAAAACCAAGCCTACTCTAACTTTGTAAAGCAGTGTGAAAATATATAATGCTTTCTTTTTTTTTTTTTTTCAATAGCACAGTGACTTGTCATCTATAACCAGAAAAATTACAGTTCACTTACCCCTAAACTGACAAATAAAACTTCCTCAGGCTTCACTGATCTACACACTGAATGATGAGAAACTAGGAATGAAAGGCTGGCATGAGTTACCTGCATACGGGTACTGATAGGGTACAGCATAAGCCTGTCCATTTGCAGCATAGACAACTTGAGTTCCTGGTGGGTATGCACCACTGTATGGACCATAGCCATACGCCTGCTGAAAAAGATATAAGCCCATTAGAAATACAATTTTAAAATTCAACATCCATTTACAATAAAAACTCTCAACCAAATGGTTATAAAGAGAACATATCTCAACATAAGAAAAACTACATATGACAAGCCCATAGCTAGCATCAACACTCAATGGATGATGAAAAGCTAAACAATTTCTCTATGATCAGGAACAAGACAATGATGCCTACTGTACCCACTTTTATTCAACATACTATGAGAAGGCCAAGTCAAAGCCATTTAGACAAGAAAAGGAAATAAAAGGCATCCAAACTAGAAAGGAAAAAGTACTGAGTTAGCCAAAAAGTTTGCTGGGGCTTTTCTGTAAGATGGTATGGAAAAAAACCAAATGAACTTTTTGGCCAACCCAATAAAACTGTCACTATTTGCAGATGACAGAATAGTATATAAAGAAAACCCTAAAGACTCTACAGAAAAAACTAAGAATAAATGAATTCAGTAAAGTTCCAGGATATAAAATTCATACACATAAATCTGTTGAATTTCAATACACTAGGAACAAACTTTCAGAAAGAGCAATTAGGAAAATCATACTATGTACAATTGCATCAAAACAATAAATTATGATCTTCCCGACCCAGGGAGCAAATCAGGGTCTCCTGCACTGCAGGCAGATTCTTTACCATTTAACACACCACGGAAGCCCAGGATAAACATACTACTATATATAAAATAGATAATCAACAAGGACCTGATGTATAGCACTGGGAACTCTACCCAAAACTCTGTAATAACCTATAAGGGAAAAGAACCTGAAAAATAATAGACATACATATATGTACGGATGAATCAGTTTGTTGTACACTTCAAACTAATACAGTATTGTAAACCAAGTATGTTGTTGTTCAGTCGCTCAATCATGTCCAACTCTTTGCCATCGCATGGACTGCAGCACGCCAGGCTTCCCTGTCCTATCTCCGGGAGTTTGCTCAGATTCGTGCCCACTGAGTCGGTGATGCAGCCCAATCAGCTCCTCCTCTGTTGCCTCCTTCTCCTACCCTCAATCTTTCCCAGCATCAGTGTTTTCCAATGAATCAGCTCTTCTCATCAGGTGGCCAAAGTATTGGAACTTCAGCTTCTGTCCTTCCAATGAATATTCAGGGTTAATTTCCTTTAGGATTGACTGGTTTGATCTCCTTGCTGTGCAAGACACTCTCAAGAGTCTTCTCCAATATCATGGTGCAAAAGCATCAATTCTTCAGCACTCAGCCTTCTTTGTGGTCCAACTCTCACACCCTACATAACTACTTGAAAAACCATAGCTTTGACTATACAGACCTTTGTCTACAAAGTGATGTCTCTGCTTTTTAATACACTGTCTAGGTTTGTCATAGCTTTTCTTCCAAGGAGCAAGCGTCTTTTGTGGCTGCTGCCACCATCCACAGTGATTCTGGAGCCCAAGAATATAAAATCTATAACTGTTTCCACTTTTTCCCCTTCTGTTTCCCATAAAGTGATGGGACCGAATGCCATGACCATATTCTTAATTTTTTGAATGTTGAGTTTTAAGCCAGGTTTTCACTCTCCTCTTTCACAAAGAGGCTCTTTAGTTCCTCTTTGCTTTCTGCCATTAGAGTGGTATTATCTGCATATCTGAGGCTCTTGATACTTCTCACAGCAATCTTAACTCCAGCTTGGGATTCATCCAGCCTACATTTTGCATGATACACTGTGCACATAAATTAAATAAGCAGGGTGACAATATACAGCCTTGACATACTCCTTTTACCAATTCTGAACCAATCCACTGTTCCATGTCTGGTTCTAACTTCCTTCTTAAGCTGCTTACACGTTTCTCAGGAGACAGGTAAAGTGGTCTGGTATTCCCATCTCTTTAAGAATTTTCCACAGTTTGTTGTGATCCACACAGTCAAAGGATTTAGCATTGTCAATGAAGCAAAAGTACATGTTTTTCTCAAATTCCCTTGCTTTTTCTATGATCCAACAGATGTTGGCAATTTGATCTCTGGTACCTGCCTCTTCAAAACCCAACTTGTTTATCTGGAAGTTTTTGGTTCATGTACTCCTAAAGCCTAGATTGAAGGATTTTGAGCATAACCTTGCTAGCATGTGAAATGAGCGCAACTGTATAGTCTGAACATTCTTTAGTGTTGCCTTTCTTTGGGATTGGAATGAAAAACACCTTCTCCAGTCCTGTGGCCAAGGCTGAGTTTTCTCAATTTGCTGACATAATGTGTGCAGCACTTTTAACAGCATCATCTTTTAGGATTTGAAATAGCTCAGCTGGAATTCCATCACCTCCACTAGCTTTATTTGTAGTAATTAATTCTTCCTAAGACCCACTTGACTTCACACTCCAGGATGTCTGGCTCTAGGTGAATGACCACACCATCGTGGTTATCTGGGTCATTAAAATCTTATTTGTATAGTTCTGTATATTCTTACCACTTTCTTAATTTCTTCTGCTTCTGTGAGGTCCCTGCTGTTTCTGTCCTTTATTGTGCCCATCTCTGCATGAAATTGGTATCTTCCAATTTTCTTGAAGAAATCTCTAGTCTTTCCCATTCTGTTGTTTTCCTCTATTTCTTTGCACTGTTTACCTAAAAAGGCCTTTTTATCTCTCCTTGCTGTTCTTTGGAACTCTACATTCGGTTGGGAATATCTTTCCCTTTGTCATTTGCCTTTGGCTTGTCTTCGTTCTCAGCTGTTTGTAAGGTGTCCTCAGACCACCATTTTGCCTTCTTGCATTTCTTCTTCTTTGGGATGGTTTTGGTCACCACCTCCTATTCAGTGTTACAAACCTCCATCCACGGTTCTTCAGGCACCTTATTTACCAGATCTAATCCCTTGAATCTATTCGTCACCTCCACTGTATAATCATAAGGGCTTTGATTTAGATCATACTTGAATGGCCTAGTGGTTTTCCCTATTTTCCAATTTAAGTCTGAATTCTTCAGTAAAGAACTCAATCTGAGCCACAGTCAGCTCCAGGTCTTGTTTTTGCTGACTGTAAAAACTTCTCCATCTTTGGCTGCAAAGAACGTTATCAATCTAATTTCAGTATTGACCATCTGGTGATGTCCACGTGTAGAGTTGTCTCTTGTGTTGTTGGAAGAGGGTGTTTGCAATGACTAGTGCATTCTCTTGGCAAAACTCAACCTTTGTCCTGCTTCTTTTTGTACTCCAAGCTAAACTTGCCTGTAACAGCTTATCTCTTGACTTCCTACTTTTGCATCCCAATCTTCTATGATGAAAAGAACACTTTTCTAGTGTTAGTTCTAGAAGGTCTTGTAGGTCTTCATAAAACCGGTCAACTTCAGCTTCTTTGGCTTTAGTGGCTGGAGCACAGATTGGATTACTGTAGTGTTGAATGGTTTGCCTTGGAAACAGATGGAGATCATTCTATCATTTTTGAGATTGCAACCAAGTATTTCACTCTGAACTCTTTTGTTGACTATAAGGGCTAGTCCATTTCTTCTAAGGGATTCTTGACCACAGTAGTAGATACAATGGTCATCTGAATTAAATTCGCCCATTCCCATCCATTTTAGTTCACTGATTCCTAAAGTACTGATGTTCACTCTTGGCATCTCCTTCTTGACCATGTCCAATTTACCTTGATTCATGGACCTAACATTCCAGGTTCCTATTCAATATTGCTCTTTACAGCACTGGACTTTATTTTCGCCACCAGACACATCCACAGCGGAGCCTCATTTCCTCTTTGGCCAAGCTACTTCATTCTTTCGGACCTATTTCTCCACTCTTCCCCAGTATCATATTGGATACCTACTGACCTGGGACGCTTATCTTCCAGTGTCATATCTTTTTGCCTTTTCATTCTGTTCATGGGGTTCTCAAGGCAAGAATACTTCAGGGGTCTGCCATTCTCTTCTCCAGTACATCACATTTTATCAAAAGTCACCACCATGACCCATCTATCCCTCACAGCATGGCTCACAATTTCACCAAGTTGCACAAGGCTGTGATCCCTGTGATCATTTTGGTTAGCTTTCCGTGACTGTGGTTTTCATTCTAGAGGTGGTGGGATTATAGTCAAGTATATGCTAATATAAGTACACTTGATATCTAAGTATATCAAGTATACTCTAATATAAAATGAAAATTATAAAACAAAACAAAAAAGCAATAAAATGGCTAGGATAAATTTAACCAAAGACGTGAAGGGCCTATACACTGAAAACTATACAACAGTGATGAAAGATATTGAAAATACAAATAAATGAAAATATATTCCAAGCTAATGGATTGGAAGAATAATTAAAATGTCCATACTATCCAAAATAATCTATAGATTCAATGCAATTCCTATCAAATTTCCAATGGCATTTTTTGTAGAAATATGGAACTACAAAAGACCCAACATAGCCAAAGAAAGAAGAATAAAGCTGAAGGTATCATGCTCCCAGATTTCAAACTCAACTACAAAGTAATGACAACAGTATGGTATTGGCATAAAAATAAACACAGAATCAATGGAACAGGAGAACCCAGAAACAAACCTACATATACATAGTAAATTCACTTACCACAAAGGAGCCAAAAATATACAAAACAATGGGGAAAGGAGAGTCTCTTCAATAAATGGTGCTGAGAAAGTTAAGATAATCATATGCAAAAGAATGAAATTTGACCATACATGGTATCTTATACCATACACAAAAATTGACTCAAAGTGGACTAAAGATGTAAAATCTTGAAACCCTAAAACTCCTAGAAAAAAATCATAGGTGATAAGCTCAACAGTGGTTACAGTGATGATTTTTTTGGATCTGATTCCAAAATCAAAGGCAACAAAAGCAAAAATGTGAGACTACATCAAACTAAAAAGCTCCTGAACAACAAAGGAAATTGTCAACGAAATGAAAAGGCAAGCTATCAAATGGGAGAAAATATTCACAAATCATGTTATCTGATAAGAAGTTAATATCTTCTTACAAGGAACTCATACAACTCAAAGGCAAAAAACAATCTGATTAAAAAACAGACCAAAGAACTAAATAGACATCTTCCCAAAGAAGAAATACAGATGGTCAACAGGCACATGAAACGATATTCAACGTCACTAATCATCAGGGAAATGCAAATCAAAACCACAATGAGTATCACCTCGCACTTGTTAGAATGACTATTATTAAAAACACAAAAAATAACAACTGCTGACAAGGATGTGAAGAAAAGGGAACCCTCAAACACAATTATTAAAATGATATTAAAATGATTAAAATGATATTAAAATGATAAGATTTTATCTTATCTGGTGCCTCCTGTATCTAAAACAATAATAGAAGGAAGTTTCTCTAAAAATTAAGAATAGAATTACCAGTTGATTCGGCAATTCCACTTCTGAGTATTTATTCAAAGGAAACAAAAACACTAACACAAAAAGGTATCTGTATCCCCAAGTTCAATGCAGCATTATTTACAATAGCTAAGATACAGAAACAATGTAAAGTGTGCATCAATTAACAAACATATAAAGAAAACGTGGTCCAAATATGCAATGGAATATTATTCTACCATTAAAAAAGGACATCTTGCCTTTTTTTGTCCGCATGGATAGACCCTGAGTTTTTGAAAGAAGTCAAAGACAAATACCATACGATCTCATCTGTATGTGGAATCTATCTTTAAAACAAAAACAAAAAAAAAGTTCACAGATACAGAGAACAGACTGGTAGTTGCCAAAGAGGAGGGGGAACCAGAGAGGTGGGGTGGCGGGGTGGGCAGGGAATGAACAAATTGGGTAAGGGAATCAAAACGTACAAACGTCCAGTCATAAAATAAATAAGCCATGGGGATGTAATGCACACCACGGTGGCTGTAGTTTATACTACTATACTGCATATTTGAAAGTTGCTAAGACAGTAGATCTTAAAAGTTCTCAGCATTTAAGAAAACAATTCTTTACATACGGTGACATGTTAAACAGACCTACTGCAGTGATGATTTTGCAATATATACCAATACAGATTATGCTATACACTGGAAACTAACATAGTGTTGCATGTCAAATATACCTCAGTTTTTTTAAACACAATTTGAAACCACTGGCAATGTATTAAAATTGGTTCTCCAAGTTCCAGTCTATAAAGTATGACTGCTGCTGCTGCTGCTGCTGCTAAGTCGCTTCAGTCGTACCCGACTCTGTGCAACCCCACAGACGGCAGCCCACCAGGCTCCGCCGTCCCTGGGATTCTCTAGGCAAGATCACTGGAGTGGGTTGCCATTTCCTTCTCCATTGCATGAAACTGAAAAGTGAAAGTGAAGTCGCTCAGTCGTGTCCGACCCTCAGCGACCCCATGGACTGCAGCCCACCAGGCTCCTCCGTCCATGGGGTTTTCTAGGCAAGAGTACTGGAGTGGGGTGCCATCGCCTTCTCCGTAAAGTATGACAGTCTATTAAAAAAGTAAAGAATATGAGACAGTGTGCTCATATACTTTAAGGTTCTAAAAATACAAACCCATAACTGAAACCTACTTTCAGGCTGTAAAATAAAGAAGGCAGAAAAACACAACAAAAAAGAGAACTGGACTTGCCAGTGATTCTAACTTCAATTCAGCTCTGCCATTAACCTGACCTTCAGTAAGTCATCTATCTACAGGCCTTATATTGTTCATCTTGAAAATGATCAGTTTGGACTAAGTGATAAATGAGATTCAGCCAACGTCAGTTTTCTCTTGGTAAAACCAACCTAGTAGCAAAACCCTTCCCACAAAACCCTCCCCAGTCCAATTTCCAGAAGTTCCTGAGTGGAGAATATAAAAGACTGAGGCTATTGAGGAGTCTGAAGACAGAGGCCTGGACAGGTGACCGGCAGTTTTCCAACAGAACATGCCTATGAAAGAACACAGCCAGAAATGAGCAGTGGACTGCTTCCACTGACCAAGTAAAGGACTGAAAAGCATGGAGATAAAAGGCCTGGCCTCCCTTCGGAGCTCACAGCTGGTGGGAAGGTAGATGTGTTTACAGACAATTACAATTATTGTTACTATGTGACAAAGGCTACCACACAGGGAGCAGTTGCAGCCTGGCAAATACACAGGCAGATCTGAATCTGTTATCTTACAAAAGCAGGAGATAGGACTTATGCTTTTGGAGGATAAAATAGATGCAGATGTTTTCCCTATTCTTCCTGCTACATACAACTGAAAACCCTGGACATTACACATACAACAAACGTAAGGAGACTATGAAAGGTGGAGAGAAGGCGGTCAACTGTCTGCGGACTTCATGACCCTAAGAAGGACATGCAGTGAGTCCCCTGGGTTTTCTTTTTGCCTCCTACATCCTAGACTGGATAAAGTAGAAGTGGCAACACAGAAATGCCAGTATGTGCAGACCTTTCCTTGTCTTCCTCGAAGAAAGCCTGCTGTCTCTACCCAAAGAACCTGGGAAGGTAATCTAGCAAGAGAGACCATTTTTAGGCAATACCTGCTCCACTCCAACCAAACAACATGAAAATAGCTGTGGCTATTACTTCCACCAGCAAAGTTAAGTCTGGAGAAAGGCTCTCGCCCACCCCATCCTGAACAGCGTCAGAGAAGGTCAAGTAGGAAGCTGGAAATATCATCCCTGTTGGATAGAAACATGGCAGCCCCAGTCCCATGCCGGTGTCAGTGGAGACCATGCAGGGAGCCAGAACTTTCATCTCTGCCCAGCAGAAACAAGGTGCCCCTTCCCATCCTGCTGGGGTAGGATCAACAGGGACCGAGTGGAGAAGAAGTATGTTCACAACCTCTTACCAGTAACCATTGTTATATAGTTACAGAGAGGCTTATGGGAAACAGCTGAAAATGTCCCTCCACCTCCCAGGCAGGCTGGTGTCAGCAGAGACCTAGAGAAGGGCCTGAATTCCCAGCCCTCGAGAAGTGACAATGAACCACAGTCAACTGGGATCCAGTGGAAGACCTGGACTTCACCCTTCACATGGAAGAAACAAAGCAAGCCTCACCCACCTGAGAAGCATTAGAAGGAACTCTGCTAAAATGCAGGACTTGAATAGATTCAGTCTTATAATATTTAAAATTTCCAGGTTTTGATAAAAAATAATTTGTCATACCAAGAACCAGGAAGATCTCAAATTGAAATGAGAAAAGACAAAAGAGACGAACACCAAGGTAACAAAGATGTTGGAATTACCTAGGAAGGACTTTAAAGCAGCTACCATTAAGAGAAATTACAGACAGGTGGTAATGACCTTACCACAGGTGACACAGTGGTAAAGAATCTGCCCACCATTGCAGGAGATGCGTGAGGGTTCAATCTCTGAGTCAGGAAGACCCCTGGAAAAGAAAATAGCTACCCACTCCAATATTCTTGCCTGGAAAACTCCATGGACAGAGAAGCCTGGCAGGCTATCATCCATGGGGTCACAAAGAGTCAGACATGACTGAGAGACTGAGCAAGCATGCGTCATTAAAATATTTCAATAAGTAAGAACACATTTGAGATACATTTAAAACAAAAACAGGGTCTTCATAAAACCAGAAAAATCTCTGTAAAAACTATATAAAGATATAGATCAAGAATAACCAAACAAAAATTTTGGAAATAAAAAAATAATAAATTGTTCAATGAAGAGACTCAACAACAGAGATGATGAGTAAGCAATGAACATGAATATAAAGAGTAGAAATTACCCAGTTAGAACAAAGAAAAAACAGGTTAAAGAAAAAAAAAAAAGATCAAAAACTTTTAAACATGTGGAACATCTAATATCTGTGTCATTAGTTTTAGAAGAGAAAGAGGGTGGGGCTAAAAAAAAATTCCAGAAATAATAGCTTAAAATTTCCCAAATTTAGCAAGAAACATAAACCTGTGTGAAAATGAATGAACACCAATAAGACTAACCCCAAATGTACACTTCACAGGCAAACCTCTGAAAACCAAAGACAAAGAGAGCAGCCAGAAACTATGCACTGCCTTTAAGGGGGAAGAAATTCGAATGATAGCAAATGTCTCATCAGAAATCAGGAGGACCAAAGGAAAAAGCACTCATTTCCCCAGGGCTGAAAGAAATGTCAACTCAGAATTCTGTACTAGTGAAAACATTCTTCAGAGAAAAAGATGAAATTGAGACATTCTCAAAAGAAGGAAAATGGAAAATGTGTTGCTAGCAAATCTGTCCTAAGAAAATGACAAGAGGAAGTTCACTAAACAGTAAATAATAAAAAAAGAAATCTGGAAACATCAGGAGGTAAGAAAGTATGGTCACACCAGAATACATGTAAATATAATAAAACCACATACTGATTTTTCTAAGTTTGACAGCCATATTTTTTTATACACCATCAAATTCTCAATACATGTAAAAGAAATACGTAAAACAATGATACCAAACGAGAGAGAAAAACGGAATTTAGAGGTAATGGTTTGGGCTTCCTTGGTGGCTCAGCGGTAAAGAACCCATCTGCCAGTGCAGAAGAGACAGGTTCAATACTGATGTGGGAAGGTCCCACGCGCCACAGAGCAACTAAGCCTATGCACCGCAACTCCTGAGCCTGTGCTCTAGAGCCCAGGAGCCTCAATTACTGAGCCCGTGTGCTGCAGCTCAAGATGCCCCCACACCCTAGAGCTACTGCTCCACAACAACAGAAGCCACTGCAATGAGAAGCCTGCACATCACAACTACAGAGCAGCCCCCACTTGCCGCAACTAGAGAAAAGCCTGTGCAGCAACGAAGACCCAGCACAGCCAACAATAAATACATACAATCATAGAGGCAATGGTTTGACACTTCACTGCACTTGATAAAATGCGATCATTTGACTGAAAAACATGTATATATACATAATAACTAGAACAACCACTAAAATATTAATAGCAATACAAAGAGATACTCAAAACATTACAGATAAATCAAAATGTAATTCTAAAACATGTTCTATGGGAATTCCCTGGTGATCCAGTGGTTAGGACTCCATGCTTTGACTGCTAAGGGCCCAGGTTACATCCCTGGTCCAGGAAATAAGGTCCCACAAGCCATGTGGTACAGCCCAAAAAAATAAAAATAAGTAAAATAAAATAAGACATGTTCCAATAATCCACAAAAGGCTTAAGACAAAGAACAGAGACGTGAAAAATAGAGCCAAAAACACAAACACTAAAACAGCACGCTTAATGTAACAAAATCACATTATATGTAAATGATCTACAGGAAAGGATGACTGATGTGTTTTAATACAAACTTGAAACAAGTATTATATAAGCTTTGAGATCCATAGTATTATATTGTAATTATGTAAAGTAATAAATATTGCCACAATGGCACTCATTTACACTATAGAAAGGTCTCAAAGTAACACGGTACACCTTAAACTTACACAATAAAAACATAAATGTCTTAAATATACCAACTACAAGTTAGAAATTTGTCAGATGAGGGGGTGAGGGCATGACCCAACTACATGTTGCCTATAAGAAACTACATGCTGTCTATAAGAAACATGCTTCCATGTAATATGTACATTGAAAGAAAAAAAGACTAAGCCCATGCACCACAACTACTGAGCTGTAAAGAATCCACCTGCAATGCAGGAGACACAGGAAACACAGGTTCGATCCCTGGGTCAAGAAGATCCCCTGGAGAAGGAAATGGGCATCCACTCCAGTATTCTTGCCTGGGAATTCCCATGGACAGAGGAGCCTGGAGGGCTACAGTCCATGGGTTGCAGAAGAGTCGGACATGACTGAGCACGTAAGCACAAGCTTTACTTGCGTGCCTGCTATGTGTGTGTGCATGCCAGAGCCTGGGAGCTGCCACTACTGAGCCCACGTGCTCCAACTACTGAAGCCAGCGTGCCCTAGAGCCCAGGCTCCACAACAAGAGAAGCCACCACAATGAGAAGCCCACGCACTGCAACTGGAGAGTAGCCTTCGCTGCCACAGAGAAAAGCACACGCACAGCAATGAAGGCCCAGCACAGCCAAAAATAAATATAAATCAGTAAACAAACACATAAATTTAAAAAATGAACTGCTAATGGAAATGACTTGTATGTAAACACCAGGACTACGAACTACCGGAAGGTAACATAGGAGAAAACCTTGGGAAACGTGGTCTAGGTGAAGTGTTAAACGTGACAACAAACACGATCCATACAAGGGAAGACCATAAATTAGACTGTATAAAAAACTGTGAAAGGCACTGTCAAGAGAATAAAAAGATACGTTACAGATCACAGATCTGACAAAGGATTATTCCTATCTCAAACATATACATAAGAACTCTCAAAACTCAACAATAAAAAAATTAAAACAATTAGAAAATGAGCAAAAGACAAGAAAACACAGCTTACTTGAACAGCATACACAGATGGCAAATAAGCACAAAAAGATGTTCGGCATCACAAGCTACTAGGGAAATGCAATTAAGATCACAATGAAATATCACTACACACCTACTGAACAGTTAAAATAAAAAAGTGACAATACCAAAAGCTGGTGGGATACAGAGAAAATGAATCATTCACACCCTAATGATGGAAAAGTGAAATGGTAGAAAAATTCTGGAAAGTAGTTTGCCAGTTTTTTAAAAAACTAATCATATACTTTAATATATTCAACTTAGCAACTGCATTTTTGGGCATTTATTCCAGAGAAATAAAACTTTATGTCCGCACAACAACCTGTACGTTAGGGTTCACAGTAGGTTTACTGGTAACAGCCAGAATCTAGAACCACCAAAATGTCCCCCAACAGGTAAATGTCTCTCAATACAAAATGTGGTACACTCCTATCATGGCATACCATTCAGCAATAAAAAGGAACAGACCACCTACACAGGCAACAATTTGAATGTTGCGATTTAACAATGCAACAAGGGCACTGTGCTGAGTAAAACCATCAAACTCAAAAGATCACAAGCTGTATGATTCTGTTTACACACACTGTGGAAATGACACAAGTATATAGATGGCCAACAAATCAGTAATTGACAGCAGTTAGGGAAGGGGAAGGAGGGTGTGACTATAAGAGGGTGTAGTAGGAAGAGGATATTATAAACAGTTTTACATCTTGATTGAGGTAGTAGATACACATATCTACATGCATGATAAAATGACAGAACCAGATATAAACACTACACCAATTTCAAACTTCTGGTTTTGATTTCATTTACCATGTAACAGCTAGGGAACAGGGTAAAGAGTACATGAGATTTTTCTTTGCAATTTCTTGTAAGTCTACAATTATTTAAAAGTGAAAAAAGAAAAAAAAAAAAAAAAAAGGCAGAAGTGCCTCCCGCAACAGAGGCTTCCATATGCAGCACTGAACCCCTGGCCCTCTAATTAGGGCGCACCCAGAGGGGTTTGGCGTGTGACTTTCAGGTTCTGGTTTTGTTTCTTCAAATTAAAAAAGCATTTTTTTCTGATTATAAAGAGTATTCAAGTAAAAAAATTAAGTATAAACTTAGATCATCAGAATCATATTATTAATACCATGATTCATTTTTGGGTCTATCTTGAAAATATGAACATGAAAATTATATAAAGCAGGTGCTTTATGAAAGCAAAAGACAATAGATAATCTGTTTAAGAGAGAAAAAATGTTAAAGAAGGAAAGGGTTTCAAGTACATTTCTAATTTCTCTAATACTGTTTGGCTCAAAGTTTTCTTTTAGTTAAAAGGATGGTAGCACAGAGACCCCAAGTTTCCCTCAGTTGGATTCTGTAAAGTGAAGATCTGCTCCCTACCTCAGGGGTCGGTGCAGCATACGCTGTGTAAGGAGGTGGGGAGGAAGCCACAGCTGTCTCATCATACATGACTTCTGAGCCAACATAAGCCTTGAGAGGAGAGAAATTGTGGGGAAAAAAAAAAAAATTAAAGGCCAAAAAGTTTAATCTTTGAAAGGCAAATATAACAACTTTCTGGGAAGCAATGACTAGCAAGATGACCTTCTCCTTGCCCCCCACCCTGCATTTAGTGTCCTTTGAATTAAAGAGGAGTTGGTCCTCCTCAGTCACCAGTAGAGGGTAAAAGAGTTCTCACAGCCCAAGAAAGCCACAGAGCCTCCAGTGTTACCCAGGCCCTTTAAAAGATGTTATACCACTCTCAACAAGACTTTTGTTCACAAATAAAAATCCTACAGTCTGAAATGTAGCAGGCAGGGATATGTCCTGCACTCACAATCTGGTTTCTACATTAAAAACTTTTTAAATCTTTCATTAAATTACCCCTCAGTGGAAAACAAAAATACATGTGCTCCTTTAAAAAAAATACACATAGAGAATCACCTTGGCTCTTGTCCTTAACTATATGAATCATCAATATTAAATAACTTCATTTGAGTAGAGAATTTTCATCAAAGAAAAGGTAATGGGAGTTTTAGAGTACGCTTAGGAGGAAGAATAGTCCTGAGCTAAAAAAACTAGTAAAAAATAGCATTTGAATATTAAGTCTTTTTACTTTCTTTTCCCACCTGTACAATTCATTTTAAAAGCTCCATCTATCTGTTTCTTTTCCTCCTAGAGAAATAAAGGAAAAAATAAAATCCTATCTGAAGAATGAAAGAAAATGTTGACAATAGGGAACTGCCTTTTACTCCCTGACAGACACAAAGATGGTACCACTAGCCTCTACAAATGGGGTTTACTGTCTCAGTTACCTCCTAAAGTCAAAAGAAACTAGAGACAAGTACAAGATTCAAAAATGTCTATTTCACAGGCTGAGATGCTATACATGGAAAGGGCCCTTAATCCCTTTTGTGCCTTCTCTGCAAACCACAGCAGAATTCAAAGTGCTGTAAATCTTTGTGAGATACAGACATTTCTAAAAAATAACACTGGGATTAATGTGCCTGTGTTAGACTGGCTCCTGCTAAAATGTTTTCCAAAATCCAGCTGTCAGTGAAACTCAGCCTGTCTATCTCTGCTTGCTCATCCAGGGCCGAGTGGCAAAAAACATTGCCATTTTCCTTCTTACCCTCCTACTCTCCCATTTTTTTACAGCAAGACTATGAGAAAACATTGTAAGTGACTGCCATTAGCAACTTACTGTGTTTGTCCTGGAATCCTGGAGTGTAAACTTCCAGGCCCTAAAGAAAAGAAAAAGAAAGAGGTACTTTATTTGAGGCAATCCAACATCCATCTCAATGGTTCTCAAAACCTGCAGTGGCATCAGAACTTTTTAAAAACCTTGTTTTAATAACAGACTTTTAGCTCTTTTCATACTGTTCGTGGGGTTCTCGGCCACCTTACCTGCCTCCTGAGAAATCTGTATGCAGGTCAAGAAGCAATAGTTAGAACTGGACATGGAACAATAGACTGGTTCCAAATCGGGAAAGGAATATGTCAAGGCTGTATACTGTCACCCTGCTTATTTAACTTATATGCAGAGTACATCATGTGAAAGGCTGGGCTAGATGAGGCACAAGCTGGAATCAAGACTGCCAGGAGAAATATCAATAACCTCAGATACACAGATGATACCACTCTTTTGGAAGAAAGTGAAGAAGAACTAGAGCCTCTTGATGAAAGTGAAAGAGGAGAGTGAAAAAGTTGGCTTAAAGCTTAACATTCAGAAAACTAAAATCATGACATCTGGTCCCATCTCTTCATGGCAAATAGATAGGAAAACAATGGAAACCGTGACAGACTTTATTTTGGGGGGTCCAAAATCACCACAGATGCTGACTGTAGCCATGAAATTAAAAGACACTTGCTCCTTAGAAGAAAAGCTATAACAAACCTAGACAGCATATTAAAAAGCAGAGACATTACTTTGCCAACAAAGGTCCATCCGGTCAAAGCTATGGTTTTTCCAGTAGTCATGTATGGACGTGAGAGTTGGACTATAAAGAAAGCTGAGCACCAAAGAGTTGATGCTTTTCAACTGTGGTGTTGGAGAAGACTCTTTGAGAGTCCCGTGGACTGCAAGGAGATCCAACCAGTCCATCCTAAAGGAAATCAGTCCTGCATATTCATTGGAGGGACCAATGCTGAAACTGAAACTCCTGGCCACCTGATGCAAAGAACTGACTAATATAAAAAGACCCTGATGCTGGGAAAGATTGAGGGCAGGAGGAGAAGGGGACAACAGAGGATGAGATGGTTGGATGGCATCACTGACTCAATGGACATAAGTTTGAATAGGCTCTGAGAGTTGGTGACAGACAGGGAAGCCTAGTGTGCTACAGTCCATGGGGTCGCAAGAGTCAGACACGACTGAGCAAATGAACTTAGCCCTTACCTCATGACTCACTCAGTCAACTCACTTGAGACATGCACTAGGAATATATAATATGTAAAGAAAAAAATCTACAGTATTGATACATATGTAATATTTGAACTATAATCTATATTATAGTTTTTCCTTTTTTTTTTAATTTTTGGCTGAGCTGCAGGTATATGGGATCTTAGTTCCCTGACCAGGGATTAACCCATGCTCCATGTAGTGGAGGCATTGAGTCTTAACTACTGGACCACCAGGGAAGTTCTTCACTTTTAAATAAATATAAAATGCACCATGCTTAATTAACTGCACTAAACCTATACTTTATCAGGTCATGTTACAGACACAGATCTATTAATATTTGATTTTTTAAATGGCTACATAAAGTTCCACATATGAGATACAGAAGGTCAGCAATATTTTGCACTTAAAAATAATGCTGGTATTTGAGAAGCTGATATATAATAAATTAAGTTTAAGGTGTACAATATGATGATCAGAATCACATATAATATAAATTGATTGCTGCAATAAGGGACCTCTACCCCTACACACCTGATTAATTTTTTACTTCTTTGGTGATAACATTTAAGATCTACTCCCTTAACTTTCAAGTATATGAAACAGAACTATTAATTATAATCACTGCTGTACAAGAGATGCCGAGAACTTACTCATCTTACAGCTGGAAGCTTATACCCTTTGTCCAACATCTCACCATTTCCCTCAACCACTGGTAAACAGAATTCTACTCTCCACTTCTATGAAAATGAAAGTGTTAATTGTTCAGTCATGTCCAGCTTTTTTAGATTCTTCACATAAGTGAGAAATACAGTCATTTTTCTTTCTCTGTCTGACTTACTTCACTTAGCATAAGGCCCTCAGGATCCATTTATATTGTTGTGAAAGCAGGGTTTCTTTTTCTATAGTTGATTAACAGTCCATTGCCCACACATGTGCAAGTCTGTGTGTGTGTGTATCATTTTATTTATCAATTCATTCATTCTTCAGACACTTAAGTTGCTTCCATGTGTTGGCTACTATAAATAATGCAAGAAACACAAGGTTGCAGCTATCTCATCAACACAACCATTTAATCCCCTTCAAATATATGTTGAAAAGTGGCATTTCAGAATCATATCTTACTTCTATTTTTGTTTTTTTGAGGAACCTCCATACTGTTTTCCATAGTGGCTTCATAAATTTACATTCCCACCAAAAGTGCACAGGATTCCCTTTTCTCTACATCCTCACCCAACAACTTATGTTTTATCTTTTTGGTAACAGCCATTCTAAGGTAGCCATACAATTGCACTCATTTCACATGCTAAGCAAGATAATGCTCTAAATCTTTCAGGCTAGGCTTCAACAGTATATGAACTGAGAACTTCCAGATGTACAAGCTGGATTTAGAAAAGGCAGAGGAATCAGTGATCAAACTGCCAATATCCACTGGATCATAAAAAGCAAAGGAATTGCAGAAAAACATCTACTTTTGCTTCATTGACTACACTAAAACCTTTGTGTCAATCACAGCAAACTGTGGAAAATTCTTAAAGAGAGGGGACTACTAGGCCACCTTATCTGTCTCCTGAGAAACCTACAGCCAGACCAAGAAGCAACAGTTAGAACTGGACATGGAACAATGGACTGGTTTAAAATTGGGAATGGAGTACGTCAAGGCTGTATGTTGTCACCGTGCTTGTTTACCTCATACGCAGAGTACATCATGCAAAATGCTGGTGTGGATGAATCCAAAGATTGCTGGGAGAGGGCGGCCCTGGTGGTCCGGTGGTTGACAATCTGTCTGCCAATACAGGGAATATGGGTTCAATCCCTGCTCCAGGAAGATCCCACATGCCACGGATGGAGCGACTAAGTCCATGTGCCACGCGACTGAGCCAACACTCTAGAACACATGCTTCACAACAGGAGAAGCCACTGTGGTGAGAAGCCTGTGCACCACAGCTAGACAGTAACCTGCACTCTCCACAACTAGAGAAAGCCGCAGGGCGGCAACAAAGACCCGTACAGCCACAAATAAATAAATCTTAAAAAAAAAAAAAAGATTGCTGGGAGAAATAACAACAACTTCAGATATGCAGCTGATACCAACCTAATGCCAGAAAGTGAAGAGGAACTACAGAGCTTCTTGGTGAAGGTTAAAAACAGGGTTCTGTAACAACCTAGAGGGGTGGAATGGGAAGGGAGGTGGAAGGGGGGTTCAACAGGCAGGGTTGTTGTTCAACAGGCTGTTGTTCAACAGGCAGGTATACTTATCAACATAAGTATACCTATGCTTGATTCATGTTGATAATTGGCAGAAAACAACACAATATTGTAAAACAAGTATCCTTCAATTAAAATAAATTTAATTTTTTTTAAATTCAGCATTCAAAAAACTAATAAGCTCATGGTTTCCAGTCCCATCACTTCATGGCAAATAGATGAGGGAAAAATGGAAACAGTGACAGACTTTATTTTCTTGGGCTTCAAAATCACTATGGATGGTGACTGCACCCATGAAATTAAAAAACACTTGCTCCTTGGAAGAAAAGCTATGACAAACCTAGACAGCATACTAAAAAGCAGATAGGACATCATTTAGCTGACAAAGGGTCCATCTAGTCAAAGCTATGGTTTTCCCAGTAGTCATGTATGGATGTGAATTACCATAAAGAAGGTTGAGTGCTGAAGAACTGATGCTTAAAATCAACACATAAATAAACCTCTGTTTTCCCATACAGGTTAAGAAACAGCCTCCTCTGACTCACCTAGCTCTTCAAAGCTAAACAAGGCAAGTCTTTCAGTGTATTTTGAACTCTTCTCCCTCCTCTATGACAACTCTTCTCCCTCCTCTATGTTTCGTTATTAAACTATTCTAAAATTTTAGTTCTAGATGTTTTTTTCCACTATTACTTAAAGGAACAGTCCACACATGACATCTCAGCATACAGTAGAGTAGAGCAGTTAAGAACAAAGGGCTATAAAGACAAACACCTTCTTCCAAAAACACAAGAGATGATTCTACACATGGACATCACCAGATGGTCAACACCGAAATGAGACTGATTGAAATCTTGAGAGTCAAAGAATGAGAAGCTCTATATAGTCAGCAAAAACAAGACCGGGAGCTGACTGTGGCTCAGATCATGAGCTCCTTATTGCAAACTTCAGGCTTAAATTGAAGAAAGTGGGGAAAACTATTTTCTTCCACTCAGGTATGACCTAAATCAAACCACTTATGATTATACAGTAGAGGTGATGAATAGATTCAAGGGATTAGATCTGGTAGACAGGGTGCGTGAAAAACTATGGATGGAGGTTCACAGTACCGCACAGGAGACAGTGGCCAAAACTATTCCACAGGAAAAGAAATGCAAGAAGAAAAAGTGGTTGTTCCAAGAAGCCTTGCAAATAGCTGAGAAAAGAAGACAAGGAAAAGGAAAAAGTGAAAGATATATACCCAACTTAATGCAGAGTTCCAGAGAAAAACAAGGAGAGATAAGAAAGCCTTCTTAAGTGACCAATGCAAAGAAATAGAGGAAAATCAATAGAATGGGAAAGACTAGAGATCTCTTCAAGAAAATTAGAGATACCAAGGGAACATTTCATGCAAAGATGGGCACAATAAAGTACAGAAACAGTATGGACCTAACAGAAGCAGACGATAATAAGAAAAGGTGGCAAGAATACACAGAAGAACTGTACAAGAAAGGCCTTACTGACCCAGATAATCACAATAGTGTGGTTACTCACCTAGAGCCAGACATCCTGGAGTGTGAAGTCAAGTGGGCCTTAGGAAGCATTACTATGAACAAAAGCTAGAAGAAGTATGGAATTCCAGTTGAGCTATTTAAAATCCTAAAAGATGATGCTGTTAAAGGGCTGCACTCAATATGTCAGCAAATCGGGATAACTCAGCAGTGGCCACAGGACTCGAAAAATGTCAGTTTTCATTTCAATCCCAAAGAAAGGTAATGCCAAAGAATGTTCAAACTACCAAACAATTGTGCTCATTTCACATGCTAGCAAGGTAATGCTCAAAAATCCTTCAAAGTATGCTTCAACAGTATGTAAACCCAGAATTTCCAGATGTACAACCTAGATTAAGAAAAGGCAGAGGAACCAGAGATCAAATTGCCAATATCTGTTGGTTCACAGAAAAAGCAAGGGAATTCCAGAAAAACATCTACTTCTGCTTCATTGACTACACTAAAGTTTTTGACTGTGTGGATCACAACAAACCCTGGGAAATTCTTAAAGTGATGGGACTACCGGGCCACCTTTTCTGTCTACTGAGAAACCTGTATGCAAGTCAAGAAGCAACAATTAGAATCAGACATGGAACAACGGACTGGTTCAAAATTGGCAAAGAAGTATGGGAAGGCTGTATTTTGTTACCCTGCTTATTTAACTTGTATACAGAGTACATCATGCAAAATGCCGGTCTGGATGAACCCCAAGCTGGAATTAAAGTTGCTGGGAGAAATATCAACAACCTCAGATATGCAAATGATACCGCTATAATGGCAAAAAGTGAAGAAGAACTAAAGAGCCTCTTGAATTTTTTTAAATTAATTTTTTATTGAAGGATAATTGCTTTACAGAATTTTGTTGTTTTCAGTCAAACCTCAAAATGAATCAGCCATTGGTATACCTATGTCCCCTCCGTTTTGAAACTCCCTCCCATCTCTCTCCCCATCCCACCCCTCTAAGTTGACACAGAGCCCCTGAGTCTCTTGTTAAGTGTGAAAGAGGACAGTGAAAAAGCTGGCTTAAAACTCAATATTCAAAAAACTAAGATCATGGCATCCAGTCCCATTCTGTTCAGTTCAGTTCAGTCGCTCAGTCGAGTCTGACTCTTTGCGACCCTATGAATCACAGCACGTCAGGCCTCCCTCTCCATCACCAACTCCCGGAGTTCACTCAAACTCATGTCCATCAAGTCGGTGATGCCATCCAGCCATCTCATCCTCTGTCGTCCCCTTCTCCTCCTGCCCCCAATCCCTCCCAGCATCAGGGTCTTTTCCAATGAGTCAACTCTTCACATGAGGTGGCCAAAGTATTGGAGTTTCGGCTTTAGCATCAGTCCTTCCAATGAACACCCAGGACTGATCTCCTTTAGGATGGACTGGTTGGATCTCCTTGCAGTCCAGGGTACTCTCAAGAGTCTTCTCCAACACCACAGTTCAAAAGCATCAATTCTTCGGGCACTCAGCCTTCTTCCCAGTCCAACTCTCACATCCATACATGACCACTGGAAAAACCATAGCCTTGACTAGAAGGTGGAGAAGGAAATGGCAACCCACTCCAGTACTCTTGCCTGGAGAATACCATGGACTGAGGAGCATGGTAGGCTACAGTCCATGGAGTCACAAAGAGTCAGACATGACAGAGCGACTTCACTTTCACTTTGACTAGAAGGACCTTTGTTGGCAAAGTAATGTCTCTGCTTTTGAATATGCTATCTAGGTTGGTCATAACTTTGCTTCCAAGGAGTAAGTCCCATTACTTCATGGCAAATAAATGGGAAAAAGTAAAACAGTATCAGATTTCATTTTCTTGGGCTCCAAAATCACTGCAGATAGTAACTGCAGCCATGAAATTAAAAGATGCTTGGTCTTTGGAAGGAAAGCTATGACAAATCTAGACAGCGTACTAAAAAATACAGACCTCACTTTGTCAACAAAGGTCCATCTAGTCAAAGGTATGGTTTTTTCAGTACTCATGTACAGACATGAGAGTTGGACCATAAAGAAGGCTGAGCACCAAAGAATTGTTGCTTCAAACTGTGGTGCTGGAGAAGAATCTTGAGTGTCTTAGACACCAGGGAGATCAAACCAGTTAATCCTAAAGGAAATCAATATCATGGAATATTCATCAGAAGGACCGATGCTGAAGCTCCAATACTTTGTCCACCTGATGCAAAGAGGTGACTCCTTGGAACAGACTCTGATGCTGGGAAAGACACGGCAGGAGTAAAAGGGGATGACAGATGAGATGGCTGGATGGCATCATCGACTCAATGGACATGAGTCTGAGCAAACTCTGGGTGACAATGAAGGCCTGGTGTGCTGCCGTCCATGGGGTCACAGAGTCAGACACAACTGAGCGACTGAACAACAACAACCCATGTTATAAAGTGAGGATTAAACAATATATATGAAGCAGTCAGCACAGAGCCCAGTTCAAAGGAAGTGTTCAATGTACACAAGCTTAAATTACTGACTAGTAAAAATACACAGAGATCCAATTTATAAAACAGTAGCTAACTGGCTTGATGAGTTCATGTCTCCATTTGTCTGTATGAAAGCTACACTTCTTCCAGAAAGTGACATTTATGATTCACTAATATAAATAAGAATGTAAAAAAGAAACTACATCTGGCATTTAAAATAAACCCTAAACTTTAGCATGCCTATATTGAGGATAAGCATATATATAAAATGCAGGGTCAGGTACTCTAACAAACTGGCCACCTGGATTTTATAAAAATGTCATATACATATGAATATTTTAATATACAGGAATATTATTATAATCTCTGTTAATGAATTCTCAAAATGTCCAGAGTTAACCTATGGTAGTGGTAGAGTGTGGACAGGAAAAAAAAAAATTCAGAGTTTTCAAGATTCTCGTCCTACATTAATCCTATGTATGGGATGTTATGGGATGAGAATTAATAAAGTTGGGCTTTCCTTCTTATATTTCTATACTCTTTCTTCAGAGATAGCAAATGGGAGTGAGAACCATCAAAAGAGGGAAAAGGCTATATAATACAGATGTCACTGCTATTTAAAAAGATATTTACATTAAAATAACAAGATTTAATGGTAATTCCTTGCTAGTCTACAGGTTAGGATTCTGCATTCTCACTGCTGTGGGCCCAGGTCTGATTACTGGTTAGGGAACTGATATCCCACAAGCCAGGCAGCACAGCCAAAAAAATCAAAAGGTTTCAGAACCCACTTAGCCATGCCCATCGTCCAGTACACATCTAGTAATGAGCAAAGAACGCAAAGCGACTGTATCTCATACTTCCTGCCACAGTCACTGTATCAGGACACTGCATGAGCAGCTCTGCAGAGGCAGAAACCAGCATCAGGGCATCAGATATGGACTAAGACACTGTTAACATTCCTTTCACACATCTCTAAGTCACTTTTCTGCTGTCTAAAGGAAAACTTAACTCCCATGCTTCTTCCTTCCTGCAACTGGAAATTAAAACAGAAAGTACTTGTTAAGTTAAACACATCAGAAAAAACTTACAAACAATCATCTGTGCTTTCTGCACAAAGACTGATGGTTTTTCCATCTCGGCAAACAATCTGCAGCATACAGTCTTTTGGCTTCCCATCTGGTGGTTGAATATCTATAAAAAATATACAGAAATATTAATACCACTTTTTTTTCCCCAAGGATTTCTTCTTAATAGCTCAGATAAGCAAAGGACCAGTACTTCAGAACACTGTAATTAAAAAACACCTTTATTCTGCCCTACAGAACCAAACACATGAATCATTACCCCGTACTAATTAGACTTCCTGCAGGACAAACAAGTAAGTCTCTTTAAGAGGGCATCCACATATGGTGACACACAGAACAGCCCAGACATCAGAACACTAAGCACAATGAAAAGTGTGGCAAAGCATCAGTTACTAGAATACTTACTTCTTTTATTCACAGGAAGCATCAAACTACATCGCTGCTTTAGAAGTGAAAATCAGATGTTCAAAGTATCTCTGGGGCTTCTCTGGTGGTCCATGGTTAAGAATCTGTCTTCCAATGCAGGGAATGGGGGTTTGATTCCTGGTTAGGGAACTAAGATCCCACATGCCACGGGGCAACTAAGCCCGAGCAAAAGCCCGTGCGGCACAACCAGAGATTGTACGCCACAACTGCTAAGCCCACACACTCTATAGCTCATACACCACAGCTAGAGAGAAGTTTGCACGCTGCAACAAAATACCCGGCAACAAAGATCCCACGTGCGGCAGCTAAGACTCGACACAACCAAAATAAATATTTTTTTAAAACAAACAAAAAGACTCATAAAAAGAAATAAAGTATATCTGTGTACCAAGAAGTATAAGACCTATAATATCTGAGCCTGGTTCAAGTAAGAATTTCAACAACTAGTCCAAAGAAACTTGTGTTTCAAGAACTTATATGGGCAGGATGTTATAATACCAATGGTTACTACAGCGGACTCTGTACTCCAGAGTTAATAAAACAAACAGAGAAATCCACATATGCCATTAATTAGAAACAGAAAAGTCTGTGCTTATTAAAAAACTACTCCTTCAAAATTTATATAAGAGGTAACTCCAGGAAAGACATCAGATTTTAAGAAACTGACTGGAGCTGCTCTCAATAAGCCAGTTTCTGAGTCACAAAATCTAAACTACCCAGAGTAGCTCCATCCTTCTTGGGGTTCCCAGCACTCTGATTCCTTAGTTCTCAACCACTTTCTTCATGAAAGAGAACAGAAATGTGGACTGATGGGAGAAAATTAACCTGCCGACCCATATGGGTTTTAATCAGGTGTCTGGTTTCATCTGGCTACCTCTTCCTACATGAAACCCTTCTTGATCTGTAAATGAAAGCAAAGTGGCTAAGAAAGAGGAATCACTCCCACCAAGAATGGGGAACGGTAGGTGACAGAAGCTGGACACGGCAAACCCACTTACCCCGACACTCATGCCCCATGCGAATGTTGATGCAGTCCACTGGCATGTGGACCTTATCTTCTACGCTCTGCCGAGTCTGGTCATCATAATAGATCAGGTGACCATCTGACCACAGGTCAAACCAATTCTTCTTCCAGCGCTTCAAAATAGTACCTGAAAAAAAGTGGAAATGTTGGCTTTGAGTGGAAAAGCAAGGACTTTGTCCTCTGACTCACAGGTAACAGAAACAAAGGAAACTTTCCTCTTGCCCCAAAAGGATCCCTGCATACGCCTGCCCAGGGCAGTCTATCAAAACGGAAGTGAAAGCAGACCCGGACTGCACCAACACTCCTGCTGCACCGGGGATGCAGGCAGCATACACCAAGATGAGAATGTCATTCCTACTGAGAACCCTGCCGACTGAAGTTTCAAAACATAAAAGGAAAAAAAAGCTGAATAAATTTTGAGCTAATGAAACATGTCTAGCATTTAACTCTCCATGTGGTATATCTAAACCTTCCGAGTAGTATCTAACTGCTAGATTGATTAGAAAATGTTGGACTATAAATTCTCTATTTAGAAATAACAGTAATACCTTCCTCTTCTGGAAAATATCTTTCTCTTTTTCTTGAAAGGCCTTCATGTGTACTTTTCTCTAACATTCACCTTCCCTTACATCCCACAGTGTGGGAGAGTCTCCCCGCCTGAGGCTATGCAGAGGCAGGCTCAGATACTGGACACATTCACTCCCAAGGCCTGGCTCCCATCCAGCATGCATCCATCACAGTCTATCAGTTTGAGAGAATGCATCCTTTCATTTGTAATATTGGACTAGGCATTTAACTTCACAAAACTCTAATTTCCTTGTCAACGAAAAAGGAAAACTAAAAGTCATCCCTGCACCATATCTATACCTAACAGCTACATCTTTTGCTCCTATAGATCCCAATTCTAGGCCAATGTGCACAAATTCCATTGCATGTGCCTCTCCGTATCTCCCATGTCCACTGCAGGTCCCAAAAGAATACTCATCACAGCAGCCTTCCGAATTTCTCTTACCACTATCAAGCACCCACCTTGCTGAGAGGGGCAACCACAGCATTTGCCCGAACTGATAAACAATTGGCATCCAGTATCTATTTGATTGGCAGCGCCTGAGCTGTGCAAAAACTACTGAAGAGAGCCACCCAAATACAGACAGGTGTGATCACGAGGCTGAGGAGTGCCAGCCAAGCACCACACCTGCCATCAAAAGCCCCAAATTCAGAATCCTAAACCAGACTGTCAGGCCCACAGAGACAAGTCCAAGAAAATGAACTCAATCTCTCAGGGAAAGAACTGAGTCTCTTCTCCAGAGTCCTTTAGGAGACGAAAAAGATTTGGTTTTAGATAAACGCACTCCCTCAGAGCAAATCTTAATCTATAATTGAAGACCAGTATTTCAGAATCTCATCACCGTTCAATTCCTAGGATGAGATAGCTATTTCCTACAAAGTAAGCACTACCTTCATAGTAATATACCAGCTCAGTTTGGGTAGACTTAAGAACCTCAGGTCAGCCATTAATAATAGAGAATGCTAGTAAGAAAAACCAGCAGGGACTACTATCCCCTGGTTTCTGTCAAGGCAGCAAGCAAGAAGAAGCTTCATGTGTGCAGAAAAACAGTTTACAGAAATCTAAAAATCTGCAAGAGGAAATCCAGAGCAACAGCATTAATAAGACTTTGTTATTTGTTTATATATGTCAGCAGTATCAGCCACAGAAATAAAAGATGAGTCCTAAGGCAACTCTAAACCCAGACCAAGGGGCTCACTCGTGAACTATACTTACTCTGTCGCAGCAACCATCCACTCTTCACAAATGCCATTTTCTCACCTACAGAAAAAAAAAATAGGCAGGTTCAAAATCATATTCAGAAAACAGAATGATCCATATGAGCTGTTTTTACTCACTTCTGACACCAAATATGTGTGGTTTTTCCATACCAGTAACCAATTCTCCAATTCTCAGGACACCAACTGGATGTCTACTGATTCAGGTGGATTCCAACACTAACTATGTGGAGTTAGCATCAGACCTCACAGCTTAAAGGTTCAGTTCCACAAGAGTGCTCCCACTCTAGAGAAAAGTCCTAGGCCTATTGTATTTCTGATGTATAAATTGGGAGACTGATACATATAAACTGATTTACTTATACATACAAATTCATATAAATATATACTGACTCCCTCCTGAGATTCAATAATCTGCTATGGTTCACAGAACTCAGGAAAACACTTTACAATTTTCTCTTTATTATAAAAGGATTCAACTCAGGAACAGCCAAATGGATGAGACGAAGAGCGCGAAGTGTGCGAGCAGAGCTTCCATTGCCTCTCCTGGCACCACTTCCCAGCATCTCCATGTGACCATTCAAACTCCGTCATTTATGGGTTCCTAAGGAGATTCCTGGCACCCGACTCCAGTACTCTTGCCTGGAAAATGCCATGGACAGAGGAGCCTGGTAGGCTGCAGTCCATGGGGTCGCTAAGAGTCAGACACGACTGAGCGACTTCCCTTTCACTTTTCACTTTCATGCATCAGAGAAGGGGGTGGCAACCCACTCCAGTGTTCTTGCCTGAAGAATCCCAGGGACGGGGGAGCCTGCTGGGCTGCCATCTGTGGGGTAGCAGAGAGTCAGACACGACTAAAGCGACTAGCAGCAGCAGCAGCAGCAGCAGTAAGGAGATTCCATTAGGTAGCCATGATTACATCACTGGACACTGGTGATTAAGCGGCAGTCTCTCTGCCATCTCTGGAGGTCCAGGACTGGGGCTGAAAGTTCTAACCTTCTCATCACAAGCTTGGTTCCTCTGGCAACCAGCCCCATCCTGAAGTCACTTAGGTGCACCCCACACCAAGAGTCATCTCATTAGTATAAACTCAGGTATGGTTGGAAGGGATTTATTATGAATTAAAAAAAAAAAAAAAAAAACTCCTAATATCTCTAGTCTCTCAGAAAATGCCAACGTTTTAGAAGTTCATGTTTCTTATCATATCACAAAATCACAGTCCTTTGGTCTGTCTTTACTCCTTTCAGCTGGGTAAAGGACCAAAGTCATTTTATCTCACTGGCCATCTGGAATTTACCTAATACCTTGTTAACGGGGCCAATACAAACCCCCACACATACATTCTAGTTTTTAGCCTCAGCACCCTGCCCATCTTTTTAAAAGTAAGACTGATGCTGAAACTCCAATACTTTGGCCACCTGATGCAAACAGCCAACTCACTGGAAAAGACCCTGAAGCTGGGAAAGATTGAAGGCAGAAGAAGAGGGCAACAGAGCCTGAGGTAGTGGGATGGCATCACCGATTCAATGGACAGGAACTTGGGCAAATTCCAGAAGATGGTGAGAGACAGAGAGGCCTGGAATGCTGCAGTCCAAGGGGTCGCAAAGAGTCAGACAGAACTTGGCGACTGAAAAACACAATCCTGCCCACCTTACTAAGTCTAACTCCACTTAGGTTTAATAGACATAAAACAGCCCCAGAACTCAAAGATTCAGCTCTGTCAAGGACTTGTGACTTCTCCTAACATGCCTGGAATCATGGGGCTCTGGGGTCCAGCTGCCTAAGCCCTACCCTGGGTGTGCCCTGCTGCCGCTGCTGCTAAGTCACTTCAGTCATGTCCAACTCTTTGCGACCCCATAGACGGAGGCCCACTAGGCTCTTCTGTCCCTGGGATTCTCCAGGCAAGAACACTGGAGTGGGTTAATTCTTCAGGCAAGAACACTGGAATGGGTTGCCAGCCCCTTCTCCAATGCGTGAAAGTGAAGTCGCTCAGTCGTCCCCTACTCTTAGCGACCCCATGGACTGCAGCCCACCAGGCTCCTCTGTCCAGGGGATTTTCCAGGCAAGAGTACTGGAGTGGGTTGCCATTGCCTTCTCTGGGTGTGCCCTAATGACTTTACATAGCCCAGTTACAGTTGGGCGTGCATGGGTGTCAGCAGGTGGAGTGGCCAGGTCAAAGCAGAACAAAAAAAGAGCAGAACTCACACACACAAAAAAAGTCTAATAACTTTAACTCCATAAAAATAAAAATGTGAGTGCCAACAGTAAAGAAGACCAATAAAAAACTAAGAAAAATACATTTTACAACCATATACATGGCAGCAGTGAGTTACTTTCCTTCACTTACAAAGTCGACTTACAACAGAAACAGCAATTATTTGGCAGTTTAGAGGAAAAGAAACATGAATGGGCAAAAAACTCATAAGCTACTCCATTTCTCTCTCAATTCAAATAACAAAATTCAAATCACAAGTTAACAACATTACCTATTATAGGGCCCCAGAAAGGAGAAAGCATAAGGGCAGGAATGAAAACTGCTGTAATCTTCTGGGAGGAGAATTTGACAATATCCATCCAAATTTTAAAGATTCATACACTCTGACCTAGCAACCTCACCATTCCTAGGAATATGCCTCCTTGATACACACATGCAGTTTCACCCACATATGCCTAACACTATCCCCAACCAGAGGCCCCTCCACACACGGCAGATAATCATACAGATGTGAAAAGGACTGAAGCAGAACAGTGTGTGCTAATGAACACACAGAGCTGATATCAACCAGCACAACTGTCTTCTGGAAGGTATCATAAAACTGTTAATAATGTGCAACTCTGAGGAGAGGAATGAGGCAATGCTGAGTGTCAGAAAAGAGGGTGAATACTCAGGCCTATTACAACTTTCTGTAATATTTAAGTTTTTAAAAACAACTTGCAAATGTATCATTTTATTTATTTATCTGTTTAATTCTTGGCTGCACTGGGTTCACTGCTGTCTGAGTGTTTTCTCTGCGTGTGGTGAGCAGGGGCTACCGTCCTCTCGAGGAGCACGGGTTCTGGGGCATGCATGCTGCAGCGCTCCTGACACACAGGCCCCGTAGTTGCAGCCTGTGGGCTCAGAGCATGGCCTCAGTAGTCGTGGCACACAGGCTTGAGCTCCCCGTGGCACGTGGGATCTTTCCAGGCCAGGGACTGAACACATCAACAGATACTATTTGGAGGCTGAAATTATGAGCTACTTTTGTTTTCTACTTTAGCATTTTTAGGTATTCTCTTAAGACACAGAAGTTTTGGAAGTTTGGCAAAACGGAGCACAAGCCCAAGTAGCCACCTCAAAAGGACAACTGAGTTCTCCCTCGTTTAATGTTTCCCACGCCCAAGTACGGCTCACGAGTCATCCTACATTTCAGCATCTTCAAAATGAATGTTCTTAGTCTCCCTGAAGTTTTTGCCAATTCATGCTGTTTGTCCTCACCAAGAAAGAAAAGATGTTTTTTCATCTTTCCCACATTTAGGTACTCAAAACATACAGTCCCAGATGAACTAGATGCACAGTCTCTTCTTTCTCCCAGAGGATGTGCGTGCTGCTTACTGCTGCTGATGGTGAGGGTACACGCCTGAGGCAGCTGACTGTTGAGAAGGCAGTGCTAACTGCTGAGCCACTGACTCACCCGACCAGGAAAATTCCCGCTAATGCAAGGTTTTCCATTAAGCAAAATGATGGGTTTCGTCATTACTTAAACCGAGTTGAACTAGTTTTCTGAAACTTGCAGCCTATAATAAGGGTACCCAACCCCCAGGAAGCAGACTGGTGTGGTCCATGACACAGCAGGAGGTGGGTGGCAGACAAGCAGAGCCTGCTACCCACAGCCCACTGGCCCCTACTCCACGAAAACAGTCCCTGGTGCCAAAAGACTGTTACGGGTGGCCTGTAATGTCCCTAAAACTATCATTTACTTCCAAAAGGATTTGAGGCAGAGAAATAATACTATTATATTTTCATTCAACAAATATTCTTTGAACATCTGATGTGTGCCCAGCCTTGCAGCAGACACTAAGGATAAAGCAGTGACCAAGCCAAAAGCCCAGCTTTTATGTTAGTTGACACTCTAATGGAAGAAAAAGATTAAACTTGTTAAAAGTTAAAAAGACAGGGGACGGATGTTATAGATGCCATCACATCTCTGCAGTGGTATTATTACCCCAAAACATAAAACTGAAGGGTATTCACTCATGGCAAATTCTGGATATTTATACTAAAACTTCCTACAATCATTAACAGAAACTCATTTATTTTCCTTTTCATATGAAAAGGAAAACAGTTGGGATTAGGCCAAAAATTGCCTGTAGGTACTGGGAGCCACCTAGTTTACAACACATACATAAAACCTGACTGAAATGCCGCCACACAACTTTGCTGGTGGATGTGGAACCAAGCGAACAGTGTAAAACTGTGGAGCAATAGGAAGGAGTTTCCCAAACTTCTCTGGCAAACTTTTTAAAATCTCTAGTGATTGATATTCCTTTGGCAACAAAATGTCAATTTGTTGACATTCATACTGGCCAAAATGGCAGCTCAGTCTAACACTGAAATTAACAGCAGCTTCATTTATTCACGGGTCTTCAAGAATCTGAGACCAACAACTTTATGTGCCTGTAAGATTAACACCCCAAGTTTGAGCAAGCTCCAGGGGTTGGTGATGGACAGGGAAGCCTGGCATGCTGCATTCGACAGGGTCGCAAAGAGTCGGACACAACTGAGTGACTGAACTGAACTGAAAATTAATATCCAGATTAATCCAGAACTGACCATTCACATCCTGGATCCACTAGCATCCAGGAAGATAAAGACTTAAAAAGAGAGTTCCTTAAGGATCGAGAACTTTCCAGTTATTTACTAACTGTATGCATCAATATTTGAGTTGCCAGATATCGTGCCTACGTTTTCTTTGGCATTTGCTTGGGCGTGAGGCTGGGGTTCTTTCACTTTTCAGGTAGATGTGACTCAAGGGGATGTCAACAAGAGAAAACTGAAAACCCAACTTGGAAATCAATTTCAGGCCACTTGAGGCAAGATTTAAAACAGGAATAAAACGGAAAAAAAAAAAAAAAAACTTCTACATAGGTAGGACAGCATTATAAATGTACCTCTGGCATGGCTAAATAGTTCAAAACTAATGAAGAAAGGGAAAGGTAGATTATTACAAGGTAGAGAGAAACTTAAACTGAAATTAGCAACAGAAACTCATGACTTTTTGAAAAAGGGTAATTGTTCTGCAGACTCAGGTAGCTTCTTATCTGGTATCATCCTGTCTACCCTTAGTCCTTATATGGAACAATCTTACATGCCCAGATATTTATCTCTAATACTGGTCTCCTCTAAAAGGAGCCTGTATTCCTTGAAAATGAGCTGGTTACAATTCAGGGACAAGATATCTCAAGATGTGCCTAAGATGTCTTATTGTCAAAAAACAAAGGTGCTCTCAAGAAAAGAAGTCAACCAGCTAAAGAAAGGGTATTTAATGGCCAAACTGTGACAACACAAGTGCCAATGTGAAAACAGTAATTACAGTTCATTAGAACCAACTGAGGCTAAAAGGCATCCTAAGTATAAAAATGATTAAAACCATACAGCCACATCACTGTAGAATGTGCTTGAGAAAACATACACTGTGACTTCAATTTCACAATGAAGGGGGTGGTGGTTAAAAAAAAACAGGTCAAACAAGTTGATTTGTGTAACTCCTTCCCCTTACTAAATAACTCAAAGTTACAGCATTAACAGTAAGAGATATTTGTTATTTACAGTCTAAGATGTTAGAATTTCTTTTTTAAGACAAAAAGTCTAGAGTTCTGAGTTAAGGACTCACATGTACTGAAACACAGGCAGCAGAGAAGATTGTAGCAACAGGCTACAAACCATCCAAAAACTTAAAAAGCAAGCTCTTTATCTCCATTAAAGAGGCGTGCTTCCTCTGTGTCTGCTAGCCTCTTCTGTCAGGTACCACGTTGGATATCACACGACTACCTGGAGCTATTGCCTCATTAGCAGGGGAATCCTCAGCCTCTGGCTCCCAACCCGTAAGTGAGACGTAACGCAACACAGACCCCAACAATGGGCCACAAAAAAGAGACCACAAGGGGAACAAGTACATAAACAAGAGCAGCTGCCTCTTCTGCTCCTAAATGACCCACCTTACCAATGCTGGACCACAGCTACATCTTTTTATCTATAGTCTGTCCCCTGCCAAGCTCCTCCAGTATATCCTGAGCCCTGATCACAGAGCGGAGGAGGAGGGATACTGCCCATCACTCAGCCTACTTGCCCTCAGCCTTGTAGAGCATTCACATGCCACTGCCCAAAACAGGTTTATCATCAGCCTAGACCAATTCCTGGTCCTGGATCCTGCTAGCCTGCCCTGCCTTGAGGTTACCTAGGACAGGATAACTCAGTGCTCAGAAGGGAAAAAGAAAAAAAGGCAGACTTTAAATATCCATCTTCCCATTTTTTCATCTACAGTATTTAGAAATATTACATATTTCTAGAAATCCACATTTCTTGGCACTAAACAATTCACATTGAGAATTACTCTCAAAGAGAGAAAACCCAACAGTGACATTAAAATGAGAATCCAAGACAAACGATCTATTAATAATGTAAAGATCACCCCTCCTGGTGACTGCTTTGCTATTTTCAACATTAATGACAAATTAAACACCTAATCTGCTTTCTCAGGAAGTGAATTTTAGTTGCATAAATCCACAAAGGCAACAGAATGGCAACAGAAACAAAAGCAGATGAGTTGCTAAGAACATTGTGAAGGGTCTAAAGTAAATGAACAAGTAGTAACTAATAAATATAAAATTTAGCTTTCTCTGCTTTTCATGTGCTAACAATCAAAACATAGCAAGCCAACCCTAGTCACAGAACACTGTGAAGATTCAGGGTTTAGAAGTATGAGATAATTCTAAAGGTGGGGGAGATTATCAGAATTTACTGAAAGTCTTTAAGAAGAGTCACTAAGCCCTCTGACACATCCAGGCTACTATCCTCCCCAATCCTGAGGATTTCCCTTCTGGAAAGGCTGAAACACAGAGGATTTATCTACTCTTGGTGACATCAGGGATAGCTCAGAGTGGAAGTGAGATGCCACACTTAGAGGAGTAACAGAGTAAGTGAACATCCTGAACTTCTTCTTCTCTTCCTTTACTTAACTCCCAGACTCTTCAGGTGTGGGCAAAGGCCACAGCCCAAGGCTCATTAATACTGATAAAATTTTTTTTTTTCTATAAAACAACTGGTCTCTGCCTAAAACCCTAGAAGAAAGCTCACCAAGTAGTAAACTTTAAACAAACATACAAACTTCCAGTCAGTATTTTTAACATCTTAAGTAGAAACAGCATGTATGTTCAGGCTTCTTAGGTAGTGCCAGTGGTAAAGAATCCGCCTGCCAACGCAGGAGATATCAGAGACACAGGTTTGATCCCTGGGTTGGAAAGACACTCTGGAGTAGGAATATCCCCTGGAGTGGCACCCTACTCCAGTATTCTTGCCAGGAGAATCTTTTGAACAGAGGTGCCTGGTGGGCTACCATCAATACGGCTACAGAGAGTAGGATCTGACTGAGAGTCTGAGCACAGCACATATGTTCAGGCATCTGAGAAAGCCTCGAGATAAGAGACTAAAAAATGTAAGATTAAAAAAAAAAAAAAAACCTGAAACTTCACAAGAATTAGAAACAACTGCAGGGAGCAAAGGAAAACTTTTAAGAAAGTTATTAGGTTTTTGAAAAAGTAACTGCAGTTTTTCACTGTTGACCTTTGCCATTTGATATTGAAATACATTCTTAAATAAAATGGTTATGTTATACATCATCTTAATGTGCATTTCTCAATTTATGTTTTTTGGCTAATGACTTATTCAGTTCAGTCGCTCAGTTGTGTCCGACTCTTTGCGACCCCATCAATCGCAGCACGCCAGGCTTCCCTGTCCATTACCAACTCCCAGAGTTTACTCAGACTCACGTCCATCGAGTTGGTGATACCATCCAGCCATCTCATCCTCTGTCGTCCCCTTCTCCTCCTGCCCCCAATCCCTCCCAGCATCAGAGTCTTTTCCAATGAGTCAACTCTTCACATGAGGTGGCCAAAGTACTGGAGTTTCAGCTTTAGCATCATTCCTTCCAAAGAACACCCAGGACTGATCTCCTTTAGGATGGACTGGTTGGATCTCCTTTCAGTCCAAGGGACTTGCAAGAGTCTTCTCCAACACCACAGTTCAAAAGCATCAATTCTTCCGTGCTCAGCCTTCTTCACAGTCCAACTCTCACATCCATACATGACTACTGGAAAAACCATAGCCTTGACTAGACGGACCTTTGTTGGCAAAGTAATGTCTCTGCTTCTGAATATGCTATCTAGGTTGGTCATAACTTTCCTTCCAAGGAGTATCTTTTAATTTCATGGCTGCAATCACCATTACTTGCTGTTTATTTTATATTTATTTTAGACCATGGAAATGATGTTAGACAAAAAGCAAATTTGAGCTATTTTTCTTTCTCGAGTTCAAAATAGGTCATAAAAACTGTGGAGACAACTCAAAACATCAACAACCCATCTGGCCCAGGAACTGCTAATGAATATACAGTGCAATGCTGGTTCAAGAAACTTTGCAAAAGAGATGAGAGTCTTGAAGATGAGGAATGCAGTGGCTAGCCATGAGAAGTTGATAATGACCAACTGCGAGCCATTACTGAAGCTGATCCTCTTAAAACTACAGAATAAGTAGCCAAAGAACTCAACATCAACCACTCTATGGTCATTAGGCATTTGAAGCAAAATGGAAAGGTAAAAAAGCTCGATAAGTGCGTGCCTCATAAGCTGACCGCAAATCAAAAAAAAAAGTTGATTTGAAGTGTTTGTCTTCTCTTACTGTACACAGCAACAATTTCACAACCTGATTGTGACATGTGACAAAAAGTGGATTTTATACAACTGGTGAAGACCAGCTCAGTTGGTGGACCGAGAAGCAGTTTCAAAGCACACCCAAAGCCAAACTTACACCAAAAAAACGTCATGGTCACTGTTTGGCAATCTGCTGCCAGTATGATCCACTACAGCTATCTGAATTCTGGCGAAACCATTACATCTGAGAAGTATACTAAGCAAATCGGTGAGGTGCACTGAACTGTCCCACAGTGGTCAACAGAAAGGGCCCAACTCTTCATGACAACACCCAGCTGCATGTCACACAACCAATGCTTCAAAAATTGAATGAACTGGGCTACAAAGTTTTACCCCTTATGCCATATTCACCCGACCTCTTGCCAACCATCATTCTTCATGCATCTCAACAGTTTTTTGCAGGGAAAACGCTTCCACAACCAGGAGAAGGCAGAAAATGCTTTCCAAGAGTTCATCGAATCCTGAAGCATGGATTTTTATGCCACAGGAATGAACAAACTTATTTTTCATTGACAAAAATGTGCTGATTGCAATGGTTTCTATTTTGATTAATAAAGATGTATTTGAGCCTAGTTATAATGATTTAAAATTCATCGTCTGAAACCACAACTACATTTGCACCAACCTAATACTGTTATCAGAGAAATGACACACAATATTGTAGCAAAAAAAACAAAATGTTCTAAAATAGAAACACTCAGAGCTCTCAGTTTAAAATGATTAATCAAATCTAAAATACAAGAGCATAAAAGATCATGATGGAAGAACTCTCTCTGAAGGGGGGGTGGGGGGGAAGGCCAAGAAATGAAAAATAAATAAAGGATAACCCTGGATATAAAGCATTCTGCTTACAGGACAGTTTCATAAATGAACCCCAGAAAAAAGTAGAAAAAACACTATACAACATTTTCCAGAAGATGACAATGCATTTCTAGACACAAAAGCTTCACTGAGTGTCCAGCAAGATGAATTTTAAAAGATCCTCAGTAAGGTTTAATTGAAATTGCAGAGTCTACAGACAAAAAATAGAACTTAAAACCTCCGGGGGGGTAGGCGCGGCAGAGTCACATAAAGGATAAACAAAGCATAAGGGCATTTTTATCAACAATATTGGAAGCTGGAAGGCAATGAATTAGTATCTTCAAAATGCTGAGAGAAAATTATTTTCAAGCCAGAATTCCATACCAAATTATTAATCAAATAGATAAAATAAGGACATTTACACACATGCTCAAAGACTTAAGATTTACCTTCCACGCACCGGACTCTGTTTCCAGAAGCTAGTGAAGAATGTATTCCACCATAATAAGAAAGGAACTAGGGAGCCAATAATGAACAAAGGGAAAGAAAATGCCCAGGATGAAGGTGAAGGAAGGTCACAGGAAGATAACTGTGCCACAGGCCTAGAAAAGAAACCAGTCCAGATTGGAGGACAGTGGAAAGGGACAGAAACTGACATTATCTAAGAGACTCTGGTAAACTCAATAAGTGTGTTTACAGGAGGCAAAAGTCTTCCATGGCAGGAAGTCAAAGATTACATCCAAATCAATAGCAATGTTATTGTATCTCAAATATAAAAAAAGGCAGCTAAAAAAACTAGTTGTCTCTAGTTGATGGAAAGGGAGTGGGTTTTTGACTCCCTTTTTAGGTTTAAAGTGCTATTTGGATTTTCAATTTATGTATATACATTATTTTGATAAATGTGAACATGTAGGCAATAATTTTAATTATTCTTAAATATATTTTTTAAAAATCCCTAAAAGAACACCATTTACCTGAACCTTCCTTCTAATAGTTCTTTGTTTTCAAAATGGAGAGAGAAACTTGTTATATTTTTAGGAATCAAAAATCATAAAGTATGATTCTGATAATATGCTTTTAAAAATTCATAGAACCTAATGCTTCAGAGTACAGGCTTTGAAGTCATAAGAACTGCTTTTAAATCCTGGCTCAATCACTTATAAATCACCTTGGGCAAGTTACTTAGCTTTTCCAAGCCTTAGTTTCTGTGAGAATACTAATATCTACTTGGATAAGATATTTGGAAAACTGGGTAAAATAGCTTGTGCTTGCATAGTGCGTGACAGTTACTAAAACCAACAAATGGTAGCTGCTCCCACAGCAATTATTTCTACTATTTTTGCTATTATTTCCCCACCATCCACCTAAAATTTGCCGAAAACATTCTAGAAGACAGAAGCACATAAGGCTGCTTCTCAAATGGCTTAGAAGACTTATTAAGATGCCCCTGGCTGTCAAAATTTGAACACATAGTAAAAGGAAGGGGAAAAAAAAACATAAACCAAAAAACCCTTCCCAGAATACCTAACTAAATTAGTCTCTGAAGAAACAGTAATAGCTTTCTGACATACCTTGCTGAATTTCACTTTCCGTGTGTGTTTGTGTATGTGTGCACACGCACACAAGCGTTTAATCACTCAATCGTGTCCGACTCTTTGTGACTTCACAGACTGTAGCCTGCCAGGCTCCTCTGTCCATGGGATTCTCCAGGAAAGAATACTGGAGGGGGTTACCATTCTCTTCTCCAGGCGATCTTCCCCACCCAGGGCTCAAATCCAGGTCTCCTGCACAGCAGGCAGATTCTTTACCTTCTGAGCCACCAGGGAAGCTATTATGTATACCCTGGAGTAGGATCTAATGCATAAACTAAAACTCGTTGGTTCTGCTGCTGCTGCTGCTGCTAAGTCACTTCAGTCGTGTCTGACTCTGTGCGACCCCATAGACGGCAGCCCACCAGACTCCGCCGTCCCTGGGATTCTCCAGGCAAGAACACTGGAGTGGGTTGCCATTTTCTTCTCCAATGCAGGAAAATGAAAAGTGACTGTGAAGTCGCTCAGTCATGTCCGACTCTTCATGACCCCATGGACTGCAGCCTACCAGGCTCCTCCGTCCATGGGACTTTCCAGGCAAGAGTACTGGAGTCGGGTGTCGTTGGTTCTACAGGACAGAATACCAGCAAACTAGCTGCATAATAGCCACATTACTCACATACCAATAAAACCTACAGAAAGTTTTAAAAATACAAATCATATTCAACATTTCATTTTTCGGGGGTGCACCTCTTGGCTTATGGGATCTTAGTTCCCCACCTAGAGATCAAACCCAGAACACACACCCTGCCCTCCCCACAACCTTGGGGCAGTGAGAGAACCCAGCCCTAACTGGTCCCTGGACTGCCAGGGAATTCCTCAAGTCAAGTTACTTTGAATATGAACTCAAATCACTTTAAAAATAATTGAATCCTAAAGAGGACCAATTTAAAAGACGGAAAGAAAATTGCCTTTGGAATCTGACAGTTCTGAACTAAAAGCCCACTTTACCTGGCTCATTTAGTTAGCACGGTCTACCTGTCTACCTTTTCAAGGAATATGACTACCTCAAGAGTGGTATCTGGAGACTTCCCTCACAGTCCAGTGGTTAAGACTCCAAGCTCTCACTGCCAAGAGCAGTTCAATCCCTGGCTGGGGAACTAATATCCCACAGTCGCACAGCTGGGCAAAATTTTTTAAAAAGTGTTATCTGTTGTTTCTGTACCTACACATTTCACAAATTCACTCCCTGAGATTATCAGGTAATTTACTTACTAGGGGCTTCCCTCAGAGAAGGCAATGGCAACCCACTCCAGTACTCTTGCCTGGAAAATCCAATGGACGGAGGAGCCTGGTAGGCTGCAGTCCATGGGGTCGCTAAGAGTTGGATACGACTGAGCGACTTCACTTTCACTTTTCACTTTCATGCATTGGAGAAGGAAATGGCAACCCACTCCAGTGATCTTGCCTGGAGAATCCCAGGGACGGCGGAGCCTGGTGGGCTGCCGTCTATGGGGTCGCACAGAGTCAGACACGACTGAAGTGACTTAGCAGCAGCAGCAGCAGGGGCTTCCCTGGCAGCTCAGACGGTAAAGAGTCTGCCTGCAATGTAGGAAACCCTGGGTGGGGAAGATCCCCTTGAGAAGGGAATGGCAACCCACTCCAGTATTCTTGCCTGGAAAATCCCACAGACAGAGGAGACAATCCATGGGATCCCATAAGAGTTGGACACGACTGAGTGATTAACACTTTCACTTTCAGAGGAACTAGTATTTTAGCTGTAAAATTACTGCCTTATCAAAAGAAGGAAAACTGTTCTTCAAGGACTCCAAAACAACACAGGGGACAAGGATTGGGTAATCTATCATTCAGAGGTCAGTTCATATTTGGTGTTGGCCATTTCACATACCAATCAATTTTCAATAACAAACCCAATACAAGCACTCACCAAAGGACAGACAGACTAAAACAAAGAGGCAAGTCCAATACTCTGTACTCAGGATCAAATTAAGAAGCAAATATACAGCCAATAAAATACGACTGATTCAACTAGCCCACTTTTTGTAACTTTTTAAAGAATATTTATTTGGCTGCGCCAGTCTTAGCTGTGGCATGCAGGATCTTCCATCTTCATTTTTATTCCAGCACGCAGGATCTTTAGTTGCAGCATGTGGATCTAGTTCTTTGACCAGGGATTGAACCCCAACCCTGGGAGTGCAGAGTCTTAGCCACTGGACCACTAGGGAAGTCCTTTTGTAACATTTTTAATAGTTTATTTTACTCAGCAGTTTTTGGTAGTTACTGACATTAATAAAGTAATTCTTTAATTTCTTTAGACATCCAGTAAGAAACAAAAAAGAGGACAGGAGAAAGAACCCAAATATTAATGTAGGGTAGCATCCTGGTAAGTACAGCAAACCTTCTAGAGTGAATCAAGAAAAACCTCTATTTTCCCAAGAAGTAATATGACTACCTCAAGAAGGTATCTGTTCTTTCTACACCACTTACGTATACATTTCACAAATTCCGTGCCTGAGATTATCAGGTTATTTACTTACAGAATATGCTAACACCATTAAAAACATGCTAGTAAAGAAATGGCGTTAGGTTCTGAGTTCTTTTCTGCAATCTCCTTCAGTAAGCATTTACTGACCACCTATATTGCGCCAGACACTCTCACCTGCCAGGATAATCCTGCAACATATGTTTGATTCCTGCTCTCAAGAGATTTGAGGGGCAGTGGGGGGAAGGGCCGGGGCATTAGTTGAGTCATCACTACCACACAAGAGTAAACACTAATCACAGGGAAGACCAGACAAGCACCTGCCCAGCTCTCTCCCCAACAACCACCTTCTATCAATAACCATCAGACCAGTCCAACCCAGCCCAGGGTTAAGAACTTCCTGGGCCCAGGGGACGTGCTGAGCACAAGAGAACCAGCTGCAGGAGCAGTCTTGCTGCATATGCACATAAACACATCTATTGTACTTTGGTCATTATTTGTCAGACAAACATTAAGGGTCGTAAACAAACAAGTAGTTAACACGTAATTAGCTCGGGGCCCTAATTCCCTCTCCCCTCGTGACTGAGACAAGTCACTTCCTGCACTTTTGAGGAACTGGTCTCCTCAAAGTCCATCAAGACCCAGGAACTTCCCTTCCTTTAGACAAAAGCGCTGCTCCCTCTGGCAGTGGCTCTACCCGGTTCAATTCAGAAAAGACATTTAAAAAAACGAAAGCTTCTCAAGAGTCAATTCCAACATGGTTTAAAATTAACCATGTCCCCCTAGATTTTTTTGATACTGTGACCGTCTCACCTCATTCCTTTCCCCCGCTCACCCTGGAAACCTGGAATTTTACTATTCGGTCATTTATAAACACGTTCCTGTGTAAGTTACCCTACTTTTGAGGTAAAAGAACAAAAAACACTACTCTGACGCGAAATGAAAACCCCTGAGCTTTGAGGTTCCTAATGTAATTAGCAGGTGAGACAATCAACTGTCAAAAAAAAGACATAATACAATTAGGAGCACGTAAAACTTAAGACACTGCAAAACCGAGAGTAGATGAAAACAAGCGGAGAAGGGCCCCACACGGGAGCGCAAAGCTTCAATGCCATTCCAGATTCCTTCTTAAGGAGGATGACCTCCGGGTGAGAGGAGAACCAAAGAGTCCAAATCCCCTAGGCCGGCGGGACAGCAGGGCCGGAGTTCTGCGCCCACACTGCAGATGGGCAGCGGGCCGGCGGGGGGCACCTGCAGGAAGCGGGGCAGCAGCAGGAGCTCTCCAGTTGGCCGGGCGGCTCCAGGGGAAGCTCTAGAGAGGGAGGGAAGGAGCCGCTGGGGGGTCAGCTCGGATGGGGCGCGGCCGCGCAGCTCCAAGGGAGGCTCCAGGAGAGAAAAAAGGGACGAAAGGAGGGGGGTTTCCTCTGGAGAAGACCCAGGCGTACGGCTACAGCAGAGGATCGGAGGGGTGGAGCGCGGCGGTCTGGAAGGGGGGTCCGATTGGAAGAGGCGAAGGCGGCGGCTCTCGGACAAGCTTGGGAGGGCCCGGGGGAAGGAGGGAAGCAGAGAAGCAGGGTGACACGGAGGAGAAAGGAAGGGGACACGGAGGAGAAAGGAATGGGAGGGGAAGGGCTCGGGCGGGGCTGGGGCGGATGGGCCTCTCCAAAGGAGGCTCCGGGGGGACCGCCGCCGGGGTGGGGAACGGAGGGCGCGGGCCTGGGGTCTCCTCGGATAGGTGCAGGGTGGATGGGCCCGGCCTGAGGAGGTCTGGGTCACAGAAGTCGGACACGAATATTCACCTGGAAAGCCTCCGGCCACCACCGTGCACGGAAACAGGTCCGAAGCGAAAGGACACTGCCGGGTTACTCTGCACCGGCGGCCTCACGCTGGCGTCCCGGCCGCCGTCAGACGTCACGCCTCCCCGGCGCGCATGCGCAGGGGTCAAGGCAGGGCGGGGGTGCGGCGGGGCCCAAAGAAGCCTGATTAATGGGGGCGGCGTGGGCAGGGTCAGGCTTAAGTTTTAACTGAAAAGGAACAGTAGACTCCCCTGACATTGCTTGTAAATACCACTTTCTCGCAAAAGGAGCTGGGCAGGGCTCTTGAGAGATACCGGTGACTCTAGAACTGGGGCAGGGAAAGTACGACTGAGCCTGCAGCATCCCACAGCGCCGTAAGTCAGGAATGCTCAAAAATACGTGTAGGTGTGTCAAGGGACAAAGGACTCAACCTGCAAGAGCTCCCAGTGCCCAAACCTGGCACAGTTATAATTTAGAATATAAAGTAAGTATACCAGAGTCTATTCTGCTGTAAATAAATAAATATATTATTTGGGAAGGGAGCTAATTCTTCCTTATAGAAGAATTCTATTGAATCACACTCCATCCAGAGGATTTAGTAATTGCCACCCACCCACCCATGAGCATGAGCTGTGCATAGTCATTTCCTCCCAGGGTTGGCAAAAGGAAAAATTACTTAAAGCTGAAGAAACCTTTCAAACACTACTCAACCACATGATCAAGGTTAACAAACACAGCAATGTCTTTTTGGTAGTATTTACCCTTGATATGACATAATGACAAGGTCACTTTTCCTACAGTCTTACTCCCCCGGAAAAGCATAGCCCTAGTCTTAACTATGAGAAGAACATCAGACAAATCTCACTTGAGGGATATTCCACAAAATGCTTCACCAGTATTCCTCAAAACTCAAGTAGTGAAAAACAAAGAAAGACTGAGAAACTCACATGCAATGTAGTGTGCTGGATGGGATCCTGTAACAGAATAAAAAAAAAAAAAAAGATGTTAGTGAAAGAATTCATAAATTCCAAATTCTTATTTTAGTTAACAGTAATTATTAGCCATTTTTAGTCCTGACAATTGTACCATGGTTATGTAAGATAATACCTTACCTTAGGGGAAACTGAGAGACAGAAATACTCTTTCAGTATCCTGGGTCATGCTGACTGTCTCAGTAGAGCTGCACGTCTAACTCTGACTACCTTCAGTGTTAGATGTCTTTCAGAGCTTGGATTTGGAGGGTCCAAAAATACACTAGCATGTTGTCTTTGAGTGACAGGACTCCGGATGACTTATTTCTTCTTCCTGCTTTTCTGTACTTGCGAAATTTTCTTTAATGAATCAGTGAAACAACTTAAAAACCACTTTTAACAAATTAACAAGAAAAAGTAGTAGTTGAGTCCAGATATAGGTAGATAGATGTTCTGGGAAGTGGAGCAGGTACACCTGTTAGTAAGTTTTCTGCTTTAGTAAAATTGGCTTTCTGTCCAAGCTTGCTGACAAGAAAAGTACAGGAGGGAGAAAGCTAACCTTGGGTGAAAGTGAAGTCACTCAGTCATGTCCAACTCTTTGTGAACCCATGGACTGTAGCCTACCAGGCTCCTCTGTCCATGAGATTTTCCAGGCAAGGGTACTGGAGTGGGTTGCCATTTCAAGTCACACATTTCCCAATACTGAATATGTAGCCAATACTGAAAGCTGTGCTTCAGGGAACCACACTGGAACTGTTTCCATCAGTTGCCTGACTCCTTGGCTCCAATAATTGTGTGGTACTCAACTCAAGCAAACCAAACTATGACCTGATTAGCCCCACTTCCCAATTACTAGTACTGCTTTATATTGAAACTGAAAGTGATAAGTTCTTGTGGTTAAAAAAGAATGTCTAGATAACACATGGAACTTGCCTGGTGGTCCAGTGGTTAAGAATCCACCTGCCAGTGCAAGGGACACGGGTTTGATCGCTCATCTGAGAAGATTCTACATGCTGCAGGGCAACGAAGCCCATGCTCCACAACCACAGAGCCCACGCTCTAGAGCCAGAGAGCTGCAAGTACTGAGACCCGAGCCCGGAGAGCCAGTCCTCCTCAGCGTGAGAAGCCACTACAGTGAGAGACCCGCACACCACAAAGAAGAGTAGCCCCTAATCGCTGAAACTAGAGACCAGCAAGGAAAACCCAGCACAGCCAAAAATAAATTTTAAAAAATTTAAAAATAGGACATGAAGTAAAATGTCATCTCCCTGCCACACCCCACGTAATCTGGAATGAGAATCTTCCAAGCAACAGGAGGTAATAGACATATAGACATTCTTTTATTTCCCACTTCCTTTACCTGTTCTAAATTAATCACAACTGCTCCTCTTCTATTTATGGATTACTGTCCCCCCTGCCCGCCCCCCACAGTATCTGTCTATCTAAAACAGAGGTACCACTTGGGGTAGAGCAGTGGAACTTCACCAGCTTCACAGTTTTCATCAGTACCCCAAATCCCTCCCAATTGACATACAAAATACAATTCTAGTGAGAACTGACTGTGGGGCAAGTCAAAGCGAAGTCCAACCCAGAACAGAAAGCTCTTCCACCAAACTTGATACACTTTTGCTCCTACTATGAGGAAGTGCTGGAACTGCCTCTATTGGTAGGAAACAAGTTTTTGTACACTTAGATTTGACTTTATTTCGCCCTCAACATCTACTGAGAAGCCTAGGCTTTCTTCAGTTGAGTTCATTTCTTCTGAGGAGATCAGTTGGGTTTTCGCTCACTATCAACATGAAACTAACATCATACAAGAATGGGGAAGACAGATGAGGTCCAGCTGTGGCACAGGCAGCCTTGCAGTTACTATTCCTGTTTCCAGGTTCATTTCTCACCACCTTTCCCCTCTGCCCCCATCACACCTGCTCTGGGTTGCAGCTTTTTCTACGTATTTGAATTATCCACTTGAAAGTGAGGCCCTTCCCTCCCCAACTGCATGCACCAGGGCCTCTACTGATGCTTCAGTTTTCTCTGATGTCTATTATTTTTTAAACATTTATCATCTATTTCATAAAAGTCTAAGGAGAAATGGAGAAGTATGTTCTTTATCTGCCATCTTGAATCAGAAGCCTCCAACCCCAATTGCTTTCTTTTGTGATCAGTTATCTCAAATTTTCAGTTAACTGACAGTGTCCTTTAACTTGTTTTCTGAAACTATTAGGGACTTTTAAAAATACCTTCTTGGGGGACTCCCCTGGTGGTCCAGTGGTTAAGAAGCCACCTGCTAATGCAGGGACACCGGTTTGGTCTCTGGTCAGGGACGCTTCCACATGCCGCGAGGCAACTAAGCCCGTCAGTGTGCCTGTGTCAGCACACTAAAGCCCTCGGGCCTCAGCAGTGGGACGCAGTGCACGGACAAGCTTGTGCACCACGCACTGCCACTAGAGAGCAGCCCCCGCTTGCCCCCACTAGAAAAAATCCACACGCAGGACCAAAGACCCAGTGCAGCCAAAAAAAACTTTGGGGGACTTCCCTGGTGGTCCAGTGGCTAAGACTCTGAACTCCCAAAGCAGGGGGCCTGAGTTTGATTCTAGTCAGAGAACTAGACCCCACAGCTAAGACCCAGTGCAGTCAAATAAATAAATAAATATTGAAAAATAATTTTTAAAATACTTTTTCTTTTACCTTAACAGGGCCTTGGAAGGGAAGAGATATAGATCTCTGTGTTCATCCCAACGTGCAAAACCAGAACAGAGGTATATGTTGCCTCCAAAAACGTTGCCTCCAGCTAGTGAACAGAAAACAATATTTTCCTACTAAACCCTCAATTATTTTCTTGTCAATATCAGATCAGATCAGTCACTCAGTCGTGTCCGACTCTTTGCGACCCCATCAATCGCAGCATGCCAGGCCTCCCTGTCCATCACCAACTCCCGGAGTTCACCGAGACTCATGTCCATTGAGTCAGCGATGCCATCCAGCCATCTCATCCTCTGTCGTCCCCTTCTCCTCCTGCCCCCAATCCCTCCCAGCATCAGAGTCTTTTCCAATGAGTCAACTCTTCACATGAGGTGGCCAAAGTACTGGAGTTTCAGCTTTAGCATCATTCCTTCCAAAGAAAGCCCAGGGCTGATCTCCTTCAGAATGGACTGGTTGGATCTCCTTGCAGTCCAAGGGACTCTCAAGAGTCTTCTCCAACACCACAGTTCAAAAGCATCAATTCTTCGGCGCTCAGCCTTCTTCACAGTCCAACTCTCACATCCATACATGACCACAGGAAAAACCATAGCCTTGACTAGACGAACCTTTGTTGGCAAAGTAATGTCTCTGCTTTTGAATATGCTGTCTAGTTTGGTCATAACTTTCCTTCCAAGGAGTAAGCGTCTTTTAATTTCATGGCTACAGTCACCATATAGTTGACAGGAAAAAACACTGACTCCAATAAAAAAACAGGCAAAGGGTATATGAATAAATCATTCCTATAAGAAAACATGCAAATATAACAAATATTTTTAAATGACTCTTGGCTGGAATCTAACAAATGCAAATTAAAACAAATGAAATATCAATTTTCAGTGATAATTTTAAAAAGGTTTTTAGTGAAATACTCAATAGAAGTGATAGGGACAGAGTTAAAGGGACAAAGCAGGTGATTAAGTAGTTAATCCCACTTGGAGATTAAAGTACAAAAAAGTATGAGACACCCCTGTAAGTTAATGATTACTCAAGAAAACAAGTATACTTAAGTACAAAACCAAGCAGGCTTGCTTAGCAATAAAACCATGCATCAGAAGCATGAGACATGACCCAAAACAGTAAAACAATGGTGGTAAGATCCATAGCCTGCTCACAGAGCTCAGTGTTAATGACCCCTAGCACATGCTCTCTGTGTACATAAAAAATAATTTATGGTAAGCTGACATTTTAAAGTGAAAGACCCTCATTGTACTAAGACCTGAAATTATTTTTTCATAGTGCCATGATAGTCCTGGCTTGACAATGTAGGGAAAATAAAACTCTCCTGCCCAACCTGGAAGAGGAACTGATGATGGAAACCTGATGTCCTTCTACTCATGGTTGAGGAAGAAGGTGGTTTTTCTCCCTCCCTACTTTTCCTTTGATTATAAAATCGTAGCCCACTAAGTTCTCCCTCTCACACCACTGCTTGTAAGCCTCACAAGCATCCCACTATAATAAATCACTTCTTTCCTAGTTGGAGCTTCAAGTAACTTATTTGTTGAATCAGATAGTAATAGTTTTTGAATATTAGAAGAATAGTTTTGTGCTATACAAGATATGACACCTACATATACTATCCCTTTAAATTCTTCATCTTTATTTACAATAAATAGTATTAACAATACTATTTCAATCATGTACATAAATCCGTAAAATTAGCAAAGCAAGGAATCAAGCCCTGATCACTACTATCCCATGAGTTGCATTCCTGCCATGGTGCGTTTCAGGCTCTAGAGGCAGTACTGTGAAAGGGACAGAGGAAGGGAGCCCACAGCCAATTATTAATATAATAGCTCAGAGTTTCCACCTGGCAAAGCCCAGAGCTCCCCAAACCCTTAGGGAACAGGCAACAAGAAAGTAATTAGAAAAGTTTGAATTGTATTATTCCTTTTGTTTTTACATCAAGTTCCTATAATTCAATGTTTAACAAAGTCTGGCTTGCCAAATTCCTGAAAACATACTCTTGGATTCCCAGAGATGGTGCAAGCACTGAAAGCAACCTGCACACCACTGAGCCTGAATAGCCATCGTTCTCCTAAGGAGTGCCATGTTGTCTTATCCCAAGTTTTGGTTGTTCTCGATAAAGCTGCTATGAACATTTCTGTACAACTCTTTTCATGGAAGAATGCTTTCATTTTTCTTTGGTGGATACCTTCAATTTCCTGGCTGATAGGATAGGTGTACAGGTGTGTGTTTTTCTAAAGAAATGACCAGAGCTTTTTCCAAAATGATTATACCATTTTATATTCTGCAAAATATGAAAATTTTATTTCTTTTTAATTGTATAACATGTGATACATTCTGTTGTTGTTGTTCAGTCGCTAAGTTGCATATGACTATGACCCCACAGACGCCAGGTTCTACTGTCCTCCACTATCTCCCAGAGTTTACTCAAATTCATGTCCATCAAGTCAGTGATGCTACTTTACTATCTCATCCTCTGCCACCCCGTTCTCTTTTTGCCTTCAATCTTTCCCAGCATCAGGGTCTTTTCTGATGAGTTGGCTCTTCACATCAGATGGCCAAAATACTGGAGCTTCAGCTTTAGCATCAGTCCTTCCAAAGAATATTCAGGGTTGATTTTCTTTAGGATTGACTGGTTTGATCTCCTTGCAGTCCAGGGGAGTCTCAAGAGTCTTCTCCTGCACCACAATTCAAAAGCATTTATTCTTCAGCACTCAGTCTTGTTTATGGTCCAACACTCACATTTGTACACGACTACAAGGAAAACCATAGTTTTGACTAGACAGAACTTTGTTGGCAAAGTGATGTCGCTGCTTTTTAATATGCTGTCTAGGTTTGTCATAGCTTTCCTTCCAAGGAACAAGCGTCTTTTAATTTCATGGCTGCAGTCACCATCTACAGTAATTACGGAGCCCAGGAAAATAAAATCTGTCATTGCTTCCATTCTTCCCCCTTCTATTTGCTGAGAAGTGATGGGGCTAGATGCCATAATATTAGTTATTTTTGATGTCGAGTTTCAAGCCAGTTTTGGGACTCTTTTTCACCCTCATCATGAGGCTCGTTAGTTCCTCTTCACTTTTTGCCATTAGAATGGTATCATCCGCATATCTGAGGTCCTTGATATTTCTCCTGGTAATCTTAATTCCTTCGCTGAATCACAAGCTGGGTTGCTGGCATTTCACATGATGTACTCTGCATATAAGTTAAATAACCAGGGTGACAATATGTAGTTTTGTCATACTCCTTCCTCAATTTTGAACCAGTCAACTATTCCATATCTGGTTCTAACTCTTGCTTCTTAATGCACATACCAATTTCTCAGAAGACAGGTAAGGTGGTCTTGTACTCCCATCTGTTTAAGAATTTTCCACAGGTTGTTATGATTCACATAGTCAAAGGCTTTAGCCTAGATAATGAAGCAGCAGCAGATGTTTTTCTGGAACTCCTTTGCTTTCTGCATGATCCAATGAATGTTGGCAATTTGATCTGTGGTTCCTCTGCCTCTTCGAAACCCAGCTTGTACATCTGAGAGTTCTTGGTTCACATACTGCTGAATCCTAGCCTGAAGGATTTTAAGCATAACCTTGCTAGCATGTGAAGTAAGTGCAATTGTATGGTAGGTTGAACATTCTTTGGCATTGCCCTTCGGGATTGGAATGAAAACTGACCTTTTCCAGTCCTGTGGCCACTGCTGAGTTTTCCAAATTTGCTGGCATATTGAGTGCAGCACTTTAATAGCACCATCTCTTAGGATTTGAAATAGCTCAGCTGGAATTCCATCACCTCCACTAGATTTGCTCACAGAAATGCTTCTTAAGGCCTACTTGACTTCACACTCCACAATATATGGCTCTAGGTGAGTGACCACACTATTGTGGTTATGTGGGTCATTAAGACCTTTTTTGGTATAGTTCTGTATATTCTTGCCACCTCTTCTTAATGTCTACTGCTTCTAGTAGGTCTTACCTTTTCTGTCCTTTATCATTCCCATCCTTGCATAAAATGTTCCCTGATATCTCCAATTTTCTTGAAAGGATCTCTAGTCTTTCCCATTCTATTATTTTCCTCTATCTCTTTGCATTGTTCATTTGAGAAGGCCTTTTTATCTCCCTTGCTCTTCTCTGGAAGTCTGAATTCATTTGAGTATATCTTTCCCTTTCTCCCTGCCTTTTTTTCCTCTTCTTTCCTTAGCTATTTGTAAAACCTCCTCAAACCAGTTTGCCTTTTTGCATTTCTTTTTTTGTGGGATGGTTTTGGTCACTACCAATGTGGGAGACCTGGATTTGATCCCTGAGTTGGGAAGATCCCCTGCAGAAAGGAATGGCTACCCAATCCGGTATTCTGGCCTGGAGAATTCCAAGGACTGTGTAGTCCATTGGGTCGCAAAAAGTCAGACACGACTGAGTGACTTTCACTTTCAGCTTTCTTGTACAATGTTACAAACTTCCATCCATATTTCTTCAGGCACTCTGTCTACCAGATCTAATCCCTTGAATCTATTAGTCACCTCCAGTGTATAATCATAGGGAATTGACCTAATAATAGGTCATACTTGAATGGCCTAGTGGTTTTCCATGTGCTCACTCAGTCATGTATGACTATTTGTGACCTTGTGGACTGTAGACTACCTGGCTCCTCTGTCCATGGGATTATCCAGGCAAGAATATTGGAGTGAGTTGCCATTTCCTCCCAGGCAAGAATATTGGAGTGAGTTGCCATTTCCTCATCCAAGGGATTTTCCCAACCCAGGGATCAAACCCATGTCTGCTGTGTCTCCTACATTGGCAGGCAGATTCTTTACCACTGAGCCACCTGAGAAGCCCAGTGATTCTCCCTGCTTTCTTCAATTTCAGCCTGAATTTTGCAATAAGGAATTCATGATATGAGCCTCAGTCATCTCCTGGTCTTGTTTTTACTGATTGTAGAGAGCTTCTCAGGCTTCCAGTGCAAAGAACATAATCAACCTGATTTCAGTATTGACCACGTGGTTATGTACATATGCAGAGTCATCTCTTAGGTTGTGGGAAATGAGTGTTTGCTATGACCAGTGTGTTATTTGACAAAACTTTGTTAGCCTTTGCCCTGTTTCAATTTGTACTCCAAGGCCAAACTTGCCTGTTATTCCAGGTGTCTCTTGACTACCTACTTTTGCATTCCAATTCCCTATGACAAAAATTACATCTTTTTGAGGAGGGGGGCGGTTGTTAACTCTAGAAGGTGTTGTATGTCTTCATAGAACTGGTCAACTTTAGCCTCTTTGGCATCAGTGGTTGCGGCATAGACTTGGATTACTGTGATGTTGAGTGGTTTGCCTTGGAAAAAAAATAGATCATTCTGTCATTTTTGGGGTTGTACCCAAGTACTGCATTTCAGACTCTCTCATTGACTGTGAGAACTTCTCCATCTCTTCTAAGGGATTCTTGCACACAGTAATAGATATAATGGGCATCTGAATTAAATTCACCCATTCCTGTCCCTTTTAGTTCACTTGTTCTTAAAATGTCAAACCAAAGCTTTTCTTACCCAAGGTGTCTAGATTTTGATAGACAGCTTTGTCCATTTAACAGTTTACCTTGAAGATATTTCCATTTTAGTATATAGATAATCTGCTCATTTCTATCTTGAGTTATGGAGTCAATTATTCAGTCAGTCCCATTGTGACAAACACTGGGGTTGTTTCAGATACTTTGTTACTCCTAGAAAAGCTGCAATGAATAAGCTTGAACCTATTTCATTTTACACTTCAGAGAGTATCTCTGTAGACAAACTCCCTGAAGTGGAATTGTAGAATGAACATTTTTCTTCTGTATACTTTTCTTGATTTGTTGTTGTTGTATAGCTGCTAAATTGTGCCTGACTCTTTTTCAACCCATGGACTGTAGCCTACCAGGCCCATCTTCCTGGGTTCTTCTCTCATTGCAACAAAAATTTGGAGCAATGGGCTAAACGGTGTAAAACAACTGACAAGTTACAGCTTAGTTCAGCTCAAGCAGACAGAGCTTTTATTAGACACTCTAATGACATGAGAGCAGGCCCACCCCAAAGGAATCCTCCTCATTCTTCCTGTTGATCCCTCTTGGCTTCCTCCTTTCATACTTCCAGTCTTCTCCTTTTGGTTATAGCCTGTGTAAAGTAGCGCTTGTACTCACCTCCAATCAATGAAAGGGATGCAAATGGACATATGCTATATAACAGTAGACTATGCTGTTTATCGGAGAAGGCAATGGCAACCCACTCCAGTGCTCTTGCCTGGAGAATCCCATGGACAGAGGAGCCTGGTAGGCTGCGGTCCATGGGGTTGCTAAGAGTCGGATACGACTGAGCGTCTTCACTTTCACTTTTCATTTTCATGCATTGGAGAAGGAAATGGCAACCCACTCCAGTGTTCTTGCCTGGAGAATCCCAGGGACGGGGGAGCCTGGTGGGCTGCCGCCTACGGGGTCGCACAGAGTCGGACACGACTGAAGCGACTTAGCAGCAGCAGCCGCATGCCGTTTATGTCGTCCCATAATTCAGTCTGTTTTAATTAGATGTAGAATATTCATGCTCCCTTACTGGGCTCCTAACTGCCTAAGGTTACTTGGAGAAGCCCTTGTGGTCATTTTGTGGTGCCTAGGACTCTTGAGAGTCCCTTGGACTGCAAGGACATCCAACCAGTCCTTTCTAAAGGAGATCAGCCCTGGGTGTTCTTTGGAAGGAATGATGCTAAAGCTGAAACTCCAGTACTTTGGCCACCTCATGTGAAGAGTTGACTCATTGGAAAAGACTCTGATGCTGGGAGGGATTGGGGGCGGGAGGAGAAAGGGAGGACAGAGGATGAGATGGCTGGATGGCATCACCGACTCGATGGACATGAGTTTGAGTGAACTCCGGGAGTTGGTGATGGACAGGGAGGCCTGGTGTGCTGCAATTCATGGGGTCGCGAAGAGTCGGACACGACTGAGCAACTGAACTGAACTGAACTGAGGACACATATGCAGAAGTTGAAAATCTCTGTGTTTATTTTGCAGCCTATGCATGAGCTCTCCTGGGTGTGTCTAAGATGGAGTTCAGAGATCAGCTTGCATCCCTTTCAGCCAGGCCTCCCCTTGTTGCTTTTGTCTAACTTCCTGCCTAATAGATACATGTATACTTGAGGCTAAGTCCCTTGGTTGTTCACCTGAAACTACCACAACATTTTTAATCGGCTGTACCCAAATAGAAAATAAAAAGTTTAAAGTTTGATTTTTTAAAAAAGGCTTTTTTACTCCAAGATAAAAAAAATTATTTTTTGTTTATTTCTTGCTCTTTTATAATTCCATTGCTGTACATTTGTATCTTTTTTGATTTGGATTTTATTCTGGTATGGTAAGCTATAAATTCAATTTTATATTTTTTCAGATGGCTGTTTCTGTCCCAGTACCATTTATTAAATAGTCCATCTTTCTTCGCAGTGACTTGAGATGCTACCTTTATCAGATATCACTTCTGAAAATAATCTGAGTGTATTTCTGAATGTTCTATTTCATTGATCTGTCTATTCATGCATCCGTGACACACTGCTTTGTTGATTGAGGCTTTTAAATATGTTTTCTTATTTCGATAGGTCTAGTAGCACCCTTACTATTACTCTTTGCCCTCAATGTTTTCTTGGCAAATATTCTTTTATTTTTTGGCTTGAAGGATCTTAGTTCCCCAGTCAGGAACTGAGCCTGGGTCTTGGGCAATGAAAGCTGACTCCTAACTGCCAGGGAATTCTCCAGATACTCTTGCTTTTGATTTTTCTTGTTGATCTTTTCATGTGTAAATCAGAATCACTTTACCTAATTAAAAGTAATTATTGGTGTTTGATAGGAATTGTATTAAATTCATAAATTTAGAAAAATTATCCAAGAATAATATGTTTTTCTCCATGTATTTAAGAGATTTTTTGGTGTGATTTGATGGGTATTTTAAATTTTATTCATATAGACCTTTCACAACTATTATGCAAGTTTTATTTCTGGGTATTACTGTTATTTTTATATATTGTTTCATTTTGTCTATAAGTAATCAACATTGTATAAAATGGATCTTCTCTTCCATCATATTTTCTAATTCATTGTTAATTTAGATACCTTATATTTTTTTCTCATTTTGATAATCACTGGTTGCTCTTATTGTTAGTATAGTTTTTTAGATGATTCCACTTGCTTCAGATCTGATGTTTAAGTGAGAAATAAACTTCTCTATTGTGTAAAAACACTTGAGATCTGGGGCTTGTTACTGCAGCATTTCCTAGCTATCCTGACAGATACAAGTGGTTTAAAAAAATAGACTCAATACACAAACATATTAATGCTACTGCTGCTAAGTCACTTCAGTCGTGTCCGACTCTGTGTGATCCCACAGATGGCAGCCACCAGGGTCCCCCATCCCTGGGATTCTCCAGGCAAGAACACTGGAGTGGGTTGCCATTTCCTTCTCCAATGCATGAAAGTGAAAAGTGAAAAGTGAAAGGGAAGTCGCTCAGTCATGTCCGACTTTTAGCGACCCCATGGACTGCAGCCTACCAGGCGCCTCCATCCATGGGATTTTCCAGGCAAAGTACTGGAGTAGGGTGCCATTGCCTTCTCCGCAAATATATTAATATTAGGGTTAAATTCTGTGCAGACAGTGGTATGCAAGCAGGAGTTTAAGAAGAAAAAGCACAATGGAATTCTGTACGGTTACAGAACTTATTTATGTATTTCTAAATTTTTATCGTTGGCTTATTGGGTCTTCCTTAAACTGCAAGGGCTTTCTCTAGTTTCCCTGAGCAACGGCTACTCTTCCTTAGGGTACATGGGCTTCTCATTGCAGTGGCTTCTCTTAAGGTGGAGCATAGGATCTAGGGCCGGCAGGCTCAGTAGTTGTGCTACTCTGGCTTAGTTGCTCTTCTGCATGTGGGATTTTCCTAGATCAGGGATCTAACTGCATCCCTTTCATCAGCGGGTCAATTCTTAACCATTAAACCACCAGGAAAGCCCTTTATTCATGTACTTTTAAAATGGAAACTAAAGAAATGGCAACCCATTCCAGTGTTCTTGCCTGGAAAATTTCGTGGATGGAGGAGCCTGGTGGGCTACCGTCCATGGGGTCGCAAAGAGTAGGACACGACTGAGCGACTTCACTTTAGCTTTTCAGTGGGACTCAAATCACCAGTGTCTATATTAAAACGGTTAAGAGTAACATCTAGTTGTATTTAAAACCACCCACCATCTTCTATAGTGTGACAAAAATCAAGTCCTTTGCAACTATTTTAGTGAATGTGGCTCAGTCATGTCCAGTTGTTTGCGACCCTATGGACTATACAGTTCATGGCATTCTCTGGGCCGGAATACTGGAGTAGCCTTTCCCTTCTCCAAGGCAGTTTTCCAACCCAGGGATTGAACCCAGGTCTCCCACATTGCAGGCTGATTCTTTACCAACTGTGACACAAGGGAAGCACAAGAATACTGGAGTGGGTAGCATTTTAACGTGCACTTATATCTTTGAAATGCGAACCAGTAGTAGATGTTCTCGGCTTGGTCAGGGAAAGATAAGACTGCCTGGACCCTCCCAGCTGAGCAGAGACCACAGGATTCCTCCACCTTTCTCCAAGGCAGAACCATTGGCTCTCACATCACGCGGGGAACCTGTGGGCCCTAGTAATGTTACAGAAATAGTTGAGAGCAGCTCTGGGAAAGTGCAAACCCCAAAGTCCCCCTTTTAAGAGTAAGTGCCCTTAAGTCAGACGTTCGGGTTTCAACCTGGTCGGCTTCCAAGAAATTGTCTGCTCTCGAAGGGACTTATCAGCCTCTTCGTGCCTTAACTGCTTCATTTGTAAAACGACTTTATTGTATTAAGTGACTTAATGAATGCAGAGCACTCAGAACGGCGAACGCGAAGAACGCCGAGCGCGCGAGCTTGGAAGGTCCCAGCGCCCGGGCCCTGGCCGTTAAGCCAACAGCCGACCACACAGGCCTGGGGACCGGAGCCTGGCATTGGGGAAGAGCGCGCCCCCGCCGCCGCGCCTGCATTTACACAAGGGTTCCTGTAGTGCGGGGCTATTTAAAAACACGAAATCGAATACATTTTTTTTCCCGTAAGAAGTTAATAATTATGTTCCACTATAATTATGTTCCATTGTGCCCTTTCCATACCATGAGCGTAGGAGCCCAAAGATGGCGTAAGGAAAAATATTCCACATGAGCGTTTATTCGAATGAGTCAACAGACATCCTCCGGGCGCCGTTTGACTTCTGTTTGAACCCCCCAACCCCGCCCTCCCCGCCCTGTACGCTCCAGACGCAGAGACCACAGAAATTCGGCCCGACGATCTCTGTACGCAACAGCTCCGGGAAGCCTCCCGGTCCCGTCGCCTCTCGGACGTCGGCGGGAGCGCGCACGCCGACCGGGAGCCCGGAAGGCGCCGGCGGGTCACGTGTCTGCGCGCCCCCGCCAAGGCGGGCTCCAGGCGGAAGTGAGGTTTGGGTTAGGCGGCAGCGCAGCGTCGGCGAGGAGCGCGGGCTGCGGAGAGGCGGGCCGGGCAGAGCGGGGCGAGCGGGAGCGCAGGCCGGGTAAGCGGCGGTGGCGGCGACCCGGGCCTCGCGGCTCAGCCCCGCAACGGAGCAGACCTGCGCAGCGCGCGCCTCTCACCGAGCCCGACCGCTGAGCCCGCCCTGGACCGGCGAGCTCTGATCACTGAGGCCCAGTCTGCCCTCGCGGCGCGGTGAGTGCGGGCGGGGCGGGCGGCGGACTTGGCGGCGGCGTGCGCGGCCGGAAGTGCGGCGCTTTGTGCGGCCGATTTGGGCGGTGCCAAGGTCGGGCCCGCGGCGGCGCTTTGTCCCGCGGGGCCAGGCGGGCCGGTGCTGCCCGAGGGAGGCGGGGCTGGACTGCGGGGCGCCCGGGCAGGTGCGGCGTGGGCGGCGGGGAAGCCGCCCCCGGGCCGGCGAGAGCGGCGTTTGTTGCACAACAGTGTTCTCTGGGTCTTTTTTTTTAAGGTTCAGGTGATCAGATCAGGGAAATGCAAAAAATGGGGAAGCAATGGGGTGGTGTTTCTGTTCGTAGGATTTTCATCGTTTCCAGTGTGTAAACTATCCACTTTTCTCACAAAGTAAACATTATTCCATTTGCCTGGCAGAAGCCTTAGCTTGAAAGGCTTTCAATGTTTTAACCAGAAAGGACGTATCATGGCCCAGCCTTGGTCAACTTTGAAAGAGAGGTGCGCCGTTACAGCGTCCACGAATAGGGTCTTCCTCACTTATAGTGTATATAAGCGTGCATCTGATGGGTTGTATGAGTTAATGCTTCATTAAAGTCATACATAAAAGTATTTTGGAGTGTTTTGCCAAGCAGGACTTTCTTGAAATGAAAAGGTTTGTCTCCTTCCCCCTCCTTAAATTTTCAAGTCACCCTTGTGTAATTTTTTAAGATTATTTTCTCAAATGGTATATGAAGAACTTGGCAATAATAGTAGGGACGCATTTTAGAACTTGGGTTAAGTAACCAAGGATTGGGTTATTTTTGCTTTGACAGGAAAGAATTAGGCTAATTGTTCTGTTGTTGAAGGTACTATGGTGCACATTGTGAAGTTTTTTTTGTTTCTTTTGGGGTTTATAGAGTGGGCTTGCTTTAGTATGTGTTTGCATAATTACTTCCGTTTAGTCGTATTTGTGACTAAATGGACAAGCTGAGGTGTGCCAACAAAGGTGCTTCTAGTCAAAGCTGTTTTTCCAATAATTGTGTATGGATGTGAGAGTTGGACTGTGATGAAAGTTGAGCGCCGAAGAATTGATGCTTTTGAACTGTGATGTTGGAGAAGAGTCTTGAGAGTTCCTTGGAGTGCAAGGAGATCCAACCAGTCCATCCTAAAGGAGATCAGTCCTGGGTGTTCATTGGAAGGACTGACGTTGAAGCTGAAACTCCAATACATTGGCCACCTGATGTGAAGAACATTGGAAAAGACCCTGATCCTAGGCAAGACTGAAGGCGGGAGGAGAAGGGGACTACAGAGGATGAGATGGTTGGATGGCATCACGGACAGGATGGGCATGAGTTTGAGCAAGCTTTGGGAGTTGGCCATGGACAGGGAAGCCTGGCTTACTGCAGCCCATGGGGTCGCAAAGAATTGGACACGACTGAGCAACTGAACTGAAGGTATGGTAGAGGTCCCTGCAGGCTTTAAGAGTTGGAAACTGCGGCCTTCCTCTAGGTTCTGTGTAGCAGTCACTCTAGACACATGGAGCAGGTAGCATCCCCTCTTCCTGCCTTCTGCTCTTCAGAATAGTGGAAGGATCCTACAAGCCAGATGGGCGGAGGAAGCTGCTGTTGGTATTACTGCCCTTGCCCTCTTATCCAGGCCTGATAGATTTGTTAGATTTTTACTTAGTATTCTACTCTACAGCTGCCATTCAATTCATTTCTGTTTTAAGGCTAGACAGAATTGTGATGTCAAAATTATTTGAATTTTCAAACGAGAAAATGAGTGTAATGCCACAGAGGTAGAGGATTAGAATTGGGAAAAACAAGCTTAAGTGCGTATAAAGAATATTATTTTAAGTTTTATTTTATAGGTTCTGTAGCTTAAAGGCAAATTTTTGCCTCCCAAACTTGTCTTATTTAAACAGCTTCTTTTCACTGATCAATTGAGAGCAATTTTAAAACAACAGCACACCAGCCTAATAGAGGTATGGTTACTTTTCTTATGCCTGGGTTCCACTTTATGTCTCTATCTTTGAAGTTCTGTGCAGAAATATGTGAATGTCTCCCAATAGATTGGAAACCTTGATAGTGAAGCTCGAGTTTGGAGGCGTTCAGAGTCTATCTTATGTGCTCTTCTTGATGTTATCAGGTGTTACCCAGACTTTCCAGTGCTGATTGTGTTGTTCGGGTTTTATCTTGTGTATTGCTGTCTGAGAGAGAGACTTTAAGCCCCTTAACCTTAGTTTTCTTGGTATGAAGAAAAATAATATACAAGGCCTCTACAGTCCACAGGGTAGCAAAGAGTCGGACACAACTGAGTGACTTCACTTTCTTTTTTTCTTTTGTAAAGTTTTAGAATTACTGTTTTGTGTGGGAACTTTGTTTAGGTCATGGTATATTTTGAGACTAGAGAAACTAGTACAGTGATGGATGTTAAATATACTTTCCCTCCGAGGATTATTAGATTTCAAGTTGAGAAATTTTTGCTGTAATCTTTTTTAAACCCTAATCTGCTGCTACCAAGTCACTTCAGTCGTGTCCGACTCTGTGTGACCTCATAGATGGCAGCCCACCAGGCCCCCGTTCCTGGGATTCTCCAGGCAAGAACACTGGAGTGGGTTGCCATTTCCTTCTCCAATGCAGGAAAATGAAAAGTGAAAGTGAAGTCGCTCAGTCGTGTCCGGCTCCTAGCGACCCCATGGACTGCAGCCTACCAGGCTCCTCTGTCCATGGGATTTTCCAGGCAAGAGTACTGGAGTGGGTTGCCATTGCCTTCTCTGAAACCCTAATCTGAGACTTAACTATTTTGCTGCAGGTGTCAAACCACCCATAGGAATTCTGACATTTTCATCATTACAAATGAGAAACTTAAAAAAAAAAAAAGTGATAACTAGCTTCTCTGGTGGTTCAGAGGGTAAAGCGTCTGCCTGCAATGTGGGAGACCGGCATTTGATCCCTGGGTCAGGAATATCCCCTGGAGAAGGAAATGGCAATCCACTTCAGTATTCTTGCCTGGAGAATCCCATGGACGGAGGAGCCTGGTAGGCTATAGTTCATGGGGTCGCAAAGAGTTGAACAGGACCGAGCGACTTCCCTTTCTTTCTTTCTCTCTCTCTCTCTCTCTCTCTGTCTCTGTCTCTGTCTCTCTGTCTCTCTCGCCTTGAAATTGGGATTCTTGGCCCATACCAAATCAGACTGGCAAATCCGTGGTTTCTGGGTGACAGTAGGCACTAGAATCCCAGGCAGAGTGGTGATGGTGGTTTTTTACTTTTAACTTTTCATTACTTAAAAAGTATGCAAATACAACATACAGCCATATACCCAACATATCAATCCCATTATATAGCATGCTCAGGGCTGGTGTACTGGGATGACCTTGAGAGATGGGATGGCAGGGGAAGGTGGGAGGGAGGGTCGGGATGGGGAACACATGTACACCCATGGCTGATTCATGTGAATGTATGGTAGAACCACCACAATATTGTAATTCAGTTCAGTTCAGTTCAGTCGCTCAGTCGTGTCCGACTCTTTGCAACCCCATGAATCGCAGCACGCCAGGCCTCCCTGTCCATCACCAACTCCCGGAGTTCACTCAGACTCACGTCCATTGAGTCAGTGATGCCATCCAGCCATCTTATCCTCTGTCGTCCCCTTCTCCTCCTGCCCCCTATCCCTCCCAGCATCAGAGTCTTTTCCAATGAGTATATTGTAATTAGCCTCCAATTAAAATAAAAAAATGTTTTAGATTACAGACATCGTGTCATTTTTACCCTTGAGTAGTTTAATATGTACTTCTAAAAATCAATGCATCTTTACATAACAAAATGCTATTCTCACATAGAAGAAAATTAATGATTGTTTAATGCCATTTGATATCTAACCCGTTGGTTTGTACCCCTCAATCCTTAAAATACCTTTTTATAATTTTTTCCATCTTAAAACCAGGATTCAAACAAAAACCTCCTGTGGCCTTTATTAAATCTATGTTAATCTAGAACCATCCTTCTCCCTACTCTCCGCCTTTTCCCAGACCCCTTGCCCTCTAGATTCCCTCCTTTTGGCTTTGTCTGATTGCTTTATGGTGTTCAGTATTTTTCTCTAATTCCTGCCTTTTTCTGTCACCTGGGAGGTAGATGTGTAGGGTACACTGGATTCAGATTTTAGTATTTTTGTAGCAGTACACCTCAGATGATGCAGAGTGATTCCATCGTATGAGGATGCATGTAGAAAGTAGCTTGGGGGGCTTCCCTGGTGGCTTAGTGGTAAAGAATTCACCAGCCAATGCAGGAGACATGGATTCAATCTGTAATCTAAGAAGATCCCACTTGCCTGTGTGCCACAATTATTGAGCCTGTGCTCTAGAGCCCAGGAGTGGCAGCTATGAAGCCCACACACTCTAGATCCTGTGCTCTGTAATAAGAGGCTGCCAAATGAGAAGCCAGAGCAGCAACTGGAGAGTAGCCACCTCCCAGCACAACTAAAGGAAAGCTCGAGCAGCAGTGAAGACCCAGCACAGCCAAAATAAATAAAAATTTAAAAAAATAAGTAGTTTGCTCTTAGTGATGTTAAGATTGGTCAGTGGGTTCAGCATTCATGTCCACTAATCAATAAACTGAGCACAATTGTATGGTAGTTTGAACATTCTTTGACGTTGGAGTGAAAACTGTCCATTTCCACTCCTGTGGCCACTGCTGAGTTTTCCAAATTTGCTGGCATATTGCGTGCAGCATTTTAACAGCATCATCTTTTAGGATTTGAAATAACTCCGCTGGAATTCCATCACCTCCACTAATTATTTGTAGTAATGCTTCCTAAGGCCCACTTGACTTCACACTCCATGATGTTTGGCTCTTGGAGAGTGCCATCGTGGTTATGTGTGTCATTAAGACCTTTTTTTCGTACAGTTCTTCTATGTACTCTTGCCACCTTTTTTTAATCTCTTTGTCCTTTGTTAGGTCCTTAACATTTCTGTCCTTTATAGTGTCCATCCTTGCATGAAATGTTCCCTTAATATCTATCATTTTCTTGACGTCATCTCTAGTCTTTCCCATTCTATCTTTTTTCTCTATTTGCACTGTTCACTAAGAAGGCCCAAGTTTAGAAAAGGCAGAGGAACCAGAGATCAAATTGCCAACATTCATTGGATCATAGAGAAAGCAAGGGAATTCCAGGAAAACATCTACTTTTGCTTCATTGACAGTGCTAAAGACCCACTTTGACGGTGTGAGTCACAACAGATTGTGGAAAATTCTTAAAGAGATGGGAATATCAGACCACCTTACCAGTCTCCTAAGAAATCTGTGTGGATCAAGAAGCAACATTTAGAACCAGACATGGAACAACAGACTGGTTCAAAATTGGGAAAGGAGTATGTCAAGGCTGTGATATTGTCATCCTGCTTATTTGATTTCTGTGCAGAGTACATTATTTGAAGTGCTGGCTTGGATGAAGCACAAGCTGGAATCAAGATTGCTGGGAGAAATGTCAACAACTGCAGATATGCAGATGATATTGCCCTAATGGCAGGAAGTGAAGAGAAACTAAAGAGCTTCTTGATGAGGGTGAAAGAAGAGAATGAAAAGGCTGGCTTAAAAGTCAACATTAAAAAAAACTAAGATTGTGGCATCTGGTCCCATCATGTCATGTCAAATAGAAGGGGAAAGGATAAGCAGTGACAGATTTTACTTTCTTAGGCTCCAGAATCACTGCAGACAGTGACTGCAGCCATGAATGTAAAAGACGCTTCCTCTTTGGAAGGAAGCTAAGACAAACCTAGACAGAGTATTAAAAAGCAGAGATATCAGTTTGCCACAAAGGTCTGTATAGTCAAAGCTATGGTTTTTCCAGTAGTCATGTATGGATGTGAGAGTTGGACCATAAAGAAGGCTGAGTGCCAGAGAATTGATGCTTTCGAATTGTGGTGCTGGAGAAGACTCTTGAGAGTCCCTTGGACTGCAAGGCTATGAGACCAGTCAATCCTAAAGAAACTCCACCCTGAATATTCATTGGAAGAATTTTAGCTGAAGCTCCAGTACGTCGTTGGCCATCTGATGCTAAGAGCTGACTCATTGAAAAAGACCCTGATGCGGGGACAGATTGAAGGCAAAAGTAACTTGAGAAGCTGTTACGTTGTTCATAGACCTTGTGCAAACCTTTTTGTTGAAGTGGGAACTGCAGCTTTTTCTTTCATTAATCCTGTTATTTTTTTTTACCTGTAAGTTTTAATTATAACTTCTTAATCACTTTAGGAAGTAGTTATTAGTCTCTTGGGAAGCATAAATGCTTTTAGGAACTTCTGGGTAGTTTGGACGTATGGTATTTAGAATTCAAGTGTAATTCTGTACATTTTTTTAGTGGCAAACGTAGAGTAAGATTTTATTAGTGGTTTAGACTGTAAGATTGTGTAAGGAAAGCCTTTGGTATTCAGTGCTTTGAGTTGTCTACAGTTCTTGGCTGTAACGAATAATTTTGTTACAAACATTCAGGTACAAATTTTTGTGTGGATATGTGTTTTCACTTCTCTTGGGTGTATACCTAGCAGTGGAGTTGCCAGGTCAAATGGTAACTCCTGTCTTTAACTGCTATGCTGTTCCTCAGCTTCATTGCCTACCAGATGACATCTCCTGCGCAGCCGCACAGTTAAGGGTCTCCATGTGATAGCTCCAACCTAATTTGTGTCTCTGTAATCATCTTCGTGATTCACATGTAGCCCAAGCTCCAAACAAGCCCAGTAGCAAAGTGTCCCTAAAGTGCATCTTGCATTTTCTAATTTTTGTGTCTTTTCAAGATCCTACCTGTTGAGAGCTTATACCACCTGTGTAATCCAAGTTATTCCTGACCATTCCTCTCCTCCTGCATTAAATTTTTGCTCTTCCCACTCAACCCTCACAACACTTTATTCCTTTATGGCCCTTAACACTCTGACCCCGAGTCATCCATTGTTTATGTCTTCTGACTTGCAGACCTGCCTGTCGAGTACAGTACCCACCACCTACATGTCCCTATTCAGAGTTCAGCTAACGTGTAGGTCCTTGGTCTAGCCACATTTCAGGTGTTCAGGTAGTGACTACTGTATGTGGACAGAGCAGATGTACATTTTCATCTTCACAGAAAGTTCTCTGGGGCAGCACTTTTCTAGATGGTAAACTCAGAACAGGGACTGTGACTTGTCTCCCCCCCCCCCCCCCCCCCCGTGGCCTTTGTGTAGTGCTTTACTTATTCAATTAAGAAAATGAAATTAGATCCTGGCACAGAATAGAGAAATAGAGTATTGAAAAGTATTCACCTCTCTAGAAATGATAGTTGAACCAGAGAAGTAGATGAAATATATGAAAAAATCTCTACATTTTATGTTGTAGATCCGCCAAGAATGGGTTAAAAGTGCAAGCTAATGCGGATTGACAAGTTACCAATTTGTTTCTTCTTAAACTGTGATGTAAAATACAGTTGGTTTTCCTCTCTACTTCTTATGCTTTGCTCTCCTTGTTTCTTTCTAATCTGTTCTGTAGATTTGCATCGTCCAGTATGGTAGCCTACAGCCAAACACGTCTATTTAAATTTAGACTGAAGTTAAATAAAAAATCAGATCCGATCCTAGCCACATTTTTCAGGTGCTCGTTGTTTACTTGTATTAATAGCTAATGGATGCTCTCTCCCAAAGATAGGGAGCATCTTCATCCTTGTTCTTTTGGACAGCTCCGATCTAGATTTCTGTCTTAGCTGTGGTTGTGGATGTCATGTCAGATTTTGTTCTGCCTTTTGGTTTGGAAGTTAAAGAAATAAGACAGTTATTTAGGTAATGAATGTCCCAATCACTGATATCTCCAATTAATTTCTACTTTAGAATTTACTGCACAGGCTAAGGATTTGACCAGGTATACTTTTGTGTGTACTGAACTGCTTGGTTGGAAATATTCTAAGTCAGTAAGCTGAGGTAGAAATTTGAAGTGGTGTGTTTTTGTATTTTGTCTCTGTAATGGAATTTGATGCCAAGAGTGTTTTGAAGTACATGTGTCTTTTAGAAAGTCAGCAGGTACTGGCACCTTTTTGTGTGTGTCATTGTCTTTGGTGCTAACAGTGGAAACAGTGTCAGACTTTATTTTTTGGGGCTCCAAAATCACTGCAGATGGTGACTGCAGCCATGAAATTAAAAGACGCTTACTCCTTGGAAGAAAAGTTATGACCAACCTAGATAGCATATTGAAAAGCAGAACATTCATTTGCCAACAAAGGTCCGTCTAGTCAAGGCTATGGTTTTTCTGTGGTCATGTGTGGATGTGAGAGTTGGACTGTAAAGAAAGCTGAGCAACGAAGAATTGATGCTTTTGAATTGTGGAGCTGGAGAAGACTCTTGCAAGTCCCTTGGACTCCAAGGAGATCCAACCAGTCCATTCTGAAGGAGATCAGCCCTGGGTGTTCTTTGGAGGGAATGATGCTAAAGCTGAAGCTCCAGTACTTTGGCTACCTCATGCGAAGAGTTGACTCATTGGAAAAGACTCTGATGCTGGGAGGGATTGGGGGCAGGAGGAGAAGGGGACGACAGAGGATGAGATGACTGGATGGCATCACTGACTCAATGGACGTGAGTTTGAGTGAACTCCGGGAGTTGGTGATGGACAGGGAGGCCTGGCGTGCTGCGATTGATGGGGTCGAAAAGAGTCAGACACGACTGAGCAACTGAACTGAACCTAGCTAGTGGAATATCAGTTCCTCAGCCGGGGATTGAACCTGGGTCGTGGCAGTGAAAGCCCAGAATTCTAATGGCGAGGTCACCAGAGAACTGCCTGTTTTTCTTTTAAAATAGACTTAATTTTTTTAGAGCAGTTTTCGGGTCAGAGCAAAATTGAGCAGAAAGTGCAGAGTTTCCATATGCCTGTTGCCCCCTCCCCCATTGCTGTTTTTATTTTTAAATTTAAGATCCCTTTAATCCTTACTACCAAGTCAGTCAGTGATTGACGTACTGGATAAGGAATACTGAATAGTCTTAAATAAGCTCACACTTTCAGAATGCATTGGGTGATAAAATTCAGAGGAAGGGATAAAACCATGGTTGTAGCTGTGCAAATTCTTGAACTTGTCAGGCAAAGAAGATTGTGAATTATAGAACATTGATTTGGTTAGTACAGTTGCTGTAGCTAGTTTGTCTCTTTTAGGAAATACACATATATTTTATTTATTTTTAGGAAGTATATAATTTAATGTGTTGTTTCAGAAATAGAGAAAGGTGCAAAAAGAACATTAAACCGCTCCATCTAGAGGCAGTCACGGTTCATGCTTTATTCTCCTCCCTGATAGTTTTCTGTCTGAGCTGGAGGTGCGCATGCCCAGTGTGTAGGTGCACATTTGGGATCACACTGCATTACAGTATTGTACTGCCTCCCCTTTTACCCCAATTATCATTGTAGCATCCTGTGTTTTTAATCATTTATAAGAAAAAAGCAGCTGCATGGTATTTCATGCTCTGGATAGATCTGGTTAAGACTGTTCTCTGTAATAAGGACATTTAGATTATTTATAGTTTTTTTTTTTAACTGTTTTGAAAAACAGGGGCACGGAGAACACTTTTTTCCCTTAGCGTCTGATGGACTCAGGAGAGTTATAAAGCAAAGCATACAGTGTCCTGGTGGGTACCCGTTAGGGCTTTGGCATTCCTTTTCTGTGCTCTGTTGGTTAGCAGCAGCATGGAGTGCCTTGTTTCTACATTTCAGAATAGATTAGAGAAAGGCCTCTTGCTACCTGCTTGTTTGAGACTGATGATGGAGAAAAACCTGAGAACAAAAATGCTTGGCTAAATCATTTTTTTTCCCTTTTTAGTTCTTGAAATCATGAATCCTGTTTATAGCCCGGGTTCTTCTGGGGTACCCTATGCAAATGCCAAAGGAATTGGTTATCCAGGTAAGCATGTAAAATTTTGTTTCCATTATTAAACTTTGAATACATGGTCCATTTCTATGTCATTAAGAATGCTTTTGATGGACAGACCCAGCTCAAGTGGCTTAGATAAGGAAGAAAATGTGTCAGCTCATGGAATTGAAAAATCAGGAGCTTGGGCTGGCTTTGGTTGGAGCTGATCTGGTGGTTCCAAGGGTAGGGACTAGGTCTGGTTTCTTTACTTCCTGTGCTCAGCTTCACTTCCTCAGTGTTGTCGCAGTGTGGGACACAGGTCACACTTCCCGTTGTGGTTGTGTGGTGCTCAGCCCCTCCCTTGGCTGTGAGTCTCTTCATCTGGCTTTATAGGAAGGCCCCGTGGGACTTCTTGTTCTCTTCATGCCAGCACCCTGGATCAGGAAGGGGAGTCCACTGATGAATTTATGCTTGAGCCACATTCTCCACCTTAATGAAGCCTGCTAGTCAAACATGGGCTGAAATAGGGTGAAGTGAAATTTGTGAGAATAGGAGTTGATGGTCAAAAATAGCAAATGGTTGCCCTAAATGAAAGGAATAGTTGTCTGTAACATTACAATTTTGGGTTTAGATAATATGGTGGGACAGATACTCTTAAAACCCTGTTGCTCAAAACCCCTGAAAAATTGAAGAAACATTTCAAAAATGTTTAACTGAACTTTTGCAAGAAAGCCATTTCTACAGCTAAATATGAAGGTGACATAAAAACCAGAGTATTTGGCCATTGAGTTGATGTGTCTACCCTAGGGGCATTTGTTCTTTGTGGGTTTTAGCAACCCTTTTGGGGACGAAATGAAGTCTCTGCTCTTGTAAGGCTGGGATTTGGAGTGGAACCCCTCATCAGTCTGATTCCTCCGGAGGGTGGTACTCCTATAAGACAGGTAAGTAAATCAGTCCATACTGGGTCCATAGAGAAGTTCATTTCAGCTTGGGCTCTGGGAAGGAAGAAGTCTTTTCTAAGAATTTGTAACCATTCAAGGATGTTTTGGGTTCTGCTTTGAATTACTTGTCCTTCCAAGGGGTCCATAAATTGAGAAACTAACAAAAAACGTAGTCTCTGGGCTGCATTACCCCTGAAGCACCTGACAGCAACGAACGCAGAACTGTGTGAAGGCCAGCGTTCCCAGTCTAGGTCGTGTGGGTGGCCCAGAGTTCTGCCTGGTAAGTCAGAGTCATTGTAAAACACCGTGCTTTGTTCATCGTGTCTGAGTCACCAGTCGTGATAGATAGCAGGAATAAAACATCAGGTACACACCACATCAAACAAGCCTGCTGATAATAATTGAAGATGCAAAAGAAAGAATCATAGCAAAAAGAACCAACTGGAACTTAAATGGAAAAAAAAAAGCATTTGAACAGAATTCCAGTTAAACCGCAGGCAAAACACTGCTAAAGGAGGGGCCAGTGTGCAGCAGAAGGAAGGGGGAAGTAGACTGGTTACGAAATAGAGGTGTTAGGATGAGAAGTTCTGAGGAGAATTAAAAGCTCCAGAAGGACTAAGTAGAGAGACTAGAAGGAAAATAGTGACAGGATTTTCTAGAATTGGTAAAAAATAATTTAGTGGTGAGACCTCCTGTCTTTAATGTATTTGCACTAGTTTAAGCAGAGTTCCAGGTAGTCTACTGAAGAGAATCCTGTGTAGCTCTGAAATCAGGAAATAGGTTAAACTTGATGGTGTTAGCATTACCTGATAGACTATGTAATGAAATATTGGTTGCCTGTCATATACCAGGTCTGTGTACTTTTTAGGGTTTTTTGTTTTTGGTCTTTAAAAGGAAATTTCTAAAACTTTAAGTCTTTAAAATTTTTAATTGATCTTTATTTTATTCATTTCTTTATACCTTGGAGAAGGCAATGGCAACCCACTCCAGTACTCTTGCCTGGAGAATCCCATGGATGGAGGAGCCTGGTGGGCTGCAGTCCATGGGGTCTCGAAGAGTCAGACACGACTGAGCGACTTCCTTTCACTTTTCACTTTCACGCATTGGAGAAGGAAATGGCAACCCACTCCAGTGTTCTTGCCTGGAGAATTCCAGGGACGGGGGAGCCTGGTGGGCTGCCGTCTATGGGGTCGCACAGAGTCGGACACGACTGAAGTGACTTAGTAGTTATACCAATCTCTTGCCTTGCTTTTAGTATTTTGGTCTCCTTGACTTTGATAAAACTCTCTGATCAGCAAAAGTTCAGTATAGAAACTTGTAACCATTCTAGGTATTTTGAATGGAAATTGGAGTTAAACAGCGAAATAAAGTGCCTACAGGATTTTAAGGCTAGGATAACTTTAGTACCTTTATACCATTTTATGCTTACCATTCTGTACTTTAATACAAGCAGATGGAGAAGCTTGTCCATAATTTTCTAAAATTTACACTTAATGGGTAAAAAGGAACGTCTTCTAATTGTAGTTACATGAGAGCTGACATACAGTCATTCATACCTGTGGATTTGGGGTATCATGTCCTGGAACCTGGGATACTGAGGGATGACAATAATTGGGTTCGTATACACCATCTTACTATTGTTTTCTAATTCATAGCTCCTGTATCTGTTTTGTTCACTTTCTTTTTCTTCTTTTGGATTCACCAAATATTTTACATTAAATTTTTCTTTCTGTTAATTTTTGAAAAAATTACTATTTAGTGATGACTCTAACAATTACAACACATTTTGCCCCCTCTCTTCTTTTGTATATCAGAGTTGGACACGACTGAGCGACTGAACTGACCATGCCTTAAGCCATTACTGTTTTTATTTTGTGCAGTCAACATTAACTCACACATTATTTTCATTGCTTTCTGTATCTATGTGTTTTTTGTTTGGGATCATTTTCCTTTTACTGGGATAAATCCCTTTAGTTACCCCGCCTCCCCCACTCTTACTGCATGTCTGCTAGCAGTGAATTTTCTCTGTGAAAATGTTTTTATTTTGCTTTCATTTTTGAGCCTATTTTTGATGAGTGTACTGGTTTTCTGTGACTGCTGTGACAAATTGCTACAAGGATGGTGGCTTAAAAACCATAGAAATTGATTCTCTCACAGTTGTGGGAGCCAGAAGCCAAAATCCAGGCATGGCAGGGCCTCACACCCTGTGGAAGCTGGAGGGGAGAATCCTTTCTTGCTTCTTGAAATTTCTGGAGCTTTCAGCGTTCCTAGACGTAGATTGCTTTGTGGACACATCATCCCGGCTTCTGTTTTCATGGTTACATCATTTCCTTCTCATCTATGTTTCACAGTGTGGACACTTGGGTTTAGGCCCCCACCACCTGTAATCTATGATGAGTATCTTGAGATCCTTAACTTATGTCGACAAAGAACCTTTTCCCAAATAAGGTAACATTTATAGGTTCCAGGGATTTGATGATATTTCTTCTTAGGAGTTCCTTTTTTTTTTTGCCTGCCACACTGAGTGTACAGTTTTAGGTTGGCAGTTATTTTCTCTCAGCACTTTAAAGGTAGTTGTGTTGTCCTCTGGTTTTTGTCATTTTTGTTTCTTTGAAATTAGTATTTCCCTGCTCCCTCCTTGCTGTTAACATATCTATGTTTCTCCTGTGGAATAACAAGACGTGACTATGTTTTGTGTTTATTCTGCTTAGTGCTCACAGAGCTGTTTGACTGGCTTGATTTTTTAAAAAATGTATTTAGGTTATGTCAGGTCTTAGTTGCAGCATGTGGGATCTAGTTCCCTCACCAGGGATAGAACCTGGACCCCCTGAATGGGGAGTGCAGTCTTAGCTGCCGGACCATCAGGGAAGGGAGGAATGGGAATAAAAGAATATCTCCTCTGAAGTGAAGGTAGTTTTTCCAAAAGAGTAGGGTTTAGTCTCAATTTAAGGAGAACACTTTTAAATAGCTTGGACAGCTCAAAACTGCTATTTAGGGAACTGAAAACCAAGTAAGCCAAGAACAACATTAAAAAAAAAAATTCTGGCAAAGCAGCAAGAGGATGAAAAGTTGGGTTTGTATAGTTTTCAACACAGAGGTAAGGAAAGAGGCATCTCTTCTCAAAAGCTCTGAAAACCTATGGCATCAATGGATAGTTGGAGGGGATTGGGGTTTCTTTCTCAAAGGCTCCTAGGGCACTCACCCCTGTCTTCCCTACCCCGTTACTACATTCACCCTTTCCCCCTCCACTTCTGCACTGAAGGGGGCAGCACTTTTTTATACTTGAACCTCCAGGTACCATCTCTGCAGCCTAGATTCTCCCTGGAGCCTTGGGAGTTCTGCAAGTGGAAGCCAAACTTGCAAGACTGCCAGAGGTGTGTCGGACCTGGAAAGAGCTGGGTGTGGGTGACTGGAGCCTTAAAGCTCACGCACCAAGGGGAAGAAGGAGCACATCTTTTTAGGGAGCAGGATCAGCCTGCTCCCTACCCCTTTGGTGATCAATATTCATTTGATGAGACAGAGACCACCTCCTGACTGTCCCCCTGGACTCTGCCCTAAGAGGCCTCTGGCATCTGTGACAGTGTGGGTCCCAACCTCCTTAGTCAGCTGAGGCCAGCGCTTCAGGGGTCCCTCCAGTCCCATCTCAGACTCCTCCTCCCTGGTACTTTATCTAAGAGAGGAAGGACCACAGAGGGACTTGGCTGAATCAAGGGTTCCATGAGCCTATGGACCAGTTTTAATCCCTAGAGCCTGAGATTCAGTTAAATATTACTGAAACCTACTGTAAGGTAGATAGTCTTCCCTGTAGCCCAGATGGTAAAGAATCTGCTTGCAGTGCAGGAGACCAGCTGGGTTGGATTCCTGGGTTGGAAAGATCCTCTGGAGAAGGGAATGGCAATCCACTCCAGTATTCTTGCCTGGAGAATCCCATGGGCAGAGAAGCCTGGCGGGCTACAGTCTGTGCCACGAAGAGTTGGACATGACTGAGCGAGTAACGCTACTGCTACTACTGTAAGGTTAGGAGACTGAGTCTCAGCACTGTGGGTGCAGCCCTGGGACCTTGCACAGGGCACCCCCCTCAACTTCAGGAGGAGGGTTGCTGCAGCTCCAGGTCCTCTGCAGCTCCTGCTCCCAGATTCCCCCTGGACTTGTAGGTTACTGGTGGAGCAAGCCTGGCTGGTGGAGGGCAGGGGCAAGATGAGGGACCAAAGACTTAGACACTGTGCACAAGTCTCCTAAACAGCTGCAGCAGCTTAAAGCGAACCTGAGGTCTACTTTTCAGAGTAAGAAATACAGAGTTATTTTAAAGACCACGTTGCAGTCTCTGGATCTGTGGTCTGTTATCAGTTTATCTTTTTTTTTCTTTTTCACTCATATATGGTCCTATGCCTTACTATTTCTAGTATTTTTTTCATGGAATGTAATACATGGTGTATTAAAAAGTATAGGTGGTCCAGTTGATGTCTTCCCTCCCCATTTGAGGTATGATTGATAAGAAAAAAAATTGTATGTATTTAGTTTGTACAGCACTTTTTTTAAAGTGTATGTGATGATTTAATGTATGTATATGTTGTAAAATGACTACAATTGAGTTTCCCCAAATACCACCACACTGGGGATTAGAGTTTCTTTTTTTTTTTTTAGAGTTTCAAAAAATAAATTTTGGAGGGCACTTTGACATTCAGTCATATCATGCCCCCAGGCCAACTGTGTCCATATATTCTAATTTCTCCTTTGTTACATAAAGGGTGTTGTACACTGAGATGGAATTAGGAGTGCAGACATCACTGTGGTGGATGACACTTGTGAAGGATCTGGTGGGTGGAAGCAGCACTGGGGAGGGGGCCTCAGGACCGTGGTGCCTGTGTGCAGTGTCAGCTGGCTCGGTGAGGAGCCCTGCGGTAGCTTCGGCAGGGGAGGTCTCAGCAGGCAGAAGTGGCCGAGAGTGTGCTGCTGCTGAACGCTGTCAGCCTCCTTCCTCCTTGAGGCTGAGTAGGCTTCTGGAATAGAGGTGCAGGTGCTGGTGTTCGCTTTGCTTTGTCAACTTAGTCATTGTTCCCTGTCAGCTCACAAAGGTTTGCCTTGTTCTTTGTGTTTTATGTAGTACTGCTGCATAAGCCTGCAACTTGTGGGGTTTTCATAGTTTAATTCAACCAGTTCTTTGGATGGATATGAAGGATTTTGTTTGAAGGATTTTGCTATTCCAGTAATACTGTAGTGGATTGTGTTTGAGGAAATTATCTTCAGGGTGGATTCCTTGAGGTGAAATGGCCAGGGGAGCGAGTGCATGCAGATGTAATTTTTTTCCTGTTATTCTTAAAAAAATGTTTTTAACTTTTATATTGGAGTATAGTTGATTAGCATTGTTGTGTTAGTTTCAGGTCTACAGCAGAGTGATTCAGTTATACATGTACATGTATCCTTTTTCAAATTCTTTTCCCATTTAGGTTATGACAGAATATTGAGCTGAGTTCCCTGTGCTATATAGTAGGTTCTTGTTGGTTATCAGTTTTAAATATAGCACCAACTTTACTCTTGTTTACCATACGTTCTTCTCGAAGTCTGTGAGTCTGTTGCTGTTCTGTAAATAAGTTCATTTATATCATTTTTTTTTTAAGATTCCACATAAAACAAATACCCCATGTTACTTGTCTTTGTCTTGCTTCACTTAGTATGATGATTTCTGGGTCCGTCTATGTTGCTGCAAATGGCATTATTTCATTCTTTTAGTGGCTGAGTAATATTTCATAGTATATATACTACATCTTCTAATGCAAATGTAATTTTAAAGGTACTAGGAAAAAATCCTACTGCTTTGTATTCCTACCAGAAGTGTGTGAGTCTGTTGTTACCCCACAGCCTTGCCAGCAGAGTGTGTTGTCTCCTTTTGGATTTTCTCCAGTCTGAAGTTAGCAATGTGGTTGGCAGTTCTCTCTGTTCATGTCTTCTGTTGGTTGTTTTTTTCTATTTTTCTTTTAACTTTAAAAATTATTTACATATTAAGTGTATTTGCCCATTGTCTAAATAATTTGCAAGTATGTTTCTTGTGAAAAGCTGTCTTTTTTACTCAGCTAATGGTATTTTTTGCTATTCTGAAGGTTTTGTTTTCATGAAGTGATTAGGATTTGAGATCACTTCCAATTTCTTGCAAGAGAGGAGCGCAGTATTTAGCTTTCCAGCCCCTGTGTGCCAGAAGGGAGGTAGAGTAGATGTTGGAGATAGTTTACGGTGCTTGCCAAGGGGCATTTTCAGGAGGACAGTTCTGTGGCCAGCACCGTGGGCAGGAACAGGAAGGGACAGTGGTTCTCTGCCTTGTTGACTGGAGCCCTGCAAATTAGAATTTCCTGGAGGGATTATAGCTCCTCACAGCTAGTTGTGTCGCTAGTGAAGTCTAGCAGACCTTGGCTCTGTGCCCTGTAGTGCCCCAGTGACTCGTAACTGGGTCCAGCTGAACTATGAGGGCCCTAGAGCAGATAACTGAGGCCCCTCTGGTTTTGACTAAAATTTCTTTTGTGTTCACATGATTGATAAGTGGTTATAATTTAGTCATATTAAGGATCCCTCATTTGTGTTAATAAAAGTCAGGTTGCTTGCAAATGGATTGTGAGGTTGGATTTTTCCCAGTTCCATGTGTATGTATATGGTTAGAGCCTCTTTAGTGCATGAAGCTCTTAGCGCTCTTATTAATCTTGCTAAGTAATGAATTATGTGAATAAACTCTAGAGTAAAGCTGCCAGAAATATTGTGAGTTTTCTGACTTCATTTTGGGTTTTTGTTTTTCCTTCTTCATTTAATTCCATTTCTGTCAAATGTTTTCAGTTATAGAAAGTTGTAAGCATTTACTCATAGGTTTAAATGACATGTTTATGATCGTGACCCATCACAACTCTGAGGAGAGGAGACGACTAGAGGCAGCCTGCTGAGTACCCACGTGCTTTTGGGCTCCCGAGCTCAGTCTGGGAGTTGTGGTGAAGAAGGTGAGGACAGTCAGGTCTTTGGGAGCCCTGGTTTTAAAATCACACTGTTCTTTATTTTTCTCCAGCTGGTTTCCCAATGGGCTATGCAGCAGCAGCTCCTGCCTACTCCCCCAACATGTACCCTGGAGCGAATCCTACCTTCCAAGCAGGTATGCAAGCCCACATGTGCTGGGTGGCAAAAGTGTTTTGTTAATGTGACTGTGGGAGAATGTAATGGGGATGAATTTCAAGAAGAGTGGTTATAGAATTGGAATTTGGGGTTTGTATTGATTTCTTGGTTCATAGGATTAGGCTTCTTGATAAGTAGAATAAAAAGTTAATTCTTTTTGCATTTAAAGCTTTGTATATTGCATTTCAGATATCCTTCCACAACACAGAACTTCATTCCAGTCATAGCTTGGTACGAGTAACTGTTTGTGCCAGACTTTGTATGTATTTATGAAATAGTGTTGATTACTAGAGACTAAAGATCATCCTGCCATTTTAATGGGTAGAATTTCCATGTTGCTAACATTTCTAGAGATAACTGATCTCTCTCTAGTACTTTAGCACTTTGATTATGGTTTTAAAAGAAAGTCTTACTTTCTGTGTAAGGTCCATAAGAATATTTTCAGATTTTAGAAATCAGTGGTACAGGTGAAAGTGGAATTTGTTTGAGTCTGGACCTTGTAAAGACAGTTTTTCTTAAACGGGACTTTCCTCTGTGAGCCTTCATTTTGGTGTTGGCTCATTCCAGGCTTTATTCCCCCAGAATGGACTTTGTGATGCTGCTGCAACTGTGGTGGCCTACACTCCGACCCAAAGGCTCAGCCTCCTGAGTCTGCTGGGGTGCGCCTTTGTCCCTTGGAACCCGTAGCCTCACGTAGTTAACTTGACAGAAGAGGAGACAGCAGCAGTGTCCTTGTCCTGAGTTCTTGGTTGGATAATCATAAAATTCTTCCTTCCTTCTGCCCATGTGTCCCATTCCAATCCCATCCTTACTGCCTTTGTTCGCCTTGTAGCTCACACCCAAAGAAAGACCTTCTTGGCTTGGTCTTCTTGCTTCCAAGGTTTCTCTCCTTGACTTTGTGTTCCTTGGCTTTATACCAGAGTAATGTTTGCAGGTCGATTTCCCATGACTCTTAAGACACAGTGAAGCCTAGTCTCCAATTTAAAATTCCTAGGTCTTTGCCACATTGACCTGTTCTTTCCAAAACAATATTTTTCTTTTGTTTTTGCATGGCTTTTATTCGCACTCTTTCTCTTACACCTGGACTAGAATACCTGCTACTTCATGCCATCTTTTGGGATCTGTAAGGGAACATCCCTTCCCTGGGATGAAGCAGTGTTTTTCCCTGTTACTACTCACTGGATTCTTTAACCGCTGAGTGGTACTACCATCTCCTTTTGTAAGCCATCTTATCTGGCTTAACTGTGTAAGCACAGCTGTCTGCAGGTGTGACTGCCTCTCAGTAACTACATGCATTTGCAGGGCGCTCGATGCAGGGCGTGGCATCCTTTCAGTTTCGTGTGTTCACTCACTGCTCATCCCCAGAAGTTTCCTCCTGCTCCTTTGTGACCTTGCCTAGGCTCCGGGAAGTAGCTCCTCTGTTTTCCCTCACTGCAGATCACTTGTAGTTAATCTAAAATTTTGTATAAGTAAATCATATAAAATGTATTTTGGAGGGTGCTGGCTTTCATTCAGCACAATTTTTGACATCCATGTTGTAGTTTATATCAGTAGTTCATTTCTTATTGTTGTTCCATTGTACAGAAATACCACTAATTGATTATTCATTCACCAGTTGATGAACATTTGGCTTGTTTGCAGTTTGGGGCTGTCACAAATGAAACTGCTATGAATATTTGTGTACATTGTTTATATGAACATAAACTTTCATTTCTCTTAATAAATACTTCAGGCAGGTAGGTATACATTTAACTTTATAAGAAACTGCCAAACTATCTTCCAAAGGGGTTGTGACATTGTATGCTGCCACCAGCAGTGGAGGAGAGTTCAAATGCCTTTATGTCTTTGCCAATACTTGGTAGTCATTCTTTTTCATTTTAGACATGCTAGTGAATATGTAGTGATACGTTAATGTAGTTTTAACTTGAACTTATCTAATGACTAATAATATCAAACCTTGTTTCATGTGCCTGTTTGCCATTTGACTTTGGTTAACTGTGTACATCTTTTTCTGCTTGTCTGTTTTTAAGTTTGTTTTCTTATTGGGTTTGAGAGTTCTTTATCAGATACATGATTTGCGAATATTTTTTCATAGTCAGTGGCTCTTTTCAGTCTCAACATCATCTTTAAAAGAGCAGGAGGTTTAAAATTTAACGAAGTTCAGTTTATCATTTTGTTCTTTTATGGATCATGATTTTGGTATCATTTCTAAGACATCTTTGCCTAACCCAACATCACAACAGTTTTCTTCTAGAAGTTTTACAGTTTTAGATTTTACTTTTAGATATATGATCCATTTTAGGCTAATTTTTCTATATGGTGGTAGGAATGAATTGAAGTTATGTTTTGCATAAGTACTAGTTTTTCTACTATATGTGATCATGCTGGAGACCTCCAGAAAATGTCATTGTTCTAGAATTCTCCAGTGTAGCTCACTTGTACTCATTTTCTCTGTGGTACAAGTTAATGTAAAAATGTACTAAAAGCTTCCAGTTTTTTCTTACTCTTTTACAAAAAGAGCCTCAGGTTTATTTGCAGCTGGTCAGACTGCTTTGCTTGGCCTGCAGGTATGAAGTGCTCCCCTGAGGAGAAGGTTTGGTGTGTACAGGGCGGGTACTGCTGTCTGATAGCTTTCTCCTCTTGCCAACCTGTAGAACAGCTGCCATTCCTCTTCCTTCTTGTAGAGAACCGGGTCCTTTCTTTCCAAGACTGCTCTCAAGCTGTTCCTCTAACCCAGAAGTGGGGCCTGCAGGGGGGAGTAGTGGGCGTGATGGGCATGGTGGCTGCCAAGAGGACCTGCCTGGTTTGAATGGGTGTCCCCTGCTGAGTGCTGGATGGTTGTCAACTGCCACACTGCTGGCCCAGCATTGCCAGATCTTCAGATTGTTAGGAGATGCTGGGAATAAAGATGTGTGTAAAATTTGCAAAAAAAATAAATGGTACTTTGAAAGCCCCACCAGTGTCCTGTCGAGTGCTTTTAGCCACCTGACTGGAGTCTGGGCTACACCTGTATCCCTTCTTTTTCTGAGATCCTCTCAGTATTTTTATAACTTGAATTTTTAAATTTCCTTTTTTAGTGGGCCTTTTTTCTTATCTGTTGATTAAGTAAAAATTTGTCACTGTAAAAAAACTAAATTTTTTCTCCATTTCTGCTGCTTTCTCAGTCTTCTGGTTCTCTCACCACCAGATTTTTAGACAAAGCTGATGTGTAGTATATGGAGTGTGTATATGTATGTGGCCTTTAAAGCACTTTTGCAGCCCCAACACTGTTTATGTCTTAGTTCTTAGAAGTGTGACACAGGGAGGGTTTAGAGAATGAGATGTCGTGTCTTTTGCTGAAAGATTCCATTACTCAGAATCTGGAGATGAGGGTGATATTAATTGCATTCTCATGAACAAGCACAGTAAGCTGAATACATGTGCATCCGGAGAGGAATGTCCATTTTTGGAATCAGAACAATATTGGAAAGCGTTCAGGCTGTTGTGTTAACAAGATGTGGCGCAAATCCTGACTGTGTCACTCCTGGGAAAGATGTTTCATTTTTGGCATTTATTTAATGAATCATCATATCTCCTCAGCTATGTTATTTGAGGATTCTAGCAGTAAGCATGCAATCATACTCCCAAGGCACATTCAGGCACACATTCAGGATTCTTTTCTACTCCCATTTACAGCCAGCAGTATCTGTAACTAACATCATATTTGCATTGATCATCAAGAAAACATTCAGTTTTTTGTAGTAAGCTCTTTGTAAGAGGTAAGATTTAGATATTACATTGGCAATGTCTTTTTACAAGATGAAAACATCGCTAAGAGTGATGCAAAGGCTTCTGTGATTGCTTCCATGCATGGCTTAGTGGTGGATAAATTAGGGAAACATGTTTGGAGGACAGTTTGGCAGTATAATAGAAAGAAGCTTAAAATTGAGATCAGTATGCAAATAGTTATGTGTAAGTGCAGATCTACCTAGTAAAGTAATGGTTTGATTAAACTGTTGGTTTGTTTCAGTGTTTAACTGGTCTGTCTTTTGTTTGAGAGGGATATTAAATAAGTGAAAATGCTTTATGATATTCTGCTTTTTTTCTTTTTAAACTCAGAATTATGTCCATGAAGTAAGATCCCAGATTTGTTTAAAAATTAAGCTCCACTTTGAACTTATGGTTGATGTGGGGAAGGGATAATTAGGGAGTTTGGAACGGACGTACACATTGTTGTATTTAAAATGGATAGGGCTTCCCTGGTGACTCAGTGATGAAGAATCCACCTACCACTGCAGGAGAATATGGGTTGGATCTCTGATCTGGGAACACCCCACATGCTGTGAAGCAACTAAGCCTGTGCGCCACAACTGTTGAGCCTGTGCTCTGAGCCTGAGAGCAGAAACTCTTGAGCCCACATGTTGTAACTACTGAAGCCCAAGCGCCCTAGAGCCTGTGCCCTGCAACAGGAGAAGCCCCTGCAGTGAGAAGCCTGTGCACTGCAACTGGAGAGTAGCTCCCACCCTCTCTCTCTTGCTGTGACCATATCAGCATTGCACACTGCTGTGAATGTGTGGCTGTTTTCTTCTGCAGTTACTTTTTTCTTCCCTAGATTTCTGTAACTACATAGTTAATTAAATCCTCTACTTCCGCCCAGGTGTGGAATCTCTTCTCAGCTTTTTAGGCCATGAGGGTTTTCCCCTCTTGGTGATATCTTTTTGAAACCTTCTCTCATCTTCTGGCCTTGGCTGCTTGTCCTCTGGGGCTTACCCTGGGTCTTTCTCCTCCATCATCCCAGGGAGTTTGCGCCTCTTCCCTTCCACTTGATTCTTTGTCTACTTTTTTAGTTTATTCCTTGGTGTTAGTGGAGGATCTTTGTTCAGTAATCTCTCAAGAGAATATTAGAAAATCATAGTTTGGAGATCTTTCATGTCTGAAAATGATTTATTCTGCACTCACAGTTCATGGTTTGTTTGTCTGGATATAGAATTCTAGGCTAACAGTTATTTCCCCTTAGAATTTTGGGAACATTGCTGAATTATTTGCCAGTTTTGTTGTTGCCATTGAGAATGTCATTATCTTTTTAAGAACATGCTATGTCTTTATTGGCTGCGCTAGGTCTTGGTTGGTGCGCACGGGCTGCTCTGGTCGCAGCGAGCGGGGCTGCTCTTCACGGTGGTGCCCGGGGCCCTCATCTTGGTGGCTGCTCCTGTGGAGCACAGGCTGTAGGGCGCGGCTTCAGCAGTTGCGGCATAGGCGCTATAGGTGCTCTGCATGTGGGATCTTCCTGGACCAGGGATTGAACCTCTGACCCCTGCATCGGCAGGTGGATTCTTAACCACTGGACCCCCAGGAAGACCCAGTGTCTTTCTGATGCTTGGTGGACTGAGCTGGGCTTATCTTTAGTGCTCTGTCTCTGGGTTCTGAAATTTCATGATGCTGTGTTTGGTGCAGGTTTTTCCTCTTTACATGTTCTATGTTTCTGAATTTCCATATTTCCTAAGTAAATGTCTTATACTTAGAAAGTTCTTATATGAAATATGTGTGGTATGCAGTACTTTGGGGGGAAAATGATCTGTTTCCAAGTAGAAAGCTTCTGCCCCTCAGAGTTCACAGTTGGAGAGCTGTGGCCCTGTCTGTGCATGAGTTCTGCCCAGAGAGGTCAGCCCGTGGCAGTGTGTGTCTCCTGAGAGTGAGGAGGGGCAAGGCTGTGATTAGTGTGTGCTCTGTGTGGCATCCTTATGAATGATCTCTAGGAAAGGAGCATGTGGAAAGCTGTTCACTGTTTTTGAAAGACCAAGCGATGAATGTATTTGGTTTTGCATTATGAATCATTGGCACATCTAAAAATTGTTTCACAAAGGCTTTGTCTGTTTTTGATATTATGAGATGTATATGTGTTTATTTGTATTTTTTAATTTTAAGTTTGTAAGACTCCTGTTGAGGTTGTTGTGACACAATGAATCTAGTGCTATATAAAAGAAAAAGGAATGTGTCTACACACATTTGGTTTTTAATTGACTGAGAGACATGTTTGCATCCCTTGAAATTGATTTGTCTTCAGTGTTGGATAGAAAGTGATGTAATATTTGTGCCCATATGAAAAGCCAAAATCAATTTCTAAGTTTAGGACATAGTTCACAGTTATAAGAATAAGCAGTAGGATAATATATATATTATCAGCAGTTAGAAATTGTTGTTATAATTAGCAGAAATAGTGGGTGACTGTTTTTCCAATATACAGAGAAGCTGGAAAAAACTCAGTGAACATCAATAAATGGACTGTCAGGGTTCTACAGTTAAACTTTAAAATCAACTTTTAAAATTAAACATTTTACTCTGTCCATCCTGAAGTGTGCCTTGTTTTTTCATGTGTTTTGAACTAAGCTGTGGATGTTGATACACTTTACCCCTTGCATTTCAGTGTGCATATTGTTTGTATTTGTTTACAGTTCTTTTAGGTTTTGATTTTAGGTGAAATATACACATATGAGATGTGCACATTTTAAATACATCATTAGTCATCTTTTTATCTTCAGAAAAATGTACATATGAGGCAGGTGTTAAAAAGGACACTTCAGGTGAGTAAGAGACCTCAGGCCAGCTGATGGACCTCTGCCACAGTAGGCCTCTAGCATCTCTTAAAAAAAACTTGACATCTTATGTTGGCCTGTTGTTGATTCAGTGGGTGTGGTGGGGCAAAAGAGTGCTTCCGAGTCAGAGGGCTCAGGCTCTGGAGGGGTGTGTACTTAGATCTTCCTAGCTTTGCTTTATACTTGTGTGTCCTTGAGGCTTATTTAGGTGGACAGCTTCCTTTTTCTCTTCAGTCCAAGCTTCAGGCTTTTGCTGAAGTGAATAGTAACAAAATGGTCATGGACTTTCTTATTAGGAATATTGAACTTTGAATATTCAGTATTGAATATTGAATAGTTTCTTAGAGGCTCTTTCCTCCTAATCTTTCTTTCAGGTCATGGACGTGTTGCTTGTGTTTTCACTTCCTCAGACGGTTTCTCAGTTTTCTACTCTGTTTATGAAATAGTTTGTCCTGTAGAGCTGTGCCTTTCTATAGAATGTTGGCTGTATGTATTGACCATTGGCATATTTTACCTTTATTTGCTTTTGTAGCTAATCAGATCAGGTTATTTTTCAGATCAGATTGCTAAAGACCATGCCGTCCTGAATCATGGTCTTCCTAAAGGCTCAGCAACCTTTTGTGTTCACTTCTTAGTAGTGGCGGACCTCTGCTTGCTTCCCTCCTTGTCCCTGTAGCTCCTGCATGACTGTTGTTTCCTGGGGCGTTTTCTTAGATCCTCTCTCAGCTGTGTGCCACTATCTGAAGGCATTGTTTTTTTCACTTTATTTTCCTACAGAACATTTTCAAATATACAGAATAATAGAGTGAACGATACAGTGAATCCGTAATATCCAGCACTGAGACTCAGCAGTCACCATTGCGCCACGCGAGCTTTATCTACCGTATAAGAGAGTGTGTGTGTTCCGAACCAGCTCAGAGTTACAGTCTTTTAGGCTTTTGTCCTTCAGTATGGCCCTTAACATAATGAAGACATTCCACTGCATGCCCAGGATAGTTATCATACTTAGAAGCTGTAATTCTCTCAGTTATTTGATAGCTCATATTTAAATTTGCCCAGTTGTCCTAAAAATTTAACAAAAAATTGGAAACAAGATCTATTCAAAATTTACATGTTGAATTTGTTAAAAAAGTTGAATTCATTATGTCTCGTCTGTTTTAATCCATAAGTTTACTTCACCTTTGTAAAACACTTTGAAAAACCTTTTATTGTGAAAATTTTCTAATACAAAAACACATAAGTACACAGCAGTATGATTTCTGCTTACCCACACCCTAACCCTCAGCAGTTACAACATACCTAAGTACACAATAGTATGGGATCCATCTGCCCATGCCCTGGCCTTAGCAGCTAATAGCTTCTAGGTGTTTTTTTTCCATCTGTATTCCCATCAGTTTCCCCTGTGTTATTTGAAGCCAATCTCAAGACATCATATTCATCAGTTTTACAGTATTATCTTTAAATGATGAATTTAAAATATGTATCACCACACCTAAAAAATAACATTAATTCTTGAATAGTATCGAATACTGCTGCTGCTGCTGCTAAGTTGTTTCAGTCGTGTCCGACTATGTGCGACCCATAGACGGAAGCCCACCAGGCTCCCCTGTCCCTGGGATTCTCCAGGCAAGAACACTGGAGTGGGTTGCCATTTCCTTCTCCAATGTATGAAAGTGAAAAGTGAAAGGGAAGTCGCTCAGTTGTGTCCAACTCTTAGCGACCCCATGGACTGCAGCCTACCAGGCTCCTCCATCCATGGGATTTTCCAGGCAAGAGTACTGGAGTGGGGTGCCATTGCCTTCTCTGGTATCAAATACTACAGTCAGTATTTATATTTCCAGTTGTTACATCTATGTCATAGATATTTTTTAATCGTACAGTGAAGAAGGGGGGGCCTTGCTGGTTCTTGTCAACCTATGAAAACTGGCTAGCCCCAGAGGTTCTGAATGTGATTTTCAAGTTTGAAGTCTTAGCACTTGTTCTCAAAATATGCAATTCTGTGACTGTTCTGATTGTCTGACATTTTTATAAAAAGCTGGTATCCTTTTGGTCAGATATAAGTTCAGTGACTCCTGTGAGGGTCTCTTAATTCAGGCCATTGGGACCTTGTTTAGCAGTGTTCTGTGAGTTACTAACTCAAGTATGTCGCTGCTGCATGGTTTTGAGAAATGGGAAGGAGTGGTTAGTTCTGGGAAGAGGAAGCTATCCAGACATACTTTGCCTTCACTCGCAGCCTTCCATTCTTGAGACCGCCTGCTCCTGCTTTTGTCTGCCAGGACTGTGTCAGTGCTGCTCTGGTGGTGTTCTCTTTGCCTGTGCTTTTCCCCTGAAGTCGGCACCTTTTCAAGAGGGCTGGACCTTCTCTGATGGGCTCTGTTGGCCCTGAGCATGGCAGCTGATGTTGGTGATGAATAAACACTCTGCCCTGATACAGTGCTTCTATCACTGTGACTGGTCATGAATGTGTCCACCAGGCACCAGTGTCTCATTTCCTTCTCTGATTAGGAGCTGTTATTTTTTTATTTTTTATTTTTTGAAATTTCTGACTCATGCTATATAGTCTGCCATAAAGAGCAGTATAAAAAGGGATTTGTTCAGACCAAAGAAAATCATATAATTAGTTCTTTTAGTGATATTAAGAAGTGCTTGTAATAAGATAATGTCCTTCTTGTAAATCAGCCGTCACCAGCTCCCTTTTTATTCCATGACAACGAATGCAAAATGTTACTCAAATTCAGATAACGTGTCTTTCTTTGCTTGCTATTAACTTCATTAATCCCTTTCTCACAGCTCCATCTCTCTCTCTCTTATTTCTCTGCCTCTCTCTCATACGAAATCTTTTCTCAAGGTAACATATTCCCAGAAATCATAATGAATGTAATGGCATAAAAAGTAACTCATGATTTCAACATTAGCTTTTGCCAGGAGCTGTTATTGAGCCATCTTCTGGGAGTGTCAGTGCATGGTTAGAAGTTGGTGGCTTTTGTAGTTACCTTTTTGTCTTTATAATTAAATGTTTTGCTACCTTATTGTGGTATAATTTGTGTACAGTTAAGTACACATATTTAAAGCTTCAGTGTGATGGATTTTTACATGTCTATACCTGTGAAACCATCACTTTCCTTTTCTGTCTCTCTTAAATACTAGTAGATGAGCAGCTAGAGAGAGGGACTTAACTGCTCTTGTCTTTAAAGTTGCATTTCCAAATCCTGAAAGTCTGTTTATTCTACTCTCTTTTAGCCTAGAATTGGTATTAAATTTTGGTGTCTTCAAATTTTGGCAGTGTTTTTACTTACATCATATTTAGTAAATTTCAAAATACTGGGTTAGTCAAAAAGCTCCCCCCCGCCCATAAGGTAAGTTCTAGGAGCACTTAGTTGTTTTTAACTTCATTCACAACAGTTTTGTTAGATTGTATTGTGACAGCTATCATATCAGCATACATTTTGTAAGAATCTTATCAAAATTGGTGAATTTTTCTGTAGCCGTTTTATTATTGAAGATGATAGAAAAAAAGCAACATTTTTGGCATATCATGCTTCATTATTTCGAGAAAGGTAAAAACGCAACTGAAGTGCAAGAAAGACTTGTGCAGTATATGGAAAAGGTGCCGTGACTGATTGAATGTGTCAGAAGTGGTTTATGAGATTTCAGGGTGATTTCTTGCTGGACAGTGCTCCACGGCCGGGTTTAACAGTTGAAATTGATAGCAGTCAAATTGAGACATTGAGAACAACGAACATTGTACTACTCAGGAGATAGCCAACATGTCTGAAGCAAGCATTGACAGTCATTTGCACCAGCTTGGTTATGTTCATCTCTTTGGCATTTGGGTCCCACATCAGTTTGGATAAAAAACCTCTTGACTGTATTTCCACATGTGATTCTCTACTTAAACATAATGCAAACATTCTGTCTTTTGTTTTAAAAACAATTGTGATGGCGATAAAAAGTGGATACTGTACAATAATGTGGAACGGAAGAGACTGTGGGGCAAGTGAAATGAACCATCACCAACCCTATACCAAAGGCCTGTCTTCATCCAAAGAAGGTGATGTTGTGTGTATGGTGGGATTGGAAGGGAGTCCTCTGTTATGGACTCCTTTTGGAAAACCAAACAATTCCAACAAGTACTGCTCCCAGTTAGACCAACTGAAAGCAGCACTTGACAAAAAGTGTCCAGAATTAGTCAACAGAAAATGCATAATCTTCCATCAGGATAATGCAAGACCATGTTTCTCTGATGACCAGGCACAAATTGTTACAGCTTGACTGGGAAGTGCTGGTTCATCTGCTGTATTCACTAGACATTACACCTTTGGATTTCCATTTATTTTGGCCTTTACAAAATTCTCTTATTTGAAAAAATTTCAGTTTCCTGAAAGACTGTAAAAGGTACCTGGGACAGTTCTTTTTTTCTTTGCTATTTTTTATTTATTTTTTTTTTAAATTTAAATTTATTTAATTAGAGGCTAATTACTTTACAATATTGTATTGGTTTTGCCATACATCAACATGAATCCACCACGGGTGTACACTTGTTCCCCATTCTGAACCCCCCTCCCACCTCCCTCCCCATACCATCCCTCTGGGTCATCCCAGGGCACCAGCCCCAAGCTTCCTGTATCCTGCATCGAACCTGGACTGGTGATTCGTTTCTTATATATTATACATGTTTCAATGCCATTCTCCCAAATCATCCCCTCCTCCCTCTCCCACAGAGTCCAAAAGACTGTTCTATACGTCTGTGTTTCTTTTGCTGTCTCGCATACAGGGTTATCGTTACCATCTTTCTAATTCCATATATATGCGCTAGTATACTGTATTGGTGTTTTTCTTTCTGGCTTACTTCACTCTGTATAATAGGCTCTAGTTTCATCCACCTCATTAGAACTGATTCAAATGTATTCTTTTTAATGGCTGAGTAGTACTCCATTGTGTATATGTACCACAGCTTTGGGACAGTTCTTTGCTGAGAAAGATAAAAGGCTTTGGGAAAATGGGATTATGAAGTTGCCTGAAAAACAGCAGAAGGTAGTGGAACAAAACAGTGGCTATATTTTAGTGAATGAGAAATGGTTTCTCAGACTTTTTTGAAAGCAGTTTTATTGAGATATAATTTGCAGATGAGCCATCCTTAAAAGTGCAGTTTGGTGTGTTTAGACACGTATACAGATTGTATACAGATGTGTAACACCACTGCAGTTGAGTGACTTTGTTCCCATGAAAGATGCCCTCTGATCCCTGGGTACCTCTAATTGGTTTTCTGTGTAGATTATGTTGGTCTTTCTTGGAGTATCATGTCATGTGTTACTGTGTCTGACTTCTTTTGTGTATTTTCTTTTTTTGAGATCTATCCCATGTAATTAATATGTGTACCAGCACTTCTACCTTTTTTTATTGTTGAGTAGTATTTTGTTGTTTGGTTGTACCACAGTTTGCTGATGGGCTTCAGTTCAGTTCAGTCGCTCAGTCGTGTCCGACTCTTTGCAACCTATGGATTGCAGCACGCTAGGCTTCCCTGTCCATCACCAACCTCCGGAGCTTGCTCAGATTCATGTCGGTGATGCCATCCAACCATCTAATCCTCTGGTATCCCCTTCTCCTCCGGCCTTCAATCTTTCCTAGCATCAGGGTCTTTTCCAGTGAGTCAGTTCTTCACATCAGGTGGCCAAAGTATTGGAGCTTCAGCTTCAGCATCAGTCCTTCCAGTGAATATTCAGGGCTGATCTCCTTTAGAATGGACTGGTTGGATTTCCTTGCAGTCTAAGGGACTCTCAAGAGGCTTCTCCAGCACCACACTTCAAAAGCATCAGTTCTTCGGCACTCAGCTTTATAGTCCATCTCTCACATCCATACATGACCACTGGAAAAACCATAGCTATGCCTAGACGGACCTTTGATGGCAAAGTAATGTCTCTGCTTTTTAATATGCTGTCTAGGTTGGTCATAACTTTCCTTCCAAGGAGCAAGGAGCAAGCATCTTTTAATTTCATGGCTGCAGTCACCATCTGCAGTGATTTTGGAGCCCCCAAAAATGAAGTCTCTCACTTTTCTGTTTCCATTGTTTCCCTATCTATTTGCCATGAAGTGATGGGACCAGATGCCTTGATCTTAGTTTTCTGAATGTTGAGTTTTAAGCCAACTTTTTCACTCTCCTCTTTCACTTTCATCAGGAGGCTCTTTAGTTCTTCTTTGCTTTTGGTCATAAGGGTGGTGTCATCTGCATGTCTGAGCTATTTCTCCTGGTAATCTAGATTCCAGCTTGTGTTTCATCCAGTCCAGCATTTCTCATGATGGACTCTGCATATAAGTTAAATAAGCAGGGTACCGTATATAGCCTTGACATACTCCTTTCCTGATTTAGAACCATTCTGTTGTTCCATGTCCAGTTATAACTGTTGCTTCTTGACCTGCATACAGATTTCTTAGGAGGCAGTTTAGGTAATCTGGTATTCCCTTCTCTAAGAATTTTCCACAGTTTGTTGTGATCCACACAGTCAAAGGCTTTGGCATAGTCAATAAAGCATAAGTACATGTTTTCCTGGAACTCTCTTGCTTTTCTGATGATCCAGCGGATGTTGGCAATTTGATCTCTGGTTCCTCTGCCTTTTCTAAATCCACCTTGAACATCTGGAAGTTCACGGTTCACGTGCTGTTGAAGCCTGGCTTGGAGAATTTTGAGCATTACTTTGCTAGCATATGAGATGAGTGCAATTGTGCGGTAGTTTGGGCAGTCTTTGGGATTGGAATGAAAACTCACCTTTTCCAGTCCTGTGGCCACTGCTGAGTTTCCCAGATTTGCTGGCATACTGAGTACATCACTTTCACAGCATCTTTTAGGATTGGAATTAGCTCAACTGGAATTCCATCACCTCTACTAGCTTTGTTGGGCTTAGTCTGTAGGAATAAATTTGCTGTGAATGTAAAAGCTCAGAGACCCTTCCTGGAGAAAAACTGTTCTCTCTTGGGATGGGGAGTTAGGAAGGGGAGCCAGGCGGCTTTCAGCTTACTAGATAGATTCTCAACCACTCTTCCAGATTGTGGTCCTTCATCACTTCCTGGAAACAGGTGCTGACAGTTTTTAGGTCTTGTGTGTGTGTGCGTGTGCACTTATCGCTCAGTTGTGTCTGATTCTTTGCAACCCCATGGACTGTAGCCCACCTGGCTCCTCAACCCATGGGGATTCTCCAGGCAAGAATACTGGAGTGGGTTGCCATGCCCTCCTAGGTCCTCTAGGTCTTGGGGAAGGGGCTTTTCTGTTGTCAGGCTGCTGCTTGACCCTCTGCACTGCTGGCTAAAAGTGTAGCCTTTTGAGTTTGCTAAGTCATTTTCCATTTCTGCTTCTTAAAGGTTCTAAGATTTTTAGGTTCCAAAATGTCTTTTCTTCCCTTCTTATCTTCGAGGCTTTATGTCTTTTTATATATTAATCTGCTTTATTGTAATTTTGGGTGGGGACAAAAGCAAGTGTATGTGTTCAACTGCTGCCTTAGACCCAGGAGTCTTTACCATAACCCTACTGTTTGACAAGTTTTTCCTTTTATTTTTGCTGCTATTAACAACACTGGGGATGAGCATGCTTACCATTGAGACTTTGTTTAAATCTATGCTTATTTCTTTTTTCACTGAAAATTAATTCACCATTTTTAAAGGTTATATTCCATTTCTAGTTGCTGTGAAATATTGGCTATATTCCCTGTGTGTTTCCTTGTAGATTATTTTATACATAATAGTTTTTACCTCTGAAATCCCCTTCTGCTATGTTGTCCCCTCCTCCCTTTCCTCTCCAGTGAACCACTGGTTCTGTATCTGTGAGTCTGGTTTTATCAGTTATATTCGCTAGTTTGTGTTTTTTAAGATTCCACATATAAATGATATCATGCAGTTTTTCTTTCTGTCTTATTTCATTAAACATAATACCCTCCAAGTCCATCCGTGCTGTTGCAAACGACAAAATTTTTTCCTTTTTTTAATGGCTGAGTAATACTTCCTTGTGTGCCTGCGTGTGTGTGTGATACATCTTCATCTGTTGTTGGACACTTAGGTTGCTTTCATATCTTGACAGTTGTAAATAATTCTGCTATGAAAATTGGGATCCATGTATCTTTTCAAATTAGTGTTTTCATTTTCTTTGTCACAATACCTAGCAGTGAAATTGTTGGTTTATTTGGTAGTTCTATTTTTAGTTTTTTAAGACACTTCCATACTGTTTTCCTAGTGGCTGAACCAGTTTTCATTCTTACCAATTGTGTACCAGGATTCCCTTTCCTCCACATCTTCACCAACATTTGTTATTTATGTTCTTAATTTATTAATAGCCATTCTCACAGGTGTGAGGCAGTACCTCATTGCGGTTTTGATTTGCATTTCCCTGGACAGAGGAGCCTCGCGGGCTACAGTCCGTGGGGTCTCAGAGCCTGACACAACTTAGCGATTGAACAACAATAACAGTTGTGGTTATAGGGCTTCTCAGGTGGCTCAGTGGTAAACATTCTGCCTGCCAAGCGGGAGACATGGGTTCCATCCCTGAGTTGGGAAGATCCCCTGGAGAAGGGAATGGCAACCCACTCCAGTATACTTGCCTAGGAAATTCCATGGGCAGAGGAGCCTGGCAGGCTACAGTCTATGGGATCACAAAGAGTCGGACATGACTTAGCAACTAAACATCAGCAGTAACAACCAAGACTAGCTATGTTGAGCATCTTTTCATGTGCTTATTTCTTTAAACAAATTTCTAGAAATAGATGGTGAGCCTAAAAGAAATACATACTTTTAATGCCAAATTGTGCTCCAGGAATGGCATGCTAATACATATTCTGACAAGATGGGTGTTTCTTTCCTGTTCTATATGAAGATATACTCAGAATGTTCTCCCTTGCCTCCACCCCACCCCGCACACACATACTTGCACATCAAGTTTAAGAAATGAAGCCGGATTGTGGTGGCGGTGTCCAGCATGACTGTGGTCGGGACGGGAATGCCGCCTTGTTCCTTGCGGCACACTTGCTCCCTCCCTGGGTCTGGTCATGTGTGGGTTTGAACTTAGGCTTTGGACTTTTTTGTTTCAGGTTACACTTCTGGCACTCCTTACAAAGTGTCCTGTTCCCCCACCAGCGGGGCAGTGCCACCGTATTCCTCCTCCCCCAACCCTTACCAGACTGCTGTGTACCCCGTGCGAAGTGCCTACCCCCAGCAGAGCCCGTATGCACAGGTAGGCCTGGGGTGCGCTGTGGGTGTCATGAGGGTCTCCTGGGCACTGTGTGTGGGGATGGGTCGGCCCCTTGGGGCTCTCACCCAGGTGTGTGCCCCTGTGGCATCTGTCTCTCTTCTTTCCCCAGCAAGGCACGTACTACACCCAGCCCCTGTATGCAGCACCCCCTCACGTCATCCACCACACCACGGTGGTGCAGCCCAACGGCATGCCGGCGACGGTGTACCCTGCTCCCCTCCCTCCGCCGAGAGGCAACGGGGTCACCATGGGCATGGTGGCGGGCACCACTATGGCCATGTCAGCGGGTGAGTCCTTGGCCCCGGGGTGCCTCCTCTGCGATGGCCTGAGGGCTGGGGGAAGGGAGAGTTCACTAGAACTCTGACCCTTGGCTTTGACTTTTCATTGCTAGAGTTGTGTGAAAGGACATCTGATCCTTTGGGAGGAATGGCATGTTATCATTTTCTTTACTTCCTCTCCTTTCTTTTCCCTTCTCCTTCAGTTGATTTTGAGTGTGGGGTTTAGAACCATGAGCCAAGTACCTTTTCCATAGACAAGACTGGCTAGCCCTCTCCAAATTTGATGAACTGAGTTACCTGGCTGTAGGGACAAGGAGTGGCCAGATCACTGTGGTGAGCATGTAGGGACAAGGAGTGGCCAGATCACTGTGGTGAGCATGTTAAAGCTTGAGCAGAAGCGGGGATATTCCATGATCTGGGGGGCTGACCCTCTTGTCCTTCCCTTTAGTGTGGGCTACCAGCGCAGGCCAGCTTGTCTTAATGGGGATGTTCTCATGAATTGCAGAAAGCCAGTCTTGGGTTCACAGAGCTAAGAGCTGCTTATAGAAATCCTTTGGCATGCACGTAGACAATTTCCCAAGGCTGCTTCTAGGTCAGGAAAATAAACCAGAGAGAGTAGAGATCCGTGGCTTGGACCGGCCTGTCTCCATGGAATCTTGGAGCATTTGAGGGCTTGGTTAAATGTCTAGGAGTGAGGTCACCTCCTGTGGAAATGTAAGTTATCTGTGCAGGGGGGCCAGGTTTACACAGTGACTGGATTGCCCATGGCTGTGACTTTTAAAGAAATGCATTATTTCCTCTTTGTTTTGTAGACTTTACTTCAGCATAAGGGAAACGTCAGAGAGGAAGGTGGTTCAGGATACCATGTGTTTTTCTGCTCAGTCTCTGATTTTATTTGGTTTTCCCACACTTACCCCAGAGGCAAAGGAGAGTCTGGCACAGATAGAAACTCAGTGTTTGAGGCACATGGAGGGAGGGGTTGGCAGGCCCTGGTGTGGGTGCACTCAGGGCGCAGGGGTCCAGGTGAGGCTGTGAGGTTTGAGGTGGTTCTTGGCTGTAAGTGGACACAGATGGCTGCTGAGTTTCCTGTATTTATAGGGAAAATAAGCTTAGCTTAAGGTACTCAGAAGCTTGCACAGTTGGGAACCTCCCTGCTTCCCTCCCTTCTTCCCAGTTAGTTATTACCATCTTAGCCATTTCCAAGTGTAGAGGTCGCTGGTGGTATCACACTGTTGTGTCACATCTCTGGAGCATTTCGTCTTGCAGAACTGAAGCTCTGTATAACAAACACCTCCCCCTCCCTCTGTTCCAGACCCTGGCAACCACCACGCTCCTTTCCGTACCATCCATTTGCCTCCACTAGGGACCTCATGTACGTGGACACAGGCAGTGTTTGTCTTTTGTGACTGGTTTATTTCACTGAGCATAATGTCCTCAAGGTTCATCCATATTGTAGGATTTGACAAATTTCCTTCCTTTTTAAGACTAAATAACATTTTTGTTTTGTTTTTGTCATCTCACCTGCAGAAGTAATTCAGTACATTTGTGTGAAGGGGAAGCACACAGGCTTCTACACACATGCCGTCACTGTGAGCCTGCTGTGTTTATACAGCCTTGGCTTGCATATAATCGGGTTCTGAGAGCACTGTGGGTCACGGCCACCCCTCTTCCTCTCTGCCTCTCTCCTTGCCACGAGGGTCAGGCAGGAGCTCTCTTTGTTGGAGGTACTGGGGCAAGGGGAGTGCTGCCCTCCACTGAGATGCTTGCTCTTCCCTCTAGGTACCCTGCTGACTGCCCACTCCCCAACTCCAGTTGCTCCCCACCCTGTCACTGTGCCCACGTATCGGGCCCCAGGAACGCCCACCTACAGCTATGTGCCCCCTCAGTGGTGATCACCCTGCAAACGTAAGTGACCAATGAAGCCCAGGCCTAGCTTTGTGACTAAAGTGTATTTTTTTAAAGTGGAGAATGGGAGATCTATGACAGTTTAAACAGTGACAAGGAAAATGATACCTGATGATTCGAAGGCGATGCCACATTTAACTTCTTGTCTTTCCTGGGACCCTACAAAGGAAGGAAGGAAGAGGAAGCCGTTTGAGTTCTTGCTGTGCACCCCTGCACTGTGCTCCTTACCTGGGCTCTGCTCTGGTCTCCTGCCTGCCTCCTGGAGGAAGGAGGATTCCAGTTGTAATTGGAAGTTCTCAGAAACCAGGCACAGTCGCCTCTTTTGCTGTTGCCCTTTCTTGTCTTAGTGGATTTCCTCCTCCTCCAGTTGAAATGGCTCCTTTACAGAGCACTGGTGCCAGAGGAGCTGTGTGTGTGACTGTGTGCCCCTCTTTCTCCCCACCCTCAGGTTTGTGGATGGAGCTGTGCAGTCACATCATGGAGGTTCCACAGCTGGTGCTGCAGGCCTTCTGCCTCCAACCAGGACTTTCTTCGTAATGCTCTCGACACTTAGCTAAACACTACTGCAGCCAGCCTAGCAGGTCCCAGCGCCCTCAGTCTCCAGTGGACTCTTTGGGTTCGTCTTACAGCAGATCCTGTTTGGTGGGCTGCCAGGCAACTTTTTAGCTAACTGTAATGATAAAAGGGAGTATTAATCTATTCTGAATCATATCTAGTTGAATGCATGTTAAAACACACACACACACACACACACACACACACAAAAAGCTTGCTCAATCTACCTGCAGTGACTGATGCAGAACCATCATATGCAAAATCCAAAGGAATGGAAAAGTATTTTACAACTTGTATCACTAATGCACTGTTGTAATGTATGCAAAGTCTTAAAGTTATAAGTGTTAAAGTGAATTTCTTCATAGAACATCTGAGATCTCTTCGATGATTCTTCAGCCTTTTGGGGTTGAGGTGGGTTGCCAGTTGGATATGTGGACTTTGACTTTCCAGCCATCTGTTCCTTTCACGCCGACCACAGTGAGAGAGAGTTGCAGGCAAGGGGAGAGTGTGGGGAGGCCCAGCACTGCTTGGGGTGCAGCCAGGTTAATGGCTTTCTTTCCATTTAGGCTTGTGGGGTCTGTGTGCTGTGGATGTTCTTAGGGATTGCCATGAAAGATTAGAGTAGGGTGCCAGTACAGTGAGGTGATATAACAGCAAAACAGTTTTCTCTAAACGCTGTCTAAATTTTTGTTACAAATCACTTATAGATGGATATGATGTTTTCTATATCTTTATTGGAAAAGTCCTATGTAAAGCTTAAATTATTTTCCTGGGATGGAAGAGAAACAGCCACACTTGGAGGAGGTATTGGCCTCTCCTTTATTTAGCTTAGGAAAAGTCATCCCTATTTTTTTTCCCCTGAGAAATGTTTTAGTCTCCTGAAAACATGTGTAGGAATTGCTGTTCTCCCTCCCACAAGGAAGGGCAACGATACCAGCTGTGTTACGAAGAAAGCTGTACATTTAAGAACTGTTAAACGGGAACAAAGCTTTGACACTGATGGTTTCTTGCAGAGAGGCAGGGCTGTGGCTGTCCTTAGGCCCCCGCTTGATGGGGACTTGTCCTGAGGATGCTTGGAGGGGCTTGTGGAGATGGGAGTGGGAGGGTGAGGCAATGGCTGGCCTGTCGTCTGTGGCCCCTTCGACCATTTCTCCTGTGGCTGAAGAGACTTGGCACAAAGCAGTGGACAGCACAGGGCCAGGCAGCATCGAAACGTGTCTGCCAGTCAGAGCATGTTTGCCTGTCATTACAGGAAGGAGTTTGTGTCTAAAATCTGAGTATTGTACATAAGAAGCCAAGAGGGGTTTTTTTTTTTTTTTTTTTGATTAAATGTCCCCAGCCTGTATCAATGGTTGTATGTGTCTGCCTGTCCTCAGATGGAGTCAGAGGGGCTGAGAGTGGTGAGGGTTTGTGGCCCTTCAGCCTGTTGGGGGTGGGGGTGCCCCTATTCTACCCTGTCATCGTTTCGAGTGCTGTGGGCCTTGGCTGGGGAGGGGACCCTAACTCTTCTTACAGCTCTGGCAGCTGATCAGGGCTCTGGCACTGGGATAGCATTCAGCCCTGGTTAGTGAGTGGGACAACTGACCGCTGAGCCTTTGGTAACTGTATTTTCTATAGTAAGTATTTGTCATAGTTTTCTTTTTCACATTTTATTTTATAAAAAGTTTAGGGATATTTTTGCATGGATCATTGTAAACAGAAGATTTATTTCTACTGTCTGTAACATAGTATGTTTACTGATAAGTACTTTAAATTGGAGAGCACTTAACCCACCTTTGTATGTATGTGTTTGTGTGTTTCTGTGTGTGTAGCAGTTATTTACCCCAGGCACACCATGTCCGCTTCAACTCATTGTTGGTTATTCTATCTGTTTAGTGGGTGGTTGGTAATGTTCTGAGGGTTCCGGGGCAGAACTGATCGGTAGCAGAGAAGTAGGTTTCCCCAGTTTAGTGTAGTAAGTGAGTTTTGTATAACTCTTTAAAAGTCCCAGTCTCTCTCTCTCTCTCTCTGTCTGTCTCTCTCTCTCTCTCACACACACACACACACACACACACACAGACTGCCTCTAAGGGTTACAGTCATTTGAATTCAGGAGGAAGTTATGAGAAGTTATGAGGCTGTTTCTTCAGTATTGTCTGAGACACAACACACAGGGTGAGTGTTTTCATGAGCACTGAATTAAATGGTGTTTTTAAGAGAAAAAAAAGAGTGGGTTGTGTTTTCTCCCCATTTACATCAACTTATAAATACTTAGCCCCCTTTAATTTCTAAAAAATCTTACTTCCCTTTTGTGAGGTTGAGCTGGGAAGCTTCATCAAATACTGCTGCATTATGGAATACCTATGTGTGGAAGTCTTTTCAATTTTGAAACTATCAGGGCATCAGTTATCAAATATGAAAGGTAGAGCTTGTCTAGCAGGTGAGAATCTGGACATAATGAATAGTAACCAAACTATCATTTGTTGTAATTTTAGCAGCATTTAGTTCCATTAAAATTAAGGAATAGAGCTTCTGTAATAAAATGCATAATTTGATATCCTAAGCACAATAGTAGAATATTCAGAGAAATTTTGCATTTTTCGTATGTGACATTCTTAATTTGAGAGTCTTTTAGCTAAATTACAGTTATTTTAGAAATTGAGACAGGCAAGTAAAGGAATTAATTCTGTAAACAGATACCATCATGGGTATTTTTGAAAAATTCTGTTCTACAGCCCTCCTCTAAGGTTTAGGAGATATGTTTCTTTTGTTTGGATCTGGGCCAGGTGACTGAACATTTTCCGATGAGTGATGATCCTCCCATCAGCTTGCTATCTGTGAGGGGTGCAGCCAGCGTCAGGGTCAGGGCCACTCATGGTAACAAGCACAGAGGCGCTTCAGGATCTTTTATGTCTCTTGTGTTCAGTCTTCTCTGAACATTTTTGTTGGTTTGGTTACTAGGCCTCCCAGTTACATTACGTGACTCTGTTTCTTGAGTGCTATGCAAATGTGGTGTTTATAGGAGCCAAGAGCAGTCCTGAGCCTCGGGCTGGGAACCTGGTCAGTGTGTGCCCCCTCCCAGACTGGGCTCTCAGTGCCTCTCCCTCTGCTGGCGTTGGCACTGCACACACAGGAAAAGGATCTGGGGGCTCGGGGTGTGCCGTCTGCAGTGCTGTCCTGTCACAGAGGGGCGAGAGCATAGCTGACACTGGACGCATCCATGTTGGGCCTGCTGTTTAAGAAGGAGACCCAGACTTCTTCACCTGAACTTGGTAGACATATGGAAACAGTATTACTCTGACCAGTTGGGCCGCCTTCTCCCTATCTGGCAGCTAACGGCTGGACGCCCCAGTTCTTGCCAGCCTGGGCATCTCCCAGACAGGATAGGACACCTGTCTGACATCCTCTGGCCATGCAAGGGTAGGCTTGAGGATGTGGGGCTTGAGGTGGGGGACAGCTTCTGGCTCTTCTTTTGGTGCTTTCTAAGGAGGGGGTGTGTCTTTAGAGCGGAGTGGTTGGCATAGGGGAAGGGCAGCCTGCGTGACTCCCTCTCTACCACATTTCAAATGTTGGCATGTTTTTTTCTCCTGAGCTGTTTAACACTCAGCCTGAGCTTTCTGAAAGGAGCCTGCAGATGACATGCTGCAGAGGAGGGTCTGATCTTTTCAGGTAGAAAGTTGCAGAGTTGATGTTTCAGAGGATTTGTCTTTCCCTACCCTATTGACTTGAAGAATAGAAAACCTCTGGTGTAATCTTATTTGAATCCCCAGGACCAACCTCCAGTCACTTGGGACAGAGACAGGAGAGCCTGGCACCTCTGCACAGGGAACCTGCAGTGAGCACTGGGAGGCTGTGCTTCCAGGATGCGTGTGTTGAGAGATGATGAGTGTCTTACTTGGCCTCCTGAGCCCTGCTGGTCTCCTGTAGGTCCTCGTGCAGACCAGTGGTTAGCAGAAGGCCAGCTCTCCTGTGTTCCTGGGGGGTTGCTGTGATGATGGCCACTCAAGAGAGACCTAAGGGAGCCACTGTTACTGACTAGGAAACGGTTGTTTTTTTTTGTTTGTTTGTTTTTAATGGTTTTCGAATACTGTTTTTTTAGACCATTCTCTTAGTACTTTTTACAAACGTAAGTCAACATTGTCTTCCAGTGTTAAAGGCACTCCCCCGCCTTTGCATTGAACTAAGGTGTCAGTCGATACAAAGGAATGGAATATCCATCCTGAGCCAATTCCATAATGTGTAAATTCTTACTATTTTAATTTTTTATGCAATCTGATGAGTAGATGAGCTCAGATTTAAAATTCTTAAAAGCACGTTTATTGTAAATTGTTATGTATTAATACTGCAGTTTTCAATAAAGATTGACTTGTGTTGCATAGTGTGATTTTCATGCTTTTTCCCTATAGGTTTTGCCTCCAGGTGGCTTGGCCTGGATGGGAGGTGGTGTAGCATCTCTCACCTTAGAAAATCCAGGGGGTTCCGGCTCAGCCCCCGTGACCTCGGCAGTGTGTACAAGTGTGAAGGCGGCGGGTTGTGGGGAAGGGGAGGGAAGCCACCCTCTCCTGGGCCCGTGGCCTCAGTCCTCCTGGCAAGAAGACACACCCTTCCCCATTTCACCGAAGGGGAAGCTCAGACCCAAAAAGATTACGGACTGCCTGTCCCCCAAACTCACATTGCTGGTAAGTTCAGCTCAACAGAGACTCTAGAAGCAGCTGGGGACAGAGGTGCTGAGACAGCTCCTAGTTTTCCTGAGCCTCTGAACACTGAGCTGCTCTCCACCAAAGCTTTGGTGGCCTGGCTTATTCCTTTAGTCTAAAGAAAGGCTTGAGGTGGAAAGGTAACGGGAGGGGAGGAGAAAATGGATAGACACCAACAGAAAACAAGGGCTGGCAGCCAGGTTATTTTTCACAGGTTTCTTTATGAAATTAAATGTGGTTTCTGCTTGGAGAAGGTATAGTGCAAGAGTGACTGTACATGCTGCTGAATTCCCGTGGGCCACAGGGGCGTCTCTGTGCTCTGCCCCATGCCAGGCCCTGGCCACCCTCTTCGGTGCCCCTCCTCCATGGGATGTGGGCTTCCTTCCAACCTACATGCCCACCAGCTTCTGGGTGGGTCAGTCCTGGGTGCTGGGCCACAGAATTCAGTCCTTATGGCTTCTCACACTCACTTAGGGTAAGGCAATCTTTCTGTGTCACTAACAATTCTCTATTGTTGGAATTTAACAACAAAATCCAAACTGGAACCAGGTAATGGAATCATCCCACAGCTGCAGGTGGACTGGTTACAAATCCTGACAGAAGTTTTCAGTTGACTATGGTTCTGTTTTCTTTCCACTATAAACAAAACACATCACAAGTAAAGAGAGGGTGTCCAGCAGCCAGGAGTGTCTACAGAGGGACTGGGAGGAAGTAACAGGCGGGCTCCGGATGTTTTTGTGCCCAGAATTCCTGGTTCCTGCCCACCAGGGATGCAGGTTGCCTGGCCCACCAGCTGGGGGCCTGTGAAGGGGGCAGGAGGGCAGAGAGGTACACAGCCTGGCTCTGCAGGTGACTGAAGGCAGAGGCGGTCTCCTGCCCAGAGAAAACAGGAGCAGGAGGGATGATTAGATGTGCAAAGAAGAGGGTCCAAAGCAGCCATCCTCACACGCGCTGGCCTGTTGGGTGGTTCTGAGCTGTGGCTCCCAGGGAGCCCTGCACAGGCCTGGAGGGTGTGGGAGGTTCACGTGCCGGGGGCCTGCCTCTCCAGCCAACTTCTTCAGCACCCCAGTACTGGGGAGGAAACTGAGAATGAGGGCACTGAGTGGACCCCATACTCAGCCCTGCTAACTTGCAGTTTGCAGAACAGAGGGCCGGATGCGGTGAGCCTCAGGTAGGAAGAGCTGGAGGCCCACCAGCAAGGCAGGTCCAGATGGTGCCACTGGTGGGGCACGGGCTCACTTGCGGAAGGGTGCCAGCCGGCTGATGCTGTGCCAGAAGGTGGATGGCTTTCGCTTGGGCTCGGCCAGCACCAGGACCTGTTGCTGAGGCAGGCTGGTGGGGAGGGCTGGGTGCTTCTGGCGTGCCAGGTAGTAAGGTCGGCCGAGGGCTGGCAGGGGAAGAGTCGGGGTCAGAGATGCCTCAGGAGTTAGGCAGTACGGGGCAGAGCCTGTAGGGGTAGACTGGGCCATCCCCAGGCTGCTTCAGACATCCCCCTTTGCTTCCCCTGGGGTTGTCCATATCCAAGGGCCTGGGCTGCCCTCCGTGGCCTGCAAGGGGTGTAACCAGGGGGGACTGGAAGGTGTGGGGCGTGGAGTTGCTCTCATGGTGATGTCTGTAGGAATGGGCTGTCAGCATCTTGGCTAGGCTGGCTGCCAAGCAGCAGTCCTGCCTGGGAAAGAGCACTGGCACTGACGCTGCTCGGGGGGTCTGTGGGGGTGGAGGGCAGGAGCATCCACCAGGTGCCCACAGTGCAGGCTTCCTCCTCAGTGGGCCCTCACAACCCACCTGTAAAGGGCAGTGGGCACCTCTGAAGACCCGGGTGCTGGCCATCACCCGCTTACCTTTGGGCTTCCCCATGGCCTGCTGCTTGCTGGCGTTCAGCATGGCCTGCTTCCTCTGCAGCTGGGTAATGGAGAAGCCTGGGAGGGGGCCACAAATGAGACACCCACTTCCCGGTGAGAACGCAACTGCCTTCCCATCTCCCCTGCCCACGGTCCTCTCGTTCTGGCACCAGCACAATTTGTGTGTGCCTGAGGGCCCAGCAGGCCGCAGGGTCTCACCCACCTGCCCCACCAGCCAGCTCTGTCCACCCAGGCAGAGGAGATGCTCTGAGGAGCTTCTCTGGGGGCCTCCCTTGCCCTCCCCCATGACTCAGCCTGACCCATTGGTGGCTACTGTCCTTTTCTTGGCACTCTAGGAGAGGCTCTGGGCCAGATCAAGGACTGACCTGGTCACTGCCTACTGTGATGGCCGGGGGACCAAGGACAGGAGGGGAATGCAGTAGGGGGATGCCTTGCTCATGTGGGATAGGGGGAGGCTTCTGGAGGCCAGTGTCCACCTCCCTCTCCAACTGAGCAGAGGCCCCGCCCTCTAGAGTATGTGCATGTGAGCAGGTCGGGGGAGCAACCCTCAGGCATGCAGACCCACAGCGAGGGTCGAAACCAAGACATGCCCCAGAGCCTCACCAAACCCCGAGATTTTCCTGATGTGAGACCTGCCTCTCACAGTTGCAAGGTCATGTCGACTTCCTTGCACCCAGGATGCAAAAAGTGCCAGGCGGGCCCTCACATGGAGCAAGGCCGAGTGGGGTCTCGCACCTGTCTCCTGGTCCAGCCGCACCTGCTCCCGCTCCCTGGCAAAGGCCTTGAGCCAGCGCTGCTTCTGCTCGGGCTTCTTGGCACACAGCAGGTGGCTCTCGCCTGAGGGGCCACAGCACAGCCGGAAGGCGTTCCTGACGCTCACATGGAGCTCTCTATCCTTCCCGTCCTCCAAGTCCACCACCTGCAGGCTGTCCATGTCCACTCGGCCCTTATAGTAGAGCACATCCCGGCGGAGAAGGTCCTGCCAGAGACAGGGTGAGCCCCTGGCCCGCCTACTTGCCCAGCGCCTCGGCCTAAACCACTCTCCTGACCACATTTAAGGCCCTGCCTCATTTTCTGCCCTGAGATTGGAAGGGCCGGTGGGCTATTAGCCAGCTCCTTGTCTCGAGAAATGACAAGCCTGGCTCGGCCCACAACTGCGTGCTGAAACCATGGCTAGGAGCTGCTGTTTCAGTTAACAGTTACTCAGCGGCGTGGTGGGGGTCTCTGAACACTCATAGTCTCGCGGGGGAGGCAGCCATGGAAACAGATCACAAGCAGGACCCGCACTGCACAGCAGAGAAAAGCAGCAGTCTGCCAGGGCCGGGCAGAGCCCGCGCTCAGGAGGGCTGCCCGGCCACGTGGGCCCGTTTTCAAGAGGGAGTAGAGGCCAGCAGCAAAGGGAGGCCTGAAGGCCGCTGGAACAGAAGATCCCAGGGTTGGGGAGGGTAAGCTGAGCTTCACAGGGAGAGAAGAGTTGGCTTGAGGCCCAAACAGGGATTTATCAGCACGGAGAATGTTCTTACCAACACTGGGCCCTGGTCAGACTGTGAGGGTCACCCTCTGGTCCCTGGGGCAGTAGGCTCCCTCTTAGACGCCTCCTTCCCCCGACTTTGGCCCAAAGCGCCTGACCAGGGAAGGGCGGCCCCGGGGAGAGGAATCGCGTGTGTGCAGCTCGTTTTCTCGGGGCAGCTGCTTCCAGCCCTCAGCCTCACTCCCGCCACAGCTGCTCTTAATAGGCCCATCCAGCAGGGAAGAGTGACTCTGGTACCTTCTTACAGTAGATGAGCTGGTGGTCAAAGAGAAAAAACATTCTCTGCTGGCTCTTGGCTTGTGGCTGTGTGACACGGGTCAGCTCCCCCGAGTGGATGAGTTCCGAGCTCCTGACCAGTAGATCTTCCCCCTGTGGAACCCAAGGGAAGCCGTGAGCTGAGTGCCCCAACCCTGGGGCTTAGAGCAACGCTCTGCTGGGCTCTGTGTCCTGCCTCCTGCTGAGTTGGTGTGGTCACTGTTGGCCTTGTCTGCCGTGGCCCCCACTGGGCCAGGGCCTGGAGCAGACCACAGAAATTGGAGGGAAAAAAATGGTGGTTTGGCCTATAAGTTGTTGTCTCTGCTAAGTGAGGCCCTACAGCAGCCAGTGGCATATTTGCATTGTAGCTGATCCCTATCGAGATATCATCAAACTAAAAGATACTCTGATTTCGAAGACTTAGTATGAAATAAAGACTGTGGCTATTTCACCAATGACATTTTATATGTTGATTACACGTTGAATTGATATTTTAGATATGTTGAGTTAAAACATTGTTAAAGTTTCTTTCACCTGTTTTTTTTTTCACTTTTAAGATGGCTGTATGTGCACATATGCTCTCAGTCATGTCTGACTCTTTGCAACCCCATAGACTGTAGCCCACCAGGCTCCTCTTTGCCCATGGAATTTTCCAGGCGAGAATACTGGAGTGGGTTGCCACTTCCTCCTCCAGGGTATCTTCCCAACCCAGGGATCGAACCCACATCTCTTGTGTCTCCTGCACTGGCAAGCAGATTCTTTACCAACTACGCCACTTGCACATATAAAATTCCCTGTTGTGATTCACATGGTACTTTGATTGGACAGCACTCCTCTTAGAGAATAATTAAACTTGGCTGAAAGTTACTTCCAAGGCCAGTCTTTTAAAAGAGGTTAAGGAAGTCTTCTTCCAGCTCAGTGTACCTGAAGTCCCATCATCAGACATTGTAATTTCAGATGAAGCTGTACCATGTCTGGTTCCTCCAGGAAAATGCAAATCATAGCCAGGTGTTTGTTTGGGATAAGTGAGTTTGTGGGGACCCTTGGCCAGGGCTGGGCCTCCGAACCCATCATCAAGAAGCAAAACCCAAACACTGAAAACAAAACATAAACCATAGCACTCAGCCCCACTCCCAGGGATTCTAATTGCCTATTTCTAGGGTGGGGCCCATGAATCTGTTTTTTCATTGTTTTGGTTGGTGAGTGAGAGTGGAGAGAACAGGCCAGGAACCTCATCATTAATTCAGGCCTCCATGCTGCCCTAAAAGGTGAGACTGGCCTACATGAGGGGATTGTGTGTGCCTGGAAAACAGAACCAAGAGGCTCTGACCGGTGGCAATCTGTTTCTGGTCATGCTGTGGCAAACCTGACCACTTCTTTTGAGAACCCCAGTAGTTAACTCAAACTTGGGGGCCCAGCGTGTCCCTGGAGGCTGGTTGGTTGCACCCTGGGAGGAGCATGTGGCGTATTATACGTGTCCTGAGCCCTTCACCAGGAAGGAGGCCAGCAAGCCTCCTCTGGGAGCAGCGCCTGAGGCTTGGTGCTTGGAGAAGGGCCAGGCTGGCCCAGCAAAAGCCCAGCTCTCCCTCCTGACACTGTTTGCTGGTTCCCAGGAGTGTGGCGCCCTGCTTCAGCTCCCTCTTACGATTTCTCAGGGGCAAGCATGGTTTTAATGCCAGGGCCAAGCCCTTTGGTATTTTCTGAGGTATTGGATCCTCACCTCCCAGTCCTCTATAGAGCTTTGCCACTGAGCAATCTTGTCAATGTTTTCAAGTCTCCGTTTCCGTTCATTGATGAGCTGGGCCACATTCTTCATGGCATGTAAGGCAGCTTCCACGTCCTTGAAATCCCTGGGGCCAAAGAGAGACAGCAGAGGGCTTACTGGATCAAGAGCAGAGAAGGGCTGGGAACATCCTGGAGCCTCCGGTGCAGCTGCTTCCCTCGAGGGCTCTGCCCCGGGCCATTTCTCCACTTGTCAAGTGCACACTCCCATCTTCTCCATAAAGGAGGCACAGAGCAGAACTTTATATCCTACTCATGCCCTCTTCCTTCACATCAAGGATAGCTTATGAAGGCAGGGACTGTTAGATATTTTAAGCCTGTGCTGTTGCCCCAGTCCCTGCAGCATTGCCCAGCACACTATGAGCCTCAACAAATGGGCTGACCCAAGGCCTGGAGAGCCACCCCTCTCCCCCAGCACCCTCCTACCTGTGCTGGGGGTGTGTGTACTTGAGCAGCTCTGCCAGTTGCAGAGGGTACTTGCAGATCTTCTGCACGGGTGTCAGCAAGAAGCCATCCAGGGAGATGTCAATCATCTTCTGTAGCAGCCGGCATGCCTCGAAGAAGTACACATACTTGCTGAGCTTGGTGAGGCGTGAGAGCTCCATGCAGGCATTGGGGTGGTTGTTGCAGTACTCTGAGTAGATCTGGAAGTCTGCTTGCTGCAGGCAGAGCTCAGGGTGAGAAGACAGTCTCCTGCTCCCCCAGGCCATGGGCAGTGTTGGGAAAGGGGTGGGAGAGACTGCAGGGGATTCAGGCTCTGTCTACCTGCCTCTTTGGGCACAAGCTATGCAGAATCATGCCCAAAGACATGAAAGACCCCAGAAAACTCAGGTACAGAGTGCCTATTGCTAGTTGGCTTTCTCTCCTGGGCTCTCAGCAGATATTCTGACAGTATGCCAGGTACTGGGGTGAAATCAACGATACTAATATGAAAGGCCAAAAAGGAGGGAGAGGGAGATTGAGATGAAATGGGTGCCGGGCCAATGGCTGTGCCTCCCAGGCTGTCTTTCTTCTCAGCCCAGTGTTTTGTTTCTTCCTTACAAAGCTCTGGCTTCACATCTGAAGACAGCCACTGTCAACTTCTTTTTTCAACACCACGTGACACAGACATATCCATGTTGCACGTGTGTCGTACGGGAGACTCACTGTGTCTGTTTTTGTGTGTATCTTTCATCTACCTGGAGTCAGAAGGAGACCAGGGCTGGCATTTAGCAGCCTAGGACTTTGTGAACTCAGGTGGGAAAGGAGGGTGGCAGCAGCTGGCTGCCTGACAGGCCGCTGTGACCGTCACACTGGGTAATGCTGATAGCATGCCTTGTTAGACCTGCCCTAGTTCCCACTTCCCCGTCACAACTCTGCTAAGTCATTTCAGTCGTTTCCGACTCTGTGCCACCCCAGAGACAACAGCCCACCAGGCTCCCCCGTCCCTGGGATTCTCCAGGCAAGAACACTGGAGTGGGTTGCCATTTCCTTCTCCAATGCATGAAAGTGAAAAGTGAAAGGGAAGTTGCTCAGTTGTGTCTGACCCTCAGCGACCCCATGGACTGCAGCCTTCCAGGCTCCTCCATCCATGGGATTTTCCAGGCAAGAGTACTGGAGTGGGGTGCCATTGCCTTCTGCCTGTTGATAAATGGACCCAGATCCACAGCCGCTCAGGTACCCAGACACACCACCCGCTCCTGAGGTCTCCCTCCTCAGCTCTCCATCTGCCACTGGCAAGAGGTGGCAGGGCCTCCCCACCCCCCACTGCTAGTAGCCAGAAAGGAACACAGGTTGTCCTTGATGGGCTGGCCAAGGCATCTTCTGCTCAACCTCGTGTGACTGCCACAGGAGAGGGATAAAAATTAGTCCATCTACCCCAGACCAGTCCAATGAACCTTGGCTAAATGTCAACCGGCATTTAGAGTGGAAATAAGAAGTACTTCAACCCAAATTTCAGTGTGTTTACTGTGTGAAGAACCCCAGAATTTGCTAGGAATGTCCTTAGGGGTGCCCAGCCCGCCTCTGCCCCAGGCAGTTCCTTTCAGGGCTGAAGCCTAGGCCCTCCTGCTCCAAGGAGCATTCTCTTCCTTGGGCCTCACCCCACGCTGACCCCCAGAAATGGTGACACTTCTAAAACACAGTAGAAGGGAGAGGGCAGTTGGGGCCAGGGCTGGTGGGGTAGGGCGAGCCCCCAGCAGAGATGGGCAGAGCAGGGGCTGCTGCCCAGGGAGGGCTTGGGGCCCAGGGCCCGGGGCCAGTGTGCTCACGTGCTCCAGGAAGCAGGCACCCAGCTCGCTCAGGTGCGGCCGCTCCCGGTTGAACTTCTGCTCCAGCGCCTTCACAAAGGCCTTCTGGCACCTGTATATGTCCTCGATGTTCCCGAAGATGATGCGCAGCTGCTCCTCGCTGAACATGTCTGCCCGCTTGCGGCACTGCCTGAGGTACCCCTGGGGGTGCGGGTGGTCAGGCTCCCCTCTGGGCCCCCGCCCCACCAGCCCGCCCACCTGCCAGCAGCCTCACCTCGCAGATGTCCCGCAGGTGCTTGATGTAGTCTCGCTCCGTGCTGAGGATCTCATTGATGACATTGGTCCGCATCTGGTCCCTGCTGCCCTGCGCCTCGGTGCCCCCGCCATCCCCAGTCCCTTGGTGCCCAGGCCCCAGTGCCTCATCGTCTGCAGGCTCGTCCTGGTTCACCCGCAGCTGCAGGCAACACGGCCAGTCAGAGTCCCCCCAGGGTCAGGGCCCAGCATCCCACACACTGACGGCAGGGAACTGACACTCAGATGACTCACGGCATCACAGGGGCAGGAAGCTCCCGCATCACCTGAGTAGTGCCCAGAGGGACAGGGGAGAGCAGGTCCGAAGGCGGGTACCCAGTCCCCATTTTCTCCCTTACGTTCGGCTCTGCCAGCACAGAGGCTAGAACGGTGCAGATGCTCACTATAGGGGTTCTGCCAGCACCTGCTCACACTGGGCCTACTGGGGGCTGTGAAGCAAGTGGACAGGTGATGTGGCCTTGCTGGCTCTGAGACGATAACTAGGAAAGGCTCAGGGGGCAGAGAGGGCTGTTAACCCAGGAGATCTGGGGCAAGAGAAGCAATGAACCCCAGGGCCTGAGCCCTCCCCTCCCCACTGCCCTCTGCCTGACCTTTCGGAGGCTGCACCAGGATTCCTTCCCTGGAGACCAAAGGCTGCCTTAGGTCTGGGTTTGCTCCCTGTGATCTCCTGGGTTAAAGACTGAGCTTGTTCTTGCCTCAATTCCCTAGGTGTAGTGACAGTTCCCAGAGTCCAGGACTGTTGTGAAAGTTAGAACTGAGGATCTGCGCAGATGGTCTGCATAGCTTCTGGAAATCTGGGAGGCCCAGCTGCCTGTGGCAGTGGTATTCTAACATGCAGAGGGACCCATCATTTCTGACCCATTCTTCTCTGGCCACTGAGGACTCCTGGAGAGAGGGTAGGGGTAAGGTGCAGTTGGTGGTGGCGCAGGAGGAAGGCTGTGTCTCAATTCCCAGGCTGGGCTTCCTGGGAAGCTCACCCAGCCCTGAGCCTGCAGTCCCACCCGTGGGTGAGACATCCACATCCAGCACCTCAGACCCCAGAGCAGATTCAGGCTTGTGTTTCAGAGCCTGCTGCTGGCTCTTCTCAGGTCTAGGAAAAGCCAGGGCCAGTGCCATACCCGCACAAAGTTCGCTGGAAACCAGCCCTCGCCATCAGCGACGCGGCCCCACCACCACTCTCTGTTGGTGGCGTCCATCACTTCGATGACATCTCCAGCTTTGAAGCCCAGTTCCTGGTCATCCATGGTGACATGGTCCCAGAGCGCTTCGGCACAGACCACACTGCCATCGCTGATGAGCTGTGGAGAGAGCCAGGGAGGGCATGTCAGGGGGTAGAGGTGCTCCTCTACCCTCTGCCCTCTGTCCACCAACTCTGGAAAGAGGGAATCCTGGCTTGTTCACAGAGGAGTGGACTGATGGAGGCTCCCCTGAGTTCCGCAGGGGGAGGGGGCTGTGCCCAGGGCATATGCCCAGACATGCACTATGTCTAGACTGGCACTGAGCTTATCACTGGAATCTGGTAAGCCATCAAATCGGAGTGTAAGCGTGCTGCTCCCCCTGCACAGGGCACACATTCCTCTCATCCCCACCGGGCCGGGATGCAACTACTGGCTCTCAGCTCCCGCTGTGTCTCTGCTGTGCTCTGTGGTGCTGGGCCAGGGCACTGCCAGCTGCATCTCTGCTGTATCCCCTGGCCCCCATCAGGGGCTCCTACTGTGGCCCTGGAGGGGACCTCAGAGCTGGAGAGAGAGGGGCCTTGCTCCTTCCTAGTGGCTTCTTGTGGACACGCAGTACCCATGAAGCCACCTGACAAGCAGCAACGCCTCTTTCCTCGGGTCTGGCAGTGCCCAGCCATTGCAGTAGCTGGATCTGGTCTGCAGTGTTTTTTGAACACTTGCAGAACCAGTCTCATGGCACCCCAGGCACCAGGTGAGCAGTACCTCTCCTCAGAGTTCTAGATCTCCAGCCCACAGGATTCTCACTCTTACTGATTTCAGCAGTTTCCCTTTATTCCCCAGCTCTAAAGAAGGTCCATCTTAAAACTGCCATCTCTGTAACAGAAACCTCAGGGCTGTTCTTGAGCACGTGGTGACTGAGTCAGCTACTTTATACCTGCTGAACAATTCTCAACATTAATTTCTCTCTGTGGAAATGACTGGTGTGGTTCCTCTTTCCCATACGATCAGAAATCACATCAGGAGGGATGCTCCCCTCCCAGGCAGTCCTTGTGCTCAGAGCTCTGTTTCACACTGGGCTTGAGGCAGGAGGTAGACCCCCCACTGCCCCCACCCAGGGTGAGCAATTAAGAGTTTATTCCCTGTGGACAGGAACTCCAAAATATCAATAAGCAGGACAAAGAGAGAAGGCTGAGCCCTGCCCATATAAAGATAAGATACCACACATTTCTCATTCTTGAAGTTAAGGAGACCTTCCTGACTAGAAAGCTCCTTGGAGGTCAAAAGGGGAGTGATGCTAAGTCTACCCATAGGCCTCTGCAGTGGAATCCATCTTGACTGAGATGCACAGGCACATGGGAGGGTCCCGAGATATACCAAATACATACTCAGAACCAGGCAAATCAAAATGACTGGCCAAAGGAAAGTTGGAGCAAATGCCCCATAAAAGTGATTCCAACTACCATAAGGGTGTGCCTCTGAGTGTGCCCATGAGTCTATCCACACGTACCGTACACTTCTTCCTACTAGTACGCCTTTGACTTATTTCATTACTCTCTCATTACTCTCTCATTACTCTCTTTGTGGGAAATCTTTTCTGCAAAGCTGAAGGGCCAGGGCCTTGTCACCGACCACTGATCTAGTGGTCAGGTTTTGGGTCTCTAACTGTTGTGACCCAACTCAGTCTCTGGCAGGGAACTGAAGCCCTGCTTCAAGCCACTGCAGGATGAGGCCACCTGAGATCAGGCTGAGTCCTGCTTTCATGTCATGGGGGCTCAGTATCTGCTCCGTGAATGACAAGCGGCTCTGTGGGCTTTGGGCAGGAGGAGGAGCGGACTGGGGCTGCCCAGGAGGTGAGGGCTGTGCCCCTCTACTAGGGCCAAGTGTTGGCTGTCATTGTCAGAGACCTGGGCCAGCTCTTTGGCCAAGTGGTCAAGGCCTTGGGGCATCACCAGACAGGCCCTCTGTGCTGTTTCCTCTTCTGGGCTGCTGCCCAGCGGGGGCCTTCTCTGGGCGCTCCTAGGGTGGTATGCATGGTAATCCTCCCACCAAAACAGGAACTAGCAAGACTGGCTGGTCTCCACCTCAGTTCCACTTGCTGTCTCCACAGTGTCCCAAAGGGACAGGGCAGGAGGTGGGAGGGGTGCTTAGGTACTGGTGCCCATTCCAGCTGGGCCTTGCCTCCAGGGTAGGGCCTGAGAAAGCATGTTCAGGGACTACCATGAGGTGCTTTATGTTTTGGTGGGTGGGGTTTAAGCCTGTTCCAAACCCCAGTGAAACCACTTTTCAGAATAATCTACAGCTTATATGTACACCCACTCTCATGGCAGCAGCTCTTCATGGGCTTCACATTTCTGTGGTCCACCCAGGGACCCTGGGCTCAAAGCACTGGGCGAATCCTGGGGATCGCAGACCTCATCAAGACACCACTGTACTCATCCAGCTAAGAAGACCTGCTATGGGTTTGTCCTTTCCTCCAGGGAGAAACCTCCTGGCTGCAGTGAGGCCAGGATGAGACAAGTGGACTTGGCGAGGCCAAACAAGAGGAACTGGCCAGCTGCAGCCTGGGAGCAGGCATCAGCCTGGGCAGTTAGCATAAGCAGGCTGCCATCCAGGTCTTGGTGGGTCTGGCCCCAGACCAGGAGGAAGCACAGTGGCTCAAAGGTGGTATGGGTGAACCAGTGTGGACATAGCTGCAGGTGAACATCCCTGTACAGGGACAGTGACCAAGGGTGAGTGTGCCCATCAGGATGGAGGCTATTTGGGAAGATTTGTATGTTTTGAGTGATGAGTTACAGAGATGGGAGGATTCACTCCTGGAGCTGCTTAGGTAACCTGAAGTTAGGATCTGGCAGGGAACAAAGCTTCTTGTTTATTAAGCTTTGTAGATTTGATCCTGGAGAAGTGAGTGTTCTGAGACTCCCTGTTCCTGCAAGTCCCCCAGCGCAAATCTGCCAGTGCACTTTCACAGGCTGGCTAATGGGATGCTACACTCTGATCTGAGAACAATCTGCTAGATGGCAGGCGGATGCTGTCCATCTGCAGGTCGCACGCTGCACACACTGGTCCCCACACAGGGAAGGAGTACTGCAGACACACCAGGTTATTCCCCCAGAGGAGCCAGGTCAGGCGTCTCCCCTCGTCTCATATTTCCCTCAAATGAGCCCCAAGCAACAGCCCCTCCTGAATGGCCAGTGCTTCCTGCTCTTGCCAGTCTTTGCAGAGAGGTGTGGATCCTCCACAGGTGGTTTTCTGCTCAGCTGGAAGGGCTCCAGCTTGGAGCAAAGAGGCACAGCTTCTTGGAGAGACCAGGATTCCTGACACCTTTATGGACAACCCCATACTCATCCTGATCAGTCACCTAGAGGCCCATGGTGGTCACTTTCGAGTCCCAGCACCTTGCTGGGAACAGGGGAGCCATGAGCTACTTCCACAATTTCCCTGTGCCTTGGTTCCCATCAGCTCAGAGTTACAGGGAGCTGGATCACCAAGCTCCCCTGTATATCCACAAATGGGAGGTTCTTAGTTGAGTTACAGCTATGACATTAACCATTTGTGTGATATCACCAACACAGAATGTAGCTCCAAGGGGTCAGAGATGCAGTCTACCTCCAGGACAGCCCAGCGGCCACCAGAGCCAACACTGGTGTGCTTGCTTCTGGACAGGGGCCCTTCCTGGCACTCTGAAGTACAGCTGCACTGAAGCCAAAATTCAACCTAGGCAGGCCCAGCGGTGAGGGTTCTGGGCTCACTCTTGGCCTGGTAACGGAGAGCACAAGCTGCCTCTGAGGTGTGCGGTTTTTATGTGGGGGCAGGTGGGGGACTGCACCAGTGAAGGGGGAGTCAACTTCAAGACTAGGACAAGCCAAGGACAGGGGGCGGGATACCTTTTCGTGTTTCTGAGATTTTGAGAGGCCTGGGAAAGCCAGGCTCTGCCTCAAAGTGCCCCCTGATAATCACCCATCACCCTCCCCACCCTGCCCCACCTCCTCTCTGTCTCACACATGGGGTTGTTGGAGGATTCCACTCGACAGTCTTGGGAACAGGGCTTGGCTCCCACGGCCCCCTGCGCAAGCATCCTCGGCGTGGGGATGTTCAGAATGCCCATGGGCAAGAGGCAGGGTGGTGGGTGGCCATGCCTTTGGTGGGGGGCATGCTGACTGAGACCACTTAAGACCTAAAATGGTAAAAGCAACTGCAGATAACATGAACAGAGGAAACCACTCATCCTCAGACACCTCAACACATACAGAAAAGCATGTCCAGATCTGCTCACACAGCGGTCACATGTGCAAGGTTCCCTGACAGCCAGATAGCTGCGGCCACAGCTGCATCTGCATCCTCAGTTACACACACAGACGCGCCATTTTACACACACACGCGCGCGACAGGAGTGGCACATGTGTTACCTAGTCCCTGAGTCACCCACCTGGCCGCACCCCAGGGGATACACACACAGACGGGCCCTAGCACCCGGGGCTTGCGGCGGAGGCCTCTCCTCGGCGGCCGGCAGTGCGGGGCTACCCCGGCCGCACCTTGGGCTGTTGGCGACTGCGGGCTGGGGGTGGCAGGAAAGATGCGCACCGGCGCCACTCACCCCGGCGGTCAGCGGAAGGCCAGCAGAAATATCAGCACGACGTTGATGAGCACAAGCAGTGCCAGCACGGCGAAGACCACCACGCGCTGGGCGCCGGGGGGCAGATTGCAGCGCAGGAGGGCGCGCAGGACGCTCCCTGGCGGCGCGGGGCGGCGCCGGGACTGCGGGGCCCTAGCCATGGCGCCCGGCCTTTCGGCCCCGCGCGCCCCGAGATCCCGCCGCGATAGGGCGGCTGTGGGGCTGCCGGGGCGCCCGGAGTGGGGCGGAGCCGCCGCACTCTCCAGGGCCCGGCTTCTCGCTAGCCGCGCGCGCCGAGTTCCCCCCAGGTCCCAGCCCAGCCACCGGGCCACAGACGTGGGCGGGGCAGGGGGTGGGGCCGGGCGAGCCGGCGTGCTCCCAGCTCCGCCCGGAGCGCCTCCTCGCTGGTGGTCTCAGTGATCCGGGTTCCTAAACGGTCGGGCGCACATTAGACCAGGGTGGCGCTCGGGGCGCCGGAGGCCAAGGGTTCTGAGTCCTAACACCAAGGACTCTCTTTGACCCTGACTTCACAGACTAGTGAGTGCGGCTCTGAAAAGTCAGACAATTTGCTTTCAGAAGCTCGCCCAGGAATTTGAATTCTGGATAGACAGCATTCCATGCAGAGGTGCTCCAGGAAGGCCCTGACTCAGCTTACCGACCTTGCCTATCAGCGCAGCATTTTGTTCCTATGAGAAAGCATCTGGCTACTTCAGCTGCCGACCCTCCTCCCCAGTTTCATTGAGGTGTAACTGACAAAGATTGTGCATATTTAAGGCGCACGACTGGATATTAGACATACACTATAATATTACCCCCACAACCAAATTAACTACCATTTCCATCACCTCAAAGAGGTACCATTTTGTCTGTGTGGTGAGAACACTTAAGAGCTAATTACTCAGCAAATTTTAAGTACAATATTGTTAATTATACTCATCATGCTGTACATTAGATCCCCAGAACTTATTCATCTTGTATAATTAAAACTTTGTACTCATTGACCAACGTTTTCCCATTTCTTCCCCCGCCCCTCAGCCCTTAGCAACCATTCTACTCTGATTGTATGAGTTTGACTTTTAGATTACAGATATAAGTGAAATTATGCAGTATTTGTCTTTCCGTGTCACTTAGCATAGGGGTCATTCACATTGTGGCAAAGGGCAGGATTTCCTTCTTTTTTAAGGTTGAATAATATATATACCACATTTTTCTTCATCCATTCATCTGGATATTAAGTATAATACCTAATACTTAGGTATTAGATTTCCATGTCTTGACTATTGTGAATAATGCTGCAATGAACATGGGAGTGCAAATATCTCTTGAGAGATCCTGATTTCATTTCCTTTGGATATACATCCAGAAATGGGATTGTTGTATCATGTAATAGTTCTATTTTAAATTTTTTGAGGAATCTCCATACTGTTTTCCAAAGTAGCTGTACCAATTTACATTCCCATCATCAGTGTGTAAGGGTTTTCTAGTCTCCACCCTCACTAACACGATCTTTTGTCTTTAATAACAGCGATTCTAATTGTGAGGTGATACTTCATTATGGTTTTGATTTGCCTTTCCAATGTTGAATGACATTGAGTATTTTCTTTCAAGAAATGTCTATTCAGGTCCCTTTGCCCATTTTTAAATTGGGTTATTTGTTTTTGTTTGTTTTGCTATTAAGTTGTGAGTCCCTTAAGAGATTTTGCCTATTAACCCTTTATCAGATACATGGTTTACAAATATATTCCCCTACTCCATAGACTGCCTTTTCAGTCTGTTGATGATTTCCTTTTACTGTGCAAAAGCTTTCTAGTTTGATGCAATCCAATCCCACCTATTTTTGCTTTTGCTGCCTGTGTTTTTCAAATGTGTCATATCTAAAAATCATCACCCAGACCAATGCCAAGATTTCCCTTTGTTTTCTTCTAGGAGGTTAATGGTCTCAGGTCTTACATTTAAGTCATTAATCCATTTTTGAGTTGACTTTTGAGGGAACAATTTTATTCAGCAGCTTAAAAAAAAAAAAACAAAAAACCCTATGTCCAGTACCTAGGGATTTCTATTGCCTCCCAGTCAGAGCCTGCAGTCTTAACCTTGAAGGGCTCAGAGCTCACATGCAAGCCTCTTGTTCCATCCACGTGAGGAGCTCTGTCACAGTCACTGTGCTCCTCCAATGGGTCAGAAGGCTGCAGCTGAGGGGGCCAAGAAAACTGAAGAGCATCTCAGATGTGGGCAGAAGTTTCCAGGCTCCATGCTCAGCTCTGTGGCTCCTGGAGTAGGAGGAACCCATGGTGGGATTATGTGCAGAGGCGGGGTGTTCCCTTGTGGGTGACTGTATGTTCAGGTTCCGTGTGTGTGCCAGCTCTATATGCATGTGAGAGATGAGGTTACCTGAAGACGTTACCATCCTGCTGAACAGTGCAGGTGAAATACCTGTAGGTGCGGCAGAGGAGGGTCAGGATATGTCCAGATGGGCTGTCTGCTCCCTGCAGATCTGAAGGTTTAGCCTGGCTCTACCTATCTGTCTAGTAGGGGAAAACAGTCTTCTGCTCCTGCCCAGTTCTTCAAAAAACTGGTTCAAGATTTTCTCTGTCAACCTCTTACAAGGATTGGAGGGGCTCCCTGCACCCCAAATCCCATGTCTCTGGTGGGGTATGGCTCAGACCTCTGACCTGGGTCATTTTACCCCTAGTGCCATCAGACACCCAGGAAAGAGGGCACAGATGGCTGTGTGTCTTCAGGCCACTGGTCAGGGCAGTGCTGACTGCTGTGGGTCTACAAGACCTACCTGGCATCAGGGGGCGTGCTTTAGGACTTCAGTCATGGCCCAGTTCTGGGATGAGGTTTCTCTTCCCTCTACAGCTGAGCAGCCCAGCAGAGTTTCAGTGGGAGAAGAACCTCTGGACTTGGGCCAGGACAGAGAACTGAGAGGTGGCCTCTGTCCAACCTTGGGCACCCAGGCTTCAGATTCTGGTGTCTGGGTACATGGCAGGAAAGACAATAGCAATAGGCTTTCAGTATTTCATGACCAAAAGCAAAGCCAAAAAAAGCTTGAAAGCAAAGGCCTAGGCCCCCGAGGGGTTCAGGCTCGAAGGATCCAAGCCAGGGAGAGGAAGGTAGGTGAGGAGGCAGCAGGGCCTGGCCCACCAGGGTGGTGGCGTGGATTGGTGTGCAGGTCTGTGAGCGGGCAGGACTGCTGTGGAGATAGGGGCAAGGCTTTGGGAGTTGAAGGAAGAGGCTGCCCTGGGCTGCTGGCCATGGACACTGACCAGCACTGGGCTCCTCCCTGGGGCTGGGGAGTGGGTGCAAGAACCATGTCAGGTCTGGGGACAGATATCCAGAGTCCCAGGCACTGGGGAAGACAGAAACTCCTGGAGAGAGGGGGGAAGACCCCCTCCATGGAGGGGTGGTCACAAGTCGGCCTTGCGTCCTGTTGTGTTCTCTAAATGCTCCGCCAATAAGTGCTAGGAGCAACAGGAAGCCACACTACCTTCTACCCTTGGTGACTCTGTGGCCCCGTGGGCCAGGCCAGTCCTGCTTCCTACCTGCTGTGCTGCTGTGTGTGTGAGGCAGTCACTCAGTTATGCCTGACTCTTTTCAACCTCAGGGACGGAGCCCATCAGGCTCCTCTGTCAATGGATTTTCCAGGCAAGAATACTGGAGTGGGTTGCGAGTTCCTTCTCCAGGGGATCTTCCCAATCCAGGGATCAAACCTGGGTCTCCCACATTGCAGGCAGATTCCTTACTGTCTGAGTCATCTCAGGGAAGCTGTGCTGGCTTACTTATTGGCAAAACTCCTTGAAAACGTTTTAAGCCCCAGGTTGGAGTACAAGCTTTATGTCTGTCTGCCCTCTAGTCTCGGTGTCATCTTCTCTCGGCAGGATGATCCACGAGCTGACCCCAGTTTACCTTGCCCTCCTGGACCAGGGCCATCAGAGCAGCTCCATACACAAGTGCTTAGAGGGGAGCCAGACACACAAAGGCACTTAGCTCCATGAAGGCAGTGGGCAGAGCTGCGGGCAAGCCCCCCTGCCCACGCGTGCCATCCTGCAGTGCAGCTTGGCCTGGCCCAGAAGGGAGACACTGTTGTCTGCAGGGTAGTGAGTGGCCACCAGGAGATCCCAGGCCTCCTGGCTGGGAGCTGTGCCTACCATCCTCTGGTTCTATCTCACAACTTGGTGTGGGGGTTAAAATGAAAAGGGAATCATGTCTTCCAAGGACATTGCCTACTTTCAGCCTTCAACTCTTCAGAAAAAAAAAAAATCCCTGGGGTAAGAATGTCCTCAAGCCTGACCTCAGGGATGTCGCGGGCTCAGCAGGGCATGGCTGAAACCATAGAGGCAGGGAGAGAATGGAAGGAGGGTAAAAACTGGGCAGACGAGCAGGCCCAGGCCTGGGCCCGGTCACAGGCATCTGGAGGGGACAATGATGAGAGGGGACACTTCTGGGCCCTGACACTAACTCATCCTGCAGGAACTGGACCATCACGAGCTGTGAGGTGCAAGTTAGGTGCAGGAAATACAGGGAAAAGACACCGCTGTGCCCCCTTCTCCTTCCATTAGGGCACATGCAGTAAAAGCCAGGGACCTATACAGACGGGCGCTGTCTGCCCCAACCCCCGCCGTCAGCTCCCTGAAAGCAGGACTACATCCTGTGCACAGCTCTGTGCCAAGGCTGGGACACTGCCTGACACACACACAGTAAATGAGTGTCTCATGCATACCACACACAGGCGTACACTCCACATCCAGACCCTCACGTGGTCACACACACGCGCTCCTCACACACTCAGAACACAAAAGGGCTTCACTGTGCCCCTGTGATGTGCCTTCTTTTCAGCCCAGGTGGTTTCCATTTCCTCCTGCTTAGGAGACTGAGGAGTGATCGCTCCTTCTTAGGTCACCAGGAATAAGAAAGGGTCCCAATTTAGAGCATGACACTCATATGTTCTTAGAAAATACAAGTGATGTTATTTAGTATGGACTTTTCTCTGACACCTGTGGCTTCTGTTATTTCCAAGCCTGAAACCCACGCTGAGCCCCAGCAAGCCTTCTTGCCACACATGTGAGAGCCATGAGCATGAGAGGGGCCAGGGACGCAGAGGAGGACGCGCTGCCCTCACAAGTCTGGGTGAACCAGCCTGTCACTGGAGACTCAACTCTTACGTCTCTTTGGAGTTCCCAATAAGGTGAATCTCGTGAATGCTGCCAACAAATCATAACAAATACTGCCTTTCCTGAGTATCCAGTACACCTGGGCACAGTGATTCTGACATGCCACTGGGCACAGGTGCAACATCTACCCCACATCAAGGAAACAGAGGCTGAGATGGAATAACCTGCAGCAGCTCCTCCACTACCCAGTGTCAGGAAGGGGGTCAGACCCATGCCCTGCTCTGCGCTGTGCTGCCTGCTTCAGGACGTTGTACATTGTGGTCTGGAAGTGCCAGTGGGTCTCATGGGGAGAGCATCCCAGTCTCTGCCCCGAGTCAGCTCACTGCGTCACCGGAGGGGCTCTGCAGCTGGCCCTGGCCCTCCTCTGCGGTGCGCTTTGCCATCCCCCTCCATCCCGGGGGCTCTCACAGGGTCCGGGGAAGACCAGAACCTTGGAAGCACTGAGGGTTCTAAACATAAACTCAACATCACCACCCTGTCCTCTCAGTAACCTCAAACACCAGGCAGGACCTTTGACCCAAACAGGAAACAAATTCTCTAAGCAGTCAAAATAGGTCCTATACAATTCATAGTCCTAATTGCCTTCATTTCTATCAAAACGTGGCCTCTCCTGCCCCACATCAGAGATTATTTGTTCTTCTGGAGCACTTCTGGCTCTTAGCTTTCCTCATCCAAAGCATCTGAGAGTGGACAATTTGTCAAGGGTCGAAAAGGCACATCCCCAACTAGCAGCACAACGTGACCGGCCAGATTCCACCATCAGGTAGGAGAAGGCTATAAAAAGCAGACAGGAAAGCTGTAACAAGGCTGCACTGATGGCCAATCAGATAACCCCACACCTTTTCAGAGTCCTGGAAAGCTTTACGTTACTGTTTCTTCCTCATTATCATCCTCATCATTGGAGACCAAGAACCTACCACATGCCACGTTACTCACGTTTGTTATTTCAGTCTGTCCTCCTGCAACCACATGGTCATCCTATTTTTCAGTTCAGTAAATCCGTGCTCACAGGGCTACCTGCTCAGATCTGTGTGTCTAGCCACTGCAGGGAGGAGTTCTGATCCAAGGGGTGGGAGGTTCTCCCCCGCCGTACACGGCCTCCCACCAGGGTTGGGCCCCAACACTGGGAAGGGCAGCTGAGTCATCAAGGAAAAGCAAGATATTTTCTGTGAATTGTGCTTAAGATGACATCATTTTGGAGCCCCTTCTACTCAAAACAGCTTATTAGAAGCACTTAAAGAAAGGCTTCAAATATTGGAAAAATCAATTTATTTGGATGCTTAATCCTTATGAATAATGGATTTTGAAGAAATCGTTACTTCATGGCTATTTTAAATCATGTAAGGGGCTAACCCCTGTCCTCCTTCCTCCCAAGCAGATCTCCCACTGAGGATGATATTACAGGGGTTATATCATAGGTGCTGGGGACAACACCTATATTCTGGATTCCCTGAAGGCCCCATAAAGGCAGAGAGGAGGGACCTCGGATTTGACAAGCTCTGCTCGTGGACACCACATTCCAAAGTGAGAGCCACAGGCTGAAACCGTGCCAAGTGCACACTGTGCCACTGTCATCTGCTTGGAACGCAGTCTGTGGCTGTCCGGGCCTGCATGAATGTGCTGAAGTTGCTCCCCTAGAAAGGCCATGCGTCCCAGCCCTGTCCACCCACGCAGCCCCGACTGTACCTCGTTGATGGCCAACTGCTCGCCGCCCCCTCCAGTGTGGCTGTAGTGGTGGCTGGAGCTGTGCACATCCTCATACAGGTCCTCCTCACTGCCCGCCTCATCTCCACGGAGGGCCGTATCCAGAGCTCCATCAGGGAGGGCTGGAAGGAGAGAGAGAAGCTGCCAAAGAGGACTGAGGGAGGGGACACATGGAAAAGGAGACAGGTCTTTCAGGGATAAACAGTCCTTCTTTGAAAGGAGAGAGGGGCTCAGGGAACCAGATTCTCAAACCATTCTTGCTGCACAAATATAATCTGGTTGAAAGAGTGCACTGGTTGACCTCACACCATCACTATACATCACCTACCATTCAGTCCCCACCAGTTCCATAAACAAGGACACACAGTTATATCCAGTGGCAAGACACCCAAGACCCCTCCAGTTGAATTAGATTCAAAATCACTTACCAATGTATCAGATATAGATGGTATACCTTACCATACTTTATACATGGTATAAAGCCCTTAAAAATGCTGCTGCTGCTGCCGCTAAGTTGCTTCAGTCGTGTCCGACTCTGTACGACCCCAGAGACGGCAGCCCACCAGGCTCCCCCGTCCCAGGAATTCTCCAGACAAGAACACTGGAGTGGGTTGCCATTTCCTTCTCCAATGCATGAAAGTGAAAAGTGAAAGGGAAGTCGCTCAGTCGTGTCCGACTCTTCGTGACCCCATGGACTGCAGCCTACCAGGCTCCTCCGTCCATGGGATTTTCCAGGCAAGAGTACTGCAGTTAAAAATGCTAATGCCTGATTATTAAATATATGTATCTCCAAAGAAATATACAGTATATAGATGCAAATATTGTTTGCAAATTAATAAATACATTTTTATCATCCTGATATTTATCATCCTGTTTAAGAAAATACAGACTCATAGAATTCAAATTCCTGCATATCCCACTTCAAGCCCACTCCCCACTCTCTACTTTAGAGTTATCCAGTATTTCAAGCTTTTTATAAATTATACCCAGGCTGTCTTTGCTTTAGCATGTATTTCTGTTGAGTTTTGCATGGTTTGACCTCATATAAAAGGAACCATCCAGTAGCTTTTCTTCTCTGATTGGCTTTTTTACCCAACAGCTCATGTAGCTGTGATTGATTCAGTCTCCCTGATGCACAGTCTTGATTTTGTGAATATCTTCAGTTTTGCAGGCAGGCTGCACTGCTGCAGAACAGCCAGTGTTTCCCAGTCTGTCGCTGGTACAAAGGATGGTGATGCAGACCCACATGCCTCCAGGGCACACATCCCAGACTTTCTCCCAGTGTTTCCCAACTCTTTTTCAAGGGACTGTCCCCATCCAAAAAGCCTCTTATACATTGTTTTCCTATTCACCCCAATGAAAACTTAATACCACAAATATACTGTATATTTTAAACTTCTGTGGCTCTTTGGAGGATCACAAACTATTGTAATAGCTAAGATTTTCACCCCCCTTGGATGAAATCATTACCTGTGGTGTGAATTTATGCTCCTGGGTATAGACAGCTAGGGGTGACATCCCTAGGTCCTGGGTATACCACACTCTTCCCTAAACTATCCTACCAATTTAGACTTCAGGCAGTGCGTATGAATGCTCTCGCCACTCTACATCCTCCCAACTCTTGGGATGGGCATTGTCGGACATTTTCATTTTTGACAGGCTGATGGGTATGAGATGGGATCTTAATTTTTATTTAAAATTTTAATTAAAAAATTTTAAATTTTAAATTCTTGAATTTTAAGATCTTAAATTTTAATTTAAAATTCTCTGATTACTCATGAGTTGAATATCTATGTTTATGCATTATTTGTATTTCCTTTAATGTGAAGTGTCTGTCTGTTGTTTTATCTTTAATATAATCATTAATGTAAAAAATATATTTCTATGTGAGTCTAGTTTTATATACATATACTTTCCTCCCTCTATTCTGGATTCTAAATCTTTGTCACTTAACTGTGCTACAACTATCATTTTCCTGTTTGTAATGTCTTGTCTCTTTAAGGTATTTTTGATGAACAGAAGTTCTTAACTTAATTTATTTATTTACTTATTTTTTAGCCATGCCATATGGCTTGTGGGATCTTAGTTCCCCAATCAGGGATCCAACGTAGGCCCTCTGCAGTGAAAGCTCAGAGTCCTCACCACTGGACTTCCAGGGAATTCCCAAGGAGTTCTCAATTTTAATATAGACAAATTTGCCAACGTTATCATGTATAGTTTATATTTTTTCAGAATGTTTTTATCCCTAGTACATGGAAACACTATTGCTTATCTGCCTCCGGGGGCTCTGGGTCTTCGTTGCCGCGTGAGGGCTTCCCTCTCCAGTTGCGGTGCACATGCTCCTCACTGCGGTGGCTTCTCTTGTTGCAGAGCACAGGCTCTAGGGCGCACAAGCTTCAGTAGCTACATGACATGGGCTCAGCAGTTATGGCGCTCAGGCTGCAGAGCACAGGGCCCATGGGCTTAGTTGCCCCACGGCATGTGGAATCTTCCTGGACCAGGGATCGAACTTGTGCCACCTGCATTGGTAGGCGGGTTCTTAGCTACTGGACCATCAGGGAAATCGTACTTTATTTTTTGTGTGTTTAGGAAATTCTTTTCTACCTCAAGGTTATAAAGATATTCTCCTTTCATGTTTTGTATTTTTCTTTAGACATTTAGGCTTCCCAGGTGGCTCAGATGGTAAAGTGTCTGCCTGCAATGCGGGAGACTTGGGTTCGATCCCTGGGTCGGGAAAATCCCCTGGAGAAGGAAATGGCAACCTACTCCAATACTCTTGCCTGGAAAATTCCATGGACAGAGGAGCCTGGTAGGCTCCAGTCCATGGGGTCGCAAAGAGCCAGACACGACTGAGTGACTTCACTTTCACTTAAGACATTTAACTTTTTAACACACTTGGAAATGATTTTTGTGTTATTGTATGTGGCTGGAATCTGTAATACTGTGATTTATAAAAATAAATAGATGCTTGATGTTCAACCTGTTCCTGGCACAGAGCTCCTACAACCCTTGAAATGTCCTATATGTGACAAAGGTGTCTTATGTTATGTTAATGATGGGGTCCTGAACTGAACCGAGCAAACCCGGGTCTGTGCCTGGAGACCAAATGGTCTGAGCCCATCTTGGGAGCAGGAGCCTTTTACTGATATACACAGTCAGGAATCCCAAGGAACTCTCATAACTTGTATTTCATTTACATTTGAAAACTGTTTTATTATGGAAACTTTCAAATGTGTACAAAGGGAGACATGATAGTATAAGGAACCTTGCACACCCATCACCCAGCTTCGATAATTCTCAACATGTGGGCAGTTTTGTTTCATCATCTGCATAGTTTCCTCACTAGATCCAAGACAAGACATAGTTTCATCTGTAAACACTATAATATATATTTCTAAACAAGATGAGGACTATTTTTTTTAACTACAATACATATCTAAAACAGACTATAGTCCATCCAAGGTTGTCTGTCATACCTTCTCTACAGCATGAAAAAATCTTTTTATTTTGAAATAAATGTAAAGTATAGGGTGTTGAGACTCTAGTGCAGAGTGATCCTGTGTCCTCTTTACCCAGATTCCCCCAATGATTATATTTCATATGACTCCAGGAAACTGCCCTTGGTATAAGGCCTGTAAATTGTTCTATGTCATTTTATAGCTGTGTAGATTTGTGTAACAACCATAACAACCATTATATAAGCTTGGGAGGTTGACTTTTTTCACTCAGGCAAATGTCCTTGGGATTCATCCAAGTGGTTGCTTCTATTTTTACTTCATTCCTTTTTATTGCTTACTAGTACTCCATGCAATAGATGTAAAATTTGTTTAAACATTCACCCATTGAAAGACATCCAGGTAGTTTTCAATTTTCAGATTTAGTTCAGTTCAGTTACTCAGTCGTGTCCGACTCTTTGCGACCCCATGGACTGCAGCACTCCAGGCCTCCCTGTCCATCACCAATTCCCAAAGTTTACTCAAACTCATGTCCATTGAGTTGGTGATGCCATCCAGCCATCTCATCCTCTGTTGTCCCCTTCATCTCCCGCCTTCAATCTTTCCCAGCATCTGAGTCTTTTCAAATGAGTCAGTTCTTCACATCAGGTGGCCAAAGTATTGGAGCTTCACCTTCAGCATCATTCCCTCCAATGAACACCCAGGACTGATCTCCTTTAGGATGGACTGGTTGGATCTCCTTGCAGTCCAAGGGACTCTCAAGAGTCTTCTCCAACACCACAGTTCAAAAGCATCAATTCTTCGGCACTCAGCTTTCTGTATAGTCCAACTTTCACATCCATACATTTCAATTTTAGGCTCTTACAAATAAAGCTACTGGGAACTCTCATGTACAGGTTTTGGGGTGGACATAAGTTTTCCTTTTTCTGAGATAAATGTGATTGCCCAGGAGTACAACTGCTGAGTCATACTAATGTAGGATATAGATGAGCTCCAGGTTAGATGTTACAACTGGTCTCCTGTTCACATTTCATGAGGGATAAAAGTGGGCTTCAAGCTGGATAATAACTAATTGTTAGCATTTCTTGAGATAAGAGATAGGTGAGCTCCAATTAAGGCATTTACAATCAGCTTCCTATTTGCCCTCCGAAATGTAAGTAACAGAAACAGGTAAATAGCCAGCGTTGGTCTCTTGCAAACACTTTAGTGTAATAGTCATAGCAACGACAAAGAGGGGAAAAACCCTATTTGAGTAAAAGATTAAGGGATCTCCACACCCTCTTCTCTTGGGACAAGGGAGAGACTACATGTACACAGAAAGGCTCCTAGTAGGTCAAAAGTGAAAATCGCTGGGTTGTGTCTGACTCTTTGCGACCCCATGGATTATACAGTCCGTGGAATTCTCCAGGCCAGAATACTGGAGTGGGTAGCCTTTCTCTTCTCCAGGGGATCTCCCCAACCCAGGGATTGAACCCAGGTCTCCCGCATTGCAGGTGGATTCTTTACCAACTGAGCTATCAGATTATGTGGGTCAAAAGTTAAGAGATAATGCCAGGCCATAATGAATCTTGCTCCTCCCAGAAGACTTCAAGACCTATCTTGGCTGAGGGGTGTGTGCATACCCCGGGGGAGGCTGCCAGGGTAGGTCAGGTGTGGAAAAAGAATCCAGATAATTGGCCTGAAGGAAGACAACAACCAGGAAGAACTGGCCTATATAAATAACTTAACCACCTCTTTACTGCTCTCCTCATAAGCAGAGATGTCCACACTCTTTCTCTCTGGATGTGCATCTCTACATTGCTTCTGTCTTAACTAAAAATACAGAAGCTTCTGTGCTCTCCCACTTGTTGTGCTATGACTCTAATAATAAACTTTGTACCTGCATTTACAGTTTCTGCTTCCATGATAAATGCATTTTTCACTGGGGGCAAAGATTCAGGGAAAAATAGCTTCTACCTTCTAGCCTCTAGCCCTGGTTGGTCTGATGGCTAGGATTCCTGGTTCTCATCCAGGTTACCGAGCTTCAACTCCTGGGCAGGGAATAAAGATCTTGCTGCACAGCACCACTTGCTGCTGCATTGCTGATGTCAATAGAACAGTTGATTTTTTTTTTTTTTTTTAAAGAAACTGTTGAACTATTTTCTAGAGTGATTGTACCATTTTACATTCCCACTACAATGGATGAAAGATCCAGTTTCTCAGCACCCTTACCAGCATTTGGTATTGTCTGTATTTTATACTTTAGACATTCAGATAGGTGTATAATAATATTTCTTGTTGTTGTTCTGTCACTAAGTTGTGTCATACTCTGCGACCACATGGACTGTAGCAAGCCAGGCTCCTCTGTCCTCCACTATCTCCCAGAGTTTGCTCACATTCATATTCATTGAGTTGGTGGTGCTATCTATCCATCTAAGTATATTGCATCTTGGTCTTTATTTGCATTTCCCAAAAGGCAGGTGGTGCTGAACATCTTTTCATGTACCTATTTGCCATTCACACATCTTTTCCAATGAAGTATTTCTTCATGTTTCTGCACATTTTCTATTTGTATTGTTTATTGTTTTATGTTGAGATTTGAAAGTTCTGTATATATTCTAGGGATGAGTCCTTTGTCAGACATATGGTTTGCAGGTATTTTCTCTCACTCAGTCTGTTGCTTTTCACCCTCTTAACAAGGATTTTTACAGAGCAAAAGTTTTAAATTTTGACAAAGTTCAATTTATCAATTTTTCCTTTTATGGGTGATACTCTTGGAGTCACATCTAAGAACTTCACCAAATCTTAGTTCCAAAAGATTTTCACTTATGTTTTATTCTAAAACCTTTATAGTTTTACCTTTTACACTTGAACCTATGATTCATTTTAGCTTTTTTTTTTTTTGTATAAAATGTGAGATTTAGGTGAAATTTCATTTTTATTGCCTATGGATGTCCAACTGTTCCAGCACTATTTCTGAAAAAAAAAAAATAAAATCTTTCCTCTACTGAATTGCTTCTGCACTTTTGTCAAAATTCTGTTAGCCAAGTGGGGATATTACTATCAATTAAAAAAAAATAAAAAGAATTATAAGATAATACTATCAACCGACAAATTAGATAAACTAGGCTATATGAGTAAATTCTTAGAAAAACACATTACTAAAATTGACTCAAGAAGAAACAGAAAATCTGAATAGACCTATAATTAGTAGGGAAATTGGATCACAAACTTCCCAACAGAAAAAAGCTCAAGATTTGACCGTTTCACTAGTGAATTCTACCAAACATTTAAACAACAATTAGTATTAATCTTTCTCAAACTCTTCTGAAAAAGGATTATATATTAAAAGAATTACGTATCTTGACCAATTGGGATTTATTTCTGGAAATTCAAGAATGGCTTAACATATTAAAATAATTCAATATAATATAAGACAATAATAGAATGAAGGGAAAAAAAAAAAAACCCACATGGTCATCTCAATTGATGAGAGAGCACTGACAAAGTTCAACACTATTTCATGATCCTATTCAAAGCAGGATGGAAAGAGAAGGTCCCCAACATGATAAAGGCCATATGTGAAAAATCCACAGCTAACATCATGCTTAACAGTCAGAAAATGAAGGCTTTTCCTTAAGATCAGGAGCAAGACAAGGATGCCTGCTTTCACTGCTTATATTCAACACAGTGTTGGAAGCTGTGCCCAACTAGGCAAGAAAAAGAAATAAAAACCATCCAAATTGGAAATGACAAAGTAAAATTATTTATGTTCATAGATGATACAATCTTAAATATAGAAAATTCTAAAGATCCACATCAGATTTTAGAGCTAATATATAAATTCAACAATGTTGCAGGATATAAGTCAACACACAAAAATCAGTTTTATTTTTATATACTTGCAGTGAACAATTTGAAAAGAAAAAAATTTTTCAAATTTCACTATAGTAGCATTGAAAATAATAAAATACTTAGGAATAATTTTAACCAAGAAGGTAAAAGATTCATACAATGAAAATTGTAACATTGCTGAAAACCATGAAAAGAAAACCTAAATAAATGGAAAGATATTCCATATTTATGGATTAAGAGATTTAATACTGTTAAGATGACAGTACTACTCAAAGCAATCTACAGATTCAAAGCAAACTCTAAAAAATCCTAATGGCATTTTTACAGAAGTAGAAAAACTCATTCCAAAATTCATATGGAATCTCAAGGGACCCTGAATAACCAAAAATATCTTGAAAAAATTAAGCTGGAGGGCTCACAATACTTGATTTCAAAACTTACTACAAAGATACAGTGATGCAACAGCGTGGTACTGGCATAAGGACAGACATATATTCTATTGGTCTAACAGAATAGAATAGAGATCTCAGAAATAAACCATCACCTAAATGGTCAACTGATTTTCAACAAAGGTGCCAAGATAAGTCAGTGAGGAAAAAGACAGTCTTTTCAATAAATTGTTTTGGGAAACTGGATACACACATGCAAAATAATGAAGTTAGATATTTATCTAACACCATATACAAAAATTACCTCAAAATGAATCAAAGACCTAAACATAAGAGCTAAAACTGTAAGACTGAAGAAGACAAAGGAAAAGTTTTATGACATTGGATGTGGAAATTATTTCTTGTATATGACACCAAAAGCACAGGGAACAACAACAAAAAATAGATAAACTGGACAACGTCAAAAATTTGAAGTTCTGTACAAGATAGGATACTTTTAAGAAAGTGAAAAGGTGGCCTACTGAATGGGAGAAAATATTTGCAAATTATCCATCTGATAAGGAAATAATATCCAGAAATACACAGAAGAACTCCTACAATTCAAGAACCACAACAGAAACAACAACAAACTGATTTAAAAATGGGCATTAAAAACAGCCATACCACTGTGAATGTACATGCCTGATCTTATCTGATCTTGGAAAAATGGGCAAATATCTTGAGTAGACATTTCTTCAAAAAAGATACAGGGCAGTTGCTGTAGAAATGAGTTCAGCAGGTCCTCAAAAAAGCAAAACACAGAATTACCATATGATCTAGAAATCTCACCTCTAGGTATGTACCCAAAAGAATGAAAATCAGGGACTCAGATTCTAGTATACCAATGTTCATGGCAGCATTATTCATAATAGTCAAAAGGTGGGAACAACCCAAATGTCCATCAATAAATAAACGGATAAGCAAAATGTTGTATTTACATATAATGAAATATTATTCAGCCATAAAAAGGAATGATGTTCTGATAATACTACAACATGGATGAACCTGGAAAATACTCTGTTAAGTGAAATCAGCCAGACACAAAAGGACACATATATGACCCCGTTTATATAAGGTACCTAGAACAGGCAAATTCTTAGCCACAGAAAATAGGTTAGTGGTTACCAGGGGCCAAAGGTAGGCGGGAACAGGGAGTTGCTTACAGTTGCTTTTGGTTACAGAGTGTCTATCTGGAGTGATGAAAAAATTTTGCAATATATAGTGATCATGGTTACACATATTGTGAAAATAATGCCACATATTAAATGGCAAATTTTAAAATATATATGTATCACAATTTAAAAAAATAACTTATAGCAAAAAACCATTGAATTTTATACTTTACATGGATGAGTGGTATGGTATATGGCTTATATCTCAATAAAGCTGTTTTAAAAATTGGTCGGTTATTCTTGTTTGGCACTATTTCTGGATTCTCGATTCTGATCCATTAATTTACTTGTTTGTTCTCCAATATCAGTCTTATTTTCTGTAGTTGTATGTATAATAATTCTTGAAATCTAGTAGAGTGGTTCCTCTTACTTTATTCCTCTTTTTAGAACTATTTTAGCTATTTCTGTTCCTTTGCCTTTCTATACAAATATTAGAATAATCCTGTCTATATTTATTAAAAAATCTTGCTGGGATTTTGATAGAAACAGTTTACAAACCTCTGTATCAGTTTGGAGATGACTGGTTAGGAAGATCTCCTGGAGAAGGAAATAGCTGCCCCCTCTAGTATTTTTGCCTAGACAGTTCCATGGACAGAGGAACAGGGTTGGCTATACAGTCCATGGGGACATGACAGAGCGACTAGCAGTTTCATTTTCACTTTATTCTCTTGAATCCTCCAATCTGTGGAATCTCTCTCCATACTTAGATCTTCGATTTCTTTCAGTGCTGCATTATTTTAAAGCAAATCCTAGACACCATATAATTTAATCTGTAAATACTATAGTATATGTCTTAAAAGATACAAAGTTTGTTCCTCTCACTGCCACACCTTCTTCTAGGAGAATTTAAAAATCAATCATCCCTTTGAGGGAACAGAACAGATTCCTTATAAGAGTTACAACTTTTCTTGGCTCTTTCTTAGCCAGTCCTAGCTGGAGTCTCAGCAGCTCACAAAATCATTGCTTATTTAGCAAGTTTGCAGCCTGAGAGAAAAAGAAAGCAGTTTCAACATGAGTCTCCCCATGTTTTTATCATCATCTAATATCCAGCTTTCAGGATAGGGTCTGGGGCAAAGTGGGTGTTTGCGTGAAGAAAGAAAGGAGGCAGCTCACAGGGATACGAGTGGAGGCGGCGGTGGGAGGACCACCCCAGGACGGCAGTCAGGACACCCAGGCCCTGTGCTGGTCTGCAAGCAGCCAGGGGACACAGACAGTCATCTGTCCTCTGAGATGCATTCAAACTCCTTTTTTACAAGCAAGGCTTCATGGAAGGTTCATGTGCAGTTAATGTACATGAAGGCATTAAAAGGTGTCGCTTGTGCTCTGCAAGCATCTTTGGGTGAACAAATTAATGGCCAAAACACAAGTTGACTGTGGCATGGTCAACACAAAATCAGTCTTGATTTTGGATTTTTAATTTTTATGTAGGAAGACAGGCCAGCTGTCTGATCCATTATGGGATTCTAATACTTTAGAACATTTATACAGCAACACAGCTAAGAACACTGGTGTGCGTGTGTGTGCTCAGTTGCTCAGTCGTGCCTGACTCTTTGTGACCCTGTAGACTGTAGCACCCAAATAATCCTCTGTCTCCACTTATAAGGAAAAGCTGTGGTTCTTCCAAAGAGGGAAGTCTACTGTGTGCTGCCCTAGAGAAGAGTAGTTCTCAAAGTGGGTCCCAGAGCATCAGCATCCACTGGGAACTTGTCAGAGATACATTTTCTTGCCTCTCCCCAGAAAGTTTGGATTGGGCCCCTGCAGGATCAACGCGTGCAGACTCAAACAGCGGTGAGAACTGTTCTCAGATAGTTCTTAACAAAGTGATTTACTAACTCTCAGGAAATTCTGCTCCAGCAAAGTCAGGGCAGACAGTCTTTGGGGTGGCTGCAAGGCCCCTTTAGGAAACCCTAAAGGCCCTGGCACACACTCTTATTAGAGTAGAAACAGGAATGCCAGAATGCTGGGGGTGTCTGAAGGGGTGTGGCAGCCTTCATGGCTCCCCCAGAACCCACTGGTTAGGGGCTTCCACTTATCACATCTTTGCCCTTGCTTGTCTCTGAATTCACTGAAAAGTGTTCGGTGCCAATGGTGTTTGTGTCGCCAGACACACAAGGGGTTCTGAGGACTTCATGTGCATAAGACAGACACACACCCTGCTCTCCTAGAGATCAGAGTCCAGCAGAAACAGGGGAGAAAGAGTGATGAAGTGATGAAGCAGCAAGCTCAGGAGCCCCTGCCCAAGTGTGGGAGGTCCTGGCCACCCTGTGTTGGGGGTGACCTGGGGGTGTGAGGGGCTGGGGAAGTGTGAAGAGTGTTCTAGGTGACAGGGACAACGTCAGGCCCCAGAATCAAGTGGGGGGTTGTTCTAGGACATGGAAGAGTTCCAGAATCCCAGGAACAGGGAAGGGAAGGGACAGCAGCAGGAGGATTGTTGGTGCAAGCAGTGTTGCTCTAGGCAGTCCCATGCTGATCAACAAGAGTAAATACTCATACTTCAGCATCTTGGGCTTCTCACCACATCCCAGTGACACGAACAAAGAAGGTTACACCGTCACCCAGTTCTGTACATGAGGAAGCTGGGGCCCAGGGAGGTAATGTTCCTTTCCCCAAATCACCCAGATCTCTGGGCTGTTTTCACCAGACTGAGTCTGTTTAAATCCTATATGAAGGGTTCCTACAGATGGCGATTCAGACGAGGGTGGAAAAGTCTGTGTTTGCTGCTTAGGGAGCAAGCAGACCGGGATTTGTCCATTCACTCATTCCTAAAAGGAGTATGTCAAGGCAGTATATTGTCACCCTGCTTATTTAACTTATATGCAGAATACATCATGAGAAATGCTGGGCTGGAAGAAGTGCAAGCTGGAATCAAGATTGCCGGGAGAAATATCAATAACCTCAGACATGCAGATGACACCAACCTTATGGCAGAAAGTGAAGAGGAACTCAAAAGCCTCTTGATGAAGGTGAAAGAGGAGAGTGAAAAAGTTGGCTTAAAGCTCAACATTCAGAAAACTAAGATCATGGCATCTGGTCCCATCACTTCATGGGAAATAGATGGGGAAACAGTGGAAACAGTGTCAGACTTTATTTTGGGGGGCTCCAAAATCACTGCAGATGGTGACTGCAGCCATGAAATTAAAAGACGCTTACTCCTTGGTGTTGGGGTCCTTTAATGGACCGGAACCTGGTGGTCCGGAGTCGACGATAAGAAAGTGACAGAGAGAGCTGGAGGGAGGAAGAGAGAGAGAGAGAAAGAAAGAAAGAAAGACATGGGGACCCAAGCTCTGATGGAGCAAAGGTATTTTATTAGCAGAAATGCAGGCTTATATATCTTTAGTAAGATGATTACTCAGCTATTACACAGGGTGAAATTTTATCAATAGCCACAATATGGATAGTCTAATACATACAAGGTCGCTGACACTGAAAAGAGTCACTGAAGGGAGTTACTGAAAGGAATCCAAGGAGATACCATTTCTCATGATTTCAGTCCTGAGAGCTGTGTGCAGCTCTACTCGTTCTCAGAATAGGAACTGATAAGGAACAGAGAATTTATAAGAAACAGCATGTAGGAATCCTCCTATTAAACATTCCCTGACAAGGAAAGTTATGACTACCTAGATAGCATATTTAAAAGCAGAGACATTACTTTGCCAACAAAGGTCTATCTAGTCAAGGCTATGGTCTTTCCAGTGGTCATGTATGGATGTGAGAGTTGGACTGTGAAGAAAGCTGAGTGCCGAAGAATTCATGCTCTTGAACTGTGGTGCTGGAGAAGACTCTTGAGAGTCCCTTGGACTGCAAGGAGATCCAACCAGTCCATTCTGAAGGAGATAGGTCCTGGGTGTTTATTGGAAGGACTGATGCTGAAGCTGAAACTCCAATACTTTGGCCACCTCATGTGAAGAGTTGACTCATCGGAAAAGACCCTGATGCTGGGAGAGATTGGGGGCAGGAGGAGAAGGGGGCGACAGAGGATGAGATGGCTGGATGGCATCATCAACTCGATGGATGTGAGTTTGGGTAAACTCCGGGAGTTGGTGATGGACAGGGAGGCCTGGCGTGCTGCGATTCATGGGGTCGCAAAGAGTCGGACACGACTGAGCGACTTTCAGTTCACTTCATACTTTCCTCGGTTTTTCCCTTAATACACTTTCTGTTCCAGGATCCCATATCATATTCAGAGATCCCCTTAACTCAAGATTTTGGATTTAGGTTGCACAAAATCTGCTTTTTTAAGCTCCTGAGTACTTTTTCATTCAGCAAAGAAAACTTTCCAACATCTAGGGCATCGAATCTGAACCCTCTCTGCACTTCAAAGCTTATTTCTCAGGGTTTTCTCACAGGAAAGACTGTGACCTTCTTTTGTTCTCCCCAGCCTCCCCGTTCTCTACAGGTGAGAGTAAAATAACTTTTACTGAGAATTTATAATGTATTGCCTACTAACCTATCAGATTCAAGTCTACCTGTGAAACAGGTATTATTAGACACGGTACACAGATCATTCTTGAGGCTCACAGAGGTTAAGACACTTGCTAAGGTCTCAGAGGCAGTCAGCAGCAGAAGCAGGATTAAAACCTGGCCAAATGCCCACACTCTTGCCTGCACCTCTCCAGGATCTCTGAGCTCCTGGCTTCCATGAGCACACAGCCTCTTGCTTCCCTATGGCCTTTTCTCCCTCGAACCATCCTACTACATGTGGCTGTTTGCTGCCCTGATTCCCTATTATTCAAAGAATTAAGTTCCAGGGAAATCAGTCAACTACAGGTCTTCATGTACAAAAGATGCCGCTTGGTTATAATTACTTCAAAAAGCAATTACAATTAAAATGTGTTATGTCATGCTTTAGCTGTAAGTGAAACATGATTTTTGATACCTGGCTATTTTATGTTCAACAAATGTGACGTGGAAAATTTAGGTAATGACTTTGATTTTTTAATTTAACATAATGAGCCCACAATATAATATTTTAGATCACAGACTTTTGGAATACAAATCCAAAGAAGGCAAATTACAAATTTTGGTAAATCAATATAATACTCTATAATATAATGAAATTATGTCACAAAATACTTTAATGAAAAATTTCATTTTTAGTTTAATATTCTGCAATGCAATAAAATCACATTATGTATTACTTTAATAATAATTTTCAGTGCAAAAAATTAAACATCATGATTGTTCATGGTAGATTTAGCTGAGCAGTTATTTTATTTTTTTTCAAGTGTGCCAGTACATTTTATAAGTGGGATACTGTTGATTTCTAATATTAATTTAGTTTCAGGTATATTATATGCAGATTCAAACTTTTACAGATTATACTCCATTTAAAGTTATTATAAAATATTGGCTATATTCCCTGTGCTGTACAATATATCCCTGCAGCTTATTTATTTTATACATAGTCGTTTGTACCTCATAAGTCTCTGCCCCTGTCTTGCTTCCCCTTCCTCTCTCACCCTGGTAACCACTAGTTTGTTCTCTATATTTGTGTGAGACGCTTCTATTTTATTATATTCATTTGTTTGTTTTATTTTTTAGGCTCCACATACAAGTGGTAATATATAGTTTTGTCTTTGACTTTATTTCACTAAGCATAATACCTACCAGGTCTATCTATCTTACTGCAAATGGCATTCTAACATTCTTTTTAATGAGTAATATTCCATATATATATATATATATATATATACACACATACACACACACACACTATACACACACACACACACGCACACACATATATATACACCACATCTTCTTTATCTATTCATGGACACTTAGGTTGGTTCTACATCTTGCCTATTACAAATAATGCCGCTATGAACATTGAAGTGCGTGTATCTTTTTGAATTAGTGTTTTCATTTTCTTCAGATATATACCTAGCAGTGGAATTGATCATATGGTAAGTCTAATTTTAGTTTTTTGAGGAACCTCCATAATGCTTTCCACAGTGGCTATACCAATTTGCATTCCACCAATAGTGTAAGAGGTTTCTTTTTCCACATTTTCACCAACATTTGTTATCTGTGGTCTTTTTCATGATAGCCATTCTGACAGGTAGGAAGTGATATCTCATTGTGGTTTTGATTTGCATTTCTCTGATGATTAACGACGTTGAGCATTCTTCCATGTGCCTGCTGGCCATCTGTATGTTTTCTTTAGGAAAAAAATGTCTATTCAGGTCTTCTGCCCATGTTTAAAAAATAGTTTCCTTTCGGGCTCTCCAGTTTCTTTTATCTCTTCCTTCCTTCCTTTCCTTACTTTTGGCAGCACTGGGTCTTTGCTGCTGTGCGCAGGCTTTCTCTAGTTGCAGCAAGTGGGGCTACTCTCTAGTGTCGGTGCGCAGGCTTCTCACTGTGGTGGCTGTTCTTGTTGCAGAGCACAGGCTCTAGGGCATGTGGGCTTAGTTGTGGTGGCTTAGTTGCCCCACAGCATGCGAAATCTTCCCAGACCAGGGATAAAATCCACGTCCCCTGCATTAGCAGGTGGATTCTTTTTTTAAATTTTTTCCTCTTTCTTTTTTAATTTTTAAATGATTAAAGTATGATAACACATTTACAGGAGACTTGGAAAATACAGAACAGAGGTACATGTAGTTCCACAATATCTTACAATTATTTTTTAAGCAGATAAATTAAGATTTTTAGTTGGAGTTTCAGTGTCAAGTTCTCATAAAAATTAATAAAATTAATATACAGGAAAGTATATAATAGACCTGAAAAGCATTATGAACCAATTCAACATAATTACAAGTTTCGCACAACAGTAGGCTACAAATCCTATTCAAGTTCCATAGACTATAAACTAGGAGACACTGGACAGGGACATAAAACAAGATGCAAAAATTTCACGGCCTAAAGGTAAGGAAGTCATACAGAGTCTGTTCTCTGATCACTGTGGAATTATGTTAGACATCAATATCAAAAGATATTTGAAAATAACCCACATATTTTCAAGTGCAATGTGACATAAATTAGAAAAATGAAAAAACACAAAGGGTGATTGCAGAGAAGAAAGCATTTCAGTGAGAAATTAATATCAAAATAGGACATTAATATCAAAGATACTTAAAATAACCCAGGTATTTGGAAATTAAATGTCGACTTTTAAATGATGAGTGTATCTAAGAAGCAATGACAAGGAAAATTAGAAAATACTTGAAACAGAATAAAACTGAAAAGAGAATTTACCAGAATTTGTTGCATGCAGCTCAATGCAACTAAATACAGTGTGGAATCTTGAATAAGGTATGAAAACAAATAATGGACACTAGCATGAAATTCTGTGAAATTTGAACAAAATCTGTAGTTAATAATACTGTATCACATGTTAATTTCCTATTTTTTTTTACAACAGTACCTCTTTATATTTGCAGAATTGGATTAGAAGTTTCAAGCCTAAAATTTATTTTTAAAAACAAATCACTAAGATGATAAGCTTTCTAGACTTTTAGTAGTAATATCAGATGCCAAAATACATGGAAAGAAACCAAACATTTGAGAGGGTATAAATTAGAAATCTAGCATTCTATTCATATTAATTCAAATAAGTGGACTCAAAATGTCATAAATTTTTTAGATAGGCAAAAATTCATACATTTTCTAAAATACGTAGATTATACATACTGTTTATATGCATATAAAATGTATACAAAAGTTCTTCTACTACACTTGATAAAAGGCTTGAGAAAGAGCAACAACAAAAAGATGAGATGGAGGTACTGGAAAACATAGACTAAATGAAATGGGAGAATATGAAATAGAAAACTTGAAATAAACTGGATAAAAGTAAAAGATCATCATATAGTCCAGTCATGTTTAAGAATGGCTGCTCACTAGAAACACATCTGGAGATTCAGAGACTAAAAAAGCAATACTGGGCATTTGATTTTTCAGAAAATTCCAAGATAATTCTGGTATACATCTCGATTTTGGAAAATGATTACAGTTTTTTTCTATTAATGGTAGTTTCAGTGATATATAATTCTATTGTTTTTCAATTGACCAATCATGATACAATGGTATTAAGAGAATAATAGTTACATGATCACAATACTAAGAGATGTTTATCAGTTTTCACAATCAACAGCCAGACAAAAAAATAAAAGATAATTACAACTGCAAGTCATAATGGAAACATGATTAACTTAACAATATAAAATAATTACATACAATTTTGGGGGTTAAGCAGAGTGATGTGGTAAGTTGAAGTGCATACATGCACATGTTTTCATCCACCAGCCAATCTATGTCTTTTGGTTGGTGCATTTAATCTATTTACATTTAAGGTAATTATCCATATGTATGATCCTGTTACCATTTTCTTGACTGTTTGGGGTTTATTTTGTGTAGGTCTTTTCCTTCTCTTATGTTTTCCTGCCTAGAGAAGTTCCTTTAGCATTTGTTGTAAAGCTGGTTTGGTGGTGCTGAATTCTCTTAACTTTTGCTTATCTGGGAAAGCTTTTGATTTCTCCATCAAATTTAAAGAGAGTCTTGTTGGGTAGAGCATTCTTGGTTGTAGGTTCTTTCCTTTCATCACTTTAAATTTATCATGCCATTCCTTCTGGTTTGTAGTTTCTCAAAGAATCAGCTGATAACCTTATGGGAGTTCCCTTGTATGTTATTTGTCATTTTCCCCTTGTTGCTTTTAGTATTTTATCTTTGTCTTTAATTTTTGTCAGTTTGATTACCATGTGTCTCGGTTGTATTCCTCCTTGGGTTTATCTTGCCTGGGACACTCTGTGCTTCTTGGTTGACTTAGTTGACTATTTCTTTTTCCATGTTAGGGAAGTTTTCAGCTATTATCCTGTCAAATCTTTTTTTGGGTCCTTTCTCTCTCTCTTCCCCTTCTAGGGCCCTGGTAATGAAAATATTCATGCATATAAAGTTGTCCCAGAGGCCTCTTAGGCTGTCTTCTTTTTATTTCATTCCTTTTTCTATATTCTGTTTTGTGGCAATGATTTTCACCATTCTGTCTTCCAAGTCACTTATCCATTCTTCTACCTCAGTTATTCTGCTACTGATTCCTGATATGTTATTCATCTCTGTTTATTTGTTCTTTAGTTCTTCTAGGTCTTTGGTAAACATTTTTGCATCTTCTCCATTGTTTTTCTGAGATCCTGGATCATCTTCACTATCATTATTTTGAGTTCTTTTTCTGGAAAGTTGCCTATCTCCACTTCTGAGATCCTGGATCATCTTCACTATCATTATTTCGAGTTCTTTTTCTGGAAAGTTGCCTATCTCCACTTCATTTAGTTGTTTCTCTGGGATTTTATCCTATCGCTTCATCTGGGACATAACCCTCTGCTTTTCCATTCTGATTAACTTTCTGTGATGCAGTTTTCATTTTAGCTGCTGTGGGACTGTGGTTTTTCTTGCTTCTTCTGTCTGCTCTCTGATGGATGAGGCTAAGAGGCTTGTGTAAGCTTCCTGATGGGAGGGACTGGCAGTAGGAAAACTGGGTCTTGCTCTGTTTTTCTGTGGGCAGGGCTGTGCTCAGTAAAATTTTAATTCAATTATCCTCTGATGGGTGGGGTTGCGCTCCCTCCCCTGTTGTTTGGTCTGAGGTGCCTAGCCCGGGGCTCTATGGTAGGGTTAACGGTGACCTCCAAGGGGAACCTTCCAGGATTGTTGCTGCCTTTGTCCCTGTCCCTGCTGCAAGCCACAGCCAACTCACACCTCTACAAGAGACCCTCCAACACTAACAGGTAGGTCTAGTTCAGACTCCTGTGGGGTCATTCTGAGCAGTTATTTTAAACAAATTAAACTTTTAAAAGCTTTCTTAAAATGATACAATTTCCTTTTAGCATGTAAACTGCTAAAGTTAAATGCAATAGGACAATCTTATGTATATAAAAGGTGCCTTTGCCCCTAAAAGAACTGATGCTAATCCTTCTCAAAATATCCCAAAAAATGAAAGAAAGAACACTTCCAAACTCACTTTATGAGATCATAACTACCGTGATTCCAAAACCAGGCAAAGACATATTTTTCTGACAAGAAAAGTACAGACTAATATCCCTGATGAATATCAATGCAAAAATCTTCAACAAAATACAACACATTAAAAGAATCATGGATCATAATAAACTGTGGAAGACTCTTACAGAGATGGGAATATCAGACCATCTTACCTGTCTCCTGAGAAACTTGTATGCAGGTCAAGAAACAACAGTTAGAACCTTATATGGAACAACTGACTGGTTCAAATTTGAGAAAGGAGTATGACAGGCTGTTTATTGTTACCCTGTTTATTTAACTTGGACATCAAGTGAAATTCCAGGGTGGATGGGTTACAAGCTGGAGTCAAGACTGTCAGGAGAAATATCAACAACCTCAGATATTCAGATGATACCACTTTAATGACAGAAAGAGAAGAGGAACTGAAGAGCCTCTTGATGAGGGTGAAAGAAGAGAGTGAAAATGCCAGCTTAAAACTCAATATTAAAAAAACATGTGGTCCTATCACGTCACAGCAAATAGAAGGGGAAAAGGTGGAAGCAGTGACAGATTTCCTCTTCTTGGGCTCTAAAATCATTGTGGATGGTGATTTCAGCCATGAAATTAGAAGATAATTACTTCTTGGCAGGAAAGCTATGACAAACCTAGACAGTGTATTAAAAGGCAGAGACATTACTTTGTCAACAAAGGTCCATATAGTCAAGGTTATGGTCTTTCCAGTAGTCGTGTATGGATGTAAGAGCTGGACCATAAGGAAAGCAGAGCACTGAAGAATTGATGCTTTTGAACTGTGGTACTGGAGAAGACTCTTCAGAGTCCCTTGTCCAGCAAGGAGATCAAACCAGTCAATTCTAAAGGGACTCAAACCTGAATATTCATTGGAAGGACTGATGCTGAAGCTGAAGCTCTAGTACTTTGGCCACATCATGCGAACTGCCAAATCATTGGAAAAAACCCCAGTGATGGAAAAGACTGAGGGCAGAAGGAGAAGAGGGTATAGAGGATGAGACGGTTGCATGGCATCACCGATTCAATGGACATGAACTTGGGCAAACTCTAGGAGATGGTGAGGGTTAGGGAAGCCTGGCATGCTGCAGTCCATGGGGTTGCAAAGAGCTGGACACGACTTGGCAACTGAACAATAACAATACCATGACCAAGTAGGATTTATCCCTGGGATGCAAAGATGATTCAACATTTGATAATCAATTAATATGAAAACACATAAACATAATAAAGGATAAAAATCACATGATCGAGGGAGATGGAAGAAGATGGCGGAGGAGTTCCGATGGGGAGATTGCCAGCCTCCCCCTAAATACATCAAAAACTCATCAAGATATGGAACAACTCCTACAAAGCAACCTCTAGGAGACAGCAGAAGACCCCAGGCCTCCAGGTGGCGTGCAAATAAACCCAGCTAAGTTTGACACAGCAGACAAACCCAACCAGTGCACACAACCTTTGCAGCACAGAGGGCAAACCCAGGTAGCCGCGTGTGACAGGGCAGACAAACAGCTGGCACAAAGGGAGGGACTGGGGTGCCGACAGAGGGGAGGCATACAAACTTGGGCAGTACACACAACCCTCCTGGGACAGCTGAAAGAACAAATAACCCCCGCGGCAAAGAGTGCAGGCAGTGAGACGAAACAAGTGCACATAAAGCCCATGACGTGGAGGGTAGGCACAGGGAGCCGAAACAATTCCACACTAGCCCCGTGACACTGTGGCCAGCTAGGAGAGCTGAAACAAGTGCACGCAAGCCCGGCGACGCAGAATGTGTGCCCTGGAAGCCAAGACAAGTGCACACAAGGCTGCAACGCAGAGGGTGGACCTCGGGAACTGGGTCAAGTGTACACAAACCCCGCAACACAGAGGGTGAGCTTAGGGGGCTGAGGGAAGCCCACATAAGTCATTGCAATGCAAAAGGATCCACACAAGCACCTTCCTAGCAAGTTTCCGCCAGCAGCGCAGTGCGGGACAGGGGAACAGAAGCACCGGCAATGGTCCCAGGGACAAGTAGGGAGCTGGCGACACTGCATTTATGCTGAGAGGGCCACTTTGAAGGAGCTGCGGAAATAGACGCGCCTAACACCACAAAAGCTAGAATGACTGCCCAAAGGCATACTGAACCCATAGATACTCCAAAACCTACTACTGGACACTGCACTGCCCTTCAGTGAGAGGAGATCCAGCTCCATCAACCAGAACACAGGCACAAGCTCCGCCAACCAGGACACTAACCCAACCCCATCCACAGGGGCAAACTCCACAACCAAGAACTATGACCTTGAGAAATTTTAAAATTTTTTTTCTTTTTTCTTTCTCTTATAAATCAGTTTATTCCCCCAACATATCTCCACCTTCACACCAGCCTTTAGCGGTGCTGTGGAGTTTTCCTTGTCTAAAAAAAAAATTCATTTTAAGATTTTTCTTTTTTTTCTTATAAATCACATGGTTTATTCCCCTTACATATTTCCACCTCCATATTAGCCTTTTGTGGTGATGTGGCGTTTTCCTCTTTGTGTTTCTTGTCAAAAAAAAGAGAGAAAAAAATTCATTTTAAGTTTTTTCTTTTTTTCTTTCTTATTTTTTTTCTTTTTTCTTGATGAATTTTTTGGATTTTGTTTTTGATATATTCAACAGCTTTTCCTACTGTTTTTTACTGGCTGTAGCTAATCCTGAATATATACAAATCTTTTCCACGCACGTCTATTCACCTTTGCTTTTCTATTTCTACTTTTCTCTCTCTTTTTAAAATTTTTAAAAATCTCTTCTCGACCCCTTCCTTTTCTCTCTTCCCTCCCTTCTCCTCTTTATTTTTTCTCTCTCTTTTTTAAATTCTCCCTTTTTCCTTTACTCTTTCTTCTTTCACCAAGTAAGTTAAATTGCTGAGCTCTCTATGCTAGCTGGTAAAGAATCTGCCTTCAATGCAGGAGACCTGGGCTCAATCCCTGGGTTGGGAAGATCCCTGAAGAAAGGAAAGGCTACCCACTCCAGTATTCTGGCCTGGAGAATTCCATAGACTGTGTAGCCCATGAGGTTGCAAAGAGTCAGACATGACTGAGCAACTTTCACTTCACTTCACATGCTATATTCCCCACTTGGCCCTCTGCTCATGCTCAGATTTCCAGATTGAACATTAGCTAACTCTGCTTTCAACTGGTTGATATCACCTCTGGTTTCCCTTGCTTACCAAGTCAATCTCTTGTACTGTTTTCTTTAGAACATTTTGGTTATAATTGTATGTGTGGAAGTGTGTGTGTGTGTGAAAGTGAAAGTGAAGTCACTCAGTTGTGTCCAACTCTTTGCGACCCCGTGGACTGTAGCCCACCAGGCTCCTCCATCCATGGGATTCTTCAGGCAAGAATACTGGAGTGGGTTGCCATTTCCTTCTCCAGAGGATCTTCCCGACCCAGGGATCAAACCCAGGTCTCCCGCATTGCAGGCAGACGCTTTAACCTCTGAGCCACCAGGGAAGCCCGTGTGTGTGTGTGTGCATGTCCCAGTATTTCTGTAATTACCTACTTGATCTCCTCCCACTAGAACACAGGCACACGTCACCCCTAACAAGAAATCAACACAAACCACCAACCAAAATTTCCCTTCAAGGGCAAAAATCATAAAGAAGTAATATAACCCTAAAGCTTGGGAAAAGGAGACCTCAAGTGGAGCAAGCTAGAAAAACAAAAAAAAAAAGATGAAAAGACAGAGAAATACAGCACAAATGTAAGAGCAAGGTAGAAACTCACAAGACCAAATAAACAAAGAGGAATAAGTAATCTCCCTTAAAGAGAATTCAGAATAATGATAGTAAAGATGCTCTGAAGACTTAAAAATAGAATGGAGAAAATGCAAGAAGCGTTTAACATAGTTAATACAATCACAAAGGACATAGAAGAAATAAAGAATAAGCAAACAGAGATGAATAACACAATTACTGAAATTAAAAATACTCTAGAAGGAACCAAAAGCAGAATAACTGAGGCAGAGGAATGGATAAGTAAGCTGGAAGATAGAATGGTGGAAATAACTGCTGAAGAGCAGAACAAAGGGAAAGGAATGAAAAGAATCGAGGAAAGCCTCAGAGACCTTTGGGACAATATTAAATGCACCAACATTTGAGTTATAAGGGTCCCAGAGGAAGAAGAATTTTTTAAAAAAGCATTGAGAAAATTTTTGAAGAAATTATAGCTGAAAACTTCCCCAACATGGGAAAGGAAATAGTCCATTAAGTCCAAGAAGTGCAGAGAGTCCCCTACAGGTTAAACACAAGGAGAAACACATTGAGACACATATTAGTCAAGCTAACGGAGATTAAGCACAAAGAAAGAATATTAAAAGCAGCAAAGGAAAAGCAACAAGTAACATACAAGGGAAAATCCATACGATTAACAGCAGATCTTTCAGCAGAAACTCGGCAGGCCAGAAGGGAATGGCAGGATATATTTAAAGTACTGAAAGAGAAAAACCTACAACCACGATTACTGTACCTGGCAAAGATCTCATTCATAATTGATGGAGAAATCAAAAGCCTTATGGACAAGCAGAAGTTAAGAGAATTCAGCACCACCAAACCAACCTTGCAAAAAATACTAAAGGGACTTACATAGCCAGTAAACACAAGAGAAAGGAAAGACTTACAAAAACAAACCCAAAACAATCAAGAAAATGCCAGTAGGAGCATATGTATCAATAATTACCTTAAATGTAAATGGATTAAATGCACCAACCAAAAGATACAGACTGACTGAATGGATACAAAAACAAGACCCATACATATGCTGCTTACAGGAGACCCAGTTCAGACCTAGAGACACATAAAGACTAAAAGTTAAGGACGGAAAAAGATATTCTATGAGAATAGAAACCAAAAGAAAGCTGGTAAAAACGCTTCAAAAAACGGGCATAGAAGGCACCTACCTCAACTTGTAAAGGCCATATATGAAAAGCCCACAGCAAACATTATTCTCAATGGTATAAAATTAAGCTTTCCCTCTAAGATCAGGAACAAGACAAGGGTGTCCACTCTCACCACTGTTATTCAACATAGTTTTGGAAGTCCTAGCTATGGCAATTAGAGAAAAAAAATAAAAGGAATCCAGATTGGAAAAGAAATACAACTCTTACTGTTTGCAGATGGCATGATACTATACATAGAAAACCCAAAAGAAACTATCAGAAAATTACTAGAGCTAATCAGGGAATTCAGCAAAGTCATGGGGTACAAGGTCAATACAGATATCACTTGCACTCCTATACACTAACAGTGAAAAATCAGAAAATTAAGGAATCAATACCATTCACCACTGCAACAAAAAGAACTAAATATCTAGGAATAAACCTACCTAAGGAAACAAAAGACCTGCATACAGAAAACTATAAGACACTGATGAGAGAAATCAAAGATAGCATAAATAGATGGAGAGATATTCCATGTTCCTGGGTGGGAAGACTCAATATTGTGAAAATAACTATACTACCAAAAGCAATCTACAGATTCAATGTGATCCCTATCAAATTACCAATGGATTTTTTCACAGAACTAGGACAAAAAATTTCACAGTTCATACGGAAACACAAAAGATCCTGAATAGCCAAAGCAGTCTTGAGAAAGAATGGAGCTGGAGGAATCAACCTTCCTGGCTTCAGACTATACTACAAAGCTACAGTCATCAAGACAGTATGGTACTGGCACAAAAACAGAAATATAGACCAATGGAACAAGACAGAGAACCCAGAGATAAACCCACACCACCTATAAGTACCTTATTTTTAACAAAGGAGGCAAGAATATACAATGGGGCAAAGATAGCCTCTTCAGTAAGTGGTGCTTGGAAAACTAGACAGCTATGTGCAAAAGAATGAAATTAGATCACTACCTAATGCCACACACAAAGATAAAGTCAAAATGGATTAAAGACCTAAATGTAAGACCGGAAACTATTAAACTCTTAGATGAGAACATAGGCAGAACACTCGATGACATAAATCAAAACAAGATCTTCTATGATCCACCTCCCACAGTAACAGAAATAAAAACAAAAATAAACAAGTGGGACCTAATTAAACTTAAAAGCTTTTTGCACAGCATTACAAACAAGGTGAAAAGACAACCCTCAGAATGGGAGAAAACAATACTAAGGGAAACAACTGATAAAGAATTAATTTCCAAAATATACAAGCAGCTTATACAATTCAATACTAGAAAAGCAAACAACCCAATCAAAAAGTGGGAAAGGGACCTGAAGAGACATTTCTCCAAAGAAGACATAAGATGACTAATAAGCACATGAAAAGATGCTCAACATCACTCATTATCAGAGAAATGCAAATCAAAAGTACAATGAGATACCACATCACACCAGTCAGAATGGCCATCATCAAAATGTCTACAAACAATAAATGCTGGAGAGGGTGGGGAGAAAAGGGAACACTCTTGCATTCCTGGTGGGAATGTAAACTAATACAGCCACTATGGAAGATGGTATGGAGACTCCTTAAAAAGCTAGGAATAAAACCACCATATGACCCAGAAATCCCACTCCTAGGCATATACCCTAGAGAAGGAAATGGCAACCCACTCCAGTGTTCTTGCCTGGAGAATCCCAGGGATGGAGGAGCCTGGTGGGCTGCCGTCTATGGGGTCGCACAGAGTCGGACATGACTGAAGTGACTTAGCAGGCATATACCCTGAGGAAATCAAAACTTAAAAAGACACATGTATCCCAATGTTCACTGCAGGACTATTTACAGTAGCTAGAACATGGAAGCAACCTAGATGTCCATCGACAGATGAATGGATAAAGAAGCTGTGGTACATATATACAATGGAACACTACTCAGCCATAAAAAGAACGCATTTGATTCTGTTCTCTTGAGGTGGATGAAACTATAGCCCATTATACAGAGTGAAGTAAGTCAGAAACAGAAATATAAAGTGACTGCTAAGTCACTTCAGTAGTGCCCGACTCTGTGCGACCCCATAGACGGTAGCCCACCAGGCTCCCCCGTCCCTGGGATTCTCCAGGCAAGAACACTGGAGTGGGTTGCCATTTCCTTCTCCAATGCATGCAAGTGAAAAGTGAGAGTGAAGTCACTCAGTCATGTCTGACTCTTAGAGACACCATGGACTGCAGCCCACCAGCCTCCTCCGTCCATGGGATTTTCCAGGCAAGAGTACTGGAGTGGGGTGCCAGTGCCTTCTCCGATAAATATTGTATACTGACACATATATATGGAATCTGAAGAGATGGCACTGATGAATTTATTTTCAGGGCAGCAATGGAGACACAGACATACAGAACAGACCAATGGACAAGGTGGAAGGAGAGGAAGGGGAAGGGGAAAGGTATGGAGAGAGTGACACAGAGATTTACAATACCATTTGTAAAGCAGATAGTCAATGGGAATCTGCTGTATGACTCAGGGAACTCAAACAGAGGCTCTGAGACAGGCTGAAGGATGGGGTGGGGAGGGAGATGAGAGGGAGTTCTGGGAGGGAGGGGACATGGGTGTACCTAGGGCTGATTCTTGTTGATGTATGACAGAAAACCACAAAATTCTGTAAAGCAATTATCCTTCAATTAAAACATTTTTAAAAATCACATACTCTCATTAGATGCAGGAAATGTTTGACAAAATTCAACACCCTATTCATGGTTAAAAAAAATTCAACAGACTAGGAATAAAAGGAAAGTAAATTAACAAAATGAAGGTCATGTATGAAAATTCCACAGCCAACATCATACTCATGGCAAAAAATTTAAAGCTTTTTCTCTAAGATCAGGAATAAGACAAGAATGCCCACTCTCACTACTTCTATTCAATACAGTAATGGAAATCTCAACCAAAGCAATTAGGGGAGAAAAAAGACATTTAAATTGGGAAAGAAGTAAAACTGTCCCTGTTTGCAATGGAACATGATCTTATATACAGAAAACTCCTAATATTCCATAAAAATACTGTTAAAAGTAATAAACAAATTTGATAAAACTGCAGGATATGATGTCAATGTACAAAAATCAGCTGTGTTTGTATATATTTATAAAGGCTTTCTGAAAAGGAAATTAGGAAAACAATCCCATTTATGATAGCACCAAAAAGAATAAAATACTTATTCAGGAATAAACTTAACTAAGAAGGTGAAAGACTTGTCTACTGAAAACTACAAAACACTGAAGAAAGAAATAGGGATTTCCCTGGTGGTCTGGTGGTTAAGAATCCATCTTGCAATGCAGGGTTTGTGGGTTTTATCTCTGGTCAGGGAACTAAGATCCCATATATTGAGTGGCAATTAAGACTGAGTTAGGCAACTACTTAGCTCAAACACTCCAGAGCCCATGTGTCACAACTGGAGTCCGGATGCCGCAACGAAAGATCCTGAGTGATGCAAGGAAAGATGCCGCAACTAAGACCCGATGCAGCCAAATAAATAAATATAAATAAGAAAACATTGAAGAGAGAAATAAAAGAAGACACAGACAGAAAGACATCCTGTGTTCAGGAATTAGAATATTTAATATTATTGTACTATCCTACCCAAAGCGATATACAGATTCAATGCAATCTCTATGAAAATTTATTAGGCATTTTATTTTACAGAAATAAAAAAGAAAAACCAACCCTGCAACTCACATGGAAGCACAAAAGATTGCAAATAGTCAAATCAGTCCCGAGAAAGAAGAACAGACATCCTGATTTAAATATATTATGAAGTTCTTCAAACAATACAGTACTGGAATAAAGACAGACATATAGACCAATGGAACAGAATAGTGAACCCAGAAATAAACCTATGCATGTATGGTTAACTGATCTTTGACAAGAGTGCTAAGAATATACAATATGCATTCCTCAACAAATGATGTTAGGAAAACTGGATATCCACATAAAAAAAGAATGAAACTGAACATTTATCTTATACCTGACAACAAAAATGAACTCAAAATACCTTATACGTAATATCTGAAACAGTAAAACTCCTAGAAGAAAACATAGGGGAAAAGCTTCATGATATTTGTCTTGGCAATGATTTCATGAATATGACACCAAAAGAACAGGCAACAAAACCAAAAATAAACAAGTGGGATTATATCAAACTAAAAAGCTTCTGCACAGAAAAGAAACAATCAACAGGGTGAAAAGGTAAGCTATGAAATGGGAGAAAATATTTGCAAACCACATATCTGATAAGGGGTTAATCTCCAAAATATATAAGGAACTCCTATAACTCAATGTCAAAAAGCCTAATAACTCAAAAAAAATGGGCTAAGGACTTAAATAGGTATTTTTCAAAAAAAAAAAAAAAGTCATACAAATGGCTAATGAGTATGAAAAAAAATGCTCAAAGTCTCTAATCATCAGAGAAATGCAAATCAAAACCAGAACAATATATCACCTCACATCTGTCACCATGGTTATTATGAAACAAATATACAAACCAAAAGATGATGAGAGGAGAGGATGTGGAGATATTGGAACTCTAGCACACTCTTGGTGGGAATGCAAAATGCTGTAGCTGCTATGGAAAACAGGATGGAGGGACCTCAAAACATTAAAAAGAGAACTTCCATATCATCTAGCAACTCCACTTCTGAATATTTATCCAAAAGAGTTGAATTCAGGAGCTCAAGAAGGTATTAGATTCCCATGTTCATTGCAACAATAACCAAGATGTGGAAACAACTTAAATGTCCAGCAGCAGATGAATGAATGAAGAAAATGTGGTGTGTGTGTGTGTGTATATATATATATATGTGTGTGTGTATATATATATATATATATATATATATATATATACATACAATAAAAGATCAATTCAATCTTAAAAAATGAATGAAATTTTGTAATATGAAACAATACAAATGAAACTTGAGGACACTATGCTAAGTGAACTAGGCCAGTCACAGAAAGACAAAAACTGCATAATTCTACTTATAAGAATTTGATTCTTATGATTGATTATCTACAATCAATCAAAGAATGGAATGTAGTTGCCAGTGACCAGGAGGAGGGGCAAACAAGAGTTACTAATAAATGGGCATAAAGTGCCAGTTAAGCAAGATGAACAAGCTCTTGAGATCTGTGAAGAGCACTGGACCTACAGTCAGCAGCGATACACTTAAAATTCTGTTAGGAGGGCATTGCTGTTGTTGTTCAGACACTAAGTGGTGTCCAATTCTTTGTGACCCCATGGACTGTAGTAAGCCAGGCTCCTCTGTCCTTCACTATCTCCCAGAGTTTACTTAATTCATGTCCACTGAATTGGTGACACTACCTAACGACTTCATCCTCTGCTGCCTCCTTCTCCTCTTGCCTTCAATCTTTTCAAACATCAGGGTCTTTTCCAGCAAGTCGCCTTTTCACGTAAAGTGGCCAAAGTTTTGATACTTCAGCTTCAGCATTAGTCCTTCCAATGAATATTTAGGGTTGATTTCCTTTAGGATTGACTGGTTTGATCTCCTTGCTGTCCAAGGGACTCTAAAGAGTGTCATCCAGCATCACAATTTGAAAGCATCAAGTTTTCAGTGCTCAGCCTTCTTTATGATCCAACTCTCACATCTGTACATGACTCTGGAAAAACCATAGCTTTGTCTAGATGGACCTCTGTCGGCAAAGTGATATCTCTGCTTTTTAATACTCTGCCCAGGTTTGTCCTGGTTTTCCTTCTAAGGAGCAAGTGCCTTTTAAATTGTTGGCTGCAGTCACTATCTGTAGTGATTTTGGAGCCCAAGAAAATAAAATCTGCTACTGCTTTCACTTTTCCCTCTTCTATTTGCCATGAAGTGATGAGACTGGATGCCATAATTTTAGCTTTTTTAATGTTGAGTTTCAAACCAGCTTTTGCACTCTATTTGACCTTCATCAAGAAGCTCTTTATTTCCTCTTCACTTTCTGCCATTAGAGTGGTATCTTCTGGATATCTGAGGTTGCTGGTATTTCTCCTAGCAATCTTGATTCCAGCTTGTGATTCATTGCTGTATGAATTACAAGCTGGGGTGCTGGCATTTCACATGATATACTCTGCATATAAGTTAAATAAGCTGCTAAGTCGCTTCAGTCGTGTCCGACTCTGTGCGACCCCAGAGACGGCAGCCCACCAGGCCCCGCCATCCCTGGGATTCTCCAGGCAAGAACACTGGAGTGGGTTGCCATTTCCTTCTCCAATGCATGAAAGTGAAAAGTGAAAGTGAAGTTGCTCAGTTGTGTCTGACTCTTCATGACCCCATGGACTGCAGCCTACCAGGCTCCTCCATCCATGGGATTTTCCAGGCAAGAGTACTGGAGTGGGGTGCCATTGCCTTCTCCCATTAAATAAGCAGGATGACATTATACAGCTTTGTTATACTCTTTTCCCAATTTTGAGCCAGTCAGTTATTCCATATACAGTTCTAACTGCTGCTTCTTTTTTAAAAAATTAATTAACTCATTTTAATTGGAGGATAATTGCTTTACAATATTGATGGTTTTAACCATACATTAACATGAATCAGCCACAGGTGTACATGTGTCCCAGCCATCGTGAACCCCCATCGCACCTCCCTCCCCACCCTCTAACTGTTGCTTCTTGACTTGCACAAAGGTTTCTCAGGAAGCAGGTAAGGTAGTCTGGTATTCCCATCTCTTTAAGAATTTTCCACAGTTTATTGTGATCCACATAGTCAAAGGCTTTAGCATAGTCAATGAAGCAGAAGTAGATGTTTTTCTGGAACTCCTTTGCTTTCTCTATGATCCAATGAATGTTGGCAATTTTATCTCTGGTTCCACTGCCTTTTCTAAACCCAGCTTGTATATCTAGAAATTCTCAGTTCATGTACTGCTGAAGTCTAGCTTGAAGGATTTTGAGCATAACCTTGCTAGCATGTGAAATGAGTGCAACTGTATGGTAGTTTGAACAATCTTTGGCATTGCCCTTCTTCAGGATTGGATTGAAAGCTGACCTTTTCCAGTCCTGTGGCCACTCTCACTGCTGAGTTTTCCAAATATGCTGGCATTTTGAGTGCAGCTCTTTAACAGCATTGTATTTTATGATTTAAAATAAGCTCATCTGAAATTCCATCACCTACACTAGCTTTGTCGTAGCAATACTTCCTAAGCCCCATTTGATTTCACACTCCAGGATGTCTGGCTCTAGGTGAGTGATCACACTATCATTTTTATCCAGGTCATTAAGACCTTTTTTTTGTATAGTTCATCTGTGTATTCTTGCCACTTCTTCATCTCTTCTGCTTCTGTTAGGTCCTTACCATTTCTGTTCTTTATTGTGCCCATCCATGTATGAAATGTTCCCTTGATATTTCCAATTTTCTTGGAGATTTCTAGTCTTTCCCATTTTATTGTTTTCCTCTATATCTTTGCATTGTTCACTCAAGAAGGTCTTTTTATTTCTCCTTGCTATTCTCTGGAATTCTGCATTCAGTTGGGTATATTTTCCCCTTTATTCCTTGCCTTTTGCTTCTCTTCTTTTCTCAGCTATTTGTAATGCCTGCTCAGCCAAAAATTTGCCTTCTTAAGTTTCTTTTTCTTAGGGATGGTTTTGGTCACTGCCTTCTGTACAATGTTGTGACTTCCATCCACAGCTCTTAGACGCTCTGTTTACCAGACCTAATCCTTTGAATTTATTCATCACCTCCACCATATACTCATAAGGAATTTGATTTAGGTCAAACCTGAATGGCTTAGTGGTTTTCCCTACTTTCTTCAATTTAAGCCTGAATTATGCATTAAGGAGCTCATGATCTGATTTCATGTTAAATGCTCTTAACCACGATAAAATAAAATTAAACATAAAATTGGCTTTGTTTCATTGTGAGTTGTCCTTAAACAACGTAAGCACGTGAAGCTTTAATGCTTAACTCACGGAGGTTGAGCTTGCCAGCATCATTTCAAGTAGAGGTAACTTTTCAAAGTTGCTCCATCTTCCCATGCACAGTGGACCCCTAAATGTTTGCTGGTCTTCACATCTAACCTCATTCTATTGGACCTTTTTGTTTGGAAGACCTAAACTTCCCTTTAGCTTCGACTGAACATTCATCTGGCTTTTCTTTAGCCTGTTATTAAAAAATCCTGCCTAATGTATATTCACACCATTTAAATAGCAAATATAAATACATATATTGCTAGATTGGAGAGACCTGAGGAAATTTGTGGTTTACACTAATTGGATGATCATTTCTCTATAATTGCTGTTGTGGGTGTCTTTAGGCTCCTTCCTTCAGAGGTTAATTCTTCAGTTTCAGCTCAGTTCAGTTGCTCAGTTGTGTCCAACTCTTTGCAACCCCATGAACCGCAGCATGCCAGGCCTCCCTGTCTATCACCAACTCCCAGAGTTTACCCAAACTCATGTCCATTGAGTCGGTGATGCCATCCAACCATCTCATCCTCTGTCGTCCCCTTCTCCTCCTGCCCTCAATCTTTCCCAGCATCAGGGTCTTTTCAAATGAGTCAGCTCTTCGTATCAGGTGCCCAAAGTATTGGAGCTTCAGTTCAATATCAGTCCTTCCAATGAACACCCAGGACGGATCTCCTTTAGGATGGACTGGTTGGATCTCCTTGCAGACAAAGGGACTCTCAAGAGTCTTCTCCAACACCACAGTTCAAAAGCATAAATTCATCTGTGCTCAGCTTTCTTCACAGTCCAACTTTCACATGACCACTGGAAAAACCATAGCCTTGACTAGATGGACCTTTGTTGGCAAAGTAATGTCTCTGCTTTTTAATATGCTATCTAGGTTGGTCATAACTTTCCTTCCAAGGAGTAAGCATCTTTTAGTTTCATAGCTGCAATCACCATGTGCAGTGATTTTGGAGCCCCCCCAAAATAAAGTCAGTTTGGCATGTAATATTTGAAGCATTATATTTAGTCATAAGTCCCAAGTAAGTGCTGAGGTAATTCTTTTCACAGAGATTACGGTTTCTTGAATCAGAATAGTTTTTCCTAGATTTTGAGAATGTTGTAGGTTTATAAATAAGCCTTTCATATTCTACATGTAAACGAAACATTGGTAGATTTCATTTCCATTGTTCTGTCCATAGAATCAACTAAAGTGTGTTCTTGCAATAAGTCTTGATTTATGCTGTATGAATATGTGACTTCGCAGTGTAAGATGTTTCCACCTCTGTGCTCTGAAGCCTATGAGTGTGTAAGTGTCAGTGTGAGCCAGCTGCTGTTGGCCACAGTCACTCTGGGTTCACATTTGCATATTTGCATATTTGGACATTCCAGTGCTGCAGTCACTGTAACAGCTTCCCTTAGGTGGTTGAAAATGCGCTCTGGAGCCAGTGGCCCACTCTGTCAGGCAGTGCCAGGTGACATGAAGCAGCGCCTGCCCTGCCCCAGTCTTTAGTCCTAGTCCTGGTGCTGAAGACTCACTCGAGTTCGCCAGCTTTCTCTGCAACTCCTGCTTCACAGTTACAACCACCTGCTTGCTCTTCTGCCCCAAGGCCTAAAAGCTATCTCAAAGTTAATATGCCCAGAGCTGCCCATTCATCAACACCTGCTCGGCTCACAGGCATCCATATCTCAACAGCCCACAACCACATTCTTTCAGTTGCTCAGAAAAAAATACCTTGGAGGAGAACTCAAACAATACAAAAGGAAACCACCAAACCACAAAAGGAAAAAGTAAGGAACAAAGAAGAAACACAAAATCAACTGGAAAACAAGTTTTAAAATGGCAATAAAAACATCAGATCAGATCAGATCAGTCGCTCAGTCGTGTCCGACTCTTTGCGACCCCATGAATCACAGCACGCCAGGCCTCCCTGTCCATCACCAACTCCTGGAGTTCACTCAGACTCATGTCCATCAAGTCAGTGATGCCATCCAGCCATCTCATCCTCTGTCGTCCCCTTCTCCTCCTGCCCCCAATCCCTCCCAGCATCAGAGTCTTTTCCAATGAGTCAACTCTTCGCATGAGGTGGCCAAAGTACTGGAGTTTCAGCTTTAGCATCACTCCTTTCAAAGAAATCCCAGGGCTGATCTTCTTCAGAATGGACTGGTTGGATCTCCTTGCAGTCCAAGGGACTCTCAAGAGTCTTCTCCAACACCACAGTTCAAAAGCATCAATTCTTCGGCACTCAGCCTTCTTCACAGTCCAACTCTCACATCCATACATGACCACAGGAAAAACCATAGCCTTGACTAGACGGACCTTTGTTGGCAAAGTAATGTCTCTGCTTTTGAATATGCTATCTAGGTTGGTCATAACTTTCCTTCCAAGGAGTAAGCGTCTTTTAATTTCATGGCTGCAGTCACCATCTGTAGTGATTTTGGAGCCCAGAAAAATAAAGTCTGACACTGTTTCCACTGTTTCCCCATCTATTTCCCATGAAGTGGTGGGACCAGATGCCATGATCTTCGTTTTCTGAATGTTGAGCTTTAAGCCAACTTCTTCACTCTCCACTTTCACTTTCATCAAGAGGCTTTTGAGTTCCTCTTCACTTTCTGCCATAAGGGTGGTGTCATCTGCATATCTGAGGTTACTGATATTTCTCCCAGCAATCTTGATTCCAGCTTGTGTTTCTTCCAGTCCAGCGTTTCTCATGATGTATTCTGCCTATAAGTTAAATAAACAGGGTGACATGATACAGCCTTGACGAACTCCTTTTCCTATTTGGAACCAGTCTGTTGTTCCACGTCCAGTTCTAACTGTTGCTTCCTGACCTGCATACAGATTTCTCAAGAGGCAGATCAGGTGGTCTGGTATTCCCATCACTTGAAGATATTTCCACAGCTTATTGTGATCCACACAGTCAAAGGCTTTGGTATAGTCAATAAAGCAGAAATAGATGTTTTTCTGGAACTCTCTTGCTTTTTCCATGATCCAGCGGATGTTGGCAACTTGATCTCTGGTTCCTCTGCCTTTTCTAAAACCAGCTTGAACATCAGGAAGTTTATGGTTCACATATTGCTGAAGTCTGGCTTGGAGAATTTTGAGCATTACTTTACTAGCATGTGAGATGAGTGCAATTGTGCGGTAGTTTGAGCATTCTTTGGCATTGCCTTTCTTTGGGATTGGAATGAAAACTGCCCTTTTCCAGTCTTGTGGCCACTGCTGAGTTTTCCAAATTTGCTGGCATATTGAGTGCAGCACTTTCACAGCATCATCTTTCAGGATTTGGAATAGTTCAACTGGAATTCCATCACCTCCACTAGCTTTGTTGGTAGTGATGCTTTCTAAGGCCCACTTGACTTCACATTCCAGGATGTCTGGCTCTAGGTGAGTGATCACACCATCGTGATTATCTAGGTCATGAAGATCTTTTTTGTACAGTTCTTCTGTGTATTCTTGCCATCTCTTCTTAATATCTTCTGCTTCTGTTAGGTCCATACCATTTCTGTCCTTTATTGAGCTCATCTTTGCATGAAATGTTCCTTTGGTATCTCTGATTTTCTTGAAGAGATCCCTAGTCTTTCCCATTCTGTTGTTTTCCTCTATTTCTTTGCGTTGATCTCTGAGGAAGGCTTTCTTATCTCTTCTTGCTATTCTTTGGAACTCTGCATTCAGCAGGAGCAACCCACACCCGAGGTCAGAGGCCACAGCCGGGAGGAGCTACCCACGCCCGAGGCAAGGGGCGGTGACGAGAGAAGCCGTGGCTGCACAGGCGCAGGAGGGCCTAGAGGAGCTATCCCACATTGAAGGTCAGGAAGGGCGGCGGTGAGGAGATACCCCTCATCCAAGGTAAGGAGCAATGGCTGTGCTTTGCTGGAGCAGCTGTGAAGAGATACCCCACACCCAAGGTAAGAGAAACCCAAGTAAGACGGTAGGTGTCGCAAGAGGGCATCAGAGGGCAAACACACTGAAACCATACTCACAGAAAACTAGTCAATCTAATCACACCAGGACCATAGCCTTGTCTAACTCAATGAAACTAAGCCATGCCCGTGGGGAAACCCAAGACGGGCGGGTCATGGTGAAGAGATTTGACAGAATGTTGTCCACTGGAGAAGGGAATGGCAAACCACTTCAGTATTCTTGCCTTGAGAATCCCATGAACAGTATGAAAAGGCAAAATGATAGGACACTGAAAGAGAAACTCCCCAGGTCAGTAGGTGCCCAATATGCTACTGGAGATCAGTGGAGAAATAACTCCAGAAAGAATGAAGGGATGGAGCCAAAGCAAAAACAATACCCAGCTGTGAATGTGACTGGTGATAGAAGCAAGGTCCGATGCTGTAAAGAGCAATATTGCATAGGAACCTGGAATGTCAGGTTCATGAATCAAGGCAAATTGGAAGTGGTCAAACAAGAGACGGCAAGAGTGAATGTCAACATTCTAGGAATCAGTGAACTGAAATGGACTGGAATGGGTGAATTTAACTCAGATGACCATTATATCTACTACTGCGGGCAGGAATCCCTCAGAAGAAATGGAGTGGCCATCATGGTCAATAAAAGAGTGAGAAATGCAGTACTTGGATGCAATCTCAAAAACGACAGAATGATCTCTGTTCGTTTCCAAGGCAAACCATTCAATATCACAGTAATCCAAGTCTATGCCCCAACGAGTAATGCTGAAGAAGCTGAAGTTGAACGGTTCTATGAAGACCTACAAGACCTTTTAGAACTAACATCCAAAAAAGATGTCCGTTTCATTATCAAGGACTAGAATGCAAAAGTAGGAAGTCAAGAGACACCTGGAGTAACAGGCAAATTTGGCCTTGGCAAAGACTAATAGAGTTTTGCCAAGAAAATGCACCAGTCATAACAAACACCCTCTTTCAACAACACAAGAGAAGACTCTATACATGGACATCACCAGATAGTCAACACCAAAATCAGACTGATTATATTCTTTGCAGCCAAAGATGGAGAAGCTCTATACAGTCAGCAAAAACAAGACCAGGAGCCAACTGTGGCTCAGACCATGAATTCCTTATTGCCAAATTCAGACTTAAATTGAAGAAAGTAGGGAAAACCACTAGACCATTCAGGTATGACCTAAATCAAATCCCTTATGATTTTACAGTGTAAGTGAGAAATAGATTTAAGGGCCTAGATCTGATAGATAGAGTGCCTGATGAACTGTGGAATGAGGTTTGTGACACTGTACAGGAGACAGGGATCAAGATCATTCCCATAGAAAAGAAATGCAAAAAAGCAAAATGGCTGTCTGGGGAGGCCTTACAAATAAAAACATACCTGTCAATAACTACCTTAAATATCAATGGCCCAAATGCTCTGTCTGATAAAAATACATAGAGTGGCAAATGGTATAGTAAATAAGAACCTACAATATGCTGCCTACAGGAAACCCACTTTATGGTGAAGGACACACATAGAGTGAAGGTGAGGGAATGGAAAAAGATACGTTATGCAAATGGAAATGATAAAAAAGGAGGGGTAGCAAAATTCACATCAGACAAGATAGACTTTTAAAACAAAGGCCATAAAGAAAGATAAAAAAGGACACTCTATAGTGACAAAAAGATCAACATATGAAGAGGATATTATACTTATTAGCAAATATACACCCAATATAAATGATACAAATGGACTTATTTACAAAACAGAAACAGACTCACAGACATAGAAAACAAACTTATAGTTACCAAAGGGGAAATGAGGGAGGGACAAATTAGGAGTTTGAGATTAGCAGATACAAACTACTCTATATAAAACAGATTTTTTAAAAAGGTCCTCTTGAATAGCACAGGGAATTATATTCACTGTCTTGTAATAAAGTGCAATGGAAAAGAAAATTAAATATATATTATGTATATATAAAACTGAATCACTTTGCTGTATGCTAGAAACTAATATGATACTGTAAATAAACTACACTTCAATAAAAATAAATATTTGCACCCAATATAAGATGACTTAAATACATAAGACAAATACTAACAAACATAAAAGGAGAATTTGGTGAAAATATAATAATAACAGAAGACTGTAATACCCAACTGACATCAATGGACAGTTCTTCCAGATAGAAAATCAATAAGGAAACAGACACCCTGAACAACACAATAGAACAATTCGATTTAATTAATATCTTCAGGAGTCACATCCCTCCCTCCCCCCAAAAAAACAGAATACACATTTTTCTAGCACACATGGAACATTCTCTAGGATAGGTGACATACAAGAACATAAACAAAGCTAAACATATACAATGGCATGAAACTAGTAATTGACCTCAGAAAGAAAAATGCGAAAAAAAAATGATTACACGGAGACTAAACAACATGCTATTAAAAACCGATAGATCAATGATGAAATCAAAGAGGAAATTAAAAAATAACTTGAGACAAATGAAAATGAAAACACAACCATATAAAGTCTATGGGATGCAATAAAAGCAGTTCTAAGAGGGAAGTTCACAGTGATACAGGCCCTTCTTAAAAAACAAGAAAAACATCAAGTAAACAACTAAGGTACCACATAAAAGAGTTAGAAAAAGAAGAACAAACAAAACGCAAAGTCAGCAGAAGGAAGGACTAAAAAAGATTAGAGAGAAAATAAACAAAATAGATATTTAAAGATAATAGAAGAAAAGCAATAAAACCAAGAACTGTGCTTTTGAAAGTATAAACAAAATCAACAAACTTTTGGCTAGGCTCACCGAGAAGAAAAGAGAGGGGACCCAAATAAAACAATACATAAAAGAGGAGAAATAACAACAGAGACCGCAAAGATACAAAAAAACATAAGAGAATACTCTAAATAATCATAAGCCAACAGACTGGACAATCTAGAGGAATGAGACAAGTTTCTAGAAACATCAGTCAGTTCAGTTCAGTCGCTCAGCTGTGTCTGACTCTTTGTGACTCCATGAATTGCAGCACGCCAGGTCTCCCTGTCCATCACCAATTCCCGGAGTTCACCCAAACTCCTGTGCATCGAGTCGGTGATGCCATCCAGCCGTCTCATCCTCTGTTGTCCTCTTCTCCTTCTGCCCCCAATACCTCCCAGCATCAGGGTCTTTCCAATGAGTCAACTCTTCACATCAGGTAGCCAAAGTATTGGAGTTTCAGCTTCAGCATCAGTCCTTCCAATGAACACCCAGGACTGATCTCCTTTAGAATGGACTGGTTGCATCTCCTTGCAGTTCAAGGGACTCTCAAGAGTCTTCTCCAACACCACAGTTCAAAAGCATCAATTCTTTGGTGCTCAGCTTTCTTCACAGTCCAACTCTCACATCCATACATGACCACTGGAAAAGCCATAGCCTTGACTAGATGGACCTTTGTTGGAAAAGTAATGTCTCTGCTTTTGAATATGCTATCTAGGTCGGTCATAACTTTTCTTCCAAGGAGTAAGCGTCTTTTAATTTCATGGCTGTAGTCACCATCTGGAGTGATTTTGGAGCCCAGAAAAGTAAACTCTGGCACTGTTTCCACTGTTTCCCCATCTATTTCCCATGAAGTGATAGGACCAGATGCCATGATCTTTGTTTTCTGAATGTTGAGCTTTAAGCCAACTTTTTCACTCTCCACTTTCACTTTCATCAAGAGGCTTTTTAGTTCCTCTTCACTTTTTGCCATAAGGGTGGTGTTGTCTGCATATCTGAGGTTATTGATATTTCTCCTGGCAATCTTGATTCCAGCTTGTGCTTCTTCCAGCCTAGCGTTTCTCATGATGTACTCTGCATATAAGTTAAATAAGCAGGGTGACAATATACAGCCTTGACGTACTCCTTTTCCTATTTGGAACCAGTCTGTTGTTCCATGTCCAGTTCTAACTGTTGCTTCCTGACCTGCATATAAGTTTCTCAAGAGGCAGGTCAGGTGGTCTGGTATTCCCATCTCTTTCAGAATTTTCCATAGTTGATACTATATATGTGTGTTTTAATCAGTCAGTCATGTCTGACTCTTTGTGACCCCATGGACTGTAGCCCACCAGGCTCCTCTGTCCATGGAATTCTCCAGGCAAGAATCCTGGAGTGAGTTGCCATTTCCATTTCCAGGGGATCTTCCTGACCCAGGGATTGAGCCCAGATCTCCCACAGTTCAGTCAGATTCTTTACTGACTAAGCCACCTAAAGACCACACAGAAACTACTAGAACTGATAAATTAATTCAGAAAAGTAGCAGGATATAAGATTAACATATGGAAATCTGTTGTAATTTCTTGAGACTAACATGAGAAACACTGGACTGGAAGAAGCACAGCTGGAATCAAGATTGCTGGGAGAAATATCAATAACCTCAGATATGCAGATGACACCACCCTTATGGCAAAAAGTGAAGAGGAACTAAAAAGCCTCTTGATGAAAGTGAAAGTGGAGAGTGAAGAAGTTGGCTTAAAGCTCAACATTCAGAAAATGAAGATCATGGCATCTGGTCCTATCACTTCATGGGAAATAGATGGGGAAACAGTGGAAACAGTAGTTGACTTTATTTTTGGGGGCTCCAAAATCACTGCAGATGATGACTGCAGCCATGAAATTAAAAGACGCTTACTCCTTGGAAGGAAAGTTATGACCAACCTAGATAGCATATTCAAAAGCAGAGACATTACTTTGCCAACAAAGGTCCGTCTAGTCAAGGCTATGGTTTTTCCTGTGGTCATGTATGGATGTGAGAGTTGGACTGTGAAGAAAGCTGAGCACCGAAGAATTGATGCTTTTGAACTGTGGTGTTGGAGAAGACTCTTGAGAGTCCCTTGGACTGCAAGGAGATCCAACCAGTCCATTCTGAAGGAGATCAGCCCTGGGACTTCTTTGGAAGGAATGATGCTAAAGCTGAAACTCCAGTACTTTGGCCACCTCATGCGAAGAGTTGACTCATTGGAAAAGACTCTGATGCTGGGAGGGATTGGGGGCAGGAGGAAAAGAGGACGACAGAGGATGAGATGGCTGGACGGCATCACTGACTTGATGGACATGAGTCTGAGTGAACTCCAGGAGTTGGTGATGGACAGGGAGGCCTGGCGTGCTGCGATTCATGGGGTCACAAAGAGTCAGACACAACTGAGTGACTGAACTGAACTGAACAATGAAATACAAGAAAGGGAAATTTTTTTAATTGTATAAAATTCCTTTTATAACTGTATAAAAAATACTTAAGGATATATCTGACTAAGGAGGTGAAAAGTATAAAACATGCTGAGAAGTATAAAACATTGATAAAGCAAACTGAAGATGATTCAAAGAATTGGAAAGATAGCCCATGCTCCTGGATTAGTAGTATTAATACTGTTAAAATTTCCATACTACCCAAAGTAATCTACATATTTAATGTGATCCCTATCAGATTACCCAGGACATTTTTAAAAGAACTAGAGCAAATAATCCTGAAGTTTACCTGAAATTTACAGAAGACCTAGAATTATCAAAGCAATCCTAAGGAAAAATAACAAGCTAGAGGCATAACCCTCTCAGACTTCAGACAATATTACAAAGTCATAGTAATCAAAACAGCATTGTATTAACAGAAAAACAGAAACATGGACCAATGGAACTGAATAGAAAACCCAGAAATAAACCCACATGCCTACGATCAATTCATCTTTGACAAAGGAGGAAGGAATATACAATGGAGAGAATTCTCTTTGGCAAATGGTGTTAGAAAAGCTGGAAAGCCACATATAAATCAATGAAATCAGGACACTCCCTTATACCATAGGCAAAATAAACTCAGAATGTCTTAAAGACTTAAATAAAAGACATGACACCATAAGCTTCCTAAAAGAGAACATAGGCAAAACATTCTCTGACATAAATCATAGTGATGTTTTTTTAGGTCAGTCTCCCAAGGCAAAAAAAAAAAATAAAAGCAAAAATAAACAAATAGGACCTAATAAATAATAAATAGGACCTGCACAGCAAAGGAAACCATAAGCAAAACAAAAAGACAACCCACGGAATGGGAAAATATTTGCAAATGATGCGACTGACAAGTGTTTAATTTCCAAAGTATACAAATAGCTTATACAACCCAATAACAAAAAACCCAAACAACCCAATCAAAAAATGGGTAGAAGACCTAAATGGACATTTCTCTAAAGAAGACATCTAGATGGCTAGGCACATGAAAAGATGCTCAACATCTCTAATTATTGTGTGTGCTCAGTTGCTCAGTCATGTCCAACTGTTTGCAACCCCTTGGACCTTTGCCCGCTAGGCTCCTCTGTCCATGGGATTCTCCAGACAAGAATACTGGGATGGGTTGCCATGCCATCTTCCAGGGGATCTTGACCCAGGGATTAAATCCATGTCTCTTCCCTCTCCTGCACTGGCAGGCGGATTCTTTACCACTAGCGCCACTTGGGAAGCCCAGTATATATGTATCAGTTCAGCTCAGTCGTGTCCGACTCTTTGCGATCCCATGAATCACAGCCCGCCAGGCCTCCCTGTCCATCACCAACTCCCAGAGTTCACTCAGACTCACGTCCGTCGAGTCAGTGATGCCATCCAGCCATCTCATCCTCTGTCGTCCCCTTCTCCTCCTGCCCCCAACCCCTCCCAGCATCAGAGTCTTTTCCAATGAGTATTGAATAATTTTGCTGTACTCCCAAAACTAACACAATATTGTAAATCAACTATACTTTAATAAAAAAACATCTTGGAGTTCTCCTGGACTCTTCCCTTTCTCTCACAACTCACATCCTAATCTATCAGCTTTGCGTTCACGTTGTTATTCAGAACTCAACCACTTTTCTTACTTCTGTCCCTGGTGCAGGTCACATCAACTGCCCACTCCTCCATGGATGACCCAACAGCCTCCCGGCTGGCCTCACTATTTGAGTCCATCATTCTCTACACAATAACCAAAGTGACCCTTGGTAAAATACAATCAGATCACATCACTCCTCTGCCTAAAACCTTCAAAGGCTGCCATTCAATTCAGAGGAAGAGTCAGAATCCCCACCATAGCACCCAAAGCATATGGCTTATCTGGTCTCACTTTATCTCTCCACTCCCACCCACTCCAGCTTCCATGGGCTCCTGGCCCATCTGAGACATCAGTTTGGGCACTGAAGTCACTAAGAACCGTGTGGACATTAACAGCATACAATGCTAGTCAGAGTTGTTAACATAGAGGCACATGTCTAAAGTCTTGACCTTCAGGGCTCAAGTCCTGAAATATTGCTGAAAACATCTAGACTTTCCAGAAATTGCATTTTGTTTCTCATCTGCTATCATCCCTCCTATCAACAGTGACACTGTCTATTCAAATGAACATATACTTTCAGAGAGATGAAATAAATTTGCCAAAGGCTTCTTTCCTACCCTTGTCAAAATATTTCCCATACAAGTCCTGACTGTATGGGTTTTCACCCTGCTGAAACGTAGAATAAATTGGGAGAGGGGAAGTGGAGTTCAAGTTGGGATAAAAAGGGCTGAAAAGACCAGGTGGGCTAAAATGCCTAGCCTATTTTTTTTTACTATCAAGGGAAAATAATCTAAAACCTTCAGGTTCACCTTCAAAAAATATTTTTATTTACTCCTCTGTCATGTGAACTATATGTTATTTGTCTTCATTTTACATGAGAGAAATGCCGTGTTCTGGAGAGCTTCACCAGGTTACAGAGAAAACGGCAACAGAATTCAGACACAGGCTGAGTCCTATGGCTTCAAGTTTCTAACACACACACATGCACACATCTGATCTACTGATTTGTCCATGTCCCTTTTCTTTTCCTTCTGGAAGATCTGTCTTAAATTAACTTTTTAAAAAAGAACTGTTCATTTTGGATCTGCTTTTAAAACACAAACATGAATTTTATTTTTAAGGTGAAAAGATGTAGGGCTCTGTAAAGATGATGACTTCCTTTCACTATATTCTAAACATGCAAATCAATTAATCTTTTACAACAGTAACACTCACTCTGACTTAATCATCCTCGATTATTCTTAGATAGAGGTGTTTAAGGCCAATTAAAACTTAATTTCCCATGACAGGGCCTGTCAAAATATCTCCCTCAACCACTCCATAAATTAAATACTTATTTTATGTCAAGAACTTTGTAATGGTGAACAACTGCTACCAGACAAATTCTTCCATAGTTAACTGTAGCCACTAAAAAAATATAAACAGTGCTATCAGATGACACTGGGGAACGACCTAAAACAGCCTCTCCCACTACTCTTGCCGGAGGTTTATCAATTACAGACTTAAAAAATAACTAGACTTTGCACCAGAACAATTTTTATTTTTTATCCTGTCATATATTAGCTTTTCACTTAATTAATTTCTTCTCTCACATTTAATATTCCTTCCTTTCTACCTAATTTTGAATTTAACTTGCTGCCCTTTCCCTAACTTCTTTAGATGGATACTCAGATCTTTGATGTAATACTTGGTGATCCACTGAGGTGTTGGTTCCACTGTGCTCGGCAGAACACATTTGGAATACTGTTGGCTACAAACTTCCAAGAGGAACCCTGACAAATATGACCACGCCTAGTTGAAGGAAGCTAGGATAATGACACGTCTCTGAACATCAGGAAATACTGATGGTTACCCTGGCAAAGGGAAGAGTTGGAAGCAGTGGAGATGAGAATGATTTTCAGACATTTGCAAGACTGGCACATTTAAGAAGAATAAAATTTTATTTGAATTACTTCAAAGAATGAATAACAGAAAAAAGCTAGAGGAAAGTTGATTTTTGCATCAGGAAAAAGCCTTTCTCAAAGCTGTAAAGTTTTCCAAAATTTATACTAAGCGGAGTTCCCTGGTGGTCCAGAGGGTAAGACTTGCCTTCCAATGCAGGGGGTGCAGGTTTGATCCCTGATCAGGGAGCTAAGATCCCACGTGCCTTGTGGCCAAAATACCAAACATAAAACAGAAGCAATATTGTAAGAAATAAAGACTTTTAAAATGGTCCACATAAAAATATCTCAAAAGAAAAACTTAAGTGTTCAGTTAGGGATGAGGGGAGTGGCATCTGACAGGAGTAATAATGAAGGGGTTCTTGACTGCCGTTAATGTTAAATGAGAATGGCTTTCACTGTCTTGGCGATACTCTTCTCCTAAGTCAGAGACCAGCCTTAGTTCTATGAACAGAACTACCATAGCCTACTTATCTCAGGAGTATAAACATAAACAGTGTCATGGAGGAGGGGACCCCTGGACTGGATCACACAGCCAGGGCCTTCCTAGCAGAGCCCAATACATGCTATGTTCTTAGAAGAAAGTGGGGAGGTCAAGGTGGGGTCAGCCAAGGGGAGCCCTGAGGACAGATTTTTAAAATCAGTTTCTGTTCTCCCATCCTGCCTAGTCCCATTACCAATCAGAATCTAGGGCACTTTATTAAAAAATTCTACATATAAAGTCTTGATTACAGATGATTAGAAGAAGGAAAGGATTTAGAAAAGGATTCATTGCAAGATTTCTTTCAATAGCAGGCAACCTCTGCCCATCTCTAGTACATTTAAAAGACAGTTCAGCTTTTCTTTCTTTTCTCTTGTATTAAACAAATCAGTTTTTCATTGTGAAAATTTTTAAATAGTGAGTATATAAAATGAATAGTGGAAGACTGCCCACCACAGTCCCTGTATAAAACACTATCAATAATTTGGCATGTATCTTTCTAATCCATATTCTGAACATATACATAGACATACATGTCGAGATTCAACTTTTCAAAATTTAACTTATATACATATCTGTATGTATATGATTCATGACATTAATCTAAGAAATGAAACCACTGAGTACTATTTATTAAATGGCAGGCATTAAGCTATGTATTTTACTTCATTTATCTTGCTTAATTATCCTAACAACTCAGTAAACAAGTTTAATTCAATCTCATTTGAAAGTTGAGAAGTGGAGGCAACGAAAAGTGCTTTTCCTAGTAAGTGCTTGAGGTCAGATTTTGAACACAGGACTGTCTGGATTAAATTCTCTTGCACTCTCTTCTGTTCCAATTCTCTCTCTTGAGGCTTGCAGGTGGCATTGCTTGCCATCATTGTGCCTTCACAGTCAATCTGCTGATGAAGAAATTTGACCCCCATAATAAAAAGAGGTTGGAGTTGTATAAACCAGACAAAACAGTCTCAATAAAATGATATTTGTTTAACGTTTTTTTAAAAGAAATGTATTTATTTATTTTTGGCTGTGCTAGTCTTCGTTGCTGCACATGGGCTTTCTCTAGTTGTGGTGAGTAGGGGCTGCTCTTTGTGGTGGTGCCCAGACTTCTCACTGTGGCAGCTGTTTTGTTATGGAGCATGGGCTCTCAGTGTGTGGGCTTCAGCAGCTGCAGCCCTCAGGTTCAGTAGTTGGGGTTCTTGGGCTCTAGAGCGTGGACTCAGCTTAGTTACTCTGCGGCATGTGGAATCTTCCCAGACCAGGGATCAGACCCAGACCACTGGCAGGCAGATTCTTACCCACTGCACCACCAGGGAAGTCCAATATTTGCTTAATGTTTTATTAGACAGATCCTGGAACTCCTTCCTAATGCATGTGACCATGACTCATGAAATACAACTTTTCAATCCTTCAAATGCTAAACTGCTAACCTATGGATATGTAGTTTTCCTTCCTCCTCAGTATCACAAGCCCCCAGCCCAGCACAACCCACAGCCTCTGGGACATAAACCTTCCTAATTGCTAACAAGGCAGTTAGTTCTAAGAGGGGATCTGGCGTCTTAGGTTATAGCTGTATAAAAAGAGATCTTGCCACATTTGCTTTGTGTCCCTAGCTGTTGTTTTTTTTTTTTTTTTTAAACTGAGATATAATTGACACATAATATTGTGAAAGTTTAAGGTTATAACATGTTGATTTGCTATTAATACATTTATATATTGCAATATGATGACCATACTGTAGCGTTACCTAACACCTACATGAAATTACATAACTATAATTTTTGTGGTAAGAATAATTAAGATACGTTCTCTTGGCAATAAAGCAACTGTTAAGTTTATAACAGTATTGTTATCATAATTACTAATTCTATGCATTAGATCTCCAGGACTTATTTAGCTCCTAGTGGTAAGTCTGTACCTTAAATAATACCCTTCTAGTTCTCTCTCTAACACAGTCTCTCCCCACACATATGTGACATTTGTCACACACTTTGTTTTTTGCTGAACCATTTAAAGGTAAGATGTGGTCATGATAACAGTCACCCCAGTACTCAGCATGCATCTACAGGTATGACATTCTGCTAGGTGAGCACAGTACCATGATCAAATGTAAGAAAATGAACATTAGTTCAATAATACCTAGATTAGAGCTCACATTAAAGTTCCCAGTTATTTCTCAAAGAAGTGTTTATAACTGGTTTGTTGCAAAAACTCCTATATATCCTACCCCTGACCTCTTGCCTCTTAGGAACAGTCTTTCAGAGCCATCTGAAATGCTGTGTTCTGGGCTTAAGTCCTCAGTTTTGTCCACCAAATACAACATAACTCTTAACTTTAAGCTTGTGCATGTTTTGTTCAATTGACAACATCTACACCAGGTTTGGGGGCAGGTTGTGAGGGGGTTGATCTTGCCCTTTCAGAAGGTCTTAACTGAAATGTCCCTGGATACAGACTATTCTTCATTCCCGAGTTAGCACAGAGATCTAGACCTGGGCTCTGAAAGGACATGGGTGAGACAGAGACCACTGTGTGCACTGGGGTGGGAGGGAGGGCTGGCAAGTGCATATAGCCCCAAACACACAGCAGGGAGCAGGACCTGGGATGTGGCCCTGGAAGGACTATGGATACCAGCTCTCAGGGTGTGATGAGGAGGAATCAGCTTTGCCACTGGGTGAGCTTCCTCACCCCCTTCCCTTCCTGGGCCTTCATTTTTACTCTGAGGGGAAGGCAATCATAAATTGGAAACAGTTTAGAATGTGGTTTTAAAATGAACAGATATACAATAATTCCAAAGATGTACCAGAAGCTGGCTGCACGCTTGCCCAGCTTCCTCGATTTTTTATTCTCTGCCCCTTGTCCATGCCAGGCAGGTCTGGCCCCCTGGGGGCTTTGGGAGCCCCTATGTGAAGCTCCCTTCCATTGATGGCCCTGTTTGTCCACTGAACAAAAAAATCACAACCTAAAAGTTGAGAATTATATTTTATTCGTTGGATATACTGAGAACTTAAGCCTGGGAGACAGCCTTTCTGATCACTCTGAGGGACTGATCCTAAGAGGTATGGGAAAAGCCAGGATACATAGGAATTATGGCAGTAAAAAAGCAGACAGTAGGAACATTAAAAGATTACTGTTAGTGAAAGAAAACTAGATATCTCAAGTTAAGGAATTTAGCACTTTTCTATGTATGGGAATATGCAAGAGTCTGGGATTACAGAGATGCACTCCTTTGATATGCACCTCAGCTATCAGGGACCAGCACCCTGCTTCCCTCCAGCATGAACCTCCTCAAGGTGCACAGTTGGGGTGGCTGTGGGGGCTGCTGGCTTCAAGGCTGCAATGTCCTCTCTTCACTGATACGGCAGGCAATTTCCACACCCCTGCCAAAAGCGTTCCTTTGTTGAAAGCTTTCAGATGTAAAAAAGTCCTATTTCGACAAAAAACTCCTTATAATGGATCCTTACACGAACACTTCTAAATCATTATTGTCCAGTTACTTTAGTTCTTTCTAATGAAGCCCATCGATTTCACAGCAGTCAATTTCCCAGAAGATGGATCTGAAAACTCTCAGCTAATGCATATGTAACTGTGCTTAGGTTTGAATTTCAGGCTAGGTTGTCAGATATTATTTTCTCTTCAGTGTTTCTGCATTTCAGTAGCATTCTAGCAACTGCTGTCACATACTATCCAAAGCAAGGCAATGCTGGCTAAATCAGAGTTCAGAAGCGATTATTCCAATTTTAACATCAGTGTCACCAGAGTCTCTGGGACATGGCAGACCCTGGCAGGCTGCTGTCTCTTTCACTGACGCAGCACTCTGGACAGAGTGCTTTTTAGACATTTTTTCACCCACCTGCCCACAGGCAACTCATCCTAGTGCTTCTGGGGACTCAATGAACCATGCAATCCCATCAATCAGTGTTTATGAGTGTCTCACCAATGACCAGAACTCTGCTTAGAGCAGTTGCAGAGCATACTAGAGAAATTTCAAGAGATGGTTCTCATGCTCAAGAAAGAAGACACTAAACTAACATTCACTGAGAAGTTACGATGCTGCAGGAATTTTAACCTATATTATTTTACCTCACACACAGTATAAGACAGGAATCACCATTGTTTTATAAATAAAGAACTGAGTGAGGGTTGGAGAGGTTGTGTCTTAGAATAAGTGGGAGGAGGGTGTGAAGTCTCACCACAACCAGAGCAAGCTATTTCCACTGAGAAACCAAGATGAATATATAAAACAGTAAAACCAAATGACAAGGGATTACAGACATGCCCTTGTACTAGAAACCAAGGCAGAGATGTGGGCGGGAGGGTGTTTCCAAGAATGAGAGACACTGGAGCTGTACCTTAAATTCAGCTGGGATTCTGGATAGACAAAGGGAGAGGAAAGGCTTTGGGGCAGGATCAGGAGTGGGAGGAGCTCTGAACTCTAAGGAAGATCCAGAGGGCCCCACCCCACTGGAGAAGAAAGATTTATTTGGAGAATTTTGGAAAGACAAAGACAGAGAAGGTGGCTACAAATACAAAAGACTCCAAAGCCTTGTGGAATTAACCTGTTTGATGAGAAATATTTTTGGCTCCTGATTTCAACACAGGTTTTGGATTCACACAACCTCATTTCCAGATAAAAGAGTCAGTGGAACGAGGCATTCTTGAACTAATTGTGTACTTCATATTCCTATTCTGATCTATGGAGGTGGAGCAGTCTGCCTAGTGAAACAACCAATGCATGAGAAACAGTGAGGCAACAACTCAAACAACACTAATCAAGCTGGAAATGAGGAACAACAGGTCCTGGCCCTTTCATCACTACCCAAGACCCACGGCACTGACTGACTCACCTCTGTCCCAGAAACTGTCTAGGCCTCATGGGAGTGCTATGATTGATCTGTGAGAAACCCAGAGAAAGAGATGAGGGCTGGTACTGCCAGGGGACAGTTCTTGGAGGAAGGGGAGGGCCTCACTGAACAGGGAAGTGTAGGTACAATTTGGAGACACAGAAAAGAATGGGGAAGGAACTCAAAATGAGGTTACCAAGTACATGAGTGGAGACACGCAAGTAGGGACAAGCATGCTGATTCTTTAGAGTCTGTTTTGGACAGAGCATAGCAATGTGTCAGGGCTTAGAGAAATTGACCTGATATGGAAAGGTCAACTCAGACGTCCCTCAGGAACACATGGTAGGCCCTTGGCCACAGATGGTAGCCAAAGTGCCTCTTAATCTTGCTCACCTCATGGTATGCAGAGAACTGGTAATGTCTGTATTTGTCTACTTCCTAGGGAAAGAGACAGCACTCCTATACACGCACAGGGAACAGATCTCAAAGGTGGCATGGATCTGGCTGAGTGAGCACGATCACTCTTCTGAACACACTTCATCCAGGCTGTTCTGCCTTTCAGACACTGTATCAATAGTGTACACATCAGCAGTGTTCTAGCTATGGCCTGACCAATCGCTCTATTATCAGACTTCAAATAGCTCAGTCCAACATGGGGAAGAGTATCCTCATTTGCTCAGTCCCTCCATCTTATTGCTGACCCCTTCAGATGTCAACTAAAGTCTTTTAGCAGCTTTTCTCTTGTGCTACTGTTATGAGCTATATCTCCTATATCTCATCCTGTGCAGTGAGGGTTTTGAAGTTTTAGTTCTTATATTAGGTCTATGATGCATTTTGAGCTAATTTTTGAATATGGTGTGAGGTAGGGCCTAATTACATTCTTTTGCATGTTCATATCCAATTGTCTCAATCCCATTTGTGGAAAGACTATTTCTTCATCCAGTGAATGACCTCAACACCCTTGCTGAAAATTAATTGAGAATAGATATATGGAGCTACATCTGGACTCTCTATTTGATTCCTTTAACCTGTACGTCTATCTATGCCAGTGCTATATTGTCTTCATTCTTGTAGCTTTGTGGTATGTTTCAAAATTGGGAAGTATGAGTCCTCCAACTTTGTTCTTATTCGAGGTTATTTGCCTATTCTGGTTCCCTTGAAATTCTATATGAATTAATTTCAGGATCAGCTTGTCAATTTCTGCAGCTGAGATTTTTGACAGGGGTGATATTAAATCTGTTGATCATGGGGTGTCTTTCCATTTAGTTAGGTTTTATTTCAGTTATGTTTTATAGTTTTCAGTACACAAGTATTGCATGATTTTTGTTAAATTTATTCTTAAAATTTTAATTTTTTGATGTAGTTTTCAGTGTATAAGTCTTACACTATTTTTATTAAATTCATTTCTAAAATTTTAATTTTTCATGCTATTATAAATGGAATTCTCAGTATGCCAGCAAATTTGGAAAACTCAACAGTGGCTATAGGACTGGAAAAGGTCAGTTTTCATTCAAATCCCAAAGAAAGGCAATGCCAAAGAATGCTCAAACTACTGCACAATTGCACTCATCTCACACGCTAGTAAAGTAATGCTCAAAATTCTCCAAGCTAGGCTTCAGCAATACATGAACCGTGAACTTCCAGATGTTCAAGCTGGTTTTAGAAAAGGCAGAGGAACCAGAGATCAAATTGCCAATATCCAATGGGTCATCGAAAAAGCAAGGGAGTTCCAGAAAAGCATCTATTTCTGCTTTATTGACTATGCCAAAGCCTTTGACTCTGTGGATCACAATCAACTGTGGAAAATTCTGAAAGAGATGGGAATACCAGACCACCTGACCTGCCTCTTGAGAAACGTATATGCAGGTCAGGAAGCGACAGTTAGAACTGGACATGGAACAACAGACTGGTTCCAAATAGGAAAAGGAGTATGTCAAGGCTGTATATTGTCACCCTACTTATTTAACTTATAGGCAGAATACATCATGAGAAACGCTGGGCTGGAAGAAGTGCAAGCTGGAATCAAGATTGCCAGGAGAAATACCAATAACCTCAGATATGCAGATGACACCACCCTTACGGCAGAAAGTGAAGAGGAACTAAAAAACCTCTTGATGAAAGTGAAAGAGGAGAGTGAAAAAGCTGGCTTAAAGCTCAACATTCAGAAAACGAAGATCATGGCATCTGGTCCCATCACTTCATGGGAAATAGATGGGGAAACAGTGAAAACAGTGTCAGACTTTATTTTTGGGGGGCTCCAAAATCACTGCAGATGATGACTGCAGCCATGAAATTAAAAGATGTTTACTCCTTGGAAGGAAAGATATGACCAACCTAGATAGCATATTGAAAAGCAGAGACATTACTTTGCCAACAAAGGTCCGTCTAGTCAAGGCTATGGTTTTTCCAGTGGTCATGTATGGATGTGAGAGTTGGACTGTGAAGAAAGCTGAGCACCAAAAAAATTGATGCTTTTGAACTGTGGTGTTGGAGAAGACTCTTGAGAGTCCCTTGGACTGCAAGGAGATCCAACCAGTCCATTCTAAAAGAGATCAGCCCTGGGTGTTCTTTGGAAGGAATGATGCTACAGCTGAAACTCCAGTACTTTGGCCACCTCATGCGAAGAGTTGACTCATTGGAAAAGACCCTGATGCTGGGGGGCATTAGGGGCAGGAGCAAGAGGGGACGACAGAGGATGAGATGGCTGGATGGCATCACTGACTTGATGGACATGAGTTTGAGTGAACTCCGGGAGATGGTGATGGACAGGGAGGCCTGGCGTGCTGCAATTCATGGAGTCGCAAAGAGTCAGACACAACTGAGTGACTGAACTGGACTGATAAGTGGAATTGTCTTAATTTCATTTTCAGACTATACAGTGCTAGTGTGCAGAAATACTCATTTCTGTGTGTTGATATTATATTCTGGAATTCATTTATTAGCTTTAATGTGTGTGTATTGTATGTATATTCTTTAAAATTTCACAGATGTCAACTGTTAATATCGTTTTACTTCTTCCTTTCCAACCTATATGCCTTTTATTTCTTTTTCTTGCCTAACTGCTCTGGCTAGAACCTCTAGGAGTGTTGAACAGAAGTGGTGAGTGTAAATGTCCTTGCCTTGTTCCTGATTTTAAGGGGAAAGTTTCAGGCTCTCACCATTAAGTATGATGTTTGCTGTGGCTTTTCATATATTCTCTGGGACATTTTCTGGGACACCCAGACTGGTTAGATTTCTCCTTCCCTGATGTACACAGCATCCCATACTTCTCTCTACAAAAATACTAACAATATCACCCTCTGCAATTACTCTTGGTAATGTGTTTTTACACTCCCTCTTGCTGGTCTTTCCCCAACTAGGGCAAACTTTCTGTGAAGGAACAACTTCTTGTTTCCAACTGTATTCCAACAGCTCACACAAAGCCTGACACATGCTGGGCATGCATATGCATTTGGCAAGTGTTTGACGCTAGATTCCAGCTCTCAGCTGTGGATCCCGCCCCCCTTGGGCAGGGGTCCTTCAGGCCTGTGGCTTCTCATGAATGAAGGCCCATCTCCAGCCCTTTCTTCTTGTCACACACAGTTGCCATTAGTGGTCTCTCTGTTTGCTCTGGGCCATCCTCAGACACTACGTATAAGAGTAGAAGACAGACTAACCAGGTCTTGAGGAATAAGCCTTCCACCCAAGAAAGGTCCAGGATGCAGGATGCAATCAAGGATGACGATACCTGAGAGCTTGGGAAAGGGTGCAGTGAGGACATCTGGATGGAACCTGGCCGGGGTCAAATCCCACGGAACTTCCAGTAGCACCATGACCTGATGCATCCATGTGTTTGATGTGTCAGTATCTGTGCTGAGATGTCTGCACACGTGGTGTCTGCCAAGTCGAAGGGTGAGAGGGGGTCCTCCTGTTGACTCTCTTGTCATCAGTGAGGCTGGGCATGTGTACTGACTACTTAGGTGCTCTGTTAAGCACTGTGTATTCATACCATATGCCCACTATCATGGTGACTCCCGGCTTCCTCTTATCCACTCTCAGAAGTTCTTCACACATTCTTTACACCAATCTTTTGCCATCTACAAGATACTGTAAGTAGCTTTACTAGTCTGTGACTTGCTGTACTTCAAATCTGTGAAAAGTCCACTGTCTAGAAAGTCTTTTGAAGTAGTGTTATATTTTAATGTTATCAAAGTTATCTGTCTTTTGCTATATACTAGGGTTTCTTTTTGGCTTTGACTTTGCTGACCATTTAAAGGTATATATCTTTTCCCTCTAGTTACGGCTGTATTTAGTTTTGGTTTCTCATTCAATTCTAAATCTGAACACCTAAGTAAAATGAATAAATTCCTAAAAATGTAAATAAAATGGTAAAATGTACATAAAACGGCATGGGAAAATGTGAACAAGCCATTTGAGAAGCAAGATTTAAGAAATTAAAATGGTCAAAAAAAAACAACTTTTCTGTCCCAAATCTCTTGGCCTGGATGGTTTTATACAGGAGGCTATCAATCTTTTAAAGAACAGTTAATTCAGGGAATTCCTTGGTGGTCCAGAGGTTAAGACTCTGTGCTTCAACTGCCCAGGGTCCAGGTTCGAGCCCTATTGGGGGAACTAAGATCCCACAAACCACAAGGCACAGCCAAAAATAAGTTAATTCATATCTTTTACGAGTTGTCCTAGGAAGTAGAAGAAGAACAAAAACTTCTCAGTTGAGGCTAGTATACTATGATTCAAAACCAAATAAAGGAATACATGATAATAAAAAATCAGGTTCAGATCTCCTTTATAAAAGTAGATGTAAAAATCCTAAACAAAATATTAACTTACCAATATAATGGTGCATTAAAAATAATGCATAATGCTTAAATAATGGTTTATCCAGAAGGGTAAGGATGTTTCCACATTAGATAATTGATCAGTGAAGTTCAGCACAATAGTAGACAAAAAGAGGAACAAACCAAAAGATATTTCAATCAATTCTGAAAAAGTATATTAAAGGCATTAAGTTTAATGCCTACTTATAAAAAAATCTTTTTGCAAAACTGGAATAATAGAGAATTTCTTTCTTTTTACATATTAATTTAAAAAGTAAAAAGAACCTATTTTATTATGAAAATGTCCAAATACAGGTAGTTCTACTATAATGCAACATACATAAAATCACCATGCTATGTAAAAATCGTGTAATAAAAGCTATAGGATTTGGGGAAAAGTGAGGCTAGGGGAATAATACTTAAAAGACTGGTTGGTAACACACTAATAAAAGACAGAAGTCCATTAAAAATGAAAATCACATGAAAAGAAATGAAAAAAGAAGGAAAGAGCAGAATGTCAACAGCTAGTGTTGGGAAAACTGGATACTACATGGAGAAAAATCAAACTGGGTTCCTAGCAGCATATTATACAAAAGTGGAATCCAAGTGATTTAAAGACAAATGAATGTATGGCAAAACCAATACAATATTGTAAAGTAATTAGCCTCTAATTAAAATAAATAGATAAAAAAATAAAAATTAAAAAAAAATAAAGACAAACAGATGGTAAAAATATGAAATTAAATGCTTATAATATAAGAAAAATAAGGCACTTCTTAATAGGACAAAGCACAAGCCATAGTTCAGTTCAGTTGCTCAGTCGTGTCGACTCTTAGTGACCACATGAACCGCAGCACGCCAGGCCTCCCTGTCCATCACCAACTCCCAGAGTTTACCCAAACTCATGTCCATTGAGTTGGTGATGCCATCCAACCATTTCATCCTCTGTCATCCCCTTCTCCTCCTGCCCTCAATCTTTCCCAGCATCAGGGTCTTTCAAATGAGTCAGCTCTTCGCATCAGGTGGCCAAAGTATTGGAGTTTCAGCTTCAACATCAGTCCTTCTAATGAACACCCAGGACTGATCTCCTTTAGGATAGAATGGTTGGATCTCCTTGCAGTCCAAGGGACTCTCAAGTCTTCTACAACACCACAGTTCAAAACTATCAATTCTTTGGCGAGCCAACAATATTGATCAATTAAGACATTATGAATAAGATTGCAGTAAGATGACAGATTGAGACTATATTTGCAATATTTGTATCCAACAAAGGGTGGTATTTAAATACAAAAGTAACTCTTGCAATCAATAAGAAAAATGTAGAAACTCAAATTGAAAAATTAGAATCAGATAAGTACAAATTAAAGTGATGAGATCACTTTATTTCCATTAGACCTGAGGTGAATTAGAAAGCTGGTATTTTCCAGGTTTTGGTGATGGTGTGGGGATATGGTACTTTCATACTCCTGGTGGAGGGATGCAATAATCCTGGCAGCACTTAATTAATACAGATTAAGATAAATACAGATACTCCATGGTCCAACAATTTCTTCCTGGATATATGTTCTTCCAAATGCCACAGTTTATAAAGAAACATTTCAATGTTATATTTTTTGTCCAACCAATTGTGGCAGTAGCCAGTTGAAGGCAATCTGGGTATTCATCAATGGAATACTTGGTAAAGTGTGACAAAAAAATCATAGACAAAATCACAGACAATGGTGAGAACAAAACAGCAGCACAGGTAGACCTCAAAAACATAATGATACGGTGTTTCTGCTCTGGAGGTGGTGACTGTAATCCACACAAGCCACTTATGGAGAACAGTTAGAAAAATTAGACAAAATATAAAATACAGGCTTTAAGACACGTGAGAGCTATCCAACGAGGTCAGGATCCAGAGAATAGGCTCAAGCAAATAAACCAAGTATTTATGGGTGTCCTTCCCTTGGAAAGGGGGTGCTGAATCACACATGACAAAGCAGAGGGATGGCTAGAGGGTGGGACAATACTTTTGATGACCCCAGGAGGTTAGAGGGAGAGAAAATGGGTGCAATAGGTCTCCAAAGAGGGTGAGGGTGGGGATTTTCTCTGCTGGGACTTCAAAAGATTACATGCCTAGAGTGGGGATAAATTAGGTAGGCAGGCCCTTGTAGGACTTGGCTCAGCTTTGAATAATTTGAAACTGGACTAAGGTAAGGCAAAGTACTAATGCCCAGAGTTACTTGGCAGAAGAAAATATGAATCCCCTTTGGGTAAGATATATCATCCTAAGCCCAAAATTATTTCTATAAACAATTCTGCAAATAGTCTGTTCATCATAAACATAGCCAGGCACATGTAAAGGAAAGGCAATAAAAATAAAAGGATAACTTCAATAGAAACAAATCCACAGGCAATCCAGAAACTGGTTATTTTCTGGTTATAACCAGAAACTGGTTATAAGACACAGATCTCAAAATTAATATATAGGTTCAAGGAGATAAAAGGCAAGATTGACTATGTCAGCAGGGAGTGAAGATCATAAAAAAAAAAAAGAAAAAAAGAAACAAATGGTACCTTTAATTCAATAACCGAAATCAAGGGCTCAATAAATGGGTTTAACAGAAAGTTAGATACAACTGAATAGTGAAACTAGGTCAGACAAAAATATTGTGAATAAAATAGGGATAAAATGATGGAAAGCAGAGAGAGAGTAACGGACACAGTAAATTCACTTCTCACTAAGGTCCACATGTAATTGAAGTTCCAGAATATGAGAGAGAGAACATGCTAGAAGCAATCAATGTTTGAAAAGAATGGCTGAGAATGTTCCAAAATAAGTGACAAACTACAAATCACAAGTTCAAGACGTCCTATGAACTCTAAGCTGAATAAATGAAAAAAATAAAACAACAACAAACTATATGCAGGCATATCAGTAACATTGTTGAAAACCAAAGGCAAAGAGAAAATCTTATAAGGAGCCGGGGAGGAGATAGATTGACTTTTAAATGTGCAGAAATTAGGGAATTCCCTAGAAGTTCAATGGTTTAGGACTTGGTACTGCTGCTGTGGGCCCAGGTTCGATACCTGGTTGGGGAACTAAAATCCCACAAGCCTCATGGTGAAGCAAAAAATTAAGAAACAAAATAAAACAAAACTGTAAATGTGCAGAAATTAGACCAACAGTTGATGTTCAACAAAAACAATGAGAACTAGAACACAATGCAATGATATCTTCGAAGTATCAATTTCTACATGCAGAAAAAAGGAATTAAAGTAAAAGGAAGGCATTTTCCAATAAAGAAAAACTGAAAGAGTCTCAAGCAGATATACTTTAAAGAAAATACTCGGCATGTTTATTCTGGCAGAAGGAAAAGGATCCTGAGTAGGAAACTGGAGGTTCAGGAAGAAATGAAGAGCAACAAAAAATGTAAATATATGGGAAAATAAAAACAAACACTAACTCTACAAAACAGTGATGTTTTGTTGAGTTAAAAATACATAGATTAAAAATATACAATTAAAGTAAAATTAAAATACGTGACAATGATGGCCTACAAGTCAGGAGAGGATTATTCCAGTGTCCTTGTATTGTCTATGAGGATGTTAAGAGTATTAATTTTACTTATTAGACTTTTATAAGAGAGTGGTAATTATAATCTCTAGGGTAACCACTAAAAAATAACAACGTTTATAACTATCAAGCTAACAGAAGATTTAAAAAGGGAAAAATAAAAAATAGTTATTCCAAAAAAGAAATGAAAAGCAAACCAAAATAGATAGAATAAATGAAGCATACTAATTAAGATGGAAGATCCAAATCCAGATATATCACTAATCACATTGAATTAAATATTCCAATTAAAAAAGAGAAATTTTCATATTGCATTAAAAAAATCCAATTACTTGCTATTTATAAGAGACACATCTAAAGTCAGATAAAGGTTAACAGAATGATGTGGCATGCAAACACTAGCCAAAAGAAAGCTAATGCACCTGTATGTATATCAAAGTAGACACTAAGGCAGTATACATTATTAGAGATAAAGAAGAACATTTAATAATGCCAAAAAGCTATTATTCGAGGAAGAGAAAATCAAACCTAAATTTGTATGCTTTAAAAAACACAGCCTCTAAGTATACAAAGCAAATAGAAAAATTAAAAATTCTAATGGAAGATTTTGGCATACTTTTCTCTGCAACTAAAAAAAGCAAGCAAATAAATACAGCAAGAAGACTTAAATGACACATCTTGAATTCAATAAAGACAGAATATACATTCTTTTCAAGTACATATGAAACACTGAAAATGCTGTGAAAATCAACAAAATTTCAGTAAATTTCAAATGGTTGAAATTATGCAGATCTTTTCTCTGCCAATGCAAGTCAGAAGTTAAGAATAAAAACCTAATTAGAAAAGCCATATATATATATATATTTAGAAATTAATAATATACTTCTCAATAACACACAGGCCAATGAAGAAATTTCAACAGAAATTAGAATATATTTTGAACTGAAAATTAAAATATGAAAATCTCTAGAATGTAACTTAATCTGCTTAGAGGAAAGTATACTCCCTTAATCTTGTATTGGAAAAGAGGATGGGCCTTAAAGTCTTTATTTTAATCTCACTCTTGAATGATGCTTCATTGAGGTAAGATTTTTGGCACTTTGAAGTGCTCTGAAGTTATTATTGAAGTTATTATTTTCCTGGCTTCCACTGTTACTAAGTGAAAGTGAAAGTCGCTCAGGTGTGTTCAACTCTTTGTGACCCCATGGACTATACAGTCCATGGAATTCTCCAGGCCAGAATACTGGAGTGGGTAGCCTTTCCCTTCTCCAGGGGATCTTCCCAACCCAGGGATCAAACCCAGGTATCCCGCATTGCAGGTGGGTTGTTTACTGGTTGAGCCACAAAGGAAGCTCAAGAATACTGGCGTGGGTAGCCTATCCCCTCTCCAGCAGATTTTCCCAACCCAGGAATCAACCAGAGGGTCTCCTGCATTGCAGGCAGATTCTTTACCAATTGAACTATCAGGGAAGCCATTACTAACTAGGCTTTCAGTCTAATATGGTTCCTTGGTGGATAATCTGGCTTCTCTCTCTTTCTAGTTGCTTTTAGTATCTCCTACCGTCTTTAGAGTTGAGTGAAAAAGCTGGCTTAAAACTCAACATTCAAAAAACTAAGACCATGGAATCTAGTCCCATCACTTCATAGCATATAGATGGGGAAACAACGGAAACAGTGAAAGACCTTATTTTCTTGGGCTCCAAAATTACTGCAGATGGTGACGGCAGCCATACAGACTGAAAGTGAAGGGCTGGAAAAAGATATTCCACACAAATAGAGACCAAAAGAAAGCAGGAGTAGCAATACTCATATCAGATAAAATAGACTTTAAAATAAAGGCTGTGAAAAGACACAAAGAAGGACACTACATAATGATCAAAGGATCAATCCAAGAAGAAGATATAAAAATTATAAGTATATATGCACCCAACGTAGGAGCACTGCAATATGTAAGATAAATGCTAACAAGTATGAAAGGGGAAATTAGCATTAACACAATAATAGTGGGAGACTCTAATACCCCACTCACACCTATGGATAGATCAATTAAACAGAAAATAAACATGAAAACACAAACTTTAAATGATACAACAGACCAGTTAGACCTAATTGATACCTATAGGACATTTCACCCCAAAACAAATAATTTCACCTTTTTCTCAAGTGCACATGGAACCTTCTCCAGGATAGATCACATCCTGGGCCATAAATCTACCCTTAGTAAATTCAAAAAAAACTGAAATCATTCCAAGCATCTTTTCTGACCATAATTCAGTAAGATTAGATGTCAACTACAGGAGAAAAACTATTAAAAATTCCAACATATTAAGGCTGAACAACATGCTTCTGAATAACCAACAAATCACAGAAGAAATCAAAATATGCATAGAAAAGAATGAAAATGAAAACACAACAACCCAAAACCTATGGGACACTGTAAAAGCAGTGCTAAGAGGAAAGTTCAAAGCAATACAGGCATACCTCAAGAAACAAGAAAAAAGTCAAATAAATAACCTAACTCTATACCTAAAGCAACTAGAAAAGAAAGAAATGAAGAACCCCAGGGTTAGTAGAAGGAAAGAAATCTTAAAAATTAGGGCAGAAATAAATGCAAAAGAAACAAAAGAGACCATAGCAAAAATCAACAATGCTAAAAGCTGGTTCTTTGAGAAAATAAATAAAATTGACAAACCATTAGCCAGATTCATCAAGAAACAAAGGGAGAAGAATCAAATCAACAAAATTAGAAATGAAAATGGAGAAATCACAACAGACAATACAGAAATACAAAGGATATAAGAGACTACTATCAGCAACTATATGCCAATAAATTGGACAATTTGGAAGAAATGGACAAATTCTTAGAAAAGTATAACTTTCCAAAACTGAACCAGGAAGAAATAGAAAATCTTAACAGACCCATCACAAGCATGGAAATCAAAACTGTAATACGAAATCTTCCAGCAAACAAAAGCCCAGGACCAGATGGCTTCACAGCTGAATTCTACCAAAAATTTAGAAAAGAGCTAACACCTATCCTACTCAAACTCTTCCAGAAAATTGCAGAGGAAAGTAAAGTTCCAAACTCATTTTATGAGGCCACTGTCACCCTAATACCAAAACCAGACAAAGATGCCAAAAAAAAAAAAAAAAAAAAAACTATAGGCCAATATAACTGATGAACATAGATGCAAAAATACTTAACAAAATTCTAGCAAACAGAATCCAACAACATATTTAAAATGTCATACATCATGACCAAGTGGGCTTTATCCCAGGGATGCAAGGATTCTTCAACATCTGCAAATCAATGTAATACTCTACATTAACAAATTGAAAGATAAAAACCATATGATTATCTCAATAGATGCAGAGAAAGCCTTTGACAAAATTCAACACCCATTTATGATAAAAATCCTCCAGAAAGCAGAAATAGAAGGAACATACCTCAACATAATAAAAGCTATATATGACAAACCCACAGCAAACATTATCCTCAATGGTGAAAAATTGAAAGCATTTCCCCTAAAGTCAGGAACAAGACAAGGGTGCCCACTCTCACCACTACTATTCAACATAGTTTTGGAAGTTTTGGCCACAGCAATTAGAGCAGAAAAAGAAGTAAAAGGAATCCAGACTGGAAAAGAAGAAGTAAAACACTCACTGCTTGCAGATGACATGATCCTCTACATAGAAAACCCTAAAGATTGCCAGGAGAAACATCAATAATCTCAGATGCAGATGACACCACTCTTATGGCAGGAAGTGAAGAGGAACTAAAAAGTCTCTTGATGAAAGTGAAAGAAGAGAGTGAAAAAATTGGCTTACAGCTCAACATTCAGAAAACGAAAATCATGGCATCTGGTCCCATCACTTCATGGGAAATAGATGGGGAAACAGTGGAAACAGTGTCAGACTTTATTTTGGGGGGCTCCAAAATCACTGTAGATGGTGATTGCAGCCATGAAATTAAAAGACGCTTACTCCTTGGAAGGAAAGTTATGACCAACCTAGATAGCATATTGAAAAGCAGAGACATTACTTTGCCAACGAAGGTCTGTCTAGTCAAGGCTTTGGTTTTTCCAGTGGTCATATATGCATGTGAGAATTGGACTGTGAAGAAAGCCGAGCACCAAAGAATTGATGCTTTTGAACTGTGGTGTTGGAGAAGACTCTTGAGAGTCCCTTGGACTGCAAGGAGATCCAACTAGTCCATTCTAAAGGAGATCAGCCCTGGGTGTTCTTTGGAAGGAGTGATGCTAAAGCTGAAACTCCAGTACTTTGGCCACCTCATGTGAAGAGTTGACTCATTGGAAAAGACTCTGATGCTGGGAGGGATTGGGGGCAGGAGGAGAAGGGGATGACAGAGGATGAGATGGCTGGATGGCATCACCAACTTGATGGACATGAGTTTGGGTGAACTCTGGGAGTTGGTGATGGACAGGGAGGCCTGGCGTGCTGAAATTCATGGGGTTGCAAAGAGTCGGACACGACTGAGCGACTGAACTGAACTGAATCAATGACTATAGTAAAGTTGCAGGATGTAAAATCAACACATAGAAATCCCTTGCATTCCTGTACACTAACAATGAGAAAACACAAAGAGAAATTAAGGAAACAATTCCATTCACCATTACAATGAAATGAATAAAATACTTAGGAATGTATCTACCTAAAGAAACAAAAGACCTATATATAGAAAACTATAAAACACTGATGAAAGAAATCAAAGAGGACACAAATAGATGGAGAAATATACCATGTTCATAGATTGGAAGAATCAATATAGTGAAAATGAGCATACTACCCAAAGCAATCTATAGATTCAATGAATTCCCTATCAAGCTACCAATGGTATTTTTCAGAGAACTAGAACAAATAATTTCACAATTTGTATGGAAATACCAAAAACCTCAAATAGCCAAAGCAGTCTTGAGAAATAAGAATGGAACTGGAGGAATCAACCTGCCTGACTTCAGGCTACACTGCAAAGCCACAGTCATCAAGACAGTACGGTACTGCCACAAAGACAGAAATATAGATCAATAGAACAAAATAGAATGCCCAGAGATAAATCAACCCACCTATGAACACCTTATCTTTGACAAAGGAGACAAGAATATACAATGAAGAAAAGACAATTTCTTTAACAAGTGGTGCTGGGAAAACTGGTCAACCACTTGTAAAAGAATGAAACTAGAACACGTTCTAACACCATACACAAAAATAAACTCAAAATGGATTAAACATCTAAATGTAAAACCAGAAACTATAAAACTCCTAGAGGCAAACACAGGCAAAACACTCTCCAACATAAACCACAGCAGGATCCTTTATGACCCACCTCCCAGAGTAATGGAAATAAAAGCAAAAATAAACAAATGGGACCTAATTAAAATTAAGGGCTTCTGCACACAAAGGAAACTATAAGCAAGGTGAAAAGACAACCTTCAGAATGGGAGAAAATTACAGCAAATGAAGCAACTGACAAAGAATTATCTCAAAAATATACAAGCAACTCCTGCAGTTCAATTGCAGAAAAATAAACAATGCAATCAAAAAATGGGCCAAAGAACTAAACATATTTCTTCAAAGATATACAGATGGCTAACAAACACATGAAAAGATGCTCAACATCACTCATTATAAGAGAAATGCAAATCAAAACCACAATGAGGTACCATCTCATGCCAGTCAGAACGGCTGCTATCCAAAAGTCTACAAACAATAAATGCTGGAGAGGGTATGGAAAAAAGGGAACCCTCTTACACTGTTGGTGGGAATGCAAACTAGTACAGCCACTATGGAGAACAGTGTGGAGATTCCTTTAAAAACTGGAAATAGAACTGCCCTATGACCCAGCAATCCCACTGTTGGGCATACACACCGAGGAAACCAGAATTGAAAGAGACACATGTACCCCAGTGTTCATTGCAGCACTGTTATAATAGTCAGGACATGGAAGCAACCTAGATGTCCATCAGCAGACAAATGGATAAGAAAGCTGTGGTACATATACACAATGGAATATTACTCAGCTATTAAAAAGAATACATTTGAACCAGTTTTAATGAGGTGGATGAAACTGGAGCCTATTATACAGAGTGAAGCCATAAAGAAAAACACCAATACAGTATACGAATGCATATATATGGAATTTAGAAAGATGGTAACAATGACCCTATATGCAAGACAGCAAAAGAGACACAGATGTATAGGACAGTCTTTTGGACTCTGTGGGAGACGGCAAGGGTGGGATGATTTGTGAGAATAGCATTGAAACATGTATATTACCATATGTGAAACAGATTGCCAGTCCAGGTTCGATGCATGAGACAGGGTGTTCAGGGCTGGCGCACTGGGATGATCCAGAGGGATGGGATGGGGAGGGAGGTGGGAGCGGGGTTCAGGATGGGGAACACATGTACACCCATGGCTGATTCATGTCAGTGTATGACAAAACTACTACAATACTGTAAATAAATTAGCCTCCAATTAAAATAAATACATTAAAAAAAAATAAAAGACAATTGGTCCTTGGAAGAAAACCTATGAGAAACCTAGACAGCATATTAAAAAGCAGAGACATTATGCTGTCACAAAGGTCTGCATGGTCAAAGCTATGATTTTTCCAGTAGTCATGTATGGATGTGAGAGTTGGACCATAAAGAAGGCTGAGCGCTGAAGAATGATGCTTTTGGACTGTCTTGTTGGAGAAGACTCTTGAAAGTCCCTTGGACTTTAAGGACATCAAATCAGTCAATCCTAAAGGAAACCAACCTTGAATATTCACTGGAAGGACTGATGCTGAAGCAGAAGCTCCAATAATTTGGCCACCTGATGCAAAGTGCCGACTCTTTGGAAAAGACCCTGATGATGGGAAAGATTGAAGGCAGGAGGAGAATGGGAAGACAGAGGATGAGATGGTTGGATGGCATCACTGACTTAACGGACATGAGTTTGAGCAAGCTCTGGGAGATAGTGAAGGACAGGGAAGCCTGGTGTGCTGCAGTCCATCAGGTCGTAAAGAGTTCGACACGACTGAGTGAGTGAACAGCAGTTGTCTTTAGGGGTTTCCCTGGTGGCTCAGCAGTGAAGAATCTGCCTGCCAATGCAGGAAACGGGTTCAATCTCTGGGTTGGGAAGATCCTCTGGAGAAGGAAATGGCAAACCACTCCAGTATTCTTGCCTGGGAAATCCCATGGACAGAGAACTCTGGCAGGCTACAGTCCATGGGGTCTCAAAAGAGTCAGAGGGATGGTACGGGGAGGGAGGAGGGAGGAGGGTTCAGGATGGGGAACACATGTATACCTGTGGCGGATTCATGTTGATATATGGCAAAACCAATACAATATTGTAAAGTTTAAAAAAAAAAAAAGAGTCAGAACTAAACTCAGTCACTAAACTAGACTAAGAGGCTAAATAGCAACAACAACGTCTTTAGAGTTCTGCAGTTTCACTGTGAGTAGTGTGTTGTCATTATTGAATTAAGGATTCATAACTTTAATGAATTTTGGAAAATTTATAGCTATGCATCTTTGAAATATTTCTCTTATTCTATTTTCTCCTATTTGGACATTCATTAAATATATGAATGTTTCTGAAATGCCCTGAGTTATCAGTAAACAGAGACTAACTTTTAGGTGATTTCCCAATTTGTAGGATCTCAGCAATGAACTGAGGTAAATTTAGAGTCATGTATGGTACAGGCCCAAGATTTCACATTCTCAAGAAGAGGTTTTTTCCCCCTTACTCAGAACCTAAACAGAGATAGCAAGAGCTGAGTATAATAAAAAATCCACTCTTCCACCCTGATGTACACCTCTTAGTGGGTCTCAGTTTTGGATAAGGTTTTAGTTCCATCTCCCAGCCTCACATCAGTCTAAGACTGATCTGTACCCAAGTAAATGACACCAACTCTAGCTGCTACATTTTCCCATTAAATGCACTGCTCTTCCCCATTAGCTGCAGTGTCGGGGAAAAAATAGAAGAAGGCTATGCTCAGTTGTGTCTAACTCTTTGTGGCCCCATGACTGGGGCCTGCCATTTCCGACTCCAGGGTTATCTTCCCCACCCTGGGATCAGAACCCACATCTCTTGCATCTCCTGCACTGGCAGATGGATTCTTTACCACCAGCACCACCTGGGAAGCTCCAGTGTCAGAAAATATGACTATTAACTCTTGTCTTTAGAGCCTCCTAGTGCTGGCACCTAAGACTTCTCTTTCATTCCTATGTGTTGAGCTGTGCCGTTAATTTTTGTTGCATTTTATCCAGTATATCGAAAGGTTTATAGCAGGAGTTTTTCAAGTTATCTCAGCTCATCATCTTGCAGAACTGGAAGCTGTAATTTTAATTTTACCAGTATAAAAAATGCTAGCTGAACTGTGACCTCAAAGCTGTAAACTCATCAGGAAGCTAGTAAGAAATTAAATATTTATTTTAACAAAGAATCATGGAATCGTGCTCTGTAAAATGTCAGACTGGTGATTTTTTTTTTTTAATTAAAACAATACCCAAAATACTACCCATAAATCTTTTACATACCTCTTTAAATTGTTTACAAATCATACTCTCCCTCCCAGCCACAGAGATTGAAGAAAAAAGAAGCAGAATTGAGCTAAGCAGAAAGAAGTCTAAATTTCAAATATAGTCAATTTTTATTAGGAAAAAAATAAAACAAAACTAACTGCTATTAAGAATTTATTCAAGAACTTAACCAGTTAATACCTGGAGATCATTATTTATGTGGATTAGCTGCCTATGTTTTTCCCACCCACAGCTCTTGGTCATAGTTGGTGTTTCCAGGATGATGGCCTCAGTCTTAGATCATAACCATTGACAATGGTCCTTAGGGAAAGCAGAAGAAAAGTTAAATGCTGATTAAGCATTTAATATGTTCCAAATACTGCTGGGAACTTTACATTCAATATTTCAGTTAATTGTCATTAATCTTGTTCTAGAGATAAGAAAATTCAGGCTCCAGATTAGACAATGCACCTGAGCCAAAGAGTTCACAAAGGCTGGAAACAGGACTTGACCTCAAACAGGTATGACTTTGAAGCCTGTGGTAGGTCTACTCCATTAGAAAACCTTCTTTATTATCTGCTGATAAGCAAAGAAGTTTAATCAGCGTCTCTAGATTCAACTAAATAAGAAGAAATGGATTCAATGAGTTTAGGCCGAAAATACAAAAATGTTAAAGCAAAACAGGCTTGCTGTTTAATCCTTGGCTAGTCAGTATATTTTTCTCAATAGAGGAAAATCTAGATACGCTGATTTAATTTTTATTTGCTTATTAAGTATCAGCAGATACTGAAGATGGCTGAACTAGGTCTGTATGATATCAATTCATTTTATATATAATTTTTTTCTTCTGAATCTGTCAAACTCTAAAACCTCACTTCAAAATTTAATATCTCTAGACTTCAAAGCTGCAAATCTGACTGGATCCTATCACATCGCAGAGGTTAGGAAGTCCCAGGTAAAGGTGAACATGTGCAGGGGAAACGATTCACTGTGCATGCTATTTATTTGCATGAGGATCTGCCTGGTGCTCATGACAATGCTGCATGGTATCAGGAACAAGGAGTTTAGAACGTGTGTCCTGGGAGCAGAAAGCTGATGGAAACAAGTCCAGCATATTTCACTGCACACAAGCCACACCAACACAAGTACCAAATGGGGCTACAGGATGATCTCAGCCTGTGTAAGTGCACAGAAAAAAAATCTAGAAGAAAAAATACTAAAATGTTAAGAATGGATCTAATTGGGAAGAGAGGTTACGGGAAATTTTGTTCTATTCCTTTACACTTATTATCCTCAGATTTTTAAAAATCGCACTGATGCTCACTGCTATTTTACAAAAAATATTATTTATAATACATAGTATTTCCCTAACACAAACATACCAGGTCTAATATATTACTGCGGAGAAGGCAATGGCACCCCACTCCAGTACTTTTGCCTAGAAAATCCCATGGACGGAGGAGCCTGGTAGGCTGCAGTCCATGGGGTCGCTGAGGGTCGGACACAACTGAGCGACTTCACTTTCACTTTTCACTTTCATGCATTGGAGAAGGAAATGGCAACTCACTACAGTGTTCTTGCCTGGAGAATCCCAGGGACGGGGAAACCTGGTGGGCTGCCGTCTATGGGGTTGCACAGAGTCAGACACAACTTAAGTGACTTAGCAATATATTACTGAAATTATAGAAGATAATCCTGTTCTAGGGATTCACACAAAATGGTAAATAAAATCACAATCAAGGGACTTCCCTGTGGTCCAGCAGTTGAGAATCTGCTTGCCAGTGCAGGGGACACAGGTTTGATCCCTGGTCTGGAAATACTCCACATATCTTGGATCAAATAAGCCCATGCGCCACAAAGTACTGAAGCCCACATGCCTAAAGCCTGTGCTCTGCAACAGGAGAGGCCACTGCAATGAGAAGCCCACACACCATAACCAGAGATTAGCCCCCACTCACTGCAACCAGAGAAAGCCCATGCACAGCAACAAAGACCAAGCACAGCCATAAAAATTTTGTTTTCAAAGATCCACAAAATTTGATTCAAGCATATCAGAAACCTTCAAATTTTACATGTTTTGCTCAGAAAACACAAGTTTATCTAGAAGTTTATCTTAAGAAAATAATGATGAAAGGCTACAAAGATATCCAGTAAAGAGTTTAAAATACTAAATAGTTGTAAACAACCTAAATGCTCACCAATGTATTAACTAAAAATACCATGACATGTCTATAAAATGGATTAACATGTAGCCATGAAAATAATATTGTTGAGAAATATTTAATAACATCTAGAGAAGCCCACAGCATGTTATAGTGTGTGTGTGTGTGTATGTGGCGGTGGGGGCAGGGGACAGATCATGAAACAATACTGAGTTTCATCTTGTTAATGAAAGGTTTATACACAAAATAAAGATTAGCCAATATATACCATAATGTTAATAGAAATGTTATCTGGGTTGGGAGATTTCAAGTGATTTTTTTCTAAAATTTCTATAATGATTATATATTAATTTTTTAATACTAAAAATCAATAAAAATTAATGCTTTAAATCTGAACTCCAAATCCAATTTCATTTCTTTGAGTCCACATATCACAACTTCATGTGTGATACTAATTTCCAACCCAAGATGCTTCCAGATATGAAACACAGCCTACTCAGATTTAGCCTGAACTGGGAGTTCTGACCTCCAAGGCCAACAGGAAGCCTCCAACCTAAGGAAGTCTCTTCCGGTGCCTCTGGGGTGGACTTCATGGGTATGGAATGAGGGGAGCCTCGCTTGCTTCTGGTCTCTCTTGGCTGAGTCTGTTGCCAGTGGCCGGCCAGCCTCCCTGTGTACTCACTGGGGCATAGACTGACCTACTCATCCACAGAAGACGTACTCAGCTTGTTTTTCTACCAAGAATTAAATCATTTATTCCATGAATTTATTGAGCATCTACTCCCTCTGTGCTAGGCAATAAATTAGGAACTTTTGCACACAATACTTCCTTTAATCCTCATGAAAATCCTCAGAATCATGTTATGGTTCTGATTTTACAGATGAGAAGCCTGAGGGCAGAGAATCAGGTTGCTTGCTTGCTCTTCACAGTAAGAGACACAGTTGGGATCCAAGCTCCCAAGCCCAGTGCTTCCTACAGGTTATTTCTTTAAAAATAAACTAAAAGATCAATTTTGATGCTTTGAACATTAATCCACATCTATTACTACATTCATAAGCTGCTTTTCCATTAAAATCCAAGTCAATGTGACCTTGACATAGCTAATGCCCACTGCTGAGGTTCTGTGCAGGCTCTGCCAGGAACCCAGTGAGGAGCAGCATCAAAATGTGGAGGTGTGCAAATAAAAACTACAGTGAGGTTATCACCTCACACTGGTAAGAATGGCCATCATAAAAAAAATCCACAAACAAGTGCTGGAGAGGGTGTGGAGAAAAGGGAATCCTCTGGCACTGTTGGTAGGAATGTAAATTGATACAACCACTATGGAAGACAGTACGGAGATTCCTTAAAAAAAAACTAGGAATGAAACCACCATATGACCCAGAAATCCCACTACTAGGCATACACCCTGAGGAAACTAAAATTGAAAAAGACATATGTACCACAATGTTCACTGCAGCACTATTTACAATAGCTAGGATATGGAAGCAACCTAAATATCCATTAACAGATGAATGGATAAAGAAGCTGTGGTACATCGAATATACAATGGAATGTTGTGCTGTGCTGTGCTTAGTCATTCAGTTGTGTCTGACTCTTTTTGACCCCATAGACTGTGGCCCTCCAGGCTTCTCTGTCCGTGGGGATTCTTCAGGCAAGAATACTCAAGTGGGTTGCCCTGCTCTCCTCCAGGGGATCTTCCCAACCCAGGAATCAAACCTAGGTTTCCCATATTGCAGGCAGATTCTTCACCATCTGAGCCACCAGGAAAGCCCCAATGGAATATTACTCAGCCACAAAAAAGAACGCTTATTAGAACATCAGTTCTAATAAGGTGGATGAATCTAGAGCTTGTTATACAGAGTGAAATAAGTCAGAAAAAGAAAAACAAATATCATATATTAACACATATACATGGAATCTAGAAAGATGGTTCTGGTGAACCTATTTTCAGGGCAGCAATGCAGATGCAGACATAGAGAACAGACTTATGGACAAATGGGCCAGGGAGGAAGGAGAGGGTGAGACGAATGGAGAGAGTAGCATGGAAACATATACACTACCATATGTAAAAGAGATAGCCAATGGGAGTTTGCTGTATGACTCAGGGAACTTAAAACGGGGCTCTGTAACAACCTAGAGGGGTGGGAAGGGGTGGAAGGTGGGAGGAAAGTTCAAGAGGGAGGGGAAATATCTGTACCTATGACTGATTCATGTTGATGTATGGCAGAAGCCAAAGCAATATTGTAAAGCAATTATCCTTCAATTAAAAATAAATTAAAAATACGTGGAGGTCGTTCCACAGTGGAAGGAGATTCACCATCAACTGGGTTCTTTGAGGAGCCTCTTCCGGAAGCCAGAAATGCTGGGCTACCTTTTAACTTCCCAGAGCTGCCTCCCTGGGCTCCCACCTGGGTGAATCTGGGTCCAGGACAGTGAAGCGCAGCTCACAGACTCCCTGCTGGCCTGGGATGGCCTGGGCATGGGCCTGTACCAGCACAAGGCAGATTCAGTGCTCAGGCTGGCCCAGCCCTTTACTGCCTGGCCACATGTGGGCAGCTGCACCCTTGTCACAGGTCATGGGACTGCTGGAACTATGGCAGATACATCAGAAGGAAGACATGCAGAAAGTACAGAAAAGTCTGCTTGCTGTGTGAGATGGGTGACACGAGGCTAAAAGAAGCTCCTTCTCCCTGGTGCTTGTGCAGGGAAGTGCTCTTCCCACTGAACTGCCCAAAGCAGGAGAGGCTCTGGGAGAGAGAGCAGGTGCAGACACTTACTAAGCACCTCTTGCCAATTATTTTCCCCCAATTTCACCTGGGTCTCCCTTTACAATCCTGTTTTCTTAGGGACATGGCTGCAGCCTGAACCTGAAGCAGAGGCACTGCTGAAAGGGACTGTGTGGCTAAGGAGATCTCACAGTTGGTTGTGCTGGGCCCCAAATTAGTCTGGCTCTATTGCAGGGGGTGGTCCCGAGATTTGTCCTATAGTCCAGGCCAGCCCTTCTGATGTCTGAGCACAGAACAGCTGCATCTCCACACCGCTGCAGCCAGACCCCACTGAGCCCATCTCACCAGCTTTCAAGGAGCCTCTCCACTTCAACTGGCTTAGCAGTCCTGTCTGAGCTGTGCTTTCTAGCAATCAGTGTCTTCACGGCTTCCTGTGTATAAATAGCATCTTTTTAATGAGACTAGAAAGTCCCTTGCAGTAGATCCCTCTTCGAATATCTGTCTGCCCAGCTCATAGAGGCAATTATGATTGTGCTGGCTTCCTGGGAAGACACTGCTTTCCACAGCAGACAGAGAAGGAAGCTGGCATGGAGGAGAGCAGCAGCAAGTGCCCTCACAGACACCCACTACTGCCTGATCCCCAGGTTCTTGCTGGGCCAGGTTACATCTTGGCTTTCTTATACCACATCTCTTCTTTTGCTTAAGCTTACATCTCTCATTTTATATCACTTGCCTCTGGTCTATGGGTCCCAACTTTTTTTTTTTCACTGTATCTTACACAATTCAGGTTCTTAGTTAAGACAAATGAATTCAGAGAATTGTCCAGATTATTTTCTGAAACTTTCTGAAATGTTTCCACATCCACCTTCATCTGCCTTCTTCCCCTCAAAACGAGTTATTTGCTGGCACTACTATCAGCTGATATCAGTGAGTGTAATTCAGAAGGCTCTTTTATAACCTCTCACCCAACTATCTAACCATCCTGGCAATAAACTTGGAGCCCAGGGGAGGCTTGCAGCATCCTAAGGTACAGGTGGAGCAGAAAAACGTGAGCACGAGGTCAGCATCTCCCAAAAGTGTCCCTCAGATGTACATGTGTGGTGTGTGCACGCACACACACAAATTCTGGAGTCAAATGAACTTTGAAAGTGCTACAATGCAGATAAGAAAATCACAGGCTCTTAGATGGTTGACTTGCCTTCCCCAAAGTTATCTAATTGTGGATCCCCTCTTTCACTTAATATTGCTCACAACTAGTGCTGTAGTCTTGGCCACACTCTGGGATGTGTGTTTCTAGTTTCGCTTTCACAGTAATTGCCTTAGACAACCTCGTCACACAGCAATTTCCTCACCGCTCAAGAGATCAAATAAGCATTTCAGATGAGATGCAGATGGAATGGAAGAAACATGGTAAACTGATAGACCAGAGGTCAATTTCACGCTACCTAATCAATCATCTGTGTGACGTGATCACCACTGAGTACAGTCTGTGGACTCTCATTTTTCTTCTTTATAAAATAGAACTGTTATGAGGATTAAATAGAACAATTCTTATTTAAAATGGCATTTCTTCTTTCTCTTCCTCATTTGCATTCTTTCAGCAGTTTTCTTTGAGCTACTGACAAACCGAGGGTGGGTAGAGAGATGCTTAGATGACAGATCTGGAAGCCTAGATCACTCAAATTCAGGTTTTAAAATGCACCCAGAATTTGTTTTAATCAAGTACAGTAACACATGTAGACACAGAAATGACCATTATGAAGGAAGAAGTTTATACTCAGTCCCTGGAAATATGAAGCATGGCACACCCTGGCAGGGACAATGGGGAACCATCAGGGTCAGTCAGGAGGCGCAGGGAGGGGGAAGTGTGGGCAAGTCTTTGCTGTGGCTTCAGTGGGAAGGCAAGGTAAGGCAGGTACACTGGCAGGGCTGCCCCATCTGAGTCACTTCAGTGGGTTCTGGGGGGTAGAGGCTGGCCTACTGGTCTGGCCCCTGACCCTAGAGAGGTTACGACAGGGCAGAGAGGCACTGAGTGTGACAGTGTGATAAAGGAGGTGGGGCACTAGACTGGGGATATGGGCACTAGACTGCTAGATTGCATTTGAAGAACATGGGCTCCAGAAACTGGCTAGACCTTCGAGGGGTATTCTCTCTAGTGTTAGCAAGGCCCCAAGACATCAAAGCATTCAGTTCAGTTCAGTCGCTCAGTCGTGTTCTACTCTTTGTGACCCCACGAATTGCAGCACGCCAGGCCTCCCTGTCCATCACCAACTCCCGGAGTTCACTCAAACTCATGTCCATCGAGTCTGTGATGCCATCCAGCCATCTCATCCTCTGTCGTCCCCTTCTCCTCCTGCCCCCAATCCCTCCCAGCATCAGAGTCTTTTCCAATGAGTCAACTCTTTGCATGAGGTGCCCAAAATACTGGAGTTTCAGCTTTAGCATCATTCCTTCCAAAGAACACCCAGGGCTGATCTCTTTTAGAATGGACTGGTTGGATCTCCTTGTAGTCCAAGGGACTCTCAAGAGTATTCTCCAACACCACAGTTCAAAAGCATCAATTCTTCGGTGCTCAGCTTTCTTCACAGTCCAACTCTCACACATGACCACTGGAAAAACCATAGCCTTAACTAGACGGATCTTTGTTGGCAAAGTAATGTCTCTGCTTTTGAATATGCTATCTAGGTTGGTCATAACTTTTCTTCCAAGGAGTAAGCGTCTTTTAATTTCATGGCTGCAGTCACCATCTGCAGTGATTTTGGAGCCCCCCAAAATAAAGTGTGACACTGTTTCCACTGTTTCCCCATCTATTTCCCATGAAGTGATGGGACCAGATGCCATGATCTTCGTTTTCTGAATGTTGAGCTTTAAGCCAACTTTTTCACTCTCCTCTTTCCCTTTCATCAAGAGGCTTTTGAGTTCCTCTTCACTTTCTGCCATAAGGGTGGTGTCATCTGCATATCTGAGGTTACTGATATTTCTCCCGGTAATCTTGATTCCAGCTTGTGCTTCTTCCAGCCCAGTGTTTCTCATCAAAGCATTAGGTAATACATAAAGTGAAAACATGATAACCTAACTGATTCTTTGTACAACTTGGGAAAAGGGTACCTGATCCTGTTTATTGATTCCCAAGTTTTCAACATGTCCAGAACATAACCCAGCGTCTTCCTACAACCTATTGGTCCTGGACTACTTACCTCAGCGAGAGCATCTCCACCCCTCTGGGCACCCAAGTCAAATGCATGGGAGGTGCAGGTGCCTCTCTCTTGCTTTCTGTGGGCAGTTGCCCCAATGCTGGAAATGGATGACAAGTAGCCTTCAGTGACAGTGCCCTCGGAGACTGCTGCACCTTCAGAGAGCCATCATAGCCAAGGCTCTGCCCCTTCCTGGAGTGGTCCACAATCAATTTATATGGAAGGATAAAGTCCTCACCATCTCAGCCCAAGCTAAGACAACTGTGAAGGACCATTCTAGCTCCTGTGTAACTGGGAAGTTGGCCATGGCAGTTGATGGATCTGCATCATAGCTGATTCCTTCCTTTGCCGACTACCCCCTCTTTTCTCTCCTTTCATGCATGTTGATCCCAAAGACACTCAATAAACATCCTGTGTGCTAAATTCTGTCTGAGGTTGCTTCCCAGGAAATCCAACCTATTACACCAATCTACTACCAAGTCTGGGCAATACCTCCTACTAAACCTTTTGAAGTTTACTTTCAAGTCTTTCCCTACTGTTAGTGTTTCAGTTCATGGCCACCATTACATCTTGCTTAGATAACCACAGGAAGTTTCAGTGGCTCAGTGGGTGAAGAACTGCCTGCAATGCAGGAGACACAGAAGATGTGGGTTCTATCCCTGGGTCAGGAGAAGGAAACTCCAGTATTCTTGCCTGGAAATCCCAGGACAGAGGAGCCTGGTGGGCTACAGTCCATGGGGTCACAAAGAGTCGGACATGACTGAACATGCATGCAACATCAATGTTGACAACCACAAAAGACTTTAAGGGGTCTAACTCCTGGTCAAAAACCTACAGTGATCTTTCAGGTCTGACCAAAGGGAGTTACACAGACTTCTACCTGGGAAAGGTACCCTATTCACAGCGGAATTGATGCACAGCAGTCTCTGAGGGGGGTTACAATCAGGACTCAGGCCTCTTGGCTGGCCATGCTCCACACATAGCTGCATCCCTAGCCCGGGTGCTTCTATATTCAGATTTGGGGAAACCTTGAAGACACTTTTCTCCAGTATCATCCAGTACTCCTATCCTTTCCCTGCTGCCTATCCCTGGTGCCCTGTCTATAAAATGAGTCCTCTGTTCTGGGGTCTCTCCTCAGTGAGACATTCTTTCCATCTGTGCAGATATGCAGGAAAAGGGAACATTATGGGAACCAGTGCTTTCTCCTCTTGCTTACACTATTGTAGTGAGTGGTTAAAGACCAGACTGTTACTCTCATTTTGGTGTCTCAATCAATTTTGTCAAAGCCTGGCCACCCAGCACTCTCTAGCTCAGTACAATTTTTGATGGACTCTACTTGTTTTCTGTACAAAAATGACCTTTCAAAGTGAAATTTGCACCCAACATTAACCAAGATAGACCATATTTTGAGCCATAAACTAAAGCTTAAAATTTTCTTAAAGAAACTAAATCAAACAAAATATGTTTTCTAACCAAATCAAACTTGAAATCAATAAAAAATATTTGGGAAAATCCAAAGTTTGGAAGTTAAAAACACATTCTAAGTAACCTATAGATAAAAGAGGCACTCACAAGGGAATCTAGAAAATATTTTTAATTGAATAAAAATTAAAATCTGACATCAAAATTTGTGAGATACAGCTAAAGCAGTGCTTAGGGGAGGATTCATAGGTTTAAAGGAGAAGGCAATGGCAACCCACTACAGTACTCTTGCCTGGAAAATCCCATGGACAGAGGAGCCTCATAGGCTGCAGTCCATGGGGTTGCGAAGAGTGGGACACGACTGAGCGACTTCACTTTCACTTTTCACTTTCATGCATTGGAGAAGGAAATGGCAGCCCACTCCAGTGTTTTTGCCTGGAGAATCCCAGGGATGGGGGAGCCTGGTGGGCTGCCGTCTATGGGGTCGCACAGAGTTGGACACGACTGAAGTGACTTAGCAGTAGCATAGGTTTAAATAATTCTATTAGAAAAGAAGAAAGGTCTTGAATCAATTGTCTTACACCTTAGGAAACTAGAAAGAGAACAACAGAATAAACCCAAAGAAAGAAAAGACAGGAAATAAAGACAAAAGAGGAAGTCAATGAAATTAAAAACTGAAAAACAACAGAGAAAAATTAATGAAACAAAATCTGTTCTTCGTAAAATCAACACAATTGATAAACCTCTTGTCAGACTGACTTAAAGATAAAAGAAAGTACAAATTACCAATTACAGAAATAAAAGAAAACAGACTGTAAATGCATTAAAAACACAATAGGGAATATTAGGAATACTCTATGCCCAACATTCAACAACTTAGTTAAAATGAACCAATTCCTTGAAATATCTTAAACCATCAAAGGTTTATTCCCTGAATAAGCCTGTATCTATGAAAAGAACTGAGTTCATAGTAAAACAAACAAAACAAACAAAAACCTTCTAACAACAACAGCAAAGTCCTCCAGGCTCAGATAGCCTCACTTTGAATTCTACCAAATATTAACAAAACAAAAAATAATCCCAAGTCTACACAATCTCTTTCTGAAAATAGACAAGGAGGCAACAGTTCTGACAATGTTCAAGCTGATCCCTCTGCCCACAGAAAACAGAGAAACTGCCTCCTTTGGTGATCTTTCCATGTTCTTTGAAAGGGCGAGTCACAAAGGACCATTCTACTCTCCCACATCCTGAGATAAGACCACGTATGCCCTTCTTTAGTGACTCCCTTGTTCTATAAAACCCCTAATTTTCTCCTTTTTTCTTTGAGACTTTCCTCACTAAAGTGCATCATCCCTATTACAACAGATTGAGTAAAACCACCTCCTCAGTTGCCCCGTGCATCCTGTTGCTGGCGCTTTTGGGGCTGTGACTTGCATAGGGCCAGACCTTGCCTTGATCCCTGCTTACTCCACACAGGTGATGAGCCTCTCCTTCCTGGTCAGTGACGGAGAAAAATGGTATGTTTCACACCTGATCTCCAGACTTGCGTCCATCAGTAGCATGATAAGGATTTGATTCTGATACCTTTTCAGTAATCACTTGATTTCTGGTGCTGAACTCTTTGGGTTTCATAGTCTGACCATTTGGTGATCTCTGTCAATAGATGAAGATGAAGTTCTCTATAGTTTTATAGAGAACCTGTTTCTGTTGAGTGGAAGATAGCAGGCAATCTGGTTAGTTTTCCGCCTTAAGTTCAAATCAAGAATTCCATGCCCAGCCAGAAGTGGGTATCTGGACAGGTGAGTTTTATGTTTCTGGATCACGAGTGACTCACAGTTGACATTGTATAATTGAAGTTTTTGTCTCTGTATATCTATGTATTTACATGTTTATAATTCAGAAAAGCCTTTCCCTCTCACTGCGTGAATATTTTCCTAACTCCAGATAGTATAACCAAATTAGATGATAAGATCTCTTAAAAATTGTTTTATTTTTGGCTGTGCTGTCTTTGTCGCTGCTTGCAAGCTTACTCTAGTTGCAGGGCGTAGGGACTACTCTCTAGTTGCGGTGCCCGGGCTGCTCATTAAGGTGACTTCTCTCGTTGTGGAATACAGGCTGTGTGTGTGGGCTCAGTAGCTGCAGTGGGCTTAGTTGCCCCATGGCATGTGGAATCTTCCTGGACCAGGGACTGAGTTCATGTTCCCTGCATTGGCAGATGGATTTTTAACCACTGGCTGCTGCTAAGTTGCTTCAGTCGTGTCCGACTCTGTGTGACCCCAGAGACAGCAGCCCACCAGGCTCTCCCATCCCCGGGATTCTCTAGGGAAGAATACTGGAGTGGGTTGCCATTTCCTTCTCCAATATACAAAAGTGAAAAGTCAAAGTGAAGTCGCTCAATCGTGTCTGACTCTTCGCAACCCCATGGACTGCAGCCTACTGGACCACCAGGGAAATTGAGATTATAAGATCTCTTAAAGAAGCTTTATTCTGATTGGCCTAGAAATAAATATTTATATAAGTTGAATATTCCAAATATTACCAGAAGTTAAGGAAATTGAATCTCAAATATTTTCAATGTGAAAAACAGAGGTATTCTCATAGAAACTAAGAAACACTTCAAGTAAATTTAGGTAAATCTTTTGACAAATAAGACTAGCTTAATATTTGGTTTAAGAAACAGAGCTATGTCTTCTTTGTGTTAAATAACTATCCATGTTAAATAATATATTTGTAAATTTTAATTTTGCTTGGGTATGTTCTTCCTAAACTTATATGAGCTTACTGATTGTATAAGCTAGCATCATATATACTAAATGTTTAAGATTATAAAAATGTACATTTGTACCTAACCAAATTGAGTCATTATTCTGACAAACTTTCAACAGGAAGTATGTCAGCTTGAAGATAATTTCTAAGAGCTTTAAGTAACTCAACCTTGGAGTTAACTGTTGAATGGCAAAGGTATCTAGATAATTTCAGTAAAATAGAATACTGCATCATTGATACTAAATAGAAGTTAAGTTTATGTATTCTTGCTTTTTATTTTTATATGCTACAGAGAGACTGCATATATTTAGGTCTGTTAATCAATGTGTTCGCTTTTTCCACTTTGAGAAGCTCTGCTATAAGAGACGGAGAAGGCACTGGTGACCCACTCCAGTACTCTTGCCTGGAAAATCCCATGGACGGAGGAGCCTGGTGGGCTGCAGTCCATGGGGTCGCGAAGAGTCAGACACGACTGAGCGACTTCACTTTCACTTTTCACTTTCATGCATTGGAGAAGGAAATGGCAACCCACTCCAGTGTTCTTGCCTAGAGAATCCCAGGGTGGAGGGAGCCTGGTGGGCTACCATCTATGGGGTTGCACAGAGTCGGACACGACTGAAGCAACTTAGCAGCAGCAGCAGCAGCTATAAGAAATATAGTAGAGCTACATCTGTATCTGTAGATACACAAAGTCTATGTCATGGTCAAAGCTGACTAGGAGTTGATGGGTTTTTAAGTAAGATTTTCAAAAGGAACTTTAGTATATAATATTATACTGATAAAAAAAGATTTTGATGTTCTATTAAAAGGAAAACATTTTCTTAGATTATTGGTCAGCTATTTTTTTTCGGGCCACACCAGATGGCCTGCAGAATCTTGGTTCTCTGATCAGAGATCTAACCCAGGTCCCTAGCAATGGAAGCATGGAGTCCTAACCATTGGACTACCAGGGAATTCCCTACTGGTCTGCTCTTAGTAAGAGGTTGTGGAAGGTTATTAATTGCTTTCTGTGTAATCTGCCTACACAGTAGAGATTCTATGTATTATCAAAATCATTCCTTTGTGCTTGATGCTGACTTTGTTATGACTTTGATTATTTAAGAAAACAAAAGTTTCTTAGTTAGGAAATAGATAAGGCTCTTTACAATAATGTTTATTTTAGAAATATTTTATAAGTTAGCCAAGTACTGTTCTCAGTAACCCAGATCCAACTTAATCAGTGTTCAAATCTTGTGACAATTTTTGATATTTTACGTTTCCAAAATTAAATCCTAAATGACGACTTTTCCACCTAAAACTGTCTTTGTGATTTCCCAGAGGGCTCCTGGAAAATCATAATGCATTTGTTCTCTCACCTTATAAAAAAGTCAAGTGCTAGATATATTTAGGCATATTTGATACTAATGAGTCAAATGGGAAGAGCTGTCAAGCCAGAAGAGTTGCATGGCTTTCCCTTTGTTGTTTTTCAGTCGCTAAGTCATATCCAACTCTTAGCAACTCCATGGATTGCAGCACACCAGGCTTCCCTATCCTTCACTATCTCCTGGAGTTTGCTCAGATTCATGTCCATTGAGTCAGTGATGCTATCTAACCATCTCATTCTATGCCGATCCCTTCTCATTTTGCTTTCAATCTTTCCCAGCATCAGGATCTTTTCCAATCATTGAAGCTTCAGCATCAGTCCTTCCAATGACTATTCAGGTTGTTTTCCTTTAGGACTGACTGATTTGATTTCCTTGATGTCCAAGGGACTCTCAAGAGTCTTCCCAGCATCACAATTCAAAAGCATCAATTCTTCAGTGTTCAGTCTTCTTTATGGTAATTCTCACATCCACACATAACTACTGGAAAAACCATAGCTTTGCCTACATGGACTTTTGTCGGTAAAGTGATGTCTGTGCTTTTTAATATGCTATCCAGATTTGTCATCCATTTCCTTTCAAGGAGCAAGTGTCTTAAGTTGTGGCTTCAGTCACTGTCCACAGTGATTTGGGAGCACGAGAAAATAGTCTGTCACTGCTTTCACTTTTTCTCCTTCTGTTTGCCATGAAGTGATGAGACCAGATGCCGTGATCTCAGTTTTTGAATGTTGAGTGTTAAGCCAGTTTTTTTCACTTTCCTCTTTCACCCTCATCAAGAGGCTCTTTAGTTCTTTGCTTTATTGATGTTTATTAATATACAGATGCTAATATACAGAGCTGATTCAGACTTATTGAATCTATATGTAGATATTTTTGTCATATTCTAACTGTATACTTGCCATATTCATAACATAATTTGGTTAGGATTTTTACATCCTGAAGATTTGTCCTCTGCAAAGATCATCCTCTGTACAGATTCCCTGCAAATGTTCATCCATTTTAATAAACTAGATGTGATGTTAATGGCCTTCTTTAAGAATAGAGTTAGTCATTATGTTTATAGTTATGATGTCTCAGGTTTTTTTAACTGAATTCATTATCTTGCTTTGTACACTGCAGAAACAACTAAATTTCCTTGTCCATTACATTATTATTATGAATTCTCAACAGATCTTTCATTTTAATGTTCTATCTCCTAGATGTACAAGAACCCTCTTTTGTTTTTCTCACATTATCTTTAACTCATAAATTGCCACTTAGTAGACTATACTTTAGGAGAAGGCAATGGCACCCCACTCCAGTACCCTTGCCTGGAAAATCCCATGGATGGAGGAGCCTGGTAGGCTGCAGTCCATGGGGTCGCTAAGAGTCGGACACAACTGAGTGACTTCACTTTCTCTTTTCACTTTCCTGCATTGGAGAAGGAAATGGCAACCCACTCCAGTGTTCTTGCCTGGAGAATCCCAGGGACGGGGGAGTCTGGTGGGCTGCCGTCTATGGGGTCACACAGAGTCAGACACGACTGAAGTGATTTAGCATAGCATAGCATAGACTATACTTTGTAAAGTTAAGTGAAACACTTGTAAATGATATCTTTTTCTCCCTGTCTGGCCCCTCCAGAATTTAAAAATTCTTACTGAGTATTCTTATTTTCAAAGCAATGTAATTATTTGTGTAGGTTCAATAAGAATCTATCCTCCTTGTCAATGGAAGGAGTACCTGGAACACTGGCTATGCAATCAAACCCTTGCCTAGAATGACATATTTGGGAATGATTTGATCTAGTCAAATGTAACCAGTCACTGTGAGTAGTTAAGGCTGACTTCATGGAGTCAATGTTTACAAAGCTCTCTTGGAAAAGTGGCCTGATGTCAGGTTAATAGGGTTCCAAGAACAGAATTAGGTGATTTACATACCTGATTTTAACAGTTACTAGAAAGCTACAACAATCAAGACTCATGTGGTATGGGCAAAAGAACAAACCCTTAGTTCAGTGGAAAAGAACAGGGAGTTCAGACACAAACAGATTTTGCTGAAAACACAGGTTTTCAGCAAAGGTACAAAGGCAATTCAGTGGAGAAAGAAGTTTTTGAATTAAATGGTGCTACAACATTTGCACATGCACATGCAAAAAAAAGAACTTTCACCTTCATCTCAAACCTTAAAAAGTTAACTCAAAATGGATCAAAGATCTAAGTACAAAATATAAGACTATAAAACGTTCCTGAAGAAAACACAGGAAAAACTCTTTGTGTCCTCAGGTTCAGTCAAGATTTCTTGACTATAACACTAAATGTATGATACATAAAAGAAAAACTATAAATTAAATCCAATTAAAATTACAAATTTTTTCTTTGCAAAAGAAACTATCAGAGAATTAAAATACAAGCCACAACTGGAAACAATATTTGCAAATCTAATATCTGACAAAGTACTTGTACTCAGGACATAGTATACAGAACTCTCAAAACCCAATAATAAGAAAATCTGGCAAAAGATTCAGGTACTTTCACCAAAGAAGATATAAATATAGAAAATAAGCATATGAAAAATGTTCAACATCAATAGTCTTTAGGAAATGACAAATTAAAACCAAATGAAACATTACATACCTAACAGAATGAGTTAAAAAACGCAATACTAAGCATGGTCAAGATTCTGAGCAATGGTAACTGTCATACTTCAATGGTAGCTACTTTGAAAAGAAGTTTGGGGTTTCTTATAAATGACAAAATGATCTCCGTTCAAAAATGAAAAATGATCTCTGTTTGTTTCCATTTAATATCACAGTAATCCAAGTCTATGCCCGGACCAGTAATGCCGAAGAAGCTGAATGATTCTATGATGACCTACAAGATCTTCTAGAACTAACACCAAAAAAAAGATGTCCTTTTCATAATAGGGGACTGGAATGCAAAAGTAGGAAGTCAAGGGATACCTGGAGTAACAGGCAAGTTTGACCTTGTAGTACAAAATGAAGCAGGGCAAAAGCTAACAAGAGTTTTGCCAAGAGAACACACTAATCATAACAAACACCCTCTTCCAACAACACAAGAGATGACTCTACACATGGACATCACCAGATGGTCAATATCAAAATCAAACTGACTATATTCTTTGCAGCCGAAGATGGAGAAGCTCTATATAGTTAGCCAAAACAAGACCGGGAGCTGACTGTGGCTCAGATCATCAACTCCTTATTGCAAAATCCAGACTTAAATTGAAGAAAGTAGGGAAAAACACTAGACCATTCAGGTATGACCTAAATCAAATCCCTTACGATTATACAGTGGAAGTGACAAACAGATTCAAGGGATTAGACCTGACAGAGTGCCTGAAGAACTATGGACGGAGGTTCATGACATTGTACAGGAGGTAGTGATGAAAACCATCCCCAAGAAAAGAAATGCAAAAAGGCAAAATGGCTGTCTGAGGAGACCTTACAAACAGCTGAGAAAAAAAGAGAAGCCAAAGGCAAAAGAGAAAAAGAAAGATATATCCATCTGAATGCAAGGAGAGATAAGAAAGCCTTCTTAAGTGAACAATGCAAACACAGAGGAAAACAATAGAATGGGAAAGACTAGAGATTCTTCAAGAAAAATAGAGATAGCAAAGGAACATTTCATGCAAAGATGGGCACGATAAAGAACAGAAATGATATGGACCTAATAGAAATGGAGATATTTAGAAGTGATGGCAAGAATACACAGAAGAACTATACAAAAAAGATCTTAATGACTCAGATAACCACAATGGTGTGATGACTCACCTAGAGCCAGACATCCTGGAATTTGAAGTCAAGTGGGCCTTAGGAAGCATCACTATGAACAAAGCTAGTAGAGGTAATGGAATTTCAGCTGAGCTATTTCAAATCCTGGAAGATGATTCTGTGAAAGTGCTGCACTCAATATGCCCGCAAATTTGGAAAACTTAGCAATGGCCACAGGACTGGAAAAGGTCAGTTTTCATTCCAATCCCAAAGAAAGGCAATGTCCAAAAATGTTCAAACTACCGCACAATTGCACTCATCTCACATGCTAGCAAAGTAATGCTCAAAATTCTTCAAGAGACTTCAACAGTACATGAACCGAGAACTTCCAGATGTTCAAGCTGGATTCAGAAAAGGCAGAGGAATCAGAGACCAAATTGCCATCATCATCAAATTGTTGGATCATAGGAAAAGCAAGAGAGTTTCAGAAAAGCATCTACTTCTTCTTTATTGACCATGCCAAAGCCTTTGACTCTGTGGATCACAAGCTGGAAAATTCTTAAAGACATGGGAATATCAGACCACCTTAACTGCCTCCTGTGAAATCTGTATGCAGGTCAAGAAGCAACAGTTAGAACTGGACATGGAACAACAGACTGGTTCCAAATCAGGAAAGGAGTACATCAAGGCTTTATATTGTCATCCTGCTTATTTATCTTATATGCAGAGTTCATCATGTGAAATGCTGGGCTGGATGAAGCACAAGCTGGAATCAAGATTGCTGGTAGAAATATCAATAACCTCAGATATGCAGATGACACCACCGTTATGGCAGAAAGTGAAGAAGAACTAAAGAGTCTCTTGATGACAGTTGAAAGAGGAGAGTAAAAAAGTTGGGTTAAAACTCGACATTCAAAAACTAAGATCATGGCATGCAGTCCCATCATTTCATGGCAAACAATGGAAACAGTGACAGACTTTATTTTGGGGGGCTCCAAAATCACTGTGGATGGTGACTGCAGCCATGAAATTAAAATATGCCCGCTTCTTGGAAGAAAAGCTCTGACCAATCTAGACAGCATATTAAAAAGCAGAGACATTACCTGGCTGACAAAAGTCCGTCTGGTCAAAGCTATGGTTTTTCCAGTAGTTATGTATGGATGTGAGAGTTGGACTGTAAAGAAAGCTGAGTGCTGAAGAATTGATGCTTTTGAACTGTGGTGTTGGAGAAGACTCTTGAGAGTCCCTTGGACTGCAAGGAGATCCAACCAGTCCATTCTAAAGGAGATCAGCCCTGGGATTTCTTTGGGAGGACTGATGCTAAAGCTGAAGCTCCAATACTTTAGCCACCTGATGCAAAGAACTAACTCCTTAGAAAAGACCCTGATTCTCAGAAAGACTGAAGGCGGGGGAGAAGGGGATGACAGAGGATGAGATGGTTGAATGGCATCACTGACTCAATGGACACGAGTTGAGCAAGCTCTGGGAGTTGGTGATGGACAGGGAAGCCTGGCATGCTGCAGTCCATGCAGTTGCAAAGAGTTGGACACAACTGAGCAACTGAACTGAACTGAGTTTCTTATAAAGTTAAATATTCATTTACCAAATGATCTAACAATTCACTCAAATGTATGTACCCAAGAGAAACATAACTTACATCCATAGAGAGACTCATACACTAATGTTCACAGAAGTTTTATTTGTTATAGACAAAAACTGGAAATAACCCAAATGTCAATCAATTAGTGAACTAATAAGCAAATTGTGGTACATCCTTTCAGTGGAATATTATTTGGCAATTAAAAGGAGAAAATCAATTATTGATGCAGGCAAAAACATATGCATTATGTCAGGGAGAATAGCCAAACTAAAAAGAAAATATGATATAACTCCATTTATATGACATTCTGGAATAGGCAAAGCCATCTGTATAGAGAGTAGCCTAGCCAGCAACTGGAGGTGGGTGAAGGGGTTGACTGCAAAGAGGCAGCTTTAGTTTTTTAGAGAGATGAAAGTTCTACATTTTGATTATGGTGGTGGTTATACAGGTGCTTAAATGTATCAAAACTCACAGCATTATACACCAAAGAGAGTAACTTTTACTGTGTATAACTTTAAGAAAAATACAGAAAGATGGAAAAAAGTATGCAAGCAACTTGGTCACATCAACCTTCTGCCTGAAACCTTTCCATGGCTCCAACTGTCAGTCCACATTTTCTAGCACACAGCCACAGTTTGGTCTTCTTGTCTCCAGCCTCATCTCTTGCTATGCTCCTCATTCAATACCATTTGCAGTTCCTGCATATTGAGGCACAGTACCTAGCACAGGTGCTCAGTTAGCATAGGTTCCATTCCTTCATACATCGTTCTGCATTTGTTTATGTTAGCCCTTTCCCCTCAAAGCTCTTTCTACTCCTCACCACACTTAACTTGCAGGCAGTAAGTCTCAGGCAATACCTCCTCCTGACATGTCTCTCTAAACCACTTCCTCCTTGTCTCTGCCCCCCATAATAAGTTGGGTCTGACACACTGCTTCTGCGCTTCCTTATCTGTAAAGACAAAGATGTTCAAGCCTTGCATATTCTGACAAAAGGACTGATTTTTCAGTTGGCTCCTGGAAGACTGACTCTTAAGTCCTTAAAATATTCCTGTCCACTAACAGAGTCTTTCATACCTGGGACCTTGGAACATGCCAGATAGTTTATACTAATTATATGATTTGTGCTAGGGCCCTTGAGCTACACTGTATTAGTGGCCTCTGGACAGACTGAGGATTAAATAAGTAAGGTTGGTCTTTTGTATGCTGCATGCCTAAGTAACTGACTGCGAATGAAAACCCTAGACTTCAAGGCTTGGGTGAACTTCCCTGGTTGTCAATACCTCCTACATGTTGTCACCATGTTGCTAGGAGAATGGAGCACTGTCCATGGGATTCTACGAAAGGGCATATTTGGAAGCCTGTGCCTGATTTCTCCTGAACTCTGTCCTATGTACCTTTTGCCTAGGTTTTAATTTGAATCCTCTCACTGTAAGATATTGGAACTATGAGTATGACCACTTTTAGAGAATTATCTACTAAGAGTGGTTCTGGCACATCAAACTATTGTGTTGACTTCAATCAGAGCACTTATCATAATGAGCTGACACTGCCTGTCTCTCTGTGCTGTGATTCCTTCAAGGGCAATGACCTTGGATGATTTGTCTGCCATCTCTGGTGCCTAGTGCTGTGCCCAGAAAATGATGTGTTAAATAAATGTCTGATTGCAAGAGAGGCACAGTCTCTTCATGAGTCTGATTCCCTCCTGAGCCAGGAAACCACCTCCAGGGCTTGAAGAGGAATGCAGATGTAGCATGGGTTCTCTCCCAAGAAATCATGCATAAGGACAGGTAGTAAGAACTGTCAACCCCAGAAGCCTGAATTAAGAATTAAGCCTGTGAGACAAGACATCCAGAATAGGAATTTTAAAAACCTCAGCCAAGTAACAGCAGTATGATAGCGTAGCAGAGGGCTACAGAGGCTATTGTCACTTAAGGGGAGATGAGAACAGGGAGCAGAAAGAAGAGCCATGGAAATTTTACTCTGTTAACTACGTTTTATTTTCAGAATTTGCTTTCTCCAAATTAGGATAAGTAACATTACAGTGGAAAATGTCAAGATTGGATATTTAAAATTCAAGAAGTCTTTGGAAACAAGGAACGTCTATACTGTTCTCTGCTGGATTCCCTGCTAATGTTCTGCCCTGCAGGTTAGCTGCAATTCCAGTCTCAAGTATTAGCCTTTCTGGCTCTTGCTGACAGCTTTTAAAATGTTTAGCAATATTTTCTATCACAAAAATCACAACACCAATACTTAGGTTTTGCTAAGGCTCTTTTACTGGTAATTCTTAACCTTAAGCAATAAACACAGCTCAATTCAACACACCTGTACTTTGTCTTAGAGTCACCATTCAAAAAGAAATACAATATGCGATAAATGCAAACTCACTAGCAGGAAAGTGAAAGTCGCTCAGTTGTGTCTGACTCTTTGTGACCCCGTGGACTATATAGTCCATGGAATTCTCCAGGCCAGAAGACTGGAGTGGGTAGCCTTTCCCTTCTCCAGGGGATCTTCCCAACCCAGGGATGGAACCCAAGTCTCCTGTATTGCAGGCGGATTCTTTACCAGCTGAGCCACGAGAGAAGCCACTAGCAGGAACCCACCTTAAATCAACATCTCTGACTAGAGTCATGGAGTTGATTAGAAAAAAGGTCAGACCTTAGATTCCCATCTCCTCATTTTGAAAATGGGAGTACCTGGGACCCAGAAAAATAGCCCTGGCTGTTGAATAAAGACAACAGTGACCAGGCAAGTAGCCAAGACATTATTCCAATATGTGAACTGCCCCAGGATTCTGCTTTTCTCTGATGGGGCTGGCATAGGCTTCACTCCAAACCTAGCAGAGTCCCCTGATAAGACACACTAATCCAGGCCTGAAAGTGAAAGTCGCTCAGTTATGTCCAATTCTTTGCGACCCCATGGACTATACAGTCCGTGAGATTCTCTAGGCCAGAATGCTGGAGTGGGTAGCCTTTCCCTTCTCCAGGGGATCTTCCCAACCCAGGGACTGAATCCAGGTCTCCCGCATTGCAGGCGGATTCTTTACCAGCTGAGCCACAAGGGAAGCCCAACAGTACTGGAGTGGGTAGACTTTTCCTTCAACAGGGGATCTTCCTGACCCAGGAACTGAACCAGGGTCTCCTGCATTGCAGGTGGATTCTTTACCAACTGAGCTGTTCTAGTCAAACATGACCTAGCTGGGAAACTTTGAGTATGTTATTGCATCTCTCTGACCCTATTTTCATATCTGGATTGTAGGATAGCAATGGATTTTTATGTGGTTAATGAAATAACATGGAGCCTTATGCCTGGCATATGTAGAAGTTACTCAAGAAATGTACCTTCCCTTTCTTTTTTCCATCAAGTTCTCTATGGCAGCCTTTCCAATGAGATTTCCTCAACTGAACTACAGACACCCCCAAAATTATTTGAATGCTACCAAGGATGTTATATCCATTTCAAAAGAATATAATTCATTCATTGCATACAATCGGTGCCTCTGGACATCAGGACTTACTTTTCTTTAGGAATTCAGTTAAAAGATGGTTCCACGGACTCCCACAGCTATACGGGGTTCACGTACCCTTTCATACTTCTAGTACAGAACATGTACTAGAAGTATGTCAACTCTCATGTCAACTCTTCCAGTATCATGTTGCTTTAAACCCTCCCCTGCCACTGCAGGGGCAACTCTGAGCCCCTTGAGAAGCTTTCTGGGCCTTAGCTTTTACCTTGTCTCCCTTCACCCCACCTTTCTCCAACATCCACCCACCCTACATCTTCATGCACATACAGCTGTTATCTCTCAACTCATCTATGCTGCCTCAGTTCTCCCAGCCTAGTCCAGACAGTCCATGGATCTCAGGAGTGTCCAATAAACCTAGGCTTCTGCCATATTCATCTGCCTTCTGCCTGCCCTGGGGGCTACCAGGGCTACACTCCACACAAACCTCCGCCCTCCCCAGGGGTTCTTTGTGCCGGTCTGCCATTGCTGAGGAGGAGCAGTAATTCACTTGACTGTAGAAGTGGAAGGAAAGTTATCTGGGCAAAGAGAAGAAAGGGTTCATTTGCCAATTTGCTTAAAGTTCCCCTTTGGTATTCATCTAGTTTGGTTTTCTTAAACTGAGGGCTATTTAAGCACTCCGGAGAGGAGGGAAAGGAAAGTTTCAAGGGAACTGGGATGGGAGGGAGGAGCTGCAGAATTCTGAAATTGGAGGGTACACCAACAGCTGAGTCATTTAACTTTTCTGAGTTTCCCCTGTTTGTTCTGAGACAAGACAGATTAGAGTCATGGAGTGCTCAGTGCAGGTGAGTGGGCATCCTTCTTCAAGTCTACTGAGTTCAAACCCTTTATCTGCCATTCTTGGTCGTCTTACACTCAAGCCAACCTGAACTCCTCCTCAACCTGGCCTGTGCTCCATCCAGGAATGGTGGGGACAACGGCACAACGAAGGGGGAGGGGATGCCACAAGACAACCCTGTGTATCTGGAGCCCTGCAGCTTTCACAGGCTGCACCCCAACCCCCATCCAGAAGCATAATGGGTGCACTACCTCTGTTTCCCCGGCAGCACCTGTCTTCCTTTATAGCTCTCACTGCAAGGGCTCAAAACTAACTTGAATGTTTCTAAGAAGTAAAATATAAAGATTATAGTTTAACAGCTAATCAAGGGTCACCACTCTGGGTTTCCTTGCTTAATTAATATTTAGGGTCAATGTCTTCCTATCAATTTGCACCCAGAACTCGGTCCCTAGGATATGAAAGGGAGCCCTAAGAGGAGCCCACTAGTCCCAGGGGACACCACAGCAATCCCATCTCCGGCAAACGCAGTTGCAGCGGGTCCAGGAGGAGAGCCCTTCCTCTGGCAGAGTGACTCAGTCCTGGAGCCAGGACCACACACACTGAATCCAGTCCATCCTTAGCCAGAGAGCCTTCTTCTCTCTCCTATTTTACAGAACCCAGGAGCTGCAGTTCGGAAAGCCAGACCTGTGCCATCGGTCAAGAACGTTTAGAGAAGGGAAACAGCCCATCAAGGGATCACATTCTATTCTCACCGTAAACACTCAATTTCCGAGTTGAGGACGCGACTGGCTAAGAAGGGGAAGAGGGCCGACTAGGCTCAGCTGTAACAGAAGTGGTTAAAAGAAGGGACGAGGGTGGTGGGCGGTGGTGGTGGTAAATCAGAAGAAAACCCGATAAAACAAAGATTCGGAAGAGCGAAGCAATAGGAACCAAGGAAGAGGAAGATGGAAACGAGCAACAGAAAAAGTGCAGGAGGAAAGGGCGGGCGGAGACATCATCTCGAGGGGGATGGACAGAAGGCGCTCTAGACGGACTGACGAGGGGAACCGAAGGGGTGCGGCGGCGCGAGGGGCGGCGGCGGCGGCACCCTTACCGGCGGTGGCCGAGCGCAGGCTCTCCAGGCTCCAGGAGCGGGACAGGGCGCCGCGCATGCCCCCGCTGCCGCCGCGGCCCCCGCACACCACGCCGCTGCTGTCCGAGTCGGAGCCCGGGGACAGCCCGGCGCTACTGCCGCCGCCGCTGCTGCTGCTGGTGCCGAGGTCCCCACTCGTCTGCCCGCTCGACTCGCTCGGGCATTGCTGCGCTCTCGTGCAGGCGGGTCCGAGCTCCAGCCACAGGTTCGCGGGCGGCTGGGCCGCGGCGGCGCCGGGGCTGCCGGGCGACGGGGCCAGCGAGCCGGGGCCCGGGCCGGGCGAGGGGCGTGCAGACGGCCGAGCGGCGTCCTCGGCCCCATCCCCGCCGCCGCACGGCCGCCGCTCCGGGCCAGCTGACATCATGGGGCTCCGCTAAGGAGGCTCCCGGCCGCCGCCAACCGCGGGGGCTCTGCGGCCGCGGCGGCGGGGACCCTCAGCGGGCGCGGGGCGCGCGCGGCTCGGGCGAGGCCGGGTGTCCACTGGGCAGGATGCGCGCATGTGCTTGTCGCCCGTTCCCGGCCGCCCGGCGGGCGCTGAGCCGCGGCGCCGACCCCGGTGCGGGTCGCGGGCTCGGTCAGCACGCGCTCACGCAGGCGCGCACGCAGACTTGGGGCGGCGGCGGCGGGCGCGGCGCGCTGGGCCCCGGGCAGTTCTCGGTCCTCGCAGGGACGTGCCCTGCCGCCGGCATTCGCGCGCGTGGGTTAGGACTGGGGCATCCTTGGAAGGAGGCGTCCCAGACACCCCGCATCCATGGCAGTGAGGAGAGCTGGCGGGCGCTGGCTTTCCCCCTACAGGATCCAACGCGTCCTTGCCCGTCTTGGGCAGGAGTGTAGGCAGGAGGCCACGCTCAGCCCCGCAAGCCGGGTCGGGGAGCGCGCTTGGTGGCGTCGCGTCCCTCCTCTCCGGGTCTGCCACGCAGCGGTGCGCGGGGAACTTTCGGCACTGACGCCCCTCGGGCCAGCAGGCCAGCAGGAGTATGGCGGTGGTGCTCTGCCATCAAAAGTAGAGGCATGGTCCACGCCAAATAATTTTAGAAAGTGTCTGGCAAAGTCCAGTGACAGGTACAATCGAAAATAGGAGTCACAAAGCACATGACATAGAACCAAGAGCCAAGGATTCTAGGGTTTTTCAAATTTTGTTGTTGCGGAGGCAGGGATTAGAGAACGGAGCGTTTCCTCCAACTCTCCCACATACCCGTAAGCATTCTGTAGGTTCTTGGAGTGTGCCTAGTGGGAGGGTGAGGTACCTCTACTGCTCCAAACACGCGCGACGATCAGTGAGAAGTGTGAGAGGACGTCCCAGTATCTACTGACAAGGGCTAAGCAGGGCTGCCGACAGCCCCATTCCCAGGCTCAGCACTCCTGCAAGCTCTAGGGAGCTGGTTGTAAAGCAGAATAAGTATTAACGATGGTCAGGATGAAATGAGAGGTCCTTGCCATGCCCTAGCATACTAGCTGGTGTAGGGTGAATGCTGGAAAAGTGGTCATTCTCTCCGCTTCCCTCCACTTGGGGTCGGTTTCCTGTAGCCCATCTCCTTCCCTAAGCAATGTGTGTGCCCAGCTCTGTATCATAAGGGATCCTGCCTCTTCATAGATGTCATCGCCTCTTCTTACAGGCCCTGGGTTATCTCTTCATATGATACCCACCCTAACAACTCAGGGGGCTGGGACAATGGCATGGCAGCGTTTATGTACAAAGCAGAACTCTGCGCAAACAGAAGGCAATACTAGTGTTTTGGAAGTTCGATCGATGGGCATTGCAGGGCGACTCAGCTAAATCTGCACCTTGAAGGCCCCCTCCCCCGTTAACTTCTCTGGGAATCCTTCTTGATCATTCCATACCTTATATGCACACTTCCCACCCATCCCTCCATTCTTTGCTGTCCTTGGGAAGGGCAGCCCTCCTCTGACTCCCCCTTGCTCTTTAGTGCAGGCTTTCTGCAAGGAGGGTCACCATCTGTGTTCTTGTCTGGTTGTCCTGTTGAGGCCTGTGAACCTAGCTAGCCCTTGTAGGTAGGAAGAACTGCTGTGGGAGGGATGAGTCACAGATCAGGAGACACCCTCCCAGTCTGTCTGTGGGTTCTCCCTCCAAAATAAGTGTCCAAGTCCAGCAAGACCCCACTTTCTGTCATCACTTTCTTTCCCTTGCTCTTTGCACTACAGCTACGGCCTGAGGGCCTTTGCATTTACTGTTCAGAAAAGAGCACTTACTGTCTTCATTGAGTTCTGGTATGCAAAAAGGATCCACATTTCTTAAGACCACAGTGGTGATGGCAGCTGAAATTAAGGCTTACTACCTGAGGTTCAGGGCATATCAGGGGACAAAAGTTGTGCAGTGAGATGTAGCTGCCCTGCCCCCACCATGGGAAATATTCCACTATGTATATACCACATACATACTACTGAATCAAGACAAAGAATGAAATAATGCCACTTGCAGCAACATGGATGAATCTAGAGAATATCATACTAAATGAAGTAGGTCAGAAAGAGGAAGACAAATATTTATATGTGGACTCTAAAATACAACACAAATGAACTTATTTACAAAACAGAAACAGACATAGAAAACAAACTTACGGTTACCAAAGGGGAAAGGGATAAATTAGGAGTTTGGGATTAATGGATACAAACTGCTGCTGCTGCTGCTGCTAAGTCGCTTCAGTCGTGTCCGACTCTGTGCGACCCCATAGACGGAAGCCCACCAGGCTCCCCCGTCCCTGGGATTCCCCAGGCAAGAACACTGGAGTGGGTTGCCATTTCCTTCTCCAATGCATGAAAGTGAAAAGTCACAGCGGAGTTGCTCAGTCGTGTCTGACTCTTAGCGACCCCACGGACTGCAGCCTACCAGGCTCCTCCATCCATGGGATTTTCCAGGCAAGAGTACTGGGGTGGGGTGCCATTGCCTTCTCCAAATGGATACAAACTACTATATATAAAATAGATAAACAACAAGCTTTTACCTTATGGCACAGAATAGTCAATATCCTGTAATAAAATAATGGAAAACTTAAAAAAATTTAAAAATATATAACTTTATTTTCATGGAATAATAAATATAGTTGCAAAAGAAGGAGTGAGAAAGTCGCAAGGAATATTAGTTCCATCCCATAGAAATTCTGTGAGAGTCAACTAAAAACTGGTAGAACAAGTGCATCTTTAAAAGCCATACAAAAATAATCAAGTATAGGATAGATATAACAGATTTTTTATATCAATTATGTAATTTAACTCGGGTCTTTTGTCTTTTACTTCATTTTTTTCAACTTAAGCAATTATACTACATGATTTCCATATGACTGTTATTCTAACACTTTATATACTTCCTTTTTAGCCATGGATTCTAGCTGTTAATATCTCTCACATCTGTTTAAAAAATCATAAAATATAATCCTAACAGCCTGTAAAAAAAAGTAAAGAGTTCCTATATCAAGCAGAATGGGATAACCTATTTTAATTGGTTTGCAGAAACCTCAAAAAGCTTCAGAATTAAAAAGTAGCTTCATTAAATATCTATTGCAAAATGCTAATGAAAAATTAAAGACACAAGAGGTACAAGATCGAATCTGGGCTCTTGGCAGTGAGAGCATGGAGTCCTAGCCACTGGACCACCAGGGGTTCCCAAGACTGATGTGATTTCTACCGCTCCCCTCTATCCTCTTTTATTTGAGTGCTCATCCTGGTAATCCTTGTCTGTAGTGCCCAGTTGAGAAAGGAAAGTAAAATTTCATGTGCCCTCCTGTCCAAGTCCAGACATACTGGTTATTGATTCTCTCCCAGGGACAACTGTCATCTTCTTGTTCGTCATTATCTAAGTCTTCCTTTTGGCTATCTTTGGAAGTGGCTCTAAGATCTTGTTAGGATAATATCTTCTGCATTGTCTTTGAGAACACCTTTAAATCTAGTTCAAACTACCAGAAATATTTAGTTTGTCTCAGCTGAAATCTGACAAGACGTTTGAAAGGATTTAAGAACTCTATGATCAGAAATTTGGCCAAAATGGAAGCCAAGGTTCACAGCCTTTCAGGACTTTTCTAAGGCCTTTTCCCCTAAGTTAATTGTACAGAGAGAGAAAAAGAAATTCCAAAATAGGTCGATGGGTTATTAAATCCTTTCAAATGTCTTCTCAGGTTTCATTTGGACAAACAATAAATATAAATCACAAACTTCAGAGAGGTAATTCTAATCTGGAGAATAAAAGAGGGGAAAGGTCATTTGAATTTAGAGAAATGAAAAATAATGTGTCTTCTCCACAAATATTAGCCAAGAAAGTTTTAGCTATCTGAAACAGATGAACTTATTCCAATTGTTCTTTTATAAATAGTGATTTTTACATCATTCTATATGTCTGGTAACTAAAATTTTAAAACGAAGCTATGAGGTCTCTGTTTGCATTTGTATGTTTCTCTGTATTAGGTTGGTGAAAAGTAATTTTAGTTTTGCATTGTTGAGCTTTGCCATTTGATATTGGAATACATTCCTAAATAAATTGTGGTTATGGTATATATCATTTTAATGTACATTTCTTGATTTATTTATTTTTGCTAATAATTTATTATTTGCTGTTTATTTTATATTTATTTTAGACAATGGAACTGATGTTAGACAAAAAGCAAATATGAATCATTTTCTTATTTGATTTCAAAATGGTTCATAAAGCAGCAGAGACAGCTTGCAACCTCAACAACACATTAGTTCACTACTAATGAACACACAGTGCAATGGTGGTTTAAGAAGTTTTGCAAAGGAGTAGAGAGCCTTGATAGTTGGAAATTGATAATGACCAACTGCAAGTCATCATTGATGCTGATCCTCTTATAACTACACACGAAGTTGTGAAGAACTCAACATCGACCATTCTATGGTCATTTGGCATTTGAAGCAAATTAGAAAGGTGAAAAAGCTTGATAAGTGGATGCCTCATGTGTGCTAAGTTGCTACCGTCATGTCCAACTTTTTGCAACCCTATGGACTGTAGCCTGCCAGGCTCCTCCTTTGTGCATGGGATTTTCCAGGCAAGAATACTGGAGTGGGTTGCCATTTCCTCCTTCAGGGATCTTCCCTGATCCAAGAATTGAACTCTCATCTATTATGTCTCCTGCATTGGCAGGTGGGTTCTTTACCACTACCACCACCTGGGAAGCCTCACAAGCTGACTGCAATTAAAAAATCTATCATTTGAAATGTCATCTTCTCTTATTATATGCAACAACAATGAACCATTTCTTAATCGGATTGTGACATGTTATGAAGAGTGGATTTTATACAACAACTGGGAATGACCAGCTCAGTGGTTGGACCGAGAAGAAGCTCCAAAGCACTTCCAAAAGCCAAACTTGTACCAAAAAGAGGTCATGGTCACTGTTTTGTTGTCTGCTGCTGGTCTTATCTGCTATACCTTCTTGAATCTCAGCGAAACCATTACATCTGAGAAGAATGCTCAGCAAATCAATGAGATACACCTAAAACTGCAACATCTGCAGCTGGTGTTGGTCAACAGAAAGGGGTCAACTCTTCTCCACGACAATGCCTGACCACATATCACACAACCAACACTTCAAAAATTGAACAAATGGGGTATTGAAGCTTTGCCTTAGATGCCAGATTCACCTAATCTTATGCCACTGACTACCACTTCTTCAAGCATCTCAAAAACTTTTTGCAGGGAAAATACTTCCACAACCAGGAAGAGGCAAAAAATGCTTTCCAAGTGTTCGTCAAAATTTGTAAAAATCCAAAGCATAGATTTTTCTGCCTCAGGAATAAACAAATTTATTTCTCATTGGCAAAAATACATTGATTGTAATGGTTCCTATTTTGATTAATAAAGATATGATTAAACCTAGTTATAATGATTTGAAATTTACAGTCCAAAACTGCAATTATGTTTTCACCAACCTAATATATATGTGGTTGATGTGTGGTATTTCCTACCTCTGGATGATATTACTAAAATTAATTTGTAAAAAGAGCTCTATTTAATTGCCTTAAAAACAAACAAGCACTTACAAACAAGCACAAATTAAGGGTTTGAGAATTATAAGCTGTGAGAATTATAAACTAACACAAACGCTTTTCAGGTTCATGAGATCTGAGAAAATATTCAGTATTAAAACTAGTTTAAGTTCATTGGCTTTGAGTCTGAGCAAACTCCAGTTCAGTTCAGTTGAGCAGTCGTGTCCGACTCTTTGCGACCCCATAGACTCAGCATGCCAGGCTTCCCTGTCCATCACCAACTCCCAGAGCTTACTCAAACTCATGTCCATTGAGTCAGTGATGCCATCCAACCATCTCATCCTCTGTCATCCCCTTCTTCTCCTGCCTTCAAATCATCAGGGTCTTTTCCAGTGAGTCAGTTCTTCGCATCAGGTGACCAAAGTATTGGAGCTTCAGCTTCAGCATCAGTCCTTCCAATGAATATTCAGGACTGATTTCCTGGTTGGATCTCCTTGCAGTCCAAGGGACTTTCAAGAGTCTTCTCCAACACCACAGTTCAAAGGCATCAATTCTTCAGGGTTCAGCTTTCTTTATAGTCCAACTCTCACATCCATCCATGACTACTGGAAAAACCATAGCTTTGATTAGACAGACCTTTGTTGGCAAAGTAATGTCTCTGCTTTTTACTATGCTGTCTATGTTGGTCATAGCTTTCCTTCCAAGGAACAAGAGTCTTTTAATTTCATGGCTGCAGTCACCATCTGCAATGATTTTGGAGCCCCCCAAAATAAAGTCTGTCACTGTTTCCATTGTTTCCTGATCAATTTGCCATGAAGTGATGGGACCAGATGCCATGATCTTAGTTTTCTGAATGTCGAGTTTTAACCCAACTTTTTTACTCTCCTCTTTCATCAAGAGACTCTTTAGTTCTTCACTTTCTGCCATAAGGGTGGTGTCATCTGAATACCTGATGTTATTGATATTTTTCCTGGCAGTCTTGATTATAGCCTGTGCTTCATCCAGCCCAGCATTTTGCATGATGTATTCTGCATATAAGTTAAATAAGCAGAGTGACAATGTAAAGCCTTGATGTACTCCTTTCCTGATTTGGAACCAGTCCATTGTTCCATGTCTGGCTCTAACTGTTGCTTCTTGACTTGCATACAAATTTCTCAGGAGGCAGTTAAGGTGGTCTGGTATTCCCATGTGTTTAAGAATTTTTCAGTTTGTTGTGATCCACGTAGTCAAAGGCTTTGGCGCAGTCAATATAGAAGTAGATGTTTTTATGAAACTCTTGTTTTTTTGATGATCCAGGAGATGTTGGCAATTTGATTTCTGATGCCTCTGCCTTTTCTAAATCCAGCTTGAACATCTGGAAGTTCACAGTTCACGTACAGTTGATGCCGTGCTCTTGGAGAATTTTGAGCATTACTTTGCTACTGTGTGAGATGAGTGCAACTGTGTGGTAATTTGAGCATTCTTTGGCATTGCTTTTCTTTGGAATTGAAATGAAAACTGACCTTTTCCAGTCCTGTGGCCACTGCTGAGTTTTCCAAATTTGCTGGCATACTGAGTGCAGCACTTTCACAGCATCATCTTTTAGGATTTGAAATAGCTTAACTGGAATTCCACCACCTCCACTAGCTTGGTTTGTAGTGATGCTTCCTAAGGCCCACTTGACTTCAAATTCCAGGATGTGTGGCTCTAGGTGAGTGATCACACCATCGTGGTTATCTGGGTCATTAAGATCTTTTTTGTATAGTTCTTCTGTGTATTCTTGCTTCATCTTCTTAGTATCTTCTGCTTCTGTTAGGTCTTGATCGTTTCTGTTCTTTATTGTGCCCATCTTTGCATGAAATATTCCCTTGGTATCTCTAATTTCCATGAAGAGATCTCTAGTCTTTCCTATTCTATTGTTCTCCTCTATTTCTTTGCATTGATCACTGAGGAAGTCTTTCTTATGTCTCCTTGCTATTCTTTGGAACTCTGCATTTAAATGGGTATATCTTCCCTTTTCTCCTTTGCCTTTTGCTTCCAGGTTTGCAAGATGGTGGAGTGGAAGGACGTGTGTTAATCTTCTCCTGGGAGAACTCCAGAATTACAACTTGCTACTGAACAACTGTTGACAGGAAAGATACTCCCACCAAAAAGATATCCACATCCAAGGGCAAAGGAGAAGCCCCAGCAAGATGGTAGAAGTGGTGAAATTGAGTTTAAAATCAAATCCCATACCTGGCAGAGACACTCGGATGGCTCAAACAAAACTTTGTGCACACCAGAGGACCCCATAGAGACTGAACCAGTCCTGCATTTGAATGTTTGAGTTTCTCCTGTGGTGGTATGGGTCAGCTGTGGCCTGCCACAGAGGCAAGGGCTCTGGGTGCAGCAGACCTGGGTATGGCATAAGCCCTCTTGGAGGAGGTTACCATTAACCACACCACAGAACCACCAGAACTGACACAGGACTGGGGAAACAGACTCTTGGAGGGCACAGAAAACACCTTGTGTGCACCAGGACCCAGGAGAAAGGAGCAGTGACCCCACAAGAGACTGACTCAGACTTGCCTCTGAGTGTCCAGGAATCTCTGGCAGAGGTTAGGGTCATCAGTGGCCTGCGGCAGGGTCTGGGACACTGAGTGCAGCAGTGTGCATGGGACCTTTTGAAGGAGGTCACCATTATTTCCTTACCTCCACCATTAGTTTGGCCTCAGGTCAAACAACAGGGATGGAACACAGCCCCACCCATCAACGGAAAATTGGATTAAAGATTTACTGAGCATGGCCCTGCCCATCAGAACAAGACCCAGTTTCCCCCTGAGTCAGTCTCTGCCATCAGGAAGCTTCCATAAGCCTCTTATCCTTATCAATCAGAGGGCAGATAGAATGAAAACCACAATCACAGAAAACTAATCAAAGTGATCACATGGACCACAGCCTTGTCTAACTCGATGAAACTATGAGCCATGCCATGTAGGGCCACCCAACATGGATGGGTCATGGTGGAGAGTTCTTATAAAACATGGTCTACTGGGGAAGTGAATGGCAAACCACTTCAGTATTCTTGCCTTGAGAACCCTGTGAGCAGTATGAGAAGGCAAAAAGATGGGACACTGAAAGATGAACTCCCCAGGTTGATGGGTGCCCAATATGCTACTGGAGAAGAGTGGAGAAATAACTCCAGAAGGAATGAAGAGACAGAGCCAAAGCAAAAACAACACTCAGTTGTGAATGTGACTGGTGATGGAAGTAGTAGGATGCTGTAAAGAACAGTATTGCATAGGAACCTGGAACGTTAGGCCCATGAATCAAGGTAAATTGGAAGTGGCCAAACAGGAGATGGCAAGAGTGAACATCGAATTTTAGGAATCAGTGAACTAAAATGGACTGAAATGGGTGAATTTAACTCAGATGACCATTATATCTACTACTGTGGGCAAGAATCCCTTAGAAGAAATGGACTAGCCATCATCGTCAACAAAAGAATCTGAAAGGCAGTACTGGGATGCAATCTCACAAATGGCAGAATGATCTCTGTTCATTTCCAAGGCAAACCATTCAATATAACAGTGATCCAAGTCTATGCCCCAACCAGTAATGCTGAAAAAGCTGAAGTTGAATGGTTCTATGAAGACCTACAAAATCTTCTAGAATTAACACCCAAAAAAGATGTCCTTTTCATTATAGGGGACTGGAAGGCAAAAGTAGGAAGTCAAGAAACACCCGGAGTAACAGGCAAATTTGGCCTTGAAGTACAAAATGAAGTAGGGAAAAGGCTAATAGTTTTGCTAAGGGAACACATTGGTAATAGCAAACACCCTCTTCCAGCAATACAAGAGAAGACTCTACACATGGACATCACCAGATGGTCAACACCAAAATCAGACTGATTATATTCTTTGCAGCTGAAGATGGAGAAGCTCTATACAGTCAGCAAAAACAAGCCCGGGAGCTGACTGTGGCTCAGATCATGAACTCCTTATTGCCAAATTCAGACTTATATTGAAGAAAGTAGGAAAAACCACTAGACCATTAAGGTATGACCTAAATCCAATCCCTTATGATTACCCAGTGGAAGTGACAAATAGATTCAAGGGATTAGATCTGATAGACAGAGTGCCTAAAACAATCTATTCTTTTAACTTCTTTGTCTTACCCTCTTTCTACCTATAAAAACTTTCCAACTTGTGCAGTTCCTCAGAAACTCCTTTCTACTTGTTTGGTGGGATGCTATTCTGATTCATGAATTATTGTTGCTGTTCGCTTGCTAAGTTGTGTCCAGCTCTTTCCAACCCCATGGACTGCAGTACGCCAGGCTTCCACATCCTTCACTATCTCCTAGAGTTTGCTTAAACTCATGTCCATTGAGTTGGTGATGCCATCCAACCACCTCAAACCTCCATCACCTGCTTCTCCTTCTGCCCTCAATCTTTCCCAGAATCTGGGTCTTTTCCAGTGAGTCAGCTCTTTGCATCAGGTGGCCAAAGTATTGGAACTTCAGCTTCACTATTGATTTCCTTTAGGGTTGACTGGTTTGAGCACCTTGCTGTCTGACAGACTCTCAAGAGTCTTCTTCAGCACCACAATTTGAAAGCATCAGTTCTTTGGCACTCAGCCTTCTTTATGGTTCAGTTCTCACATCTATACATTACTAGTGGAAAAACCATAGTTTTGGCTATAGAGGCCTTTGTTATCAAAGTGATGTCTCTGCTTTTTAATATACTGTCTAGGTTTGTCATAGCTTTCCTTCCAAGGAGCGAGTATCTTTTAATTTCATGACTGCAGTACCATCCACAGTGATTTTGGAGCCCGAGAAAATAAAATCAGCACTGTTTCTACTTTTTTCCCTTCTATGAATAATTGAACAAAGGCAAATAGATCTTCAAATTTACTCAGTTGAAATTTGTTTTTTAAACACAAGTTGCAGCAAATATAGAATATCAATAGATAAATAGCAATTATTTTTTGAAAATGGATAGTCTAGAGTTGAAGAGTACAGTAACTAAAATTAAAAATTCACCAGAAAGTCTCAATAGTAGGTTTGAATCACAGAAAAAAGAAGTAGCATACCTGCAAAGATAAATAGGGATTATGCAAACTGAAGAACAGAGAGAAAAAAGAGTGAAAAAAAGAATACAGTCTCAGAGAAATAATGAACAATCCCTTAGCACTGTCACTGTTGGGTGGAAGGATTTCTTAAAGGTGGGTACCAGGCAGGGCCCTCCTTTTCCAGCCATGAGTAGATGGAGGAACCCCATTAACCACACCAAAATAATAGGAGTCCCAGAAAGAGAAGAGAGAGAAAGGAGAAAAAAACTCAAAGAAATAATAGTTGAAAACTTCCAAAATTTACTGAGAAACAAAAAACAAACATGTCTAGGAAGCACAACAAATTCTAAGTAGGATAAATGGAAAGACACCCCAAAAGAGACACATCATCCTAAATAGGCTGAAAGCAAAAGACAAGGAGAAAAATCTTGAAAACAGCAAGATAAAAATGATATGTAACTTACAAGGGAACCCCAGAAAGATTAACAGCTGACTTTCCAGCAGAAACTGTAGAGGCCAGAGGAAGTGGTATAATAATAAAATTACTAAGAGGAAAAAAAAAAAAAAAGCCTCTCAACCAAAAGTTCTATATCCAGCAAAGATTTCTTTCAAAAACAAAGGCAAATAGACTTTCTCAGATAAACTCTTAGAAAATTTGTTTTAGGAGACCCAACTTACAAGAAATACCCAAGTTCTTCAGACTGAAAACAAGTTACCCTAGATGGCAATTCAAATGCACATGAACAAAAACAGAGCACTAGTAAAGGTAATTATGTATTTATAAAAGATACTATAAGTTCTTTTTCCCCCTTTTTTTCCTTTAACTGATTTAAAAAGTAATTGTATAAAATTATATGTATCTAAAGTATTGTGAAGTTAAGTGGGCCTTAGAAAGCATCACTATGAACAAAGCTAGTGGAGGTGATGGAATTCCAGTTGAGCTATTTCAAATCCTGAAAGATCATGCTGTGAAAGTGCTGCACTCAATATGCCAGCAAATTTGGAAGACTCAGCAGTGGCCACAGGCCTGGAAAAGGTCCATTTTCATTCCAATCCCAAAGAAAGGCAATACCAAAGAATGCTCAAACTACCGCACAATTGCAGTCATCTCACATGCTAGTAAAGTAATGCTCAAAATTCTTCAAGCCAGGCTTCAGCAATACGTGAACCATGAACTTCCTGATGTTCAAGCTGGTTTTAGAAAAGGCAGAGGAACCAGAGATCAAATTGCCAACATCCACTGGATCATGGAAAAAGCAAGAGAGTTCCAGAAAAACATCTATTTCTGCTTTATTGACTATACCAAAGCCTTTGACTGTGTGGATCACAATCAACTGTGGAAAATTCTGAAAGAGATGGGAATACCAGACCACGTGACCTACCTCTTGAGAAACCTGTATGCAGGTCAGGAAGCAACAGTTAGAACTGGACATGGAACAACAGACTGGTTCCAAATAGGAAAAGGAATACATCACAGCTGTATATTGTCACCCTGCTTATTTAACTTCTATGCAGAGTACATCATGAGAAACGCTGGACTGGAAGAAACACAAGCTGGAATCAAGATTGCCGGGAGAAATATCAATAACCTCAGATATGCAGATGACACCACCCTTATGGCAGAAAGTGAAGAGGAACTCAAAAGCCTCTTGATGAAAGTGAAAGTGGAGAGTGAAAAAGTTGGCATAAAGCTCAACATTCAGAAAATGAAGATCATGGCATCTGGTCCCATCACTTCATGGGAAATAGATGGGGAAACAGTGGAAACAGTGTCAGACTTTATTTTTGGGGGCTCCAAAATCACTGCAGATGGTGACTGCAGCCATGAAATTAAAAGACGCTTACTCCTTGGAAGGAAAGATATGGCCAACCTAAAGAGCATATTAAAAAGCAGAGACATTACTCTGCCAACAAAGGTCCGTCTAGTCAAGGCTATGGTTTTTCCTGTGGTCATGTATGGATGTGACAGTTGGACTGTGAAGAAGGTTGAGTGCCAAAGGATTGATGCTTTTGAACTGTGGTGTTGGAGAAGACTCTTGAGAGTCCCTTGGACTGCAAGGAGATCCAACCAGTCCATTCTGAAGGAGATCAGCCCTGGGATTTCTTTGGAAGGAATGATGCTAAAGCTGAAACTCCAGTACTTTGGCCACTTTTGCGAAGAGTTGACTCATTGGAAAAGACTGATGCTAGGAGGGATTGAGGGTAGGAGGAGAAGGGGACGACAGAGGATGAGATGGCTGGATGGCATCACTGACTCGATGGACGTGAGTCTGAGTGAACTCCGGGAGTTGGTGATGGACAGGGAGGCCTGGTGTGCTGTGATTCATGGGGTCGAAAAGAGTCAGACACGACTGAGCAGCTGAATTGAACCGACTGATACAAAAGTCAATTGTATTTTTATGCATTTTTAGTGACCATTCTGAAAATGAAATTAAGAAGACAGTTTCATTTCAAAGCATCAAATATTATATAAAATACTTAGGAATTAATTTTCAAAGGAAGTACAAACTTGTATTCTGAAAATGACACACTGTCACTGAAAGAAACAAAAGATCTAAATAAATGGGAAAAAATCCTATGTTCATGGATCAGAAAACTCAACACTGTTAAGATGACAATGCTCCCCAAACTCATTTACGGATTCAGTGCAATCCTCATCAGAATCCCATCAGATGCAGAGCACATCATGTGAAATGCTGGGCTGAATGTAGCATAAGCTGGAATTAAGATTGCCAGGAGAACTATCAATAACCTCAGATACACAGATGACACCACTCTTATGGCAGAAAGTGAAGAGGAACTGAAGAGCCTCTTGATGAAAGTGAAAGAGGAGAGTGAAAAAGCTGGCTTAAAATTCAACATTCAAAAAACTAAGATCATGGCATCTGGTCCCACCACTTCATGGCAGATAGATGGGAAGACAATGGAAACAGTGGGCTCCAAAATCACTGCAGATGGTGACTGCAGCAATGAAATGAAAAGATGCTTGCTCCTTGGAGGAAAAGCTATGACCAACCTAGACAGCATATTAAAAGGCAGAGACATTTCTTTGCTGACAAAGGTCCATCTAGTCAAAGCTATGGTTTTTGCAGTAGTCATGTAAAGACGTGGGTGTTGAACCATAAAGACAGCTGAGCCCCAAAGAATTGATGCTTTTGAACTGTGGTGTTGGAGAAGACTTTTGAGAGTCCCTTGGACTGCAAGGAGATCAAACCAGTCAGTCCTAAAGGAAATCAGCCCTGAATATTCATTGGAAGGACTGATGTTGAAGCTGACACTCCAATACTTTGGCTACCTGATGTGAAGAACTGACTCACTGGAAAAGACCCTGATGCTCGGAATAATTGAAGGTGGGAGGAGAAGGGGGCGACAGAGGATGAGATGGTTGGATGGCATCACCAACTCGATGGACATGAGTTTGAGCAAGCTCTGGGAGTTGGTGATGAATAGGGAAGCCTGGAGTGCTGTAATCCATAGGATCACAAAGAGTTGGACACGACTGAATGACTGAACTGATTCTAAAAGTCATATGGAACTAGAAGGGATTCAAAAGAGCCATGACATTCCTGAAAAAGAAGGGTAAAGTAGGGAGATTCCACTTCCTGATTTCAAACCTTACTACAGAGTAATGTAAAGAAGACAGTGTGGTTACTAGTACAAGAATGGACATAGATCATGGAATACAATTGATAGTCCTGGAATAAATCCATACATCTATGATCAACTACAGGGGCCATGACCATTCAAAGTGGAAAAATAGTCTTTTCAACAAATGTTCTGCAGGTGCAGAGGGCTTTATGTGATGCTGTGTGCGGTCATCATGTTGGGGCTCACAGAGTCATATCTGGACCTGCTGATTCCACTCAGAGAGGAGTGAGTGTAGTAGACTTTATCTTGGGCACCAGTCTGTGGGGCAGAAGGTGGCATGCTCACACATCATGCTAATTCTTGACTACTCTATGAAACATAGCTAAGTTCTGAAAAGAGGCAAAGATCTCACTGGGACTGCTTAAAGCTCCCTCACTCCAGGTGATGGAACCTGTGATACACATTATAGGGAAGCTTAACTTCCTGCTTCAGCTGTGCTTGAATTTTAAGAGGAACCTATAACAATCTCTGAAAGGATGTCTCCAGTGCTACTTGTCAACCAGCCATTGTTGGGGAAGAGCTGATGTCTATAAAGATAAGCAAATAGAGAAATTTCACCTATAAAAAAGTTACCAGTTAAAAGAAAAGCATAGAACTTGGAAATGGATTTGTAAAACATCAACAGAAAATTTTACAAAATTCCCAACTTTCTGTTTTTTAAGAAGCTTCAAGAGGACATTGGAAAGATTGCATGGAGATTAAAAACATCACTGAATCACAATGAACAGTAGATGAGGTAAACCAGAAAAACAAGGTTGAAGATAAAACTGAGATATCTCCTAGAACCGTGAGGAAAAGGATAAAACAATAAAAATAATGAGAGATTCTAGGGATAGAATCTGGGGTAGAAAGAAATCCCAGAAGTTTGGAATATAAAAGTTGGAGTAGAAGAAATAATTAAAGAAATGAAAGCTTTCCTAAGCTAAATATTCACAGAGACCCAAGCTAACCCTCATATTAATCTGGTGAATACAAGATTTATACTTTTTTATGTAAAAAGAAGTATGAGATAGAGAAATGGAGGGGTGTGCCCAATTTCTCACCCCTATATGACAGACAGCTAAAGCCAGAGCCCTGACTTCTGACTTTCAGAGCAGTGTCCTTGGCATGGGTATGCTGTGCAACTTGTCACAGAGGCTTTTAAAAATCTCTTATTCTGCAATAAATTCATCTGCTAATTAATTCAAATGAGGCCCCAAAATAATAGGAATATGATTATTAAGCATGAATTTGTAAGAATGTTTCATTTCAAGAGCCAAAATAAGGATTATCCCAGGAAAAATGCTACGCTTACCTGTTACTGTCCCTTCCATAAGCCTCTAAACTGTTCCGAGACTTAATGAAGAGTTTATGTTAGAACTATTTTTTCTTTGAAAGGATTCTTTCAGCAGCTGTCAAATCCATTTTCATGACTTTGCTTACGGTAAATTTGAGATTATAATCTTATCTGGGGAGGAATAAAAGCCCACTGCACAATGTAGCATAAGCACAGACATTTGGTAATGGAAAACAATCATGGTAGCTAAACATCTGAGTAGCCAGCTCCTGCAGGACCAGCACCCAGTATGCACTTAGTCAGATTCAGAGGTCAGGTCTCATGTCTGCATCAGAGCTGACTCATCAGCACAGCATAGTCCATGCTCTAATGATCAGGACTCACTCACTACTCTGCCATATCATCTTTTGCTAACCTCATTGGCTTTCTACAGGTCTTTAGCTCCAATAGGATCAAACTACAGACATCCTTGAATACCCGCCCTGTCCCCATCCCCAAGTCTATAAAAGTACATGTTTGATATGTATAGCCATTTTGTTTTTCCAAACCTGTCTAACGCATTTATTCTTATTTATCCTTTTTTAAGCACCATATTTGGGCTTCCCAGGTGGTGCTAGTAGTAAAGAACTTGCCTGCCAATGCAGCAGACATAAGAGAAGCAAGTTTGATCCCTGCATCAGAAAAATACCCTGGAGAAGAGCACGACAACCCACTCCAGTATTCTTGCCTGGAGAACCCCATGAACACAGGAGCCTGCCAGGCTATATCCATAGGGTCACATAGAGTCAGACATGACTGAAGCGACTTAGCATGCATGCACCATATTTGGCCTCTTCCTTCAATCAGCTGGATGCCTCTAAACCATAAGGTTTCCATCTAACGTAATCTGTACCTGAGATCTAACATCTGTCCTTGTACTCAGAGCTTTGAGCATTTTCATCATGTCCAGCTGTTCCTGGGTTAAGTTCAGGAAGGGTGGTGGCTGTACATGAAGAGGCTGCATCCTGGCTCTCAGTTCAGTTCAGTTCAGTTGCTCAGTTGTATCTGACTCTTTGCAACCCTGTGGACTGCAGCACACAAAGCCTCCCTGTCCATCACCAACTCCTGGCTCTCACTGGGGCCCAGTTTCCTTCTGGCACAAAAATCAGCCCTTTTATGGACAAATATGTGATATGATGATATGATGCTTTTGCCATAGTTTTTGGGAAAGGGCAGTTGGTAAAGAATCTGCCAACAATGCAGGAGACCTGGGTTCCATTCCTGGGTTGGAAAGATCCCCTGGAGAAGGGCATGGCAACCCACTCCAGTATTCTTGCCTGGAGAATTCCAAGGACAAAGGAGCCTGGCGGGCTACAGTCCATGGGGTTGCAAAGAGTTGGACACGACCGAGCGACTTTCACTTCACTTGGAAAAGGGACTCAGAAAGACTGCCACAAAATTCAAGAGCCTTGTCCCCGAGAAGGGGAAACACCCAAGCCTCGTCCCTGGATTAGACAACTCTCTCTGTAATTATTTCTTCTGTAAGTTATACCCTTTTATAAGTCTCAAGGAATGGTCAGTAGTTCTGCTCAAAATAAATGAATGGAGCCAGGTCTAGGAATTCAATAACGAAATCTTCCTCAAGCCAAGAATTCCTTTATATGGGTACTAGGGACCTCTTCCTAATTGAAAGTGTTAAAGACAGTGATCTATTTCTCACACTCAAGTTACTTATGCCAGACAAGCAAACACAGCTGTCAACAACATGCTTTCACATCTTGTTCTTTTTGTCAGGACACTGGAGTGTGAAAAAGAAGAGAGATTCATATAACTCACCAATGTCAGGTGTGGGCTCTGGCCAGCCCATGTGGTTCAATCCTGTCGGGGCACTCTGCGAGAATGGATGGCTTCTTCCAGGGAGGTTCAAAGACTTTGGAGAGGTAATGATCATCTTCCTCCAACACTGGGAGAAAAGGAAAAGAGGCAGAGAGTAAATGAAAAAAAGAGAGAGCATGCTGTCATTGCCACATTCTGATTTTCCTAATTGCCCAGGACTTTGCTGTGAGCAGAGCAAGCAGCCAAAATGCACACAGCTCAGGGAAGTGCCATTCACGTCAAAATCCATGATAAAAGAAAAGTTTCTCTTGGAATCAGTAGTCTGCAATCTGTACAGCCATATGTGGCAACCATGGCAGAACAGGTTGTCATTCAACAATGTGAAATGAGGACTGTCAGCAGGTCTCCAAACCCCAAATTATACCAGCTGGTCAGCCCACACAGCCTGACATTTCTCCAAAGCAAGACTTTGTTTTAGCTATATTCTTGCAGGGGTGCTAATTAAAATGCAACCCATGAAGACTCTTACACCTCAGAGCTCTACCCTTCAGACAGTAAGGACCAGTATTGCATGGGGGCTTGGTAGAGCAAGAATATTGTCCCTTTCTTTATCATCCCATTATCCAGAAATACACTTGGTCCCTCCAGATTTTGTCTACTTTATAAAGTTATCAAATTTACTTAAAATTTGGGTATTAATCATATAAATGTTCCATTTTCTTTTGTATTCCACACAAAGTAAGCAAACAGTGCTTAGAAAATTCTCTTAGTGATTTATGGAAACATAAATATAGAAACAAGGATTAGGGAGTACAATACTTCATTCCATCTCCTCATTTTGAATGCAACTAATAACATTGGGAGGATGTATAAGTCAGTTTCCCAAGGGCTATAAATAAATAATAGCATGTGGGTTGGAGTAGAAAGCCAGTATTTGAAACTAAGCTAATCCTGTGGTGAGTTACCTTTTTTTGTTTGTGGTTCTTGACCTCAATAGCAGCTTAAGACTGAGTATGGACCAAACGTACTCCAAAAAGTCTTCTCTAGTCTGCAGAAAGGGGAAAGGGACCCTGAGGATATGAATAAATGGGGAAATCTTCTATGTTATCATTTACTTCCACCCTAGACTCCCAGGAAATCTTATTATATCAGTACGTATGGCAGTGATGGCCAGGAAGGCCCCTAAAATTCTGAGGAAGGGGATTCTTTATGACCAGGAGAAATGTGGCCCCAAGAGCATGTGGGAAGAAGCCCTATTCCTTTTTTCCCACTTTGCTCTCCTGCCACTTGGCTCCAGAGGCAGACACAGTTACAGGAAGCATAAGGCAGACTGGGAAAATGAAAGCCACTAAATGCAGGCAAAAATGCAGGCAAAGGGGGGCTCCTGGAAGCCAAGAAGTGTCTGGAAGAATACAGAAAGGAAAAAGATCAAGAAATGATACCATAAAGTTGTTTATGATCTCCTGGACTTATACCCAAACCGTGCTTGTGTGGATCTAACCCTAAATAGAATACTAAAGTCACTGAGAACCAAAATTTGAGAACGAAATTATGGAGTGGACCATTTTATAAGTCTCAGACTAGCCAAAGAGTGATCCACATTATCGAAATAACACTGAAAACACCTTGAAAATTTTAACTGACATAACAAATAGAGCTCCTGCAGGGCAGTAAGAACTTTTACCCTAAACTGGATCAGTTACTTGAAAAACTTAATTATTCTTCTTCATAGAAACTAAGGCTCATAATGTAATATTCAAAATGTCCAAGATACAACCCAGAATTATTTGATATACAGAGAACTATGAAAATGTCAATAGCTTATAAGGGGAAGACAATCAACAGAGCCCAGCACCAAGATGACACAGTGTTGGAATTATAAAAGATTTTAAAGAAGCTCATATAACTGTGCGCTAAGAAGTGCATGTGAACACTCTTGAAATGAATTGAAAATAATGGCAGGAAAATAGATACAAAATAGAATACAATGGAAACATTAGACCTGAAAGAGAAAATAGCTAAAATTAAAATTTTATATGGGTGGACCTTGAGTGCATTATGCTAAGTGAAATAAATCAAACAAGAAAAAAAAAAAGACTGTATGATCTTACTTGTATTGAATATGTGAAATCTTAGAAAAGAAAGTCAAGCTAATAGAGACAAAATAGCCAAAGGCAGGGAGTAGGTGGTAGGCAAACTGGATGAGGGAGCCAAAAGATACAAGCGTCCAGTTATAAAATAAGTCCTGTAAGGTGCAGCATGGTAACTACAGCTAACAACAGTGCACTGTATAACAGACACAAAGGAAACAAATTGACAGCAATACAATAACAGTGGGAAACTTTAACACCTCACATCAATGGACACACCATCAAGCAGAAAATCAACAAGGAAACAGTGACATTAAATAACACATTAGACCAACTGGACTTCATTCAAAAACAGAAAAACACATGCTTTTCACATGCACATGTAATGTTCTCATGCTGGTCCACAAAACAAGTCTCAGCACATTAGAGGACAGAAATGACACCAAGTATCCTTTCAGATAACAATGCTATGAAACTAGAAACCTATTACAGGAAGAAAAGTGGGAAAAATGCAAATATGTAGAGACTAAGAAACATGGTACTAAAACTCCAATAAGTCAACCAAAAAAATGAAAGAGGAAATCAGAAAACACCCTGAGACAAATGAAAATTAAAAAACACAACTTTCCAAAGGCTATGGGAAGCAGCACAAGCTGTTCCCAAGAGGGAAGTTTATATCAATACAGCCTTACCTCAAGAAACAAGAGAAATAGATAACCAAACCTACCATGTAAAGGAATTAGAAATATAAGAACAAAATCCAAAGTCAGCAGAAGGATAGAAATAATAAAGATCAGAGTAGAGATTTAAAAAAACCAATACAACATTGTAAAATAATTAGCCTCTAATTAAAATAAATAAATTTAAATTAAAAAAAAAAAACCCACAATAGAAAAGACTAATGAAAAGAGCTGGTTTTTAAAAAAGCTAAATGAAATTGATAAGCCTTTAGCCAGGCTCATTAAGAGAAAGAGAGGGGCCTTCCCTAGTGGCCAGTGGCTACGACTCTGTGTTCCCCATGAAGGGAGTTTGGGTTTAATCCCTGGTCAGGGAACTAGGTCCCACATGCCACAACTAAAGATCCATATGCCAGAACTAAGACCTGGCACAATAAAAATAAATAGATAGATAGATATTTTAAAAAAGAAAAAAAGAGGATCCAAATACACTAACTTGGAAATTAAAGATGACAAGTTGCAACTTGTCATAAGAGAATACTGTGAACAGTTACATACCAACAAACTGGACAACCTAGAAGGAATGGATAAATTCCTAGAAACATATAATCTTCATAGATTGAATCAAGAAGAAACAGATAATCTCAACAGACTAGATTATTTGTATTGAAACTGAATTGGTAGTCAAAAACTCCCAACAAACAAAAGTCCAAAGCTAGAAGGCTTCACAGGAGAATTCTGTGTGTGTGCTTAGTCATTCAGTCATGTCCAACTCTTTGCAACCCTTTGGACTGTAGCCCCCCAGGCTTCTCTGTACATGGGAATTTTCAGGCAAGAATACTGGAGTGGGTTGCCATTCCTTCCTCCAAGGGATCTTCCCGACCCAGGGATTGAACTTGCACCCCTTGTGTCTCCTGTATTGCAGGCAGAATCTTTATTTGCCAAGCCATTGGGAAATTCTACCAAACATTTCAGTTCAGTTCAGTCGCTCAGTCGTGTCCAACTCTGCGACCCCATGGACTGCAGCACGCTAGGCCTCCCTGTCCATCACCAACTCCTGGAGTTCACTCAAACTCATGTCCATTGAGTTGGTGATACCATCTCATTCTCTGTCATCACCTTCTCTACCCGCCTTCAATCTTTCCCAGCATCAGGGTCTTTTCAAATGAGTCAGCTCTTTGCATCAGGTGGCCAAAGTATTGGAGTTTCAGCTTCAACATCTAAAGAAGACTTAATATCTATCCTCAAACTATTCTTTTTTTTTAATATAAATTTATTTATTTTAATTGGAGGCTAATTACTTTACAATATTGTATTGGTTTTGCCATACATCAATATGAATCCGCCATGAGTGTACATGTGTTCCCCATCCTGAACCCCCCTCTCATCTCCCTCCCCATACCATCCCTCTGGGTCATCCCAGTGCACCAGCCCCGAGCATCCTGTATCATGCATCTAACCTAGACTGGCGATTTTTTTCATATATGATATTATACATGTTTCAGTGCCATTCTCCCAAATCATCCCCCCCTTGCCCTCTCCCACAGAGTCCAAAAGACTGTGCTATACACCTGTTTCTCTTTTGCTGTCTCACATACAGGGTTATTGTTACCATCTTTCTAAATTCCATATATATGCATTAGTATACTGTATTGGTGCTTTTCTTTCTGGCTTACTTCACTCTGTATAATAGGCTCCAGTTTCATCCACCTCATTAGAACTGATTCAAATGTATTCTTTTTAATAGCTGAGTTAATACTCCATTGTGTATATGTACCACAGCTTTCTTATCCATTCATCTGCTGATGGACATCTAGGTTGCTTCCATGTCCTGGCTATTATAAACAGTGCTGCGATGAACATTGGGGTACACGTGTCTCTTTCAATTCTGGTTTCTTCAGTGTGTATGCCTAGCAGTGGGATTGCTGGGTCATATGGCAGTTCTATTTCCAGTTTTTTAACTGTACTAGTGGCTGTACTAGTTTGCATTCCCACCAACAGTGTAAGAGGGTTCCCTTTTCTCCACACCCTCTCCAGCATTTATTGCTTGTAGACTTTTGGATCGCAGCCATTCTGACTGGCGTGAAATGGTACCTCACTGTGGTTTCGATTTGCATTTCTCTGATAATGAGTGATGTTGAGCATCTTTTCATATGTTTGTTAGCCATCTGTATGTCTTCTTTGGAGAAATGTCTGTTTAGTTCTTTGGTCCATTTTTTGATTGGGTCGTTTATTTTTCTGCATTTGAGCTGCAGGAGTTGCTTGTATATTTTTGAGATTAGTTCTTTGTCAGTTGTTTCATTTGCTATTATTTTCTCCCATTCTGAAGGCTGTCTTTTCACCTTGCTTAGAGTTTCCTTTGTTTTGCAGAAGCTTTTAAGTTTCATTAGGTCCCGTTTGTTTATTTTTGCTTTTATTTCCAATATTCTGGGAGGTGAGTCATAGAGGAACCTGCTGTGATTTATGTCGGAGAGTGTTTTGCCTATGTTCTCCTCTAGGAGTTTTATAGTTTCTGGTCTTACATTTAGATCTTTAATCCATTTTGAGTTTAGTTTTGTGTATGGTGTTAGAAAGTGTTCTAGTTTCATTCTTTTACAAGTGGTTGACCAGTTTTCCCACACTACTTGTTAAAGAGATTGTCTTTAATCCATTGTATATTCTTGCCTCCTTTGTCAAAGATAAGGTGTCCATAGGTGCACGGGTTTATCTCTGGGCTTTCTATTTTGTTCCATTGATCTATATTTCTGTCTTTGTGCCAGTACCATACTGTCTTGATGACTGTGGCTTTGTAGTAGGGCCTGAAGTCAGGTTGATTCCTCCAGTTCCATTCTTCTTTCTCAAGATTGCTTTCTCCTCAAACTATTCTAAAATATTGAAGAGGATAAAACATTCCCAAACTCATTCTATGAGGCCAGAATTACACTGATACCAAAACCAGACAAAGACACTATAAAAATTGGAAATTACAGACCAGCATCTCTGATGAACACAGATGGAAGAATCCTCAACAGAATATTAGCAAACTAAATTCAAAGTACATAACAAAGGATCATATTGATACACCATGATCAAGTGGGATTTATCCCAGGGATGCTGGGTGATTCAATATCTACAAATCAACCAATGTTACACACCATGTTAATAAAATGAAGGATAAGGGAATTGATCAACATGGCAGAGTAGGAGGAAGTAGAGCTCATCTACCCCCACAAACACAAAAATACCTCTACATGTGCAACAATTGCCACTGAAAACTAACTGGAAATTGGCAGAAAGCCTCCTGTACAAACAAGGCTATAAGAAAAAACAAACTATAAAAGTCACATGATCTCCCAATAGATGGAGAAAAAGCATTAACAAAAATTCAGTATCCATTCATGATAAAAAATTATCAAAGTTGGTATAGAGGTACATTTCTTGAGATAATAAAGGCCATTTATGACAAACACACCTGACATCATACTGAATGGGGAAAACCTGAAATCTTTTCCTTCAGGATCAAGAATAAGACAAGAATGCCCACTCTCACCATTTTCACTTACCACAGTACAGGAAGTCCTAGCTATAGCAAACAGATAAGAAAAAAAAGCACCAAAATTAGAAGGAAAGAAGTAAAACTGTCATATTTGCAGATGACATGATATTATATATAGAAAACTTTAAAATCTCCACCAAAAAACTTTTAGAATAGATGAATTCAATAAAGATGCAGGGTATAAGATTAATATACAGAAATTCACTCCTTTTCTATTATATGCTAATAATTAACTATGAAAAAGAGAAGCAAGAAAACACTACCATTTACAATTGCATCAAAGGAATAAAATGTCTAAGAATAAATTTACTAAGGAGAATAAAGACATATATTTTGAAAACTATAAGACATTGATGAAAGAAATTGGAGATGATACAAATATATGGAAAGGCATCATATATATATATATATATATATATATATATATATATATATATATAATTACTGGAAGAAGTAATATTGTTAAAATATCTATACTACCCAAAGGAGTCTGAAGACTTAATGCAATGCCTATCAAAATACCCATAACATTTTTCACAGAATAAAAATGAATAAATAATCCTAAATTTGTATGGAACCACAAATGTCCCCAAATAGACAAATCGATATTGACAGAAAAGAACACAGTTCGAAGTATTATGCTGTCTGACTTCATACTAATCTTCAAAGCTACAGTAAAAAAAAAAAAAAAAAGCAGCATGGTATTGACAAAAACAGACATGTGGATCAATGAAATATCACAGAGAGCCCACAAATAAACCCATGTACATATGGTCAATTAGTCTATGACAAAAGAGGTAAGAATATGCAATGGAGAAAAAGTCTCTTCAACAAGCACTGCTAGGAAAACTGGACAGCTACATGTAAAAGAATGAGATCAGAACATTTTCTCACATCATATAAAGTATAAACTCAAAATGGATAAAGACCTATATATAAGATCAGAAAGTATAAAACTCCTAGAAGAAAATGCAGACAGTATACTCTTTGACATAGGCCTTAACAAGAATGGTAAAGACTAGAGATCTCACAAGAAAATTAGAGATATCAAGGGAACATTTCATGCAAAGATGGGCACAACAAAGGACAGAAACGGTATGAACCTAACAGAAGCTGAAGATATTAAGAAGCTATGGCAAGAATACACAGAAGTATCCAAAAAAGATCTTAATGACCCAGATAACCACAATGGTATGATCACTCACCTAGAGCCAGACATCCTGGAATATGAAGTCAAGTGGGCCTTAGGAAGCATCACTACCAACAAAGCTAGTGGAGGTGATGGAATTCCAGCTGAGCTATTTCAAATCCTAAAAGATGATGCTGTGAAAGTGCTGCACTCAGTATGCCAGCAAATTTGGAAAATTCAGCAGTGGCCATAGGACTGGAAAAGGTCAGTTTTCATTCCAATCCCAAAGAAAGGCAATGCCAAAAAATGTTCAAACTACTGCACAATTGCACTCATCTCACCAATAGCAAAGTAATGCTGAAAATTCTCCAAGTGAGGCTTCAACAGTACGTGAACCAAGAACTTCCAGATGGATTCCAAGCTGGATTTAGAAAAGGCAGAGGAACCAGAGAGCAAATTGCCAACATGTTAGATCATAGAAAAAGCAAGGGAGTTCCAGAAAAAAATCTATTCCTGCTTTATTGACTATGCCAAAGCCTTTGACTGTGTGGATCACAACAAACTGGAAAATTCTTTAAGAGATGGGAATACCAGACCACCTTATCTGTCTCCTGAGAAATATGTATGCAGGTCAAGAAACAACAGTTAGAACTGGATATGGAACAATAGACTGGTTCCAGATCAGGACAGGAGTACGTTAAAGCTGTATATTGTCACCCTGCTTATTTAACTTCTATGCAGAGCACATCATGTGAAATGATGGGCTGGATGAAGCACAAGATGGAATCAAGATTTCTGGGAGAAATATCAATAACCTCAGATATGCAGATGACACTGCCCTAATGGTAGAAAGTGAAGAAGGACTGAAGAGCCTCTTGATAAAAGTGAAACAGGAGAGTGAAAAAGCTGGCTTAAAACTCAGCATTCAAAAAATTAAGATCATGATATCTGGTCCCATCACTTCATGGCAAATAGATCAGGAAATAATGGAAATAGTGACAGACTTTATTTTAATGGGCTCCAAAATCATTGCAGATGGTGACTGTAGCCATGAAATTAAAATACACCTGCTTCTTGGAAGAAGAGCTCTGACAAATCTAGACAGCAAAAAGTAGAGGTATTACTTTACTGACAAAGGTTCATCTAGTCAAAGCTTTTTCAGTTTTTCCAGTAGTCATGTATGGATGTGAGAGTTGGACTGTAAAGAAAGCTGAGTACCGAAAAATTGATACTTTTGAACTGTGATGTTGGATAACACTCTTGAGAGTCCCTTGGAGTGCTAGGAGATCAAACCAGTCAATCCTAAAGTAAATCAGTCCTGAGTATTCATTGGAAGGACTGTTGCTGAAGCTCCAATGCTTTGGCCACCTGATACAAAGAACTGGCTCATTGGAAAAGACCCTGACACTGGAAAAGATTGAAGGCTGCAGGAGAAGGGGATGACAGAGGTTGAGATGGTTGGATGGCATCACCATCTTGATGGACATGAGTTTGAGTGAGCTCTAGGAAGTGGTGATGGGCAAGAAGCCTGGCATGCTGCAGTCCATGGGGTCACAAAGAGTCAGACATGAATGAATGACTGAGTGACTGAACTGAAAATTTATATATATATATATAATTTGTCTCCTCAGGCAAGAATCTGTGGGTGTATGAATCCTCAGTCATGTCTGATTCTTTGCAACCTCATGGATGTAGCCCACCGGGCTCCTCTGTCCATGAAGCTTTCCAGGCAAAAATACTGAAGTATGTTGCCATTTGCTACTTGAGGGGATCTTCCTGACCTAGGGATTGAATCTGCGTCTCCTCTGTCTCCTGCATTGCAGGTGGATACTTTACCCACAAACCATCAGGGAAGCCAAAATAAGCAAATGGAACCTCATCAAACTTAGAAGCTTTTGCACAGTGAAGGAAACCAATAAAACAATGAATGGGAGAAAATGTTTCCAGATGATATGTCTGATAAGCAGTTTATATAAGAAATATAAATATCTCATATAACTCCGTATCAAAAAACTCCAAAACACCCAATTAAAAAAAGGGCAGAGGACCTGAATAACCATTTTGCCAAAGATGACATATAGATGACCAAAAGGAACCTGAAAATATGCTCAACATGGCTAATTGCTAGTGAAATGTAACTCAAAACCACAGTGACCTCCTACACTGTTGGTGGGACATAAATGGGTACAGCCACTATGGACAACAGTATGGCGATACCATAAAAAAAAACCTAAAAATCAGTTCAGTTGAGTCATTCAGTCATGTCCAACTCTTTGTGTCCCCATGGACTGCAGCACACCAGGCTTTCCTGTCCATCACCAACACCCAGAGTTTACTCAAACTCATGCCCATTGAGTCGGTGATGCCATCAAACCATCTCATCCTCTGTCGTCCCCTTCTCCTCCTACCTTCCAACTTTCCGCAAATCAGGGTCTTTTCTAATGAGTCAGTTTTCACATCAGGTGGCCAAAGTATTGGAGTTTCAGCTTCAACATCGGTCCTTCCAATGAATATTCAGGACTAATCTCCTTTAGGATGGATTGGTTGGATTTCCTTGCAGTTCAAGGAACTCTCGAGAGTCTTCCCCAACACCACAATTCAAAAGCATCAATTATTTGGTGCTCAGCTTTCTTTATAGTCCAACTCTCACATCCATACATACTACTGGAAAAACCATAGCCTTAACTAGATGGGCCTTAGTTGACAAAGTAATGTCTCTGCTTTTTAATATGCTATCTAGGTTGGTCATAACTTTCTTTCCAAGGAGTAAGCGTCTTTTAATTTCATGGGTACAGTCACCAGCTGCAGTGATTTTGGAACCCCAGAAAACAACGTCTGCTACTGTTTCCCCTGTTTCTCCATCTATTTTCCATGAAGAGATGGGACCAGATGCGGTGATCTTAGTTTTCTGAATGTTGAGCTTTAAGCCAACTTTTTCACTCTCCTCTTTCACTTTCACCAAGAGACTCTTTAGTTCTTCTTCACTTTCTGCCACAAGGGGAGATCTGCGTATCTGAGGTTATTGATATTTCTCCTGGCAGTCTTGATTCCAGCTTATGCTTCATCCAGCCCAGCATTTCTCATGACGTACTCTGCATATAGGTTAAATAAGCAGGGTGACAATATACAGCCTTGACGTACTCCTTTTCCTATTTGGAACCAGTTCTAATTGTTGCTTCCTGATCTGCATACAAATTTCTCAAGAGGCAGGTCAGGTGGTCTGGTATTCCCATCTCTTGAAGAATTTTCCACAGTTGATTGTGATCCACACAGTCAAAGGCTTTGGCATAGTCAATAACGCAGAAACAGATATTTTCCTGGAACTCTCTTGCTGTTTCTATGATCTAACTTGTTGGCAATTTGCTCTCTGGTTCTTCTGCCTTTTCTAAATCCAACTTGAACATCTGGAAGTTCACAGTTCACTTATTGTTGAAGCTTGGCTTGGAGAATTTTGAGCATTACTTCACTAGCGTGCGAGATGAGTGCAATTGTGCCGTAGTTTGAGCAATCTTTGGCATTGCCTTTCTTTGGGATTGGAATGAAAACTGACCTTTTCCAGTCCTATGGCCACTGCTGAGTTTTCCAAATTTGCTGGCATACTGAGTGCAGCACTTTCACAGCATCATCTCTTAGGATTTGAAATAGCTCAGCTGGAATTCCATCACCTCCACTAGCTTTGTTGGTAGTGATGCTTCCTAAGGCCCACTTGAATTTGCATTCCAGGATGTCTGGCTCTTGGTGAGTGATCACACCATCATGATTATCTGAGTCGTGAAGATCTTTTTTGTATAGTTCAACTGAATATTCTTGCCACCTCTTCTTAATATCCTCTGCTTCTGTTAGGTACATACCATTTCTTTCCTTTATTGAGCCCATCTTTGCATGAAATGTTCCCTTGGTATCTCTAAATTTCTTAAAGAGATCTCTAGTCTTTCCCATTCTATTGTTTTCCTTTAATTCTCTGCACTGATCACTGAAGAAGGCTTTCTTATCTCTCCTTGCTATTCTTTGGAACTCTGCATTCAGATGCTTATATCTTTCCTTTTATCCTTTGCTTTTTGCTTCTCTTCTTTTCACAGCTATTTGTAAGGCCTCTGCAGACAAACATTTTGCTTTTTTGCATTTCTTTTTCTTGGGATGGTCTTGCTCCCTGTCTCCTGTACAATGTCAGGAACCTCCATCCATAGTTCATCAGGTACTCTTTCTATCAGATCTTGTCCCTTAAATCTATTTCTCACTTCCACTGTATGGTCATACCTGAATGGTCTAGTGGTTTTCCCTACTTTTTCAATATAAGTCTGAATTTGGCAATAAGGAGTTCATGATCTGAGCCACAGTCAGCTCCCGGGCTTGTTTTTGCTGACTGTATAGAGTTTCTCCATCTTTGACTGCAAAGAATATAATCAATCTGATTTCAGTGTTGACTATCTGGTGATGTCCATGTGTAAAGTCTTCTCTTGTCTTGTTGGAAGAGAATGTTTGCTATGACCAGTGTGTTCTCTTGGCAAAACTCTATTAGCCTTTGCTCTGCTACATTCTGTACTCCAAGGCCAAATTTGCCTGTTACTCCAGGTGTTTCTTGACTTCCTACTTTTGCATTCCAGTGCCCTATAATGAAAAAGACATCTTTTTTGGGTGTTAGTTCTAGAAGATCTTGTAGGTCTTCATAGAACCATTCAACTTCAGCTTCTTCAGCATTATTTGTCAGGACATAGACCTGGATTACCGTGATAGTGAATGGTTTGCCTTGGAAATAAACAGAGATCATTCTGTCCTTTTTGAGATTGAATCCAAGTAATGCATCTCAGACTCTCTTATTGACTATGATGGCTACTCCATTTCTTCTAAGGGATTCTTGCCAACAGTAGTGGATATAATTGTCATCTGAGTTAAATTCATCCATTCCAGTCCATTTTGGTTCACTGATTCCTGAAATGTTGATGTTCACTCTTGCCATCTCCTGGTTGACCACTTCCAATTTGCCTTGATTCATGGACCTAACTTTCCAGGTTCCTATGCAATATTGCTCTTTACAGCATCAGACCTTGCTTCCATCACCAGTCACATGCACACTGAGTGTTGTTTTTGCTTTGGCTCCATCTCCTCATTTTTTTGGATTATTTCTCCACTGATCTTCAGTAGCATACTGGGCGCCTACCTACCTGGGGAGTTCTTTATGTGTCCTATATTTTCATGCTGTTCATGGGGTTCTCAACGAAAGAATACTGAAGCGGTTTGCCATTCCCTTCTTCAGTGGACCACATTTTACCACATTTTGTCAGTATCTGATCCAGCAATCCCACTCCTGGGCATATATCTGGAGAAAATCAAAATTCAAAATGATACATGCACCCCAATGTTTACTGAGGCACCATTTATAATAGCCAGGACATGGAAGCAACCTAAATGTCCATCGGCTGAGGAATGCATAAAGAAGATGTGGTACATATATACAATGGAATATTACTCAGCCATAAAAGAACTAAAAAATGCCATTTGCTTCAACATGGATGGACCTAGAGCTTGCCATACTGTGTGAAGTAAGTCAGACAAAGACAAGTATCATATGATATTGCTTATACATAGAATCTAAATAAATGGTATGAACGAGCCTATTTACAAAACAGAAGTTGAGTCAGAGGTGTAGAAAACAATCTTGTGGTTATCAGGGGGAAGAAGAGAGAGGGATAAATGGGGAGACTGGGACTGATATATACACACTACTAATATAGAATGGGCAAGAGAAATGGATTTGATCCCTAGGTCAGGAAAATCCCCTGCAATATGAAATGGAAATCCGTTCCAGTATTCTTGCCTGCAAAACTCCATGGGCACAGGAGCCTGGTTGGCTACAGTCCATGGGGTCACAAAGAGTCAGACATGACTGAGCATAAGCAAACACATATATAGAACAGAGAGCTAATAAGAACCTACTGAATAGCACAGGGAACGTTACTAAATACACTGCAATGACCTACTTGGGAACAGAATCTAAAAAAGAGTGGATACATGTGTATGTATAACTGACTCACTTGTCTGCACAGCATAAACACAACACTGTAAATCAACTATACGCCAATAAAAATTAATTAAAAAACCACAGTGAGATATTCCCTCACATCTGTCAGAATGGCTGTTGTCAAAAAGACAGCAAATAACAAATGTCAGTGAGGATGTGGAGAAAAGGCCACTGTAATACGGGTTTGGTGGCAATGTAAACTGGTACAGTCATTGTGGAAAACCGCACGGAAGTGACAGAGTCAATTCCGAGGTAGGTGGATAGGATGTCCAGGGGTCCCCAAGGAGAGAGGGGTCTGGAATTCTCAAGGAGGAGGAAAGGACAAACGTTTGTTTTTCCTCTATATTCCTTAGGATTATATAACAATAATGTATCCTGCTTGAGCACAGTCTCTGGAAAAAACCTTCTGGCTAATCCTGTTATCTTAAAATGTAAATTATGGGAGTGAGTCTAAGTAAGGTCTTTACAACCTCCAGACATACTTTTTATTCACTGCAATAACTAATTAAAATTATAGAATTTAATTATTTAAACTAATTAAAAGTATATAACTCCACTGCTAACACTAGTGAGGGGGTACTCTTTCTGCCCCCTTATGATGTCTGTGTCAGATGCTTTCTCTATCCCTTTTATACTTTAATAAAACTGTATTGCACAAAAGCTCTGAGTGATCAAGCCTTGTCTCTGGCCCCAGATTGAGTTCTTCTCTTCCAGAGGCCAAGAATCCTGGCGTCTTTTCATGGGTCAGCAACAACCTTTCAGAAGTTCCTTAAAAAATTAAAAATAAAACTACCCTATGATCCAGCAACTCCACTACTGGGTGTATATCTAAAGAAAACAAACAAACAAACAAAATCAAAAAAATATATGCACCCCAATGTTCATATCAGTACTGTTTAAAATTGGCAAGGTATGAAAGCAAACTGAGTATTCATCAACAGATGAATAAAGAAGATGTGGTAAATATATATATCAGAATAATAGCCATAAAAATAATGAAATTTTGCCATTTGCAACAATGGGGATGGGACTGGAGGGTATTATGCTTAGTGAAATAAGTCAGAAAGAGAAAGATAGATTCTGTATATTTTCACTTAGATATGGAATCTAAAACAAAAAACTCAAAGATACAGAAAACACATCAGTGGTTAACAGTGGGGAGAGGATGAATGGAGGGGAAAGAGGGAAAAAAAGGTTAAGAGGTACCAAAATACTATGTATAAAATAATAAGCAACAAAGATATATTATACAGTACAGAGAAATATAGTCATTACTTTATAATAACTAAATATGGAGTGTAATCTATAAAACCATTGAATCACTGTGTTGTGTACTTGACGCTAACATAATATTGGACTTAAATCAATCGTACTTCAAAAAAAAATGTATGTAGAGAAAACACAAGAGAATTATATTTTAATAGTGAGTAACTCAGCTGGTAAATCCACTTGCAATGCAGGAGACCCTGGTTTGATTTCTGGGTTGAAAAGATTCTCTGGAGAAAGGATAGGCTACCCACTCTAGTATTCATGGGCTACCCTCGTGGTTAGGTGGTAAAGAATCCACCTGCAATGCAGGAGACCTGGGTTCGATCCCGGGGTTGGGAAAATCTCCTGGAGAAGATCTTGCAGGAGGGCATGGCAACCCACTCCAGTACTCTTGCCTGGAGAATCCCTATGGACAGAGGAACCTGGTGGGCTACAGTCCATGGGGTCGCAAAGATTTGGACATGACTGAGCCACTAAGCACAGCACAGTGGGGATGGTAAATGAACCTCAGTGGAACTAAGATTACTAAAGGTCATTGGAAGTGGTAAAATGTTGAGAACAGTAGACTGTGATAGGTTATGTACGTTTATAATGCTTTTAATGTAGTAGTGTTAGTCGCTCAGTTTTGTCCGATTCTTTGCGACCCCATGGACTGGAGCCCGGCAGGCTCCTCTGTTCATGGAATTCTCCAGGCAAGGATACTGGAGGGGTGGTCGTTTTCTTCTAGCAACCAGTATGAAAACCATACAGAACAATATATCCAAAAATACTACAAATAAATTATGATGGAATCCTAAAAACTGTTCATGTAACTCACAGAAAAGAATATTGGGAAACAGAAGAAACAGAAAACAGGTAATACATTGGCAGACTTAGGCCCTAATAAAATTATTTCACATGTTAACTGTCAAAATATACCAATTAAAAAACAAACATAAGCAGAATGGATAAAATAAAAAGATCCAACAATGCTGCCTATAAGAAATTCAAATCAATGACAGGTTGGAAGTAAAAAGATGAAAAAAGACATGTGTAAACATTAACCAAAAAAGAAGTGGTCATATTAATATCAGTGTAGAATTCAGAGCAAAGAAAACCAATTTTAAACAATCTATTTAAGAATACAGGTAAAGAGAAGTACTTTCCAACTCATTTTGTGAGGTTCATATTATCCTGATACCCAAACTATAGGAAAATAGTACAAAAGTGAAAACTCCAGCTCAATATTTCTTATGAGCTTAGATACAGAAGATCTGGATGAAATATCAACAAATTAATACAAGACTTTATAAAAATTATATATTCTATATATACTACATGACCAAGTGGGATTTATTCCAAGTAGAGATGGCTGATTCAACATACAAAAAAATTAATATAATCTACCACATCAAGAGGTTAAAGGTAAAAGTATAAAATGATCACATCAGTAGACACAGAAAAAGCTTTTTAAAAAGTTAACACATTCATGATTTTAAAAAAAGTCTCAGCAAACTAGGAATAGAGAGGAAATTTCTCAACAAAATTCTATAGAAGTTCTACAGCTAACATCATACTTAAGAGTGAAAAAATGGAAATTTATTCTATTACAACAGGGAATAAGGCAGGGATATCCTCTTTTCCCACTCTTATTCAACACAATATTGGAATTCCTAGCCACTGCAATAAGTCAATGGGAAAAAATAATGCAAATTAGGAAATGAAAAATAAAATTGTCCCCACCCATAGAAGATGGTACTCTTTACATAGAAAATCCCAAGGAGTCTTTCAAAAGATTTTTCTGGAACCAATCAATGAATTCTTCAAGGTCACAGGCTACAGTACAAACACACGAAAGTCAGTAATATTTTAATATACTAAGAATCAACTTGTGAAAAATAAAATTAAGAACACAATGCTGCTTACAACTCCCTAAGAAAATTAAATACAAAGATATAAATTCTAAAAAATGTATAGGGTCTGTATCTTAATCTTATATATAGAAAGTTCTAAATAATACACAAAGATACTCAGAGTTAATAAACAAAGTCAGCAAATCTGCATGTACAAGATCAATACACAAATATCCATTGTATTTCTATACACTAGCAATGAACAAATACCAAAGTGAAATTAAGAAAGCAATTCTATTTACAATATCATAAAAAGAATAAAATACATAGGAAATATTTTAACCAAGGATGTGCAAGACTTGTACAGTGAAAATTATAAAACATTGTGAAAAGCAACTAAATAATACCTAAAAAATAAAACAACACCCTGTGTTCATAGATTTGAAAATTTGATATATATATATATAAGAAGGTAATACTCTCCAGAGAAATCTACAGATTCAATTTAAACTTACCAAAATCTCAATGACCTTCATTTTTTTTCCCCCAATAAATGAAACAATTGACCTTAAGATTCATTTGGAATTGCAAGGGACAGCAAACAGGCAACATAATCTTAAAAAATAACAAAGAGGATTCACACATCCCAACTTCAAAACTTAATAGAAAGTTATGGTAAATAGTGTGATACTGGCAAAAGGACAGATACAAGGATCAATAGAATAGAATTGAGAGTCTGGGAATAAACCTATATGTCTAAGGTCATTTGATTTTATACAAGAGTGTCAAGATCATTTTGGAGAAGACAATGGCAACCCACTCCAGTACTCCTGGCTGGAAAATCCCATGGACAGAGGAGCCTGGTAGGCTGCAGTCCATGGGGTTGCTAGGAGTCAGACACGACTGAGATACTTCACTTTCACTTTTCACTTTCATGCATTGGAGAAGGAAATGGCAACCCACTCCAGTGTTCTTGCCTGGAGAATCCCAGGGTGGAGGGAGCCTGGTGGGCTGCCATCTACAGGGTCGTATAGAGTCGGACACGACTGAAGCAACTTAGCAGCAGTAGCAGCAAGATCATTTAATGAGGAAAAGAATAGTCTGTTCAACAAATGGTGCTAAGACAACAAGATATCCACATGGAAAAGTTTGAAGTTGTAACCTTACCTCACAGAAACCACAAAAATTAATTCAAAATGAATAGAAATCTTAAATGTAAGAGCAAAAGGTACAAAAGCTCTTAAAAGAAAGCATAAAAATAAGCTTTCATGATCTTGGATTTGGCAATGGATTCTTAGGCATTACACTAAATTCACAAGCAACAAAAGACAAGCTAGATAAACTGGATTACATCAGAATTAAATACTTGCATGCAACAGTAGACACTATCAAGAAAATGAAAGGCAATCTACAAATGGGAGAAAATATTTGTAAATCATTTATTTCATGGGGCCTAGTATCTGTATACATAAAGAGCTCTGACAGTTGAACAACAAAGAAAAATAACCCAATTAAAAAATGGTCAAAGGACTTGAATAGACATTTCTCCAAAAAAAGACATACAAATGGCCAATAAATATATGAAAATATACTCAACATTAGTCACTAGGAAAATGCAAATCAAACCACAATTACGTACCATTCAGACCCATTAGGATGGTATAATTTAAACAAAATAACACAACACAAAGCAACAAGTGTTGGGAAGAATGTAGAGAACTTGCAACCCTCTACACTGTTGATAGAAATATAAAATTGTGTGGAAAAGTCTAGCAGTTCTCAGAAAGTTAATCATGGAATTACCACATGTCCCAACAATTCCACTCCTATGTAAATATCCAAAAGAATAGAAAACATGTATACAAGCAAAAGCTTATACACAGATGTTCCTGACAGCACTATTTAAAACAGTCAAAAAGTGCAGACAACCTAATGCCAATCAATGGATGAATGAATAACAAAAACAAACATATCCACATGATGGAACAAAGTGCTGCTGTATGCTACAACAGAGAAGAACTTCAGAAATATTATGCTAAGTGAAAGAAGTCAGGTACAAAAGATGACATATTATAATTCCATTTACATGAAATATCTATAGGTAATACATAAATCCATAGGAATGAAAATCAGATTAGTGCTTGCCAGGGTCTAGGGAGGGGAAATTGGTTGTGACTGTTTAATAGTTAGGAAGTTTCTTTCTGAGATGATGAGAATGTCTTGGAACCAGATAAAGGTAAGTCCTGCAAAATCTTGTGAATCTACTAAATGCCACTGAATTGTACATTTTAATATGGTTCATTTTATGTTATGTAAATTTCACCTCAATTTTTAAAAAAGTGGATATCAGGGATGATGTGAGACTCAGGGATGTGTACTTCACAAATACTTGATAATAAAATACTGCTATTTTATAAAGGGAAAGAATAAGAAACAGAGTTAGGGATTGTGTAAAAGGTATGCTTTATAAACTATTAAGTCATTTTTAAATAGCTGACAATTTCATATAAAAATAATGGTGTCACTCTAGAGAAAAAATCTAATTCTCTTTATATGATTTTGTTTAACTGAGATGGTTGTATCAGAATGTCATGCACCTTTGCGGGTATTAGAATTAATGCTGTCCAGCGTCTAACACAATGTTTGACACAGAGTGGGCCCTCACTGAATGGTCATTACTATGGGAGGGGCTTCAGGGCAGGCCTCCCCTTCTCCAGTCCTGCTCCATCACCTGCACAGGGGTGGACACTGCAGAGCGGGAAGGGGGAGCCACAGCCTCTGTGGCTCTCAGACACATCACTGCACAGTGTTTCTCCAGCAGACTGTATAGGGCAGAGGTGCAAAGGGGGCAGGAAAGGCAAGCTGCTGCATTGGAAGATGAGGTACCAGGTCATGTCCAATGACTATGGCATGTGAGCAGCTTACCTGGACTCCATCTTTGTGTGCATGAGTCTTCCTTTCAAACTGGGCCTGCTTCTTCAACTTCCTCCTCTGCGTCTTCTCCAGCCACAGGTCATCTAAACTGATGCATGAGTGCTGAGGGATTCTCCTGGGTTGTGAAGGAGTCTCCCGGGGGACGTCTTCTGCAGAAATGAAGGGAAGAATCCATGTCCCCACCTCGGCGGTAGAGAATGGCCCCGGAGCTGGCTCAGTGTGAAAAGCTTTCAGATCCTGGAAGCAACTGGGCTTCTTGCCTGGTTGTTCTTCCCACAGCATGTGGCTCTAGAGAACAGAGAGCAGAACATGTCCAGTGAGCACAGTGTTCTTTCTCTGTTCACTTTCTTTCTATGTTTTGGTTAATCCCCAAAATACAGATTCCAGTGAAGTACTTTGTTCACAGTAATTTTGGAAAATGTGAAGACTGGAAACAAAAGAAACCTTGTTTCTGTTGAAATGTTCTATTTTTAAGACTATTTCAAAGAATCAAGTCTTCCACCTTGATCAAAGAATTAGGTCTTGAAAGTTGTCTTGAAAGTAATTCATTAGAAATATTTTTTAAGGGTCAGTGGTTGCGGCAGAAAGCTCTTGCCTAAACAATGCCCCCTGAGAACAGAATTTGAGTGGAGACACACAGGCATTTGCTACTCCTTACTTAGCACAGACATTAACTAGACCTGTGCACACTGTACCTTCCTTAGGCACCTATGCTGCCATCACTTTGTCTGGGTTGCTGTCATCCACTCAGGAACCCTAACTGAATTGCAGAGTAACATCTGTCCACACTAACGGCATACTTTGGCTTCACGTTGCACAACCATCTCTCTGTGCTTTCAAATCAAAGGAGCAGAAACTTTTCTTCGGCCATCCCCAGTCCCACTCTAGTGGACACCTCCTCACGTCCCCTCTTTGGAATGTCATCACCAAGTACTTTGTGTATACTCTTTGGTGGAAACAAAGGTGAAATTTCTCTTAACTATTTCAAGAGGCTTTGTATATTCATGCATACACACAGACACAGACACACACATGGAGAAAGAAGGCGAAGGGGAGGCATAATTACTACAGAATGGCTTTGGTGTACAGCCTGGGAATTGGGACTTTTCAAAGCTTGGCAAGTGATTCTAATATGCACCCAAGGTAAAGAATCACTGTGTATTTTTTGTACCAATTTAAAAAGTGCTTTACTTAGTTCCCTCTCCTCAACTTCACTCTAGCTAGAAGCCACAGGCATATTATCCATATCCTGTAAATAAGGTAATAGAAACTCAGCAAACTTAAGTGATAACCCAAGTGCACACAACTCTGTGTGTCATTAGACAGTTGATCCTTGGACAACATGAGTTTGAACTGCATGGATCTACTCATGGTTTATTTTCAATAGTAATTCTCTATACAGCGGTATTTTCTATACAGCAGCATTTTCTATACAGCAGTATAGGATCCATGGATGGCTGAATCCCTGGATGTGGAACTGTGAGTATGGAGGGCTGACTGTTAAGTTATACTTGGATGTTCCACTATGCAGAGGGTAGGCGCTATTAACACTGGCATTGTTAAGTGTCAGCTGTATTCTTCTGATTCTAAATCCCATATCCTTTTCACGATTCTACGTGGTAAAAATTCCTGTTGTTTTACAGGTGGAAATAACATCTCCTTAACTAAGCAAGGACCACACCTTACGCTCTTTTATAATTCTCAAAGTTCTTGCAAAGGGAATGGAAGTTAATGATCACATCTTTATGCAAGACTCTGTTGTGCATTTTATGTACAGTACATAAAGAAGCTGTTCTCCTAAGGCTTTCAGTGAGCAAATGACACAAAGCTGCCTGTAAGGAAGCCAAGCTACCCTCATGCTGAGGCTTCCACAGGAACGCGGTTATTGCCACTAGATATGAGCTCACTTATTTTTGAACAAAAGAAACTCGGACTTTTCTGATGCACCATCCCCTAGGCTTCTACCAGCTTGTACGGGAGCTATTGGCTGGGACCTCCTGATGCTGTCAATGATGGATTGATCCTCAACTTTTGCTTTATGAGAATTTTAGAACATTACCATTTTCATAGCTTGGCTATAGGGCTTTAGGGTGAGTCCTGGCTGGAGAATGGTTCTCTAAGTACAAAATTTCACCTTTATTTTTTTCCATTAGCTTAATGGAAAACAGCCCCCCTCCCTCCCCATTTCCCCACCTTAGGGGTGCTACTAGGGCCATATATCCATTCACTCACCAAGGAATTTTGATTTTCTCAGTAAAAAAAGGTCTTTGTTTTGAGGCTATTAATTAGAGCAGTATTTGTAAAACCACCAGCATCATCCAGTATGGTGGGCAGCTTCTAAGATGGCCCCAAAGACCTCATCACCTTGATGAAGGCCCTTGTATGAGCCCTTCCTCTTGAATATAGGCTGGACTTAGGGACTTACTTCTAATGAATGACTTTGGCAGAATGGAATGTCATTTCCAAGATTAGGTAAAGGTTGTCGCTTCCATTTGAGGGTGCCTCTCATGGACCCCTTGCTCTGGAAGAAGTCAGATGATGTACTGTGAATAGGGCCATGGAGAATCTCATGTGGCAAGAAACTGATGTCTCCAAGTCAACAGGCAGCATGGATCTGAGGCCTGTCAACAGCTACCTTAGTGAGTGTGGAAGCAAGACACCTTGCAGTCTGGCCTTGAGCTGAACACAGCCCCTTGCAAGAGACCATGAACCCAAGCTTAATCAGCTGGTTTTACAGCAATAGGTAGAAACTTGCTAGACCTGCAGACTTTTAAGCCCCATATTATCCAGCAATTCCACTACTGGGCATATATCCTGAGAAAACAATTCAAAAAGACACATGTATCTCACTGTTCATTGCAGAACTATTTACAATAGCCAGGACATGGAAGAAATGTAGATGTTCACTGACTGATGAATGGATAAAAAAGTTGTGAGATAGATATACACACACACACACACACACACACACACACTGCTGCTGCTGCTGCTAAGTCGCTTCAGTCGTGTCTGACTCTGTGCGACCCCATAGACGGCAGCCCATCAGGCTCCACCATCCCTGGGATTCTCCAGGCAAGAACACTGGAGTGGGTTGCCATTTCCTTCTCCAATGCATGAAAATGAAAAGTGAAAGTGAAGTCACTCAGTCGTGTCCGACTCTTAGTGACCCCATGGACTGCAGCCTACCAGGCTCCTCCGTCCGTGAGATTTTCCAGGCAAGAGTACTGGAGTCGGTTGCCATTGCCTTCTCCAATACACACACACAGACATATATATATATATATATATATATATATATATATATATATGCAATGGAATATTATGCAGCCATTAAAAGGAACAAATCTGAGTCAGTTCTAGTGAGGTGGATGAACCCAAAGTGTGTTATACAGAGTGAAGTAAGTCAGAAAAAGAAAAAGAAATATTGTATATTAATGTGTATATATGGAATCTAGAAAAATTGTACTGATGAACTTACTTTCAGGGAAGGAATAGAGACCCAGATGTAGAGAATGGATTTGTGGACATAGTCGGGGAAGGAGAGGGTGGAACAAATTGAGAGAATAGCATTGACATATATACACTACCATATACAAAATGGATAGGTAGTGGGAAGCTGCTGTGTAACTCAGGGGGATCAGCCTAGTGCTCTATGATGACCTAGAGGGGTAAGATGGATGGGGAGTGAGAAAAGCAGATAAATGTATACTTATTTCTGATTCACATTGCTGTACAGCAGAAACCAATACAAGCAATTATCCTCCAATTAAAAATACATTATAATATAACTAAGGAGATAAAATACTTGTTCACTGAAAATTATAGACTTTGATGAACAAAATCAAAGAAGATAAATGTCACAAGTAAATGTTAAGATGCTTTATGATCATGGATTAGAAGAACTAGTATTGTTGTATTGTATAGTATTGTATAGTATTGCTGTAACAGCAATCTACAGTTTCAATGCGATACCTATCAAAATTCCAATAACATTTTCCACAGAAATAGCACAAACAATCCTAAACTTTGTATGGAATCCTAAAAGATCTCAAATAGGCAAAGCAATTCTTTGCAAATAAAGAACAAAGCTGGAGGTTTTGTGCTTCTTAATTTCAAACTATATAATGAAGTACTCTAATCAAAACAGTAGTGACATAAACGCAGACATATAGATCAGTGTAACAGAAAAAAACCAGAAATAAACTCACTCATATATAATCAACTAATTTATGACAGAGAGGCCAAGAATATATGATGGTACCAAGAATATATGATGAAGAGGATAGTTTTCAATAAAGGGTGCTGGGAACTAGACATCCACATGCAAAAGATTATCTTTTACCATACACAAAAATCAACCCTAAATGGATTAAAGGCTTGAATGTGCAACCTGAAACCATAAAATTCCTGGAAGAAAACACAGGCAGTAAACTCCTTACATTGGGTATAGTGAAGAATTTTTTGGATTTGACACCAAAAACAAAGGAACAAAAGCAAAAATTTACAAATGGGATTACATCAAACAGTAAAGTTTCTGCACAACAAAGGAAACCTTCAACAATATGAAAAGGCAACAGTACTCAATGTGAGAAAGTATTTGCAAATAATATAGCCAATAAGGGGTTAATATCTAAAGTATATTAATATATAGAGCTTACACAGCTCAAAAACAAAAAACAAACAAAACCCATCAGAATTCAATTAAAAAGCAGATGGGGGCGGGAGTGTGTGAATACACATTTTTCCAAAGAAACCATAGAAATGGCCAATAGGAACATGAAAAGACACTCAACAGGCCTAATTATCAGGGAAATGAACATCCACACCACAAGGAGATATCATCTCACACCTGCTAGAATCATCAAAAAGACAAGAAATACCAAGTGTTGGCGAGTATGAGGAGAAAAGAGAACCCATGTGCAATGTTGGTAGAAATGTAAACTTGTACAGCCACTATAGAAAACAGTATAGAAGTTCCTCAAAATATTAAAAGTAGAACTACCATCTGATCCAGAAATTCCACCTTTGGATATTCAAAGAAAATGAAATCAGTAATTGAAAGATACATATGCACCACAGTGTTCAACTGCAGAGTTATTTGCAATAGCTAAGATACCAAGGTGTTATTGATAGATGAATGGATAAAGAAAATGTATATATACAATGGAATATTATTCAGTTTTAAGATAGAATGAAATCTTGCCATTTGTGACAACATAGATGGTCCTTGAGTACATTAGGCTGCTTTCAAAGTAAGTCAGAAGTAGAAAGATTTATGATTTATTTTATGATCTCACTTATATGTGGAATCTAAAAACAAAAGCTCATAGATACAGAGAAAAGACTGGTGGTAGCCAGAAGTAGGGGATGAGAAGGTGCATGAAAGGATTGAAGGGAGTTAGAAGGTACAAACTTCAAGTTATAAAATAGTTAAGTCTTGTGGATGTAATATGGTGTCCTTGTTGTTCAGTCAGTAAGTTGTGTCTGACTCTATACCACTTGATGGACTGTAGCACACAAGGCTCCTCTTTACTTCACTATCTTCCAGAGTTTGCTCAAGTTTATGTCCATTGAGTTGGTGATGCTATCTAAGCATTTCATCCTCTGCCACACCCTTCTCCTTTTGTCGTCAATCTTTCCCAGCAACAGGGTCTTTTCCAATGAGTTGACTCTTTGCATCAGGTGGTCTAAGTACTGGAGCTTCAGGTTCAGCAACAGACCTTCCAGTGAATAGTCAGGATTGATTTCCTTTAGGATTGACTGGTTTGATATCCTTGCAGTCTGAGGGACTCTCAATAGTCTTCTCCAGTATCACAATTTGAGAACATCCCTTCTTTGACACTCAGCATTCTTTATTGTCCAACTCTCACTTCTGCACATGACTACTGAAAAAAAACCATACCTTTGACTATGTGTACATTTGTTAGCAAAGTGATGTCTCTGCTTTTTAATCTGCTGTCTTAGGTTTGTCATAGCTTTCCTTCCAAGGAGCAAGCATCTTTTAATTTCATGGCTGCAGTCACTATCTGCAGTGATTTCAGAACCCAAGAAAAGAAAATCTGTCACTGTTTCCACTACCCCCCTTCTATTTGTCATGAAATGATGGGACCAGATGACATGATCTTAGTATTTTTAGTAATGAATTTCAAGCTAGCTTTTTCACTTTCCTCTGTTATCCTCATCAAGATGCTCCTTAGTTTCTCTTCACTTTTTGCCCTTTGAGTGGTATCATATGCATATTTGATGCTGTTTATATTTCTCCTGGCAATATTAATTCCACCTTGTGATTCATCCAACCCAGCATTTTGCATGATGCACTCTGCATAGAAGTTAAATTAGCAGGGTGACAATGTACTCATTGTAGTCCTTTCCCAATTTTGAACCAGTTAATTGTACCATGTCTGGTTCTAACTGTTGCTACTTGACCCACATACAGGTTTCTCAGAAGGTAGGTAAGGTGGACTGGTATTCCCATTTCTTTAAGAACTTTCCAGTTTTTTGTGATCCACACAGCCAAAGGCCTTAGTGTAGTCAATGAAGCAGAAGTAGATGTTTTCCTAGAACTGTCTTCCTTTCTCCAGATCCAACGAATGTTAGCAATTTGATCTCTGGTTCCTCTGCCTCTTTCAAACACAGCTTATAAATCTTCAAGTTCTCAAATATGTACTGCTGAAGCCTAGCTTGAAGGATTTTGAGCATGGCCTTCCTATAATAGCATGTGAAAGGTGTACAAATGTATGATAGTTTGAACACTCTTTGACATTGACCTTCTTTGGTATTGCAATGAAAACTGACATTGCCCAATCCTGTGGCCATCGCTGAATTTCCAAATTTGCTGACATATTGAGTGCAGCACTTTAACAGCATTGTCTTTTAGGATTTTAAATAAGTCAGCTGGAATTCTGTCACCTCCACTAGCTTTGTTTGAAGTAATGCTTCCAATGGCCCACTTGACTTCCTAAGGCCACTTGACTTCACACTCTAGGATGTCCACCTCTAGGAGTGACTACACCATTGTGGTTATCTGAGTCATTAAGACCTTTCTTGTATAGTTCTGTGTATTATTACCACTGCTTCTTAATCTCTTTTGCTTTTGTTAGGTCCTTACCATTTCTGCCCTTTGTCATGTCAATCTTTGCATGAAATGTTCCCTTGATAGCTCCAATTTTCTTGAAGAGATCTCTAGTCTTTCCCATTCTATAGTTTTCCTCTATTTCTTTGCATCATTCATTTAAGAAGGCCTTATTATCTCTCCTTGTTATTCTCTGGAACTCTGCATTCAGTTGGGTATATCTTTCCCTTTCTTTCTTGCCTTTCACTTCTCTTCTTTCCTCAGATATTTGTAAAGCCTCCTGAGACAACTGCTTTATCTTGTTGCATTTCATTTTCTTTGGGAAGGTTTTGGTCACTGCCTCCGGTACAAGTTACAAACCTTTGTCCATAGTTCTTCAGGCACTCTGTCTATAAGATCTAATCCCTTGAATCTATTCATCATCTCCACTGTATCAAATAAGAGATTTGATTTAGATCTTACCTGAATGGCACAGTGGTTTTCCCTACTTGCTGCTGCTGCTGCTAAGTCGCTTCAGTTGTGTCCGACTCTGTGCGACCCCATAGATGGCAGCCCAGCAGGCTCCATCGCCCCTGGGATTCTCCAGGCAAGAACACTGGAGTGGGTTGCCATTTCCTTTCCCTACTTACTTCAATTTAAGTCTGAATTTTACAATAAGGAGCTCATGAACTGAGCTACAGTCAGTTCCAGGTCTTGTTTTTACTGACTATATAGAGCTGGCCCATCTTTGGCTGCAAAGAACATAATCAATCTGATTTTGGTATTGTCCATCTGGTGATGACGATGTGTAGAGTCGTGTCTTAGGTTGGAAAAAGGTGTTTGCTATGACCAGCATGTTCTTTTGACAAAGCTCTGTTAGCCTTTGCCCTGCTTCATTTTGTACTCTAATGCCAAACTTGCCTCTTATTCTGGATATCTCTTGACTTCCTACTTTTGCATTCCAATCTCCTTTGATGGAAAGGACATCTTTTTTTGGTTTTAGTTCTAGAAGATGTTGTACTTCATAGAACCTGTCAATTTCAGGTTTTTCAGCATCAGTGATTGAGGTATAGACTTGGATTACTGTGATGTTTAATAGTTTGCCTTAGAAATGAAATGAGATCATTCTGTCATTTTTGAGATTGCACCTAAGTACTACGCTTTGAATTCTTTTGTTGATTATGAGGTCTATTCAACTTATTCTAAATGATTCTTGCTTACAGTAATAGATATAATGATCATCTGATTTAAATTCACCCATTCCTGTCCATTTTAGTTTACTGATTCCTAAGATGTTGATGTTCAATCTTGTTGTCTCCTGATTGACCAGGTTCAATTTACCTTGTTTCATGGAATATTTCAGGTTCTTATGCAGTATTGTTTTTAACAGCACTGGACTTTCCCCACCAGCCATATCCACAGCTGAGCATCATTTTCCCTTTGGCCCAGCCACTTCATTCTTACTGGAGCTTTTGGTAATTTCCCTCTGCTCTTCCCCAGTACCATACTGGACACCTTCCAACTTGGGGAACTCATCTTCATGTGTCATTTTTTTCTTTTGCATTTTCATACTGTTCAAAAGGTTTTCCAGGAAAGAATATTTGAGTGGGTAGCCATTTCCTTCTCCAGTGGACCCTGTTTTGTCAGAACTATTCACTATGACCCATTCATCTTGGGTGGCTCTGCATGGCATGGCTTATCGCTTCATTGAGTTATGCAAGCCCCTTCACCATGAGAAGGCTGTGATCCATGGGAGGGAGGCATGTACTATACACCATGGCAATTACAGTTAACACTGTATTGCATATTTGAAAGTTGCTAAGAGAGTAAATTTTAAAAGTTCTAATGACAAGAAAAAGAATTCTGGCTGGGACTTCCCTGGTGGTCCAGTAGTTAAGAATCTGCCTTGCCATGCAGGAGACATGGATTGATTTCTTGTTGGGGAACTAAGATCCCACATGCTGCAGAGCAACTAAATTTGTGTACTGCAACTACTGACCCGTGCACCACAAATAGAGTCTGTGTGCCTCAATGAAAAAGATCCTGCATGACGCAACAAAGATACTATATGCTGCGACTAAGTCCAGATGCAGCCAAATAAATAAATAACATTAAAAAATAAAATATATAATGGCTTAGAATTTCCCAAATGTGAGGAGAGATTTTGATAACCTAATTCATGAAACTTACAGGTTACCAAACAAAATCTAGTTAAACAGAACCTCTCCAAGACACATTATAATACAACTGTCAAAAATCAAACACAAAGAGAGAATCTTAAAATAATCAAGAGAAAATAAGCTTGTAACTTACAAGGGAATCTCATAGGGCTACTAGTGGATTTCTCAGCAGAATCTTTGAAGGCCAGAAAAGAGTGGGATGATATATTCAAAGTGTTGAGAGTAAAAATCTGCCAACCAAGAATACTCTATCCAGTAAAGTTATCCTTCAGAAATAAAGGAGAGATAAAGACTTCCAGAAAAACAAAAGCTGAGGGAATTGATCACTACTAGACCTACCTTATAAGAAATGTAGAAAGGAATTTCACAAGCTTAAATGAAAGTATACTAATTACTAACATGAAAACATGAAGCATACCATTATGGAAAATCATCCATTCACAAAGAAAGGCAGAAAGTAATAAAGGAACTACCAAACACCCAGGAAGCAATTAACAAAATAGGATTAATAAGTGTCAGTAGATACTCTAAATAGAAATAGATTAAATTCTCTAATCAAGAGTCAGAAAGTGGTTGAACAGATCAAAAAAGAAAGAAATTTTTACTGCTTATAAGAGACCCAATCAGATTTAGGGTCACATAGGCTCAGAGAAAAGGGATGAAAAAATATGTTCCATGTATGTAGAAATCAGAAGACAGCAGAGTAGCTATACTTATATCAGACAAAATAAAGTTAAAAATTGTAATGAGGTAAAGATAATTTTATAATGATAAAGAGCTCAATTCATGAAGAAGATATAATAGTCATAAATATAAATACACCAACACTGGAGTATCTAAGTATATTAAAGCAATATCAGAAAAACGTATCAGAGGGCAAAGCAGACAATAATACAATAATTGTAGAAGATTCCAATATCCCACTTAAAACAATGGATAGGACATCCAGAAAATCAATAAGAAAATGTTGGATCTGAACTATACTTTTAGACCAAATGGGCCAAACAAACATATTCATAACATTTCATATAACAGCGGCAGAATACACATTGCTCTCAAGTACACATAGAACATTCTCCAGGATAGATCATATGATAAATCAAAGAAAAAAAATCTTAGCAAATTTAAGAAAATTGAAATAGTACCAGATATATTTCTAGACAGTAGCATGACTAGAAATCAATAACAGAAGAAAAACTGGAAAGTTCACAAATATGTGGAAATTGAATGACACAGTCCTGAACAATCAGTGAGTCAAAGAAGAAATAAAAAATGAAATAAAGATATATTGAATGAAATGAAAATGGAAACATAATACTCCAAAACCTAGGGGGTGCAGGAAGAGCAGTTCTTAGAGGGAAATTTACAATTATAAATGCCTACAATAAGAAAAAAAATCTCAAATAAGCAACTTAATTTCATATTTTAAGGAACCAGAAAAAGAAGAACAACGAATTGAGCCTGAGTTATCAGAAGGAAAGAAACAACAAAAATCAGAGCAGAAACAAATGAAATGGAGACCAGAAAAACAATAGAAAAGACAAGGAAACTAAGTGTTGATTTTTAGAAAAGATAAACAAAATTGACAATCCTTTAGCTAGACTAACTAGGATAAAAAGAGCAAAGGCTCAAGTAAAATCAGAAATGAAAGAGTTGACATTACAGGTGATACCATAGAAATAAAAAGGATCATCAGAGACTACTATTGACAGCTATATGCAACTGAATTGAATATACCTAGAGAAAATGGATAAATTCCTAGAATCAGACAATCCACCAACACTGAATCATGAAGAAATAGAAAATCTGAGCAGACCAAGTCGTGTATTTTACAACATAAAAGAGCTCAGAACCAGATGGTCTCAGCAGTGAATTCTCAGTTCAGTTCAGTGGCTCAGTTGTGTCTGACTCTTTGTGACCCCCATGGACTGCAGCAAGCCAAACTTCCTTGTCCACTATTAACTCCTGGAGTTTGCTCAAACTCACGTTCATTGAGTTGGTGAATTCGACCAAACATTTAAAGAAGAACTAATGCAAATTCTTCTTAAACTTTTCAAAAAATTGAAGAGAGAACACTTACAAATTCACTTTACAAGACCAGCATTACCCTGATACACTTCAACAAAGAAATTTATCTAAATAACTACATGTAGAAAAATGAAATTGGACCCCATCTTACACTACTCACAAAATTAACTTGAAATGAATTAAGCACATAAACATGAGACTGAATACAGTAAAGCCTCTAGAAAAAAAGGAAGAAGCTCCTTGACATTGGTCTTGGCAATGATTTTTGGACATCACACCAAAAGGATAAGCAACAAAAGTAAAAGTCAGCAAGTGGGCTAAATCAAATGAAAAAGCTTTTCACAGTAAAAACAAATAAAAAACCCAATCAACTAAATGATAAGGCAATCCACAAAATAGTAGAAAATATTTGCAAACCATATATTGGAAAAGACATTAATATCCAAAATATATAAAGAACTCATACAACTCAGTAACAAAAGAACCAAACAATTTAATTGAAAAATGGGCAAAGAAACTGAATTCATATTTTTTCCAAAGAAGACATACAAGTGGACAACAGGTACATGAAAAAATGCTCAACATTACTAATCATCAGGGAACTATAAATCAAAACCACAATGAGATATAACCTCCCACCTATTAGAATAGCTCTCATCAGGAAGATAAGTATTGGTGAGGATGTGAAGAAAAGGGATCCTTGTGCACTACTGATGGGAATGTAAATTTGTTCAGCTACTATGAAATATAATACAAAGGTTGACCACAGAATTAAAAATAAAACTACTCCAAGATTCATCAATCCCATTTCTGGGTATATAGCCAAAGGGAATGGTAATAGGATATCAATGAGTTGTCTGCACTACCATATTCAAGACAGCATTATTCATAATAGTCTATTTAGGCATCCCTCAATGAATGAATGGATGAAGAAGATGTGTTATATATTTCAGTTATGAGAAAGGACAACCTGCCATTTCCAACAACACAGATGGACCTTGAGTGCAATATGTTGAGATAAATGAGACAGAGAAATACAAACACTGTACAATATCATTTATATGTGAGATCTAAAAAGCTGAATTTGTAGAATCAGAGAGTAGAATAGTGGTTACCAGGGGCTGAGGGGCAGGGTAATCTTGGAGATTTTGTGTAAGGATATAAACTTGCAACTAGAATATGAACAAGTCCTGGAAATCTAATACACAGCATAGTGATTGTAGTCAGCAATACTGTATTATAAATTGTGAAGTTGCTAAGGGATTAGTTCTTAAATGTTATCACAACAAAAAGAAATGAAAATTAGGTGACATGGTAGAGATGCTAGTTAACAGTGGTAATCATATTGTAATATAAAATGCAATCTATAATATACAATTCTGTCAAACCAACATGTTGTACACGTTAAACTTACACACGTTGTAAGTCCAATATATTTCATAAAAAGAACTCTCAAAACGCCACTGTAAAAATCAACAATTCAGTTAGAGAATGAGCAAAAATATGGAGAGACATTTCACCTAAGAAGATACATAGGGATGGCAAATTCTATAGACTGAATATTTGTGTCCCCCCAAATTAATATGTTGAAATCCTTACCTCCTAAGATGATGATATAAGCCATAGGGGCTTTTGGAGTTAATTCGGCCATGAGGTCAGAGCCCTCTTGAGTGGGATTGCTGCTGCTGCTGCTGCTAACTCGCTTCAGTCGTGTCCGACTCTGTGCGACCCCATAGACGGCAGCCCACCAGGCTCCCCGTCCCTGGGGTTCTCCCGGCAAGAATACTGGAGTGAGTGGGATTAGTGCCCATTGAAGTCCCAGAGAGCTCCCTTCCTCCTGCCCTGTGCTGTTACAGTGAAAAGGGCCACCTAGGAAGAGAGCTCTCAGCAGACACTGAATCTGCTAACACCTCAATCTTGGATTTCCTGGCCTCCAGGACTGTGAGAAATAAATTTCTGTCATTTTATAAGCTGGAGCCTATGATGTTTTGTTATAGCAGCCTGAGCTATATGAAAAAAGCACATGAAAAAAGCTCAACAGCACTAGCCTTTGTGGAATGTTATGTCAGAGTCATGAGATCACTACATGATTATCAGTACAGGTAAAGTGAAAAACATTAAACATTTCAAATGTTGGCACGGATGCAGAAAACCAGGCCTCTTACATATGGTAAACTGGTACAGCCATGCTGGAAAAAAATTGACACTTAAAAAAAACTAAACGTACGCATATCATGCAACTCAGCAGTCACACTGATGGGGCATTTATCCCAGAGGAATGAAAACCTTTGCTTACCAAAAAGCCTCTTCAAAAATCTTCATGGGAGCTTTATTTGTGACAGCCTCAAGCTGGAAGTGACCCAAATATCCTTCAACAGGTAATTGATTAAGGAAAATATGGTAAAGTCATTTAATGGAATAATAATCAGCAGTAAAAAGGAATGGATACACGCAACTCAACAGAAATCACTGCATTTATGCTGAGTGAAAAAAGCAAATCTCAGACGGTAATATTTTTGAAATGACAAAAGAGAACGGAGATCAGATTAGTGGTTGAAAGTGGTTATGGAAAGGGAGGGAAGTTTTGACTGCAAAGGAGTGCAGTCTGAGGCTGGTGGAATAGTATATGGCTGGTGGTAGTTGTCCCATGAATCTACACATGTGATAAAATGGTACAGAGGTACATACACACATGTTCTTTCAGTGTCAATTCCTGGCTTTGATGTTGTTCTATAGTGATATAGCATATTACTTTTGGGGAACTGGGTAAAGGGAACACTGAGCCTCTCTGTATTAAATTTCAGCTTCCTGTGATCTATAAATATTTTAAAATGAAAGTTTAAAAAAGAACAAGAGGGAGTAAGAAAAAGCAATTGTAGTTAAACATATTAACAAAACTGAATCAAAATAAGAATATAAAATATCAGCAACAATATCAAACCAAAACCAAGAATTATAAGATTATAATGCTCATTATTCATGGAGATTAGGAGAAATATAAAAAGCTGCCAAAAACATTACCAAAAGGCACTCTGGAATCTATTAAATTCTTATAATCATCAGCAATCCCACTACTAAGCTTCTGTTTACTAAAATGTATCAATCTGTATGGTTATATATAAAATGGGTTTTTCTAAATCAGTATTTGTCATTGCCAGTAATTGGAAACAAAATGTGTCATTATCCATAGGTGAAATGAGCAAATTTTGATACACATATCATGGAATAGTAAAGTCACTCAGTCTTGTCTGATTCTTTGCAACCCCATGGACTGTAACCTACCAGGCTCCGCTATCCATGGGATTTTCCAGGCAAGAATACTGGAGTGGGTTGCCATTTCCTTCTCCAGGGGAACTTCCTGACCCAGGGATCGAACCCAGGTCTCCAGCATGGCAGATAGACACCTTACCATCTGAGCCACCAGGGAAAGTGAGATTATACCATGGAATATTATGCAGCTATTACTTAGAATTACAAGTACTGTGGAGATACTTCCATGAATGTGAATGTTATTAGGTGGTAAACATAAGACACAGGAAAGGCATCTAAGGTGTTTGTATAGGTGTGTATGCATGTACACACATGTATGCATCTGTTTGTGATTATAATACCTTGGAGAAAATATAGAATGCAATTCACTAGCTTGTAAGCTCATGTTAATGCAGGCCACTGTGCAGTGATGCTGAGGTGGGAGGACAGCAGGGAGGTCATCTGTGATAACACAACACAAATGAGATCCCGTTTAAAACAAATTGTATTTGTGGCTTTGTTAGAGCGTGTTTGTATGAAAGGAAGAACGAAATGATGGCCACCAAAGTGTTAGGATGACTACCAGAAAACTGTACAATCACAGGGCTTTAAAAAATTATTATTGAGGAGTGAGGAAAGGGTAGGGACTGCACGGGGTGGACGAGGATGGGAACTAGACCTTTGGCGTGTTTACAATACAGCTGTGCATTCTTGATGGCTCAGCCACTGCCACCAGTGCAGCTGTCTACTTTGGGAAGTGACAGCAACAAGAGCAGGGAGAATCTTTAAGAGCTGCCTCACATTGTGACATATCTGATCCCTTGCTGCAGTCCCTACAGCATGAACAAGAGATCAAACCCTGAGCCTTTGGAGTGGGAGCACTGACTCCAAGACCCTAGACTAACAGAGAACTAACCCTAGGGAGTATCAAATACTGAGAACTCACACAAAGGAAACCACTTGAATACAAGACCAGGCATCACCCAACCACCAATGGCACCCTGTGCAGGACACCTCATCTAAACAACGAACTAAATAAAAATACAAACCCAATCATCAGCAGACAGGAGTACCACCTCACTCAGCCTTGCCCATTAGAGGAAAAACAAACAAACAAAAACTCAGCACAAATCTCACTGTATGTGAAGCTCACACAAACTACTGGACCAACCTTAGGAAGGCAGAGAAACCAAAAGGAAGAAAGAATTCAACCTTCTTCAAGGAAAGAATTCAACTTTCCTTGAAGCCTGGGAAAAGGAGACCTCAAACACTTAACTTAAAAAAAAAAAAAAAGAAAAGAAAAGGCAGAGAAATACTGCACAAATAAAGGAACAAACTAGAAACACAGAAGTCCAAATAAATGAAAAGGAAAAAGGAAAATTACCTGAAAAAGAATTCAGAATAATGATAGTAAAGATGATCAAAAACCTTGAAAACAAAATGGAGAAAATGCAAGAATGAATTAACAAAGACTAAGCATACAGAGACAAACAACACAATTACTGAAATTAAAAATACTCTAGAAGGAAACAAGAGCAGAATATCTGAAGCAGAAGAATGAATCAGTAAGCTGGAAGATAAAATGGTGGAAATAACTTTTGAAGAGCAGAATAAAGTAAAAAGAACGAAAAGAGCTGAGGACAATCTCAGAGACGTCTGGGACCATATCAAACGCATCAATATTTGAATTATAGGGGTCCCAGAAGAAGAAGAGAAGAAGAAATAGTATGAGAAAATTTTTGAAGAGATTATAGTTTAAAATTGCCCCAACATGGAAAAGGAAATAGTCGGTCAAGTCCAAGAGGCACAAAGAGTCCCATATAGGATAAACCCAAGGAGAAACACACCAAGACACATACTAATCAAACTAACAAAGACCAAAGACAAAGAAAGAACATTAAAAGCAGCAAGGGAGAAGCAACAAGCACCATACAAGGGAAACCCCATAGACTTAACAGCTGATCTTTCAGCAGAAACTCTGCAGGTCAGAAGTGAATGGCAGGATATATTTAAAGTAGTGAAAGGGGAAAATCTACAACCAAGATTACTGTACCCAGCATGGATCTCATTCAAAATTGATGGAGAGATAAAAAGCTTTTTGGACAACCCAAAGTTAAGATAATTCAGTACCACCAAACCAGCTTTACAACAAATGTTGAAGGGAAACATTTAGTCAAGAAATACAACAGAAGAAAAAAGATCTACAAAATCAACCCCAAACAGTTAGAAAATAGCAACAGGAACATATCTATCAATAATTACTTTAAATGTAAATGGACTAAATGCTCCAACCAAAAGACACAGACTGTCTAGATGGATACAAAAACAAGACCCATATATATGCTGTCTACAAGAAACCTATTTCAGACCTAAAGACACATAAAGACTGAAAGTGAGAGGATGGAAAAATATATTCCATGCAAATGGGAAGCAAAAGAAAGCTGGAGTAGCAATCCTCATATCAGACAAAATAGACCTTAAAATAAAGAAGACTACAAGAGATAAAGAAGGACACTACATAGTGATCAAGGGATCAATCCAAGAGGAAGACATAACAATTGCAAATACCTATGCACCCAACATAGGAGCACCCCAATACATAAGACAAACACAGACATAAAAGGAGAAATTGACAGTAACACAATAAGAGTAGGAGACTTTAACACCCCACTCACACCAATGGACAGATCATCAAAACAGAAAATTAATAAGGAAACACAAGTCTTAAATGATACATTAGACAAGATGGAGCTCATTGATATCTTCATGACATTCCATCCAAATGCAGAAGAATACACCTTCTTCTCAAGTGCACATGGAACATTCTCCAGGATAGACCACATCTTGGGTCACAAATCAAACCTCAGTAAATTTAAGAAAATTGAAATTGTATCAAGCATCTTCTCTGACCACAATGCTAAGAGACTAGATATCAATTATAAGAAAAAAACTATAACAAACAGAAACACATGGAGATTAAACAGTACATTTTTAAATAACCAACAGTTTACTGAAGAAAAAGGGAAATAAAAAAAAATTTCTAGAAACAAATGACAATGAAAACATGACAAATCAAAAGCTATGGGATGCAGCAAAAGCAGGTCTAAGAGGGAAGTCTACAGCAATACAATCCTACCTCAAGAAACAATAAAAGCATCGAAAAGACAACCTAACCTTACACCTAAAGCAACTGGAAAATGAAGAAGAAAAAAAAAAAGAACACCAAAATTAGAAGAAGGAAAGAAATCATAAAGATCTGAGCAGAAAAAATGAAAAAGAAATGACAGAAACAACAGTAAAGATTAATAAAACTAAAAGCTGGTTCTTTGAGAAGATAAACAAAATTAACAAACCCTTAGCTAGACTCATCAAGAAAAAAAGAGAGAAGAATCAAATAAACAAAATTAGAAATGGAAAAGGAGAGGTTACAAAAGACAATGCAGAAATACAAAGGACTATGAGACTATTATGAACAACTATATGACAATAAAATAGATAACCTGGAAGAAATGGACAGATTCTTTGAAAGTTCAATCTTCCAAGACTGAACCAGGAAGAAATAGAAATTATGAAAAACCCAATTACAAGCACTGAAATTGAAGCTGTGATCAAAAATCTCCCAAAAAAACAAAAGCCCAGAACCAGATGGCTTCACAGGAGAATTCTATCAAACATTTAGAGAAGTGCTAATGCCTATCCTTCTAAAACTCTTTCAAAAAATTGCAGAGGAAGGAACACTTCCAAATTCATTCCACGAGGCCACCATCACCCTGATACCAAAACGAGACAAATAAAACACAAAAAAAGAACACTACAAGCCAATATCACTGATGAACATAGATGCAAAAATCCTTAACAAAATTTTAGCAAACAGAATTCAGCAACACACCAAACACCATGACCAAGTTGGGTTTATTCCAGGGATGCAAGGATTCTTTAATATACATAAATCAAACAATGTGATACACCATATTAACAAATTGAAAGAGAAAAACCATATGATCATCTCAATAGATTCAGAAAAAGGTTTTAACAAAATCAGCCCTTATTTATTATTAAAACTCTTCAAAAAATGGGCATATAAGTAACCTACCTCAACATAGTAAAGGCCATATATGATAAGCCTACAGCAAACATTAGTCTCAATGGTGAAAAACTGAAAGCATTCCCCCTAAGATCAGGAACAAGACAAGGGTGTCTGCTTTCGCCACTATTATTCAACATAGTTCTGGAAGTCCTAGCCACAGCAATCAGAGAAGGAAAAGAAATAAAAGGAATCCAGATCTGAAAAGAAGAAGTAAAGCTCTCACTGTTTGCAGATGACATGATAGTGTACATGAAGTGAAGTGAAGTGAAGTTGCTCAGTCGTGTCTGACTCTTTGCAACCCCATGGACTGTAGCCTACCAGGCTCCTTAGTCCACAGAATTTTCCAGGCAAGAGTACTGGAGTGGGTTGCCATTTCCTTCTCCAGGGAATCTTCCCAACCCAAGGATCGAACCCAGGTCTCCCGCACTGCAGGCAGATGCTTTACCATCTGAGCCAACAGGGAAGCCATAAAAAGCAAAAAATAAATAAATAAATAAATAAAGTCTGTCACTGTTTCCACTGTTTCTCCATCTATTTGCCATGAAGATCTTTGCAGCTCCATGGACAGTATAGTCCATGGAATTCTCCAGGTCAGAATACCAGAGTGGGTAGCCTTTCCCTTCTCCAGGGGATCTTCCCAACTCAGGGATCAAACCCAGGTCTCCCACATTGCAGGTAGATTCTTTTTCAGCTGAGCCACAAGGGGAGCCCATAGTGTACGCAGAAAACCCTAAAAATAGTATCAGAAAATTACTAGAGCTAATCAGTGAATTTAGCAAAGTTGCAGGACACAAAATCAATATACAGAAATCACTTGCATTTCTATATACTAACAATGAAAAGCCAGAAAGAACAACTAAGGAATCAATCCTATTCAGCATTGCAAGAAAAAGAATTAAACATCTAGGAATAATCTTACCTAAAGAGATGAAAGAAATGTACAGAGAAAATTAAAATACACAAACAGATGGAGAGATATTCCATGTTCCTGAGTAGGAAGAATCAATATTGTGAAAATGACTATACAATCAAATGCAGTCTACAGATTCAATGCAATCCCTATCAAATTATCAATGGCATTTTTCACAGAACTAGAACAAAAAATTTCACAATTCATATGAAAACACAAAAGATCCCGACTAGCCAAAGCAGTCTTGAGAAAGAAGAATGGAGCTGGAGGAATCAAACTTCCTGGCTTCAGGTTATACTACAAAGCTGCAGTCAACAAGACAGTATGGTACTGGTACAAACACAGAAATACAGACCAATGGAACAAGATAGAGAGCCCAGAGATAAACCCATGCACCTATGGGTACCTTATTTTTGACAAAGGAGGCAAGAATATACAATGGGGCAAAGATAGCCTCTTCAAAAAGTGGTGCTGGGAAAACTGGACAGCTACATGCAAAAGAATGAAATTAGGACACTTCCTAACACCATACACAAAGATAAACTCAAAATGAATTAAAGACCTAAAGGTAAGACCAGAAACTATAAAACTCTTAGAGGAAAACATAGGCAGAACACCTGATGACATAAATCAAAGCAAGATGCTCTATGACCCACCTCCTAAAGTAATGGAAATAAAAACAAAAGTAAACAAGTGGGACCTGATTAAACGTAAAAGCGTTTGCACAGCAAAGGAAACTGTAAGGTGAAAAGACACCTTCAGAATGGGAGAAAATAATAGCAAATGAAACAATTGAGAAAGGAGTAATTTCCAAAATATACAAGCAGCTCATACAACTCAATACCAGAAAAACAAACAACCCAATCAAAAAGTGGGAAAAAGACCTAAATAGACATTTCTCCAAAGAAGACATATAGATGGATAACAAACATGAAAAGATCAACATTGCTCATTATTAGATAAATGCAAATCAAAACTACAATGAGATATCACCTCACACTGGTCAGAATAGCCCTCATCAAAAAGTCTACAAACAATAAACGCTGGACAGGGTGTGGACAAAAAAGACACACTTGCACTGTTGCTGGAAATGTAAATTGATAGAGCCAGTATGGAAGACGGTATAGAGATTCCTTAAAAAACTAGGAATAAAATGACCATATGACCCAGCAATTCCACTCCTAGGCATATACCTTGAGAAAACCAAAATTGAAAGAGACACATGTATCCCAATGTTCATTGCAGCACTATTTACAATAGCTAGAACATGGAAGCAACCTAGATGTCCACTGACAGATGAATGGATAAAGAACTCGTGGTATATATACACAATGGAATATTACTGAGCCATAAAAAGGAACGCATTTGAGTCAGTTTTGATGAGGTGGATGAACTTAGAACCTATTATACAGAGTGAAGGGAGTTAGAAAGAGAAATATAAATACCATATTCGCCACAGGACTGGAAAAGGTCAGTTTTCATTCCAAACCCAAAGAAAGGCAATGCCAAAGAATGCTCAAACTACTGCACAGTTGCACTCATCTCACATGCTAGTAAAATAATGCTCAAAATTCTTCAAGCCAGGCTTCAGCAATACATGAACCGTGAACTTCCGGATGTTCAAGCTGGTTTTAGAAAAGGCACAGGAACCAGAGATCAAACTGCCAACATCCGCTGGATCATGGAAGAAGCAAGAGAGTTCCAGAAAAACATCTATTTCTGCTTTATTGACTATGCCAAAGCCTTTGACTGTGTAGATCACAATCAACTGTGGAAAATTCTGAAAGAGATGGGAATACCAGACCACCTGATCTGCCTCCTGAGAAAACTACATGTAGGTCAGGAAGCAACAGTTAGAATTGGACATGGAACAACAGACTGGTTCCAAATAGGAAAAGGAGTATGTCAAGGCTGTATATTGTCACCCTGCTTATTTAACTTCTATGCAGAGTACATCATGAGAAATGCTGGGCTGGAAGAAGCACAAGCTGGAATCAAGATTGCCAGGAGAAATATCAATAACCTCAGATATGCAGATGACACCACCCTTATGGCAGAAAGTGAAGAGGAACTAAAAAGCCTCTTGATGAAAGTGAAAGTGGAGAGTAAAAAAGTTTGCTTAAAGCTCAACATTCAGAAAACTAAGATCATGGCATCTGGTCCCATCACTTTATGGGAAATAGATGGGGAAACAGTGGAAACAGTGTCAGACTTTACTTTTTTGGGCTCCCAAATCACTGCAGATGGTGACTACAGCCATGAAATTAAAAGACGCTTACTCATTGGAAGGAAAGTTATGACCAACCTAGATAGCATATTCAAAAGCAAAGACATTACTTTGCCAACAAAGGTTCGTCTAGTCAAGGCTACGGTTTTTCCAGTGGTCATGTATGGATGTGAGAGTTGGACTGTGAAGAAAGCTGAGCACCAAAGAATTGATGTTTTTGAACTGTGGTGTTGGAGAAGACTCCTAAGAGTCCCTTGGACTGCAAGGAGATCCAACCAGTCCATTATAAAGGAGATAAGTCCTGGGTGTTCTTTGGAAGGACTGATGCTAAAGCTGAAACTCCAATACTTTGGCCACCTCATGTGAAGAGCTAACTCACTGAAAAAGACTCTGATGATGGGCTGGATTGGGGGCAGGAGGAGAAGGGGACAACAGAGGATGAGATGGCTAGATGGCATCACCGACTCGATGGACAAGAGTTTGGGTAAACTCTGGGAGTTGGTGATGGACAGGGAGGCCTGGCGTGCTGCAATTCATGGGGTTGCAAAGAGTCGGACACAACTGAGTGACTGAACTGAACTGAACTGAACTGATCACATATATACGGAATCTAGAAAAATGGTACTGAAGAATTTATTTACAGGGCAGCAATGGAGAAACAGATATAGAGAATAGACTTATGGGTATGGGGAGAGGGGAGGAGAGGGTGAGATATATGGAAACAGTAACATGGAATCTTACATTACCATAGATAAAATAGATAGCCAACAGGAATTTGCTGTATGGCTCAGGAAACCCAAACAAGAGCTCTGTATCAACCTAGAGGGGTGGGATGGGGAGAGAGATGGGAGAAAGATGGGAAAGAGTTTCAAAAGGGAGGGGATATATGTATACCTATGGCTGATTCATGTTGAGGTTTGACAGAAAACAGCAAAACTCTGTAAAGCAATTATCCTTCAATAAAAAATTAATAAATTAAAAAATTATTATTGAAGTATAGTTGGTTTACAATATTGCGTTAATTTCAGCAAAGTGATTCAGTTTTATATATATATATGTATATACTCAGATTATTTGTATTATGGGTTATTACAAGATATTGAATACAATTCCCTGTGCTACAGAGTAAATCCTTGTTTATTTTATGCACAGTAGTTTGTATCTGTTAATCTCAAGCTCCTAATTTACCCTTCCCCAAATCCCTTTCCACTTTTGTAATAATAAATCTGTTTTCCATGCCTGTTTTATGCATAATCATTTGTATCATTTTGAGATTATACATATAAGTGACCATATAGTACTTTCCTTTCTCTGACTTACTTCAGTTAGTATGATATTCTCAAGGTCCATTCATGTCCATCCATCAAATGGCAATATTTCATTTCTTATGGCTGAGTAATATTCCACTGTATATCTGTACCATATCTTTTTAAAACAATTATCTGTTGATGGGCCCTTGGCCTGTTTTCATGTTTTGGCTGTTATAAATGGTGCTGCTATGAACACAGGGGTTCATGTACCTTTTCAAATTAGAGTTTTCTCCAGATATGTGCCCAAGAGTAGGGTTGCTATATTGTATGACAGCTCTATTTTTGTTTAAGAAATCTCCTTACTGTTTTTCACAGTGGCTATACCAATTTACATTACCACCAATAGTATACAGAGGTTCCCCTTTTCCCACACCCCTCCAGCCTTTATTATTGATGATGACCATTCTGACTGGTGTGAAGTGATACCTCATTGTGGTTTTGATCTGCATTTCTCAATAATTAGTGATGTTGAGCATTTTTCATGTGTCTGTTGGCCATCTGTATGTCTTCTTGTGAGGAATATCTGTTTAGGTCTTCTGCCCATTTTTTGATTGGGTTGTTTGTTTCTTTGATTTTAAGTTGTATGAGCTGTTTGTATACTCTAACTATTAACCTACAGGGAATTTTTTATGTTCTCTTTATTTTTATGTATTGCTGCAATTCTTTATAAGGAGCATGTATAATTAATATGATCAAAAAAGCTTTTTTTAACCACAAAATAAAATTAGAGAACAATGGAAAAATTCAATAGGAGTGCTGGCAATAAACGAGTAAAATCTCTCCAAAAAATTAATAAAACAAAGATGAAGAGAGAATGTAGAAATATGAAGACTATTAGAGCCCTATCAAGAAGTTACAACGTCTAACAGGAGTTCTAGGGGAAAAGGAGAGAAGGAAATTATCAAGTAAATAATACATATCTTTTTTCCCAACAGTAAAGGTTGAGTGTCTAGACTGAAGGGTACAATGAATGTTGAGCTCAGTGGATAAAAAGAAACTCACATCCAGGATTATCACTAAGATATTTCAGAACAACAGGGATAAAAGAAGAACTCTGAAAAACTAAGTTAAAAATAAAAACCTAAGCCATACACAAATGCCATGGTCCTTCTCACCAGCAACATTCAATGGTAGATCACAGTGAAGAAATGTCTTCAAGTTTTTTTTACTTTTTAAAAAAATTTAGTTCTTACTCCCTTTTTATTTTATCTTTTGGCTTGCCACATGGCATGTGGGATCTTAGTTCCTCAACCAAGAACTGAATCCACAGCCTCTTCATTGGAAGCTCTTAACCACTGGACTTTCAGAGAAGTTTTTGAAGGGTAATTTCAACCCAGAATTCTATATAAAGCCTCAGCATCCATCAAGTATGAAAGTTAAAAAAGGAGTTTTTCTTCAGACGTTCAAAAAACTCTGTCTATACCTCTTATGTACTTTTTCTTAAGGAAGATATTTTTTAGCATAATAAAGAAGTACAGGTAGATATAGGATTCAAGAAACAGGAAATCAGAGAGGAAAATTATGCAGGATTCCTGGAGAACAATTCGTCTGAATTATAGCAGGAGGTCAGAGGAAGGCCCCTAGGAGAAAGGAGAGACTTGATAGAATACTGACATGTTTGAACATTTAGAAAATGGTTTGTAGATGACCTGATGGAGAGTTAAATTGAAGGACAGACATAGAAAATCACACATACAAAAATTCAATCATTATTAACTCCAGGAAAAGAAATGTCACTATAATCCACTACTTGGCTCTAAACTGAATAATATTTTCATGTCCATGGTAATATAAGCACTTGTTACTGATTTAGCTGGATACTGGGAAATGATATTAGTTGAATAGGAATGGAGAGGAGACAAAAATTTGAGATGCTGATTCTTCATGATGACCACAACTGCAGGTTAATAGATAACATTTAAATAATAAATCAAAATAGCAGTTTAACATTATTATTAAAATCTAACTTGATTGTCTCTGGGTGAGGGAGGGACAAGCAGATGGCTGTCTTGTTTTCAGAGGCAGTCTTCTAACTCCTCACTACTCTCGAGTCAGACTGTGGTGAGGGGATCGGCAGTGTCCTGTCACACGCGAGCTGGTGAGCACTGCATCCTCAGGTCCCACCTGCACATCTAGTCAGAACCTGTATCCCAGCAGAGCTCAGGCAATCTAAATGAACCTTTAACTTTGAGAAGCACAATGTTAGTACCATTTTACTTTATAACTATGTGCATGCATAACTTTGACAACTTTTCTTAAAGTAAAAGGAAAAAAAAAACCACCCTAAAAAACAGGGAGAATAAAGCATTTTCTAAAGCTTATGCTGAAGCTGAAACCCCAATACTTTGGCCACCTGATATGAAGAAGTGACTCATTTGAAAAGATCCTGATGCTGGCAACGATCGAAGGCGGGAGGAGAAGGGGATGACAGAGGATAAGATACTTGGATGGCATCACTGACTCAATGGACATGAGTTTGAGTAAGCTCTGTGAGTTGGTGATGGACAGGGAAGCCTGGCATACTGCAGTCCATGGGGTCACAAAGAGTCAGACACGACTGAGCTACTTAACTGAACTGAAAGCTTATTTACAAGGATGTTCACTGTGGCATTATTTAAAAAGTTGTGAACAACCTAACTGTTCAAAACAGTAGAAAACTGATTAAGAACTGGATGCATACATACAAATGAATACCTTGTAGTCATTAAACAAATGATATAAATGTTTTCCTCTAATTAAACTTTTAATTTTGATATAATAATTGTAGATACTCATGCAGATGTAAGGAATACTACTGAGAGGTCCAGGGTCCTCTGTACACAGACTCTCACAGTAGTACAGCACAGTATCACCACCAGGAAGAGACCCTGAGACGACCAAGACCTCACTGAGATTCTGTTTCCCTCCAGTCATTTGTATGTGCGCTTGTGTGCATATACGTGTGCGTGGTATTATATAGTTAGTTCTCTGTGGTTTTATCACATATGTAGATTCAACTACCCACCACCACATCCAGATACAGAACAGTGTCATCACTTCAGGATCCTTGGGCTGCCCTTTTATAACCTCACCCAACTTCTCCCCTCCAACCTCTGGTAATGACTAATATATTCTTCATTGCTATATTTTTTCATTTTAAGAATGTTTTATGGATGGATTCTTATAGTATATAACTTTTTGCTATTGGTTTTTTCCCACTCACAATAATTTTCTGGAGAACCACTGAAGTTGTATTTCACTATTATTCATACTGTGGAATATTACTACTGTGCTATACTACTACTATGACTGTATAATATTATAATACTACTCCATGGTATGGATGTACCACACTTTGTTAACCATCTACCCATAGAAAGATGTCTGGCTTGTTTCCAGCTTAGGGCTACTATGAACACTTATGTATTAAGTTTATGTGTAAACTAAGTTTCATTTTCCTGAGATAAAGACACAAGTGCAATTGCTGGGTCATACAATTAACCCAGGTTCAGTTTCATAAGAAACTGCCAGCCCTTTTCCGAAGTAACTGTACTGTTTCACATTCCTACCAGAAATGTGCAAGATACTCAGTTTCTTCACATCCTTACCAGTATTGGGGGTTCTCATATATTTTTATTTTATTCATTCTGATTGTGTTTTTAATTTGCATTTCCTTTTTGGTTAATGGTCTTTTCATGTGCACATTTGCCATCTGTATATACTCTCTGGTTAAATGTCTTTTGTCCATTTTCTAGTTGGATTGTTTGTATTTTTACTGTTGAATTTTGAGATTTTATATTCTAGAACTACTCTTTTGTTGGATATGTGGTTTGCAAATAAAGTCTCCCCAACGTGTGGTTTAGCTTTTCATCTTCCTACCAGAGTGCTTCTTTGTACAGCAAAAGGTTTTGATTTTGATGAAGTCCAATTTATTATTTTTTTCCATTATGGATGTACCTTTGGTATTGTGACTAAGAACTCTTTATTATCTTCTAGATCTCAAAGATTTCCTCCTAAAAATCTTATAGTGTTATGTTTTACATTTAAATGTGTGATTAATTAATTTTAAATTGTTTTTGGATAAAGTGTGAGGTTTAGGTTTAGTTTTTCCCTTACGGATGTCCAAATACCTTAGCCCTGTTTGTTGAAAGACTACTGTTCTTCCACTAAATTGCTTTTGCATCAGAAACCAGTTGAGTGAATGTGTATGCATCTGTTTTGGGGTTCTCTACTCTTTTCTTGTGATCTATATGTCTATCCCTACCCCAATACCACAACTGATTAAGTAGCCCTAACTAATATTGGGTAGATGGATTCCTCTCACTTTATTACTTTTACAAAACCGTTTTAGCTATTTTAGGGCCTGTGCCTCTCCTTATAAATTTTAGAATACAAAAGATTTTTCAAGGTTAGAAAATGTTCACATTGTACTCCCCCACCCTCACTTAAAATCTCTAAGTAGAAACAGCACTGTGGACCCTTGCTGCCCAAGTCAGGGAAGAGGACGGAAGAAGGTCAGGTAAACCACTCAGCATTCACTAAGCTGATGCTCCCACAGCCATTTCTTTTCTTGCTCCCTCTTGATCTTGATCTCCTTCCAAGCCCCCTTAGCCAGGAGCACAAACCCATCTATGTACAAATAAGATTATAAATAAGATGCTAAAATTTGCTTTCCCTGGAATCCTAAGTTCTCTGTCCCTCTACTTGAAATTAAAAATCTCTACATGCAAACAGCACCTTTTTACTCCCAAGGATTGCCTCCTCCTGTTCTCCATCATACACACAAATATGCTAGAATATCCCAGGTGTAAGGTGACACTGTGGAGGGCCAAATTACATGGCTGTCTGTAGTTAAGGAAATTCTTCCTCATCACTGAGAAGTTGGACTAGACCTGAGAGGGCCACCTGAAAGGCTTTGTTAGACTTCAAACTTCTAAGCCAAGGGAGCCCCATTTCATTAACCTTTTCAATTTCTTAATTACATTTCAATGTTAATAGTCTTTTCAATATCTGAAATAATCTTATTTGCTCAATTATTTACTCACTCTCACCTCCTGCCCCTCCCTTGAGGACAGAGATCTTTTCATATGCTCTTCAATACTATATCCATAGTGCCTAGGATATTGTCTGGTCCACAGCTGGTTAAACATTTATTAAATTGAAGAAGAACATGGCGAGAGGATGTGGTCACCTGGACAGCAACAGTACATACACCTACAGCAATAAAGACTCTGAACTGGCACAAGGGTGGACAGAGGCCAATGGAACACAAAAGTCAGCTGTAGACATCTCAGAGACCTACAGGTAAACAGTAAGTCCATGAAAGTTTTAAAAAGGTAATTTAGGGAATTCTAGTCATGACCTGGGGGTAAAGAATAGATGGATACTCTTGAAAACAATGAAATTTAGAATTTCTGTTCATTAAAAGATATCACCAAAGAAGAAAAGACACAAACCATGGAGTGGGAAATCATGTTGATGGCACATTTAACCAACAAAGTGATTGTATCCAGAATGTGTACAATCAGTAAGTAAATGACAACTTCATTGACAAATGGACAAGGTATTAGGTCAGACACATCCCCAAAGAGAATATCCAAATTGTCAAAAATCATTAAAAGGGTGTATAGAAGCTCTATACAGTCAGCAAAAACAAGACTGGGAGCTGACTGTAACTCAGATCATGAACTTCTCATCACAAAAATTCAGACTTAAACTGAAGAAAGTAGGGAAAAACACTAGACCATTCAGGTATGACCTAAATAAAATTCCTTACGATTATACAGTGGAAGTGACAAATAGATTCAAGTGATTAACTCTGGTAAACAGACTGTCTGAAGAACTATGGAAGGAGATATGTGACACTGTACAGGAGGTGGTGATAAAAACTATCCCCAAGAAAAAGAAATGCAAAAAAGCAAAATGGTTGTCTGAGGAGGCCTTACAAAGGGTTGAGAAAAGAAGAGAAGTGAAAGGCAAAGGAGAAAAGGGAAGACATATCCATCTGAATTCAGAGTTCCGAAGAATAGCAAGGAGAGATAAGAAGGCCTTCTTAAGTGAACAATGCAAAGAAAAAGGAAAACAATAAAACAGGAAGACTAGACATCTCCTCATGAAAATTAAGAGATACTGAGGAAACATTTCATGCAAAGATGGGCACAATAAAGGACAGAAACAGTATGGACCTAACAGAAACATAAGATATTAAGAAAAGGTGGCAAGAATACACAGAAGAACTATCCAAAAAAGATCTTAATGACCCAGACAACCATGATGGTGTGATCACTCACCTAGAGCCAGACATCCTGGAGTGTGAAGTCAAGTGAGCCTTAGGAAGCATCACTATGAACAAAGCCAGTGGAGGTGATGGAATTCCAGCTGAGCTATTTCAGATCCTAAAAGATGATGCTGTTAACTCAATATGCCAGAAAATCTGGAAAACTCAGCAGTGTCCACAGGACTGGAAAAGGTCAGTTTTCATTCCAATCCCAAAGAAAGACAATGCCAAGGAATGTTCAAACTACCACACAATTGCACTCATCTTACATGATAGCAAAGTAATGCTCAAAATTCTCAAAATGTGGCTTCAACAGTATGTGAACCAAGAACTTCCAGATGTTTAAGCCAGATTTAGAAAAGGCAGAAGAACCAGAGATCAAGTTGCCAACACCCGCTGGATCATCAAAAAAGCAAGAGAATTCCAGAAAAACAGCTACTTTTGCTTCAGTGATTATGCTAAAGCCTTTGACTGTGTGGATCACAACAAACTGGAAAATTCTTAAAGACATGGAACTACCAGACCACCTTACCTGCCTCCTGAGAAATCTGTTTGCAGGTCAGGAAGCAACAGTTAGAACTGGACATGGAACAACAGACTGGTTCCAAATAGGAAAAGGAGTACGTCAAGGCTGTATATTGTTACCCTGCTTGTTTAACTTATATGCACAGTACACCATGCGAAATACTGGGCTGGATTAAATCAAGCCAAAATCAAGATTGCTGGGAGAAATATCAATAACCTCAGATATGCAGATGACTCCACCCTTATTCAGAGAGTGAGGAGGACCTAAAGAACCTCTTGATGAAGGTGAAAGAGGAGAGTGAAAAACTTGGCTTAAAACTCAACTTTCAAAAAACTAAGATCATGGCATCCAGTCCCATCACTTCATGGCTTATAGTTGGGGAAATAATAGAAACAGTGACAGACTTTATTTTGGGGGGCTCCCAAATCGCTGCAGATGGTGATTGCAGCCATGAAATTAAAAGATGCTTGCTCCTTGGAAGAAAAGCTATTACAAACCTAGACAGCATATTACAAAGCAGAGACATTACTTTTCTGACCAAGGTCTGTGTAGTTAAAGCTCTGCTTTTTCCCGTAGTCATGTATGGATGTGAGAGTTGAATCATAAAGAAAGCTGAGCATCAAAGAATTGATGCTTTTGAACTGTGGTGGTGGAGAAGACTCTTGAGAGTCCCTTGGACTGCAAGGAGATCCAACCAGTCCATCCTAAAGGAGATCAGTCCTGGGTGTTCATTGGAAGGACTGATGTTGAAGCTGAAACTCCAATACTTTGGCCACCTGATGCGAAGAGCTGACTCACCCTGATTCTGTGAAAGATTGAAGGCAGGAAGAGAAGGGGACAACAGAGGATGAGATAGTTGGATGGCATCACTGACTTGATGGACACAATTTGAGCAAGCCCCAGAAGCTGGTGATGGACAGGGAAGCCTGGCATGCTGCAGTCCATGGGATTGCAGCATTGGACACGACTGAGCAACTGAACTGCACTGAGCCTCTTTAGACATTAGCCAGTGCAGCGCTCAGTTGTGTCTGACTCTTTGCAACCCCGTGGACTCATGGACTCATGGACTGTAGCCCACCAGGCTCTTCTGTCCATGAGATTTCCCAGGAAGAATACTGAGTGGTTTTCCATTTCCTTCTCCAGGGGATCTTACTGACCCAGGAATGGAACCTGCATCTCTTGTGTCTCTTGCATTAGCAGATGGATTCTTTACCATTTGTGTCACCTGAGAAGCCCTCTTCAGACATTGAGGAAATGCAGATTACCTCTACCTGCCTAGCAGAATGGTTAAAATTAGTTAACAATATCAAGCAAAGGCTAATGAGACTATGGGGAAAAGGAAACTCTTATGGAGTGAGTGTAAACTGGCACAATCACTTTGGAATATCTGGCAGTATCTAGTAAAGCTGGTAAAGCTGAAGATAAGCAACCCCAATGACTCAGCCATTTCACTCTAGGAGGCACATCCAACAGAAAGGCATATGCTCATGCAGTAGGCACCTGGGCACAAAGTTTCCTGGCAGCAACATACTTGCTGATATCAGGAAACTGACTGATACATACACTGTGGGATGCTGATTCAAAGTCATTGTACATAATGATGAAAATGAAAGAACTTTCGACACACAGCACAAGGATGAGTCTTAACAAAATTAGAGTAAACCAAATGGATAAGGAATAAAAGAACACATAAGGTTGTATGCACATAAAGTTCAAAAATAGGCAAAAATAAACTACATTGTTTGGAGGCACAAAGGTAAGCAGTAAAACTATAGAAGACAAGGAAGTGAATACCATAGAAGTTGGCACAGAGCCTATGGCCAGCTAGGAAGAAGGACTCTTAGACCAGGAAGGGCTGTAGTGTTCTGACTCAAGTGCAGGTTACTCAGTGTTCGTTTCACAGCAATATATTGTCTACACATTTATGCACTAGGCTTTTCTGTATCATGCTGCATATCTCAAATTAAAAGAGCTCTAAAGGAACAAACTGCAGGATGTGAAATCACAGGAAGTTAAAGCCCCTATAGATTACATGGAAGAAAAGTTATGACACATCTAGACAGTGTATTAAGAAGCAGAGGCATTACTTTACCGGCAAATGTCCATCTGGTCAAAGCTATGGTTTTTCCAGTAGTCATGTATGGATGTGACAGTTGGACCATAAAGAAGGCTGAGCACTGAAGAAGTGATGCTTTCAAACTGTGGTGTTGGAGAAGACTCTAGAGAGTCCCTTGGACTGCAAAGAGATCCAACCAGTCAATCCTAGAGGAAATCAGTCCTGAACATTCATTGGCAGGACTGATATTGAAGCTGAAGCTCCAATACTTTGGCCACCTGATGCGAAGAGCCAACTCATTGGAAAAGACCCTGATTCTGGGAAACATTGAGGGCAGAAGGAGAAGGGGGTGATGGAAGTTTGAGATGGTTGGATGGCATCATCGACTCGATGGACATGAGTTTGAGCAAGCTCCAGGAGATGGTGAAGGACAGGGAAGCCTGGCATGCTGCAGTCAATGGGGTTGCAGAGTCAGGCATGACTGAGCAACTGAACAATAACATAGATGACATGATTATGACCATGTTAAATATATGGTTCCAGAATAAAATCTGGAAGAAAATTTAACACTGGTAGTTTTGGAATAAAAGAACGCTTGCTACTTAAGAGCATTGTGGGATGAAGAAATTGAAACACCCCTGGATTCCTTGCAAATTTCTCCTGCAATTACAGCCTGCTCTCCCAGGAGCAACCACTAGATGGAGCCTCACCTCTAGCTCTAAGTTCAGTAGAGAGAGTAAACTTTTCAGAGCTTTTCTCCCCTCTCCTTCCTATGTACATGTATTTGCCACTCTCTTGTATTGGTATTAACACATGTTCTGATGCACAAGGGTGTGAGTACTCATTCCTCCTGTGAGATTTGAAATAGAAAGAAGAATATGAATGAACATTTATCCAGCATCCACTTCATGCCTGACTCATTCTTGCGTCCTTTACCATCACAGCGTGCAGGCTGTTGGTGTTTGCTGAGGCACCCTGCAGTTGGGGGCTTCCCAGGTGGCACAGTGGTAAAGAATCCACGTGCCAGTGGAGGAGATGCAAGAGACTTGGGTTCAATCCCTGGGTTGGGAGAATCCCCTGGAGGAGGAAATGGCAACCCACGCCAATATTACTGCCTGGAGAATTTCATGGGCAGTGGAGCTTTGTGGGCTACACTCCATGGGGTCGCACAGAGTCAGACACAACTGAGCACACAGCACGCACACACGCCCCTGCACCTGCTCCTCCCATAAACACAGGGACAGTCTGAAGGGAATGCTGTTTCCCATTGTGTACAGATATACACATTAATATGTATGCTGCTGCTAAGTCGTTTCAGTCGTGTCCGACTCTGTGTGACCCCATAGACGGCAGCCCACTAGGCTCCCCCGTCCCTGGGATTCTCCAGGCAAGAACACTGGAGTGGGTTGCCATTTCCTTCTCCAATGCATGAAAGTGAAAAGTGAAAGTGAAGTCGCTCAGTCGTTCGACTCTTAGTGACCCCATGGACTGCAGCCTACCAGGCTCCTCCGCCCATGGGATTTTCCAGGCAAGAGTACTGGAGTAGGGTGCCATTGCCTTCTCCATTAATATGTGTAGCACTACTAAATCAGTTTTATGATTATATTATTTAGGTACTAAAAATCTTTTTAGACTACTTGATTTTACTCTCACTGCTTGATTTTACCTCAATATTAATCAATAGAAAAATAATTAACTAAATACAGTATAGTAATATGAAATATGCGACTATGAAATAGCATGCTGGTTTCAACTAGAGAACAATGTATATAAAACACCTGGAGTCTGTATTTGCTGTTTTATTAAAGTAAACAAGAAAGCTACAGTTGTGTAACCCTCTTTTCCCCAAAGTGAAAGTGAAAGATGCTCATGCTCATCGTGTCTGACTCTCTGTGACCCCATGGACTATACAGTCCGTGGAATTCTCTAGGCCAGAATACTGAAGTGGGTAGCTGTTCCCTTCTCCAGGGGATCTTCCCAACCCAGGGATCAAACCCAGGTCTCCCGCATTGCAGGCGGATTCTTTACCAGCTGAGCCATCCCCCTTATCATCCTGTTGATGTGTGGAGATAATGTAGATAACATACAACAGACTGCTGACCCTATTTCCTTCTGTGGAATGTGACTGGGGCTTTAAAGGGAAATTGTTACTTTTTCTCTTCTACATCTGTACTGGCTTTGTTTTTAATTTTACTAATAATTAAAAATAAGCAAAACAATAGGGAAAAAATCTTTGAAAGCTAATATTTCACACTTTACAGATGAGGACATATGTTGAATGCTGCTGCTAAGTCGCTTCAGTCGTGTCCGACTCTGTGTGACCCCATAGACGGCAGCCCACTAGGCTCCCCCGTCCCCGGGATTCTCCAGGCAAGAACACTGGAGTGGGTTGCCATTTCCTTCTCCAATGCATGAAAGTGAAAAGTGAAAGTGAAGTCGCTCAGTCGTGTCCGACTCTTAGTGACCCCATGGACTGCAGCCTACCAGGCCCCTCCATCCATGGGATTTTCCAGGCAAGAGTACTGGAGTGGGTTGCCATATGTTGAATAAAGTGATGTAATTTCAGCTGGTAGTCCTCACTTTTGAATGCAAAACATCTAATGCCAGTGAGTTGGGAATACCCTGTGAATGCTCACCTGTCCCAGCTCGTTTCCTCCTAAGCAGCCCACAAAAAGCCTGGTGGCTGCAATGGGCACTCCAGACTTGTCAGTTATAGCACACAGGGCCTTCAGCTTGTCCTGTGCACAGAAGTATAGTCTATGGGAAGAGCAGGTGCGGGGGGCCTCAGCAAACACCCGGACAGCCTGCATGTGTTTAGCAAACAGTGAGATGATCGTCAAGTGCCCAGGAAAGGACCAGACACTAAGCAGATGCTGAATAAATGTTCGTTCCTATTCCTCTTTCGAATCTTAACAGGAGGAGAGAGAAGGCCACATATGCTTGCAAATCAGAACATATACGAAGGCTGGAGAGCCTGAGTGCAGGGGAAAGGTGCACGCTCAGAAAGGGTGACTGACACTTGCCACAGGGAGACCACAGCCAGCTTGCTAAAGGGCCGGGTTCACCAGGAGCCCAGAGGCAGCACATGGGGGTGGGAGGCTGTGTTTGGCCCTGCTTGAGGCTAATGCTGAACCTTTTGCCCTTTCACACCAGCACAGTGCTGGGCACGCAGAGACATCACATCTATTTGTCTAAGAAGCAACAGGACGAGGGTAAATGGGTGCAGGAGTGGACAGGAAAAGGGAGGTCTGCTTTCACAGTCCCAAGACTACTCTTTCTGGAATTTACCTCCTTCAGAGGGCAGCCTGACTTGAGAGAAATCCCAAGCTTGTATCCCTTTTCTTGTGCCTGACCCAGCACCTGTTCCCTATCCTGGGTAGATGCCTTTGCTTTGGGGGAGTTTTATTTTACTAGGAATTTCAGAAGCACCACTAATGTCTCCTTATATTCAAACAAGTTAAACTGGATCAGGTTTAGAGTTCAGGAAAAAAAAAAAAAAAAAACATAAACATACTAGAAAACAAAGTTGGAAATTTTCCTTTTAAAATTTCACAGTGGAGAAGAATGAAGGCTGACAGAATTTCCTTCTCCAATGCATGAAAATGAAAGTGAAAGTGAAGTTGCTCAATCGTGTCTGACTCTTATCGACCCCATGGACTGCAGCCCACCAGGCTCCTCTGTCCATGGGATTTTCCAGGCAAGAGTACTGGAGTGGGGTGCCATTGCCTTCTCCCTACATCAACCACCGGATACAAAATAACCAGACTATGAACAGGCCACTGATACAAAGGGGAATTCAGATAGCTTGAATTACATAGGGAAAATAGAGACCACACAGAATTAGAACAAAATGCAGTTCCCACTTGTTAGTTTGGCAAATTTCAAGCGATCAGTCTAGCTGTGTTGATTCTGGTGGGACCCTCATGTGTGTTAAGTGGGGCAATCTCCATGGAAGGCAGACTGGCCTTCCTACTCCTCCCCTCCACACACTTAGGAAAATGTCCTGTGTGGTCCCTACTTAAGAGGTAAAAAAATGTGACTCACAGGTAACTCACCTCACTTCCAAGAAGGTCCTTAAGTGAGGGTGCTGTGCTTACACCACAGGGATGCTGGCCTCTTTTCCCACTCTCTTCCTTCTGCTCACCCTGGTCTAATGCCTGCAGAGAAAGTAGGAGGCTTATCCAGGCCTGGGACATCTTGGGGTTTCCAGGGGCCTCTGAGCTGTTGTCCACATGGCTGTAGCTTCCAAGAGAAACCACTGAGATGGCCCTACCCTTTTCAGGGTAGTGGAAATCTGCCCCCTGGGCACCAGGCCTGAGACTCTGGGGCTTGGGGCTCAGGGGCTTAGAGGGCACGCTTTGGCTTCCCTGTGCCAGGCAACAGGTGGAGCTTGAGGGAAGGGTGTGGCTGATCCCAGCCTGCTGACTCCCAGGACTGGTGGGGGACATAGGCCAAGACTTTTCAGGAAAGGTACTCGGAGCTATGTATTCACCACTTTCCTGGGTACTTGTACATTTGATAGTTGGTTCACTTTTTCTCCTGTTATCTGAAGAAGACAAATTGCCGGATGACAAAGGTATGGGGGAATGCGTGGGTGTCCAATGATCTCTAAAAACATAGCTCTCCTTGTGTTCCGCCTGCTTCTCACAGTGGCTATTGGTCTCTGGTGGGAAACGGCTGGGGGTATTCAAGATTTCTGGTCCTGGAATCAGACTTACTAAGGAGGGCCTTTTGGAGCCTTGGGCATCTTTGCTTTTCAGGAATGTGCGCCAGGAACTCTGGCGCAACCTGCTCTTTTCCTTCTGGTCCTTCAAAGAACATGAAGAACATTGGCCAGTGTTCTCTTTTTCTAAAACTCTTGACTCAAAAAAACTTGCAAAGGTCTTATGAGCTGAGGCCAACCTCGCCCTGAGTCTTTTCTCTGGAGTTTTGAGTCTCTTGGCGTCGCAGCTTTCTGAGGACTGTCTTCTGCTACCGAGGTCCCCAGGCGTGTCCACCCGGCCCACTTCCATCAGCCCTGGGGCTCCTTGGCTTAATCCCTGGAGGCCGATCACCGGAAGGGTGCTGGCGTGCGCGTTGCAAGGAGTTCCGGCCTGGCCGGAGGCGCTCTGCGCGCTGCCCGTTGGGGGTTGCCTGTCGGAGCACAGTTCCTTGAGGCCAGAGGAATCCCCAGGGTGGCCCCCTCCCGGGCTCTCAGCGGCCAAGGGCTTGCCTTTTCGGAAGGAGATAACCTTGGGAAACGCCAGGCGCTTTCCAGGCTCCCGCGATGCTTGGCGGAGCTGGTGAGGCGGTCTGGGCTGTTGGAGTGCACTCTTTCGGGCACGGGCCTGGGCGCCGGGCTGCTTGTCTGTGTCTGCATCGCCCTCTGCTGCGCACACCCGTCGCGTGTCCTCCGGGCTCGGTGGCCCTCGGCTGCCCGAGGGGTGAGGGCCACAGGCCTCGGGCTTCCTAGTAGCTTCCTCCCTGGCCGCTGGAATCCTGGAGCTCTGGCTGGCCTCGGGCTGGTTCTCTTCCATAGGCACCCCTGTGCTCAGCATGTCCCCCGCGTGCTCTTGGGAAGTTTTTCTCCTCCCAGGGGGCCAATCTTCCGAAGCAGCCTGGGGGATCAGAACTATCCCAGACTCTGAGGCTTGGGCCACCTGCCGAAGAGCCCCATCGTTACCTCGGAGGCTGCAGGCTGCTGGCAGCTCACACTCATTGCCGCAAGTTTTTGGTTTCCCAGCCAGAGGAGACTCACAGGGGGTCGCTCCAGCACTGTGGGGAGACCCTGGTCTTTCCTCTAGAAACTCACAGGACTGTGTTCTTAGCAGAGGACCCATTTTCTTCCTCGTGGCCTGCAGCCCTTTCTGCTCAACAGCTATAATGATGAGCGTGCCCCTAGAAGATGTGTCTGCTTTGGGCTCTGTCTGGAGGCCCTCTGCAAAGGATATGGTATCACCCTTGTGCCCCTGCTCACACTCCTCATCCCCACAGCTGCAGTGAGACATGGTGGCTCCTGCGACTCCCGAAAAGCCCTGCAAGGCATTTTTTGTGACGCTCGGATCTGGAACCATCACGTCTTCTGCTTTCTTTAAAGTGTCTGCTGTGCTTGATTTCAGGGTCGTCTCTGGAGCATATGAATTATCTATCACTCTGGAGCAAACTCCCCAGTCTCTGTTCCACACCAGTGACCCGCTCTTGCTGGGATGATTTGGGAACTTGGCCCTAGCAGATGGCTTTCTTTTTTCACTGAGGATATACTTTGATGTGTAATTGCTGGTTTGGTTTCCTGGCTCAGCAGAAATGTCCTGAAGGTGCTTCTGTGCATCACTCACGTCCTCAGCATCTGGTGCCTGGCCAGGGCCTTGGGGCTCCCCTGGTCTGCTTTCTGGGCCGTGTCCGGACTTGCACTTTGCTGGCACTGGCACTTCCTCTGTGGTGAGGCTCACCAACTCTGCAGTAAGGCATGAAGAGACTGGGCAGGACCTAGAATCCTGTCCTAACTGGTTTTCCAGCCAGAGACCTTCAGAGGGCGTGTCCTGAGAGGCCCTTTTCCAGTTTAGAGCCCTGAGTTTGTACTGATCCTTCAAAGGAAGAGTCTTCCTTTGGGAAGTAGGAAGTAAGTGAGACAGCTGGGTGGGAACAGGGTGAAGAGGGGTTTGTGTTATTGGAGCCCGTTCTGCTTCTGTCCCTTCCTTCAGATGGGTCCCAAACTTCACAAAGTTCTGCCCTAAAGGATCCTCAGAGTTTCTTAAGGGAAATTCTGCTATGGAGTGGGCCCTGTTCAGAGTCCTTGTGAGCCAACGGCAGTGCCTTGGGAGTGCCCTGCCTTCATCATAACTATTTTCTGGGACACTATGGTAAAACTTGGCATGTAGGAGGCAGGATGTCCCTAAAGGAAGCCAGCAGGTAGTATCAAAGCTGTACTGGGAGCAGAGCAAGCCTGTTTTCGATGTGGGGTCTGGAGGACATTTTTTCCCTGCCCTGGCTCCCAGAGGGGCTGTGCTATTCAGCGGGCTCCTGGGGGACAGCTGGCATCCCCTCTGCCTGTTGTGGATATTCGGCCAGCTCTGGCTCTGTTCCGTGCACCAGAGAAGAAGGGGCCAGACCAGTGGGGTGCCCAGATGACTCTCAGACCTGGATTTCTGAGAAGAAAAAACAGAGGATCCTGTGATGTCTTGGACAGTCACCACCTTTGCTGGTGGGAGGCCGTAACTGCCTGTAAGCCCCCGTGCACAGTCCTGTGTGAGGAGAGCAGCCCTTCCTGGCGGCAGCTCTAGCTCTGGGCCAGCCACATCCTCCTGAAGGATGGCTCTCACTTCTCCAGCAACTGTAGCAAAGGTTCGTAACCCCGTTTCGTGAGACTCTTCCTTGAAGTCAAGGCACAGATCTAGTTCCTCCTTTGGGTCAAGCCCAGGGACATCTGTCAAATATTGCTCCTGAGGGTTCCCAGATGCTGGGGTGTCAGAGCATCCCTTGTGTGCTTCCCTGTCCCCGGAGGTACCACGTGGAGGGAGGCAGATTCCCTCTAGGAGGTCACCAGGCAGGGACTCAGTGTCAGAAGCACTTTCAAAAGGATCAGTTTTGGTGTCTGATGGACTTTCACTCTGGTGGGACAGTGTCTCACAATCACTGTGGTCTGTTTTCTGGCTCCACTCCTGTTCCTCTGGTTCTGCAGGAGAAGAGGGGAGCTGCTGACCTTCAATGTCACCATGGCCTGGCAGGTGTGCACTGGGCTCTGGAGTCTGGAAGGGCAAGAAGACAAGAGTCAGAGACAAGGCCTGAGGACATCTGTACACACGCACACTGTCCCTGCCTTCGTCAGAAGGAAGAAGGCTCAAAGGTGTCTCATTAGTTCCCCATGTACCCTTGAAAGAGGTAAATATGAAAAGCTACTTTTTATTAACACAGAAAAGAAGTGATGGAGTCAAACCCACACAATAGGGAGAAAGTGTAGCACATGGTTAAAGCAGCCCTAATTAAAATAAGTGGAATGAGCATGGGCAGTTTACTTAATAAAATGTATGAGTCATGGTGAGGAGCATATCTCTGCCTCATGATTTCAGCAAGAAAGAGCAAATGAATATATGTTTGTTTTGTGTTCTGTTCCTTCTTATGCAACCAGCTGGATTAAAGTCAAAGTTCATTCACTTAGAAGTGTTTTCTGAGTTAGGTTTGCTGCTGCCAAAGGAAAAAGAGAACACACACACACAAATTATTGAAATTGCACTCATGTATCAAGATGTTATTAATGCCCAAGATAGCTTTGAGAACAGGAGGAAAAGTAGGTGCTAGTATTTTCATACTTTCCTTCTCTCATTACACATGTTTCAATCAACTTGTTATAACACCATTTATATGCACCTCCTTAAAAGTATACAGACCTGAACTTTTTGACAAATGTATATGCCCATGTACTGGATTGGCCAAAAACTTCATTTTTCCATAACCTGAAAACCTGAACAAACTTTTTTGGAAAACCCATGACTACCAATATGATAAAAATCCTGAGTATTTCCTTTTCCCAGAAATGTCCCTGCTCTTCTCCAATCACTCTTCATCTCTTCCTCGCTGTGACCTGTGTCTGCCACACAATCTAGATTTGCCTTTTCTAAAAGTTTCAGATGATCAGAATATGCAGAATGTATTCTTTGGGGCCTGGCTTCTTTCTCTCTGCTGCTGCTAAGTCGCTTCAGTCGTGTCTGACTCTGTGCAACCCCATAGACAGCAGCCCATCAGGCTCCCCCGTCCCTGGGATTCTCCAGGCAAGAACACTGGAGCGGGTTGCCATTGCCTTCTCCAATGCATGCAAGTGAAAAGTGAAAGTGAAGTCGCTCAGTCGTGTCCGACTCCTAGCGACCCCATGGACTGCAGCCTACCAGGCTCCTCCGCCCATGGGACATTCCAGGCAAGAGTACTGAAGTGGGGTGCCATCGCCTTCTTTCTCTCAGCACAGTATTTTAGAGGTTCACCCACATATCCCGGCTGTAGCATGTATTATACATGGAACACTTTGAAATTTGTGATAATGCTACCTAGCATTCAGTTATCTAACGCTCAAAGATTCCCCAGGCCAGGAATAGGACAGACACTTCCAGCTAAGGCTCCTCACACAAATTTTGCACAGAAGTCATTCACTCAACCAGCCTTTCCCAAGTACATATTCTGAGGACCTGTCATTAGAGGTTTCTCAAAATAAATGTGTTTTTAATCTTCTTCAATTGAGAGGAGAAAAGCAGACAAACACCAAAGAATGTGATGATGTGGTGTGGTGATGTGTAAGGTATATAAGCTATAAGGTAGATTCAGAAAATAAAAAATAATATGATACTGTATTAGTATCAAATAATTTAGTATCATATAGTTTCAAATATGTTGCAAAGCAGGAAGGAGTTGGGAATAGGAAAAGAAACATTAAAAATCAAACCATCTGGGAAGGAGGGCTTTGTGGTGGCCTTGGGTTACCCAAGACAAGAAAGGAAGTCCCCCTGGTCTGCTGTGGACACTTGCTTCAGCAGCCCAGCTTCCAGGTGGCAAGCCCCTCGCTGTACATCAGGAACACAGCCTCTGGCCTATAGACGTCCCAAGGCCTGGCAAGGCCAAGAAGGTCAGATGTGAATATACCGATGTGAATATACCTTGGCAAGCAGGGAAGGCTGTATAATGGCAAGTCTGTGCTTCATGAACAGAGAATTTAACAGGGAGCAGGGGGGCCAGCTACAGGCTCCTTCTCAGTAACTCCTGCCTTCAAAAGCACCTCTGTTCCCTCACTTTGATGACCTATTATTAAACTGGGAAGGGACCCTCTGACTTTAGAGCATTTCAGTAGTTCTTTCAACATTGTCATAGTTTGATGTCACCTCACAGACTCATATTGGTATCAATATTCACATGCTTCAGGCCTTTTGGAAGAATTCCAAAATCCCAAATTCCAAATGACCAATGATCTGGACATTGACTATGCCAAGATGCTGGGAGTCTCATTCCTGTCCCTGCTTCCTGCTCAGTATCCCTTTACTGGACATTGGCTGGGTCTTGATGAGGGTCAAGCCTTACTTTGACTTCCAGGTATTCAGGTAAGAGGTCTCACTCTGTCTCAGTAAAAATAAAAAATGTTCTAAACTCTTCCAGGTTACAAAATTGGTATTGGGGCTTGGTTTCTCCAGTGGCTCCATGGGTAAGGAATCCACCAACAGTGCAGGAAATACAGGAGACATGAGTTCGATCCCTGTGTCAGGAAGATCCCCTGGAGAAGGAAATGGCAACCTACTCCATTATTCTTGCCTAAAAAATCCCATAGACAAATGAGCCTGGTGGGCTACAGTCCATGGGGGTAGCAAAGACTTGGACATGACAGAGCACATAAACTCAAACTCTCCCAGATTACAAAATTGGTATAGTCTACACAAGAGCACTGGACATCCAGCTTTAATAGTCCTTAAAGTGTGTACATCCCCTTCATGGATCACTGCTTTGTCATAGCAATGGGGCTTGCATAACTCAATGAAGCTATGAGCCATGCCGTGCAAGGCCACCCAAGATGGATGGGTCATTGTGGAAAGTTCTGACAAAACATGGTCCACTGGAGGAGGAAATGACAAACCACCCCAATGTACTTGCTGTGAGAACCCAATGAACTGTATAGAAAGGGAAAAAGATATGACACCAAAACATGAGACCCCCAGGTCAGAAGGTGTCCAATATGCTACTGGGGAAGAGTGGAGGACAATACTCTTAGTCCCAGAAAGAATGAAACGGCTGGGCCAATGCAGAAACGATGCTCGATCGTGGATGTGTCGGGTGATGAAAATAAAATCCGATGCTGTAAGAAGAGTATTGCACAGGAACCTAGAATGTTAAGTCCATGAATCAAGGTAAATTGGATGTGATCAAGCAGGAGATGGCAAGAGTGAAAATCGACATCTTAGGAATCAGTTAACTAAAATGGACAGGAATGAGTGAATTTATTCAGATGACCACTATATCTACTACTGTGAGCAAGAATCCTGCAGAAGAAATGGAGTAAACTTCATAACCAACAAAAGAGTCAGAAATACAGTACTTGGGTGCAAACTCAAAAATGACAGTATGACCTCAGTTCGTTTCCAAGGCAAACCATTCAACATCATTGTAATTCAAGTTTATGCCCCCATCACTGATGCAGAAGAAGCTGAAGCTGACCAGTTCTATGAAGACCTAGAAGACCTCATAGAACTAACACCAAAAAAAGATGTCCTACTCATCATTGTGGATTGGAATGCAAAAGTAGGAAGTCAAGAGATACTTGGAGTAACGGAAGTTTGGCCTTGGAGTACAAAATGAAGCAGGGCAAATACTAACAGAATTCTGCCAAGAGAACACACTGGTCATAGTAAACACCCTTTTTCAACAACAAAAGAGACGACCTTATACATGGATGTCACCAAATGGTCAATACTGAAATCAGATTGATTACATTCTTTGTAGTCAAAGATAGAGAATCTGTATACAGTCAGCAAAAATAAGATCTGTAGCTGACTGTGGCTCAGATTATCAGCTTTTCATAGCAAAATTCAGGTATAAGCTAAAGAAATGGGGAAACCCCCTAGAGCCAAGTGTGACTTAAATCAAATCCCCTATGAATATACAGTGGAAGTGATTACTCAAGTATAATCCCTTGAATATAGAAATTCAAGGGATTAAATCTAGTAAACAGCACCTGAAGAACTATGGACAGAGGTTTGTAATATTGTATAGGAGGCAGTGAACAAAACCATCCCAAAGAAAAAAGCCAGAAGGCAAAGTGGTTGTCACAGGAGGCTTTACAAATAGAAGGCTTTACAAAAAGAAGAGAAGTGAAAAGCAGGGGAGAAAGGGAAATGTATACCCAACTAAATGCAGAGTTCCAGAGAATAGCAAGGAGCGACAAGAAAGTCTTCTTCAATGAACAATGCAAAGAAATGGAGGAAAATAACAGAAGGGTAAAGACTAGAGATCTCTTCAAGAATATTGGAAATATCAAAGGAATATTTCATTCCAAAATGGGCACACTAAAGGACAGAAATGGCCAAGACCTAATAGATGCAGAAGAGATCAAGAAGAGATGGAAAGAATACACAGAAGAACTGTGTAAAAAAATCTTAATGACCTGGATGACAATGGTGTGGTCACTCACCCAGAGCCAGATATTCTGGAGTGGGAAGTCAAGTGGGCCTTAGGAAGCACTGCTGTCAATAAAACAAGTGGAGGTGATGGAATTCCAGCAGAGCTTTTTAAATCCTAAATGTTGTTTCTATCAAAGTGCCGCATTAAATAGGGACAGAGCAAATCTGGAAAACTCAGCAGTAGTCACAGGACTGGAAGAGGTCAGTCCTTATCCCAGTTCCCAAGAAGGGCTGTGCCAAAGGGAGTTCAAACCACTGGACAGCTGCAGTCATATCCCATGCTAGTAAGGTTGTGCTCGAAACCCTGCATGCTAGACTTCAGCATTACACAAACCAAGAACTTCCAGATGTTCAAGCTGGGTTTAAAAAAGACAGAGGAACCAGAGATCAAATTGCCAACATTTGCTGAATCATAGAGAAATCATAGAGAAAGCAAGGCAATTCCAGAAAATTATCTACCTCTGTTTCATTGACTATGCTAAAACCATAACAAACTGTGTAAAACTCTTAAAGAGATGGGAATACCAGACCATCTTACCTGTCTCCTGAGAAACCTGTTCCATGCAAGTTTCTAACTGTTGCTTTCTGTATGGAACAACTGACTGGTTCAAGATTGAGAAAGGAGTATGACAAGGCTGTTTATTTAACTTATACACAGAGCACATCATGTGAAATTACAGGCTGAAAGAGTCCCAAGCTGGAATCAAGATTGCTGGGAGAAATAGCAACAACCTTAGATATGCAGAGGATACCATTCTAATCGCAGAAAGTTAAGAGGAACTGAAAAATCTTTTGAAGAGGGTGAAGGAGGAGAGTGAAAAAAGCCAGTTTAAAACTCAGTATTAAAAAAAAACTAAGATCATGGCATCTGGTCCCATCACTTCATGGCAAATAGAAGAGGGAAAGGTGGATGCAGTGACAGATTTCCTCTTCTTGGGCTCTAAAATCACTGAGGATGCTGACGTCAGCTATGACATTAGATGATTGCTTCTTGGCAGGAAAGCTCTGACAAACCTAGACAGTGTGTCAAAAAGCAGAAACATCACTTTCCTGACAAAGGTTCATATAGACAGAGCTATGGTCTTTCCAGTAGTCACGTCCAGATGTGAGAACTGGAGCATAAAGAAGGCAGAGCACCAAAAAAACTGATGCTTTTGAACTATGGTGTTGGAGAAGACTCTTGAGAGTCTCTTGGACAGCAAGGAGATCAAACCAGTCAGTCTTAAAGGAAATCAACCCTGAATACTCAGTGGAAGGACTGATGCTGAAAGCTGAAGCTGCAGCTGCAGTACTTCGACCACCTGATATGAAGAGCTGACTTACTGGAAAAGACCCTGATTCTGGGAAAGATGAAGGCAGAAGGAGAAAAGGGCAACAGATGATGAGATGGTTGGATGGCATCACCAATTCAATGGTCGTGAACTTGGGCAAACTCTGGGAGATGGTGAGGGTCAGGGAAGTTTTGCTGCAGTCCATGGGGTCACAGAATCAGACACAACTTGGCGACTGAAGAACAGCAACAACTCCGAAGTGTATAAATGCTGAATATGAACAATATGTTTTTTAAAAAAGCATTTGATTTGATTGAATATTAGATTCTAAATCTTATGAAGAAAGTTTACTCCTCCTTAGTTGATTCAGGGGTAATTCTCAAATACGTAATTTCTCAATTTCAAGGTTGTGCCTAAGGGATGGTGTGAAATGAAATATTTCTTACCATATCCCATATGTCACAGCTATCAGGGATTCTAACCTTCCAAATGTAAACTTCTGAGACCAGGAAAAATACTAGCCCTCCAGCAGCCAGCAGCCAGCAGCCACTTCCTCCCTGGTAAGCACTGAGGAGCGAAGGGGGATGCAAGAAAGTGCAAGAGGCAGCCATCTGCTGTACCTGCCACCCCTTACAGTAAATGGGGAATTAAGGGTGTGAATAATCAGAAAGCAGGATTTGGCCCACAGACAGCTGAGATGTATAGGAAAGAATTGATCAGTAAGCCCGGATGCTTGCATCTGACCTTACATAGAAGAGTGGTAAATCCCTTGATGTATGAGATCTGGTTTTCTTTAATTAACAGTGGTCTTTTAATATTCAGATTATCCGTCTGTAGGGAAAGAGCAAATTAGCGAAGATGGTGGTGGTCAGGCTCTTTTGCCCCACCCCCTCTTCCTCTTGCCCTGCATTTTATAAATCCATGGTTATGTAACAGCTGAGATCATTTATAGTTTTGTGCACGTGCAATGCCCTATATAAGCATGATCTGAGCAGCCGCTGTGGCTGTGTGTGGCTGTGTCCACTGGGTTAACCACGAGAGGACAGAATGCAGTGTGTCTGCTGCTACAGCTGCTGTGCCAGTCAAGAGAGAACAAATGTATCTGCAGAGTTTTCTCCCAGCCTCCCCACTCGTGCCTTGCCTACCATGGGTTCAACAAACAGTGTGAGCAGGGAGGAAAGGTGAGACAATGCCCCTTGCTGCAAACGTCTGTATAGTTTATCTCTCAGGGTCACCTGAGATGCTGTCTCCTGGGCTTGATGTCCTCACGATTCCCGCTGAATAAACCCAACTCTCAACTTTTAGGCCGGGTTTATTTTTTCAGTTGACACTGGTCTGAGGGTTGAATTCACAGGCAAAAGTATTCTTTTTGCTGAAGCTTAGAGTTTTTCCTGGGGATAATGAGTGGATCAACTTTGTATGTTTTCTGCCTAAAGCAGAAAAACCCTCTCTGTTTTGTCATAGGCCTGGCACTTCCTGATTGTGTTATTTCTATAACTTTAGAAGGCTTCAAACACTAGGGTAAGCTGTCTGGACTTTCTTCTGTAAGAACTGGAGAGCTGCATACAGAGGGTTTTGCACAGAGGGTGAAGTGATGACAGAGAGTACATTAGGGAGATGAGAATGAGTGTTGACAAAGGGGCTCCGGCACCCCACCGCCACCCCTCCTGACTGTCACTTCTTCCATCACCTGCAACAAATTTGCTTTCATCGGAATTCCTGCCCCCATTTCCAACAGCGCCCCAATTTCTTCTCAAACTCCTCAGTAACAGTTTACATTTTATCTCTACACTTCATCTCTCATTCAGACTTTAAAAAATATTAGTATTTGATAACAAAACATAATATCTCTTTTAAATACAAATTTAGTCTGAAGCCATTAGTATTAATAAGTGGTATTTACATTATCTTGCAATTCTATTGTATTCTAATTTCCATTATGATTTGCTCTATGACTCATAATTTATTTAGAAGTATGTTTCAGTTATCTTTTTGTTTCTGATTTCTGTTTAATTACATTGTAATCAGAGTGTGGTCTGTATGGTTCTTAGAAATTAGTTGAAACTGGCTTTATGGCACAGTACAAGTTCCTGTTGAACCATGGATAATCATTAGTTAAAACTATTTCACATGTAATCTGCATTCATTAATCAAAGTTATTTTAATTGTTGCTACAAAAGACTTGCATGTCCTCCTAGTGGCAATAAACCTAAATAATAAGATTTCTGCCTGGTTGTTTTGCAGAAACTGGGAGTTAGCTGCATCTAGCTCAAGCTGAGCTGGTTAAGACTGGATGGGAGCCCCAGACACTTCAAGCAGGAGTGTCCACTCAGTGACCTTTTGAACTTGAAGAGACGAGCAGCTTAATTACCAATGTACAGAATGGCGGCACTATCACACTTTTTCCAATCACCTTTCCCGAAGCTTTATTCTTTAGCACCTAAATATCCAGAGGCCCTGGCTGCCCAGATTTGGTCTCCTGTCTTCTCACTTGGCTGCTTTGCAAATAAAGGAATAAATTCTCCCCTGCTGCAAACCTCCTGTCTCAGTGTTCTGGCTTGAGACAAAAATGAGACAAAAATGGACCTGGTTCTATAACTCTGTTTCATAAATGCTCCATGGGTATTTGGAAAGATCAAGTATTCTCTAATGGTTCATTCAGAGTTTAATAAGTGCTCACGAGGCTTGTTATGTGTTAAATCCTTGTCAAAGCCTCAGCAATTTGACTAGTTTTTCATCTGCTATTAAGAGCAGTGGGTTGACTCACCCACTGTAGTGCTGACGCAGGAGACAGATGGGCCCCAGTCTGAAGAGTTTCTCCCCTGTGGAAAAAAACCCTATAAAAGCAGGGTGATGGAGAAGGCCAGGCTCTGCCAGATAAGAGATAAAAGACCACATATTCCTCATTCTTGAACTCAAGGAGACCTCCCGGGCTACACGTGTGCAGAAATGCTCCTTGGAAGTCAAAAAGATAGGGATCGTCAGCTCATTGTAAGTGATGTCAGCCTACCCATCGACCTCTACACTGGAATCCATCTTGGCTAAGAGATGAACACACACACTTGAGAAGTTCCTAAGATATACCAAATATGGACTCAGAACCAGGCAAATCGAAATGGCTGTCCAGAGGAAGACCAGAAGAAATGCCCTAAAAGAGTAATCAAACTACCATGAGGGCATGACTTGGTGACTCTCTCTTTGAGCCTGCCCATGTGTCTATCCACATGTACCCTTTTTTCCTCCTAATAAATACTTCGTGGAAATTCTTTTCTGCAAAGCCAAGGGGCCGGGGACCTGGTCACTGACCACTGATCTATTTGTCAGGATTCAGTACTCTCACTGCCCCCACCTGAATTCAGTCTCTGGCTGGGAACCAAAGACCCATCTCAAGCCGCTGCAGGCCAAGGCCACTCAGGGTCAGTGTTGCATTTGTCAACTTCCTCCTCTAATTCCGTCATCTTTCAGTTTACATGTTTCAGTGTTATGTTAGTAGATGCATACACAAGTTCTGGCTCTTTTTACTATTAAATAGGACTGGAAAACGTCAGTTTTCATTCCAATCCCAAAGAAGGGGAATGCCAAAGAACGTGAAAGTGAAAGTGACTCAGGGTTGTCCGACTCTTTGTGACCCTTTAGAGTGTAGCCCACCAAGGCTCCTCTGCCCATGGTATTCACGAGAGAAGAATACTGGAGTGGGTAGCCATTCCCTTCTCTAGAGGATCTTCCTGACCCAGGGATTGAACCAGGGCTTCCCACGTTGCAGGCAGATTCTTTACTGTCTGAGCTACCAGGAAAGCCTCAAGAATGTTCAGACTACTTTATAATTATGCTTATTTCAAATACTAGTAAGGTTATGCACAAAATCCTTCAAGCTACACTTCAGCAGTGCATGAACCAAGAACTTCCAGATGTACAAGCTGGATTTAGAAATGGTAGAGGAACAAAAGATCAAATTGCCAACATCTGTTGAATCATAGGGAAAGCAAGAGAATTTAAAAAAAAAAAAAACTGCTTCTGCTTCATTGACTTATGAAAATCTTTGACTATGTGGATCACAACAAACTGTGGGAAATTCTTAAAGAGATGGGAGTACCAGACCACTTTACCTGTCTCCTGAGAAACCTGTATGTGGGTCAAGAAGCAACAGTTAGAACTGCACATGGAAAAATGGACTGGTTCAAATTGGGAAAAGAATATGACAAGGCTGTATATTGTTACCCTGCTTATTTAATTTCTATGCAGAGTACATCAGCAAAATGCTGGGCTGGATGAATCACAAGCTGGAATCAAGACTGCTGGAAAAAATAGCAACATGAAAGAAATATCAACAACCTCAGATATGCAGATGATACCACTTTAATGGTAGAAAGTGAAGAGGAACTAAAGAGACTCTTGATGAGCATGAAAGAGGAGAGTGAAAAAGCTGGCTTGAAACTCAACATTCAAAAAACTAAGATTATGGCATCCAGCCTCATCATTTCATGGCAAATAGTAAGGGGAAAAAGTGGAAGCAGGGACAGACTATTTTTGTGGGCTCCAAAATCACTGTGGATGGTGACTGCAGCCATGGAATAAAAAGATGCTTGTTCCTTGAAAGGAAAGCTATGCTAAACCTAGACAATATATTAAAAAGCAGAGACATCACTTTGCCAACAAAAGTCTGTGTAATCAAAGCTATGGTTTTTCCAGTAGTCGTATATGGATGTGAGAGTTGGACCATAAAGAAAGGTGAAGGCTGAAGAATTGATGCTTTTGAATTGTGGTGCTGGAGAAGACTCTTAAGAGTCCCTTGGAGAAGGAGTTCAAATGGGTTAATACTAAAGGAAATGTACCCTTAATATTCTTTGAAATGATTGATGCTGAAGTTCTAATACTTTGGTTGCCTGATGCAAAAGCTGACTCATTGGATAAGACCCTGATGCTGGGAAAGACTGAAGGCAAAAGGAGAACAGGGTGGGAAAGGATGACATGATTAGCATTGCCAACTCAATGGACATGAATCTGAGAAGCTCCAGGAAATAGTGAAGGATAGGGAAGCCTGGTGGCAAAGAGTCAGACACCACTTAGCAACTGAACAGCAACTCTCTTCATCCCTAATAAAGGTTTATATTTTAAAGGCTATTTTAAATAGCCTATATTTTAAACTAATATATTTTATTTTAACCTATATATTTAGCCTAATATTTTAAACCTATATTTTAAAGGTTTAAAATGTTTTATATTTTAACCAACCTTCTTTGGGTTAGTATTTGCCTAGTATATATTTTTCCATTCTTTTATTTTCAGTCTTTTTATGTTCCTTAAGTGTGTTTTCCATAACTGATGTGTAGCTGGATTCTTAAGATCCAACATTTCAATCACTTAATCAGAGAGTTTAACCAGTGAGCATTTATTTGGGTTTCTATCTATCACCATATTTTGTTCTTTTCAGCTCCCTTTCTCTTTTTTTCTCCTTGGGATTTGTTTATTTTTTAATGTGAACTCAGCAATGGTTTGTTCAACACCATATGTTTAAAGGAATGTATGCTTTATTTCTGTGTGTTTGTTGCAGTGAGTATTTTGAGAAATACATAGACTGCAGTGCGGTAGAATCAGAAATTTCCTGCTTGCTGCTCACTGCAGTCCAGCTGTCTCTCCATTCACTCACTGAAATCAGTCTGGCAGAGGTCCCTAATGACCTCTGCATTGTCAGATCCAAGACTCTGGCCTGTCTGCCTTCCTTTCTTCTTTGCCTCCTTCTTCTCTCTCTTCCTTCCTTCCCTACTTTCACTACTTTTCTGCAACTTTATTGAGGTAGAATTGACATAAGTAACTGCATATATTTCAAGTGTAAATAATTAATGTGTTTACATACATCTGTGAAACCATGACTACAAGCAAGATAACGAGCATTTCTCTTGCTTCTAAAAGTTCCCTCGTGACTCTTGTAATTCCTCCATCATAGCCTCCCTCACTGCATCCCCAGGGAATCTTTATCTGCTTTCTGCTACTATAGATTAGTTTGCATTTTCTAGAGTTCCATATTAATAGAATCACATAGTATGTGTTTTTTTGTCTGTTTTTTATTTTCACTCAGCATAATTATTTTGAGACTCATATATGTTTTGTTTGTCAACAACTTGTTTTATTGCTGGGTAGTGTTCTGTTGTATAGATATATCATGATGTGTTTATCCACTCACCTGCTGAGGGACATTTGAGTTGTTCCCAGTTTTTGGCTTTTCAAATAAAGCTGTAACAATTGTGTACAGATGTGTGCTTTCATTTGTCCTGAGTCAGTACTGAGGATGGGAGTGACCAGACCATATGGTAGGGGTGTATTTTAATTTCTTAAGAAACTGCAAACTGTTCTGCATTCTCTTTTACACCACCCTCAGCAGTATATGACAGTCCAGATGCTCCACACTCTCACCCACATCTGCTATGGTCAGTTTTGAAAATCTTAACAATGCTAGTGGGTGTGAAGTGGCATCTCATTAGGGTCTCAATTTGCATTTTCCTATTGGGCTTCCCCGATGGCTCAGAGGTTAAAGTGTCTGCCTGCAATGCAGGAGACCTGGGTTTGATCCCTGGGTCAGGAAGATCCCCTGGAGAAGGAAATGGCAACCCATTCCAGTATTCTTGCCTGGAGAATCCTATGGATGGAGGAGCGTGGTGGGCTACAGTCCATGGGGTTGTAAAGAGTCGTACATGACTGAGTGACTTCACTTTCACTTTCACATTGAAATATGATGTTGAGCATCTTTTCATATACTTTTTTCTATCTGTACATCTTCTTTGTGAAATGTCAGTTCAGATTTTTTGCCAATTAAAAAAAAAAACAAACTGGGCTGTGTTCTCATGAAGTTTAAAGACTTCTTTATATATCCTAGATATAAATCTCCAGGATAAATCACATCTTGGATTACAAATCTAGCCTCAGAAAATTTAAGAAAATTTTGTATCAAGCATTTTTCCAACCACAATGCTGTAGATTTGAAATCAGTTACAGAAAAAAAACTAAAGAACACGAACACATGAAGGCGAAACAGTGTACTGCTAAATAACCAGGAAATCACTGCAGAAATTAGAGAGGAAATAAAAATACATAGAAACAAATGACTATGAAAACACGACACCCAAAACCTGTGGGTCGCAGCAAAAGCAGTTCTAAGAGAGAAGTTTATAGTAACTAAATATTACCTTAAGAAACAAGAAATATCTCAAATAAACAATGTAACCTTACACCTAAAGCAACTAGAGGAAGAACAAAGAAAACCCAATGTCAGTAGAAGGAAAAAAATTATAAAGATCAAAGTAAATAATGAAATAAATGAAATAGAAATGAAGAAAACAATAACAAAGATCAGTAAATGTTGGTTCTTTGAGAAAAACGAACTTAGCAAATGTTTAGTCAGATTGTTCAAGTAAAAAAGGAAGAAGACTCAAATTAATAAAATTAGAAATGAAAAAAGAGAAATCGCAATTGTCACCACAGAAATACAAAAGATAATAAGTGACTACTATGAGCATTTTATACTATAAAACAGACAACCCAGAAATGGATAAATTCTTGGAAATGTACAACCTTCCAAGACTAAACCAGGAAGAATTAGAAAATATAAATAGACCAATCACAAGTAGTGAAATTTAAACTGTAAGTAAAAATCTTTCAACAAACAAAAGCCCAGGACCAGATGGCTTCAGAGGTGAATTCTATCAAATTTAGAGAAGAGCTAACACTTTTTCTGCTCAAACTCTTCCAAAAAGTTGCGGGGGGAGGAACACTCCCAAACTCATTCTATGAGACCATTGCTATGATATCAAAACCAGACAAACATATAACTAAAAAAGAAAATAATAGACCAATATCACCAATTAACATAGACCAAAAAAATCCTCAACAAATACTAGCAAACAAAATACAAAAACACATTAATGGTCATACACCATGATCAAGTGGGATTTATCCCAGGAACGTAAAGATTCTTCAATAATGCAAAGAATCAATGTGAAACATCATATTAACAGTTAAACAATAAAAACCATATGATCATCTAAATAGATGCATAAAAGCTCTTTGACAAAATTCAACATCTATCCATGATAATAACTCTCCAGAAAATAGGCACAGAGGGAACCTATTTCAATATAATAAAGGCCATACATGACAAATACACAGCATATATCATTCTCAATGATGAAAAACTGAAAGTATTTTCCCTAAGATTAGGAATAACACAAGGATATCCACTCTCACAACTCTTATTCAACAAAGTTTTGGAAGTCCTCGCCACAGCAACTAGAGAAGAAAAAGAAACAAAAGGAATACAAATTGGAAAAGAAGTAAAACTACGACTTCTTCCAGATAACATGTTACCCTACATCGAAAATCCTAAAGATGCCATTAGAAAACTATTGGACCCAATCACTGAATTCGGTAAAGTTGCAAGATACAAAATTAATGCACAGACATTTCTTGTATTCCTATACACCAACAATAAAGGAGCAGAGAGAGAAATTAAAGAAATAATCCCATTTACCATGCCAACAAAAAGAATAACATACCTAGGAATAAGCCTTCCTAACCGGCTACCCAGGTGGCTCAGTGGCAAAGAATCTGAATGCTAATATAGGAGACACAGGAAACATGGGTTCAACCCCTGGGTTCAGAACATCCCCTGAAAGAGGAAATGGCAACTCACTCAAGTATTCTTGCTTGAAAAATTCCATGGACAGAGGATCCTGGCAGGTTACAGTCCATGGAGTCCCAAAGAGTTGGACGCGACTGAGGATGCATGCATCAAGGAAGCAAAAGAACTGTACTCAGAAAACTATAAAATGTTGATTAAAAAGAAGAAGACACATATAGATGAAGAAACATACCATGTTCTTGGACTGGAAGAATCAATATACTGAGAATGAATATACTACCCAAAGAAATCTGCAGATTCAACAGAATTCCTCCCAAATGACCAATGGCATTCTTCATAGATATAGAGCAAAAAATTTTACAATTTGTATGAAAATACAAAAGACTCCAAATAGCCAAAGTAATCTTGAGAAAGAAAAATAGAGTTGGAGGAATGAGGCACCCCAACTTCAAACTATACTACAAAGGTACAGTAATAAAGATAGTACAGAACTGACACAAAATAGAAATATAGACCAGAGAGAGAGGATAGGCAGCCCAGAGATAAACCCACACATATATGGCCACCTAATGTATGACAAAGGAGGCAAGAATATACAATGGAGAAAACACAGCCTCTTCAATAAGTGGTGCTTGGAAATCTACTCTTTGCCAACAAAGGTCCATCTAGTCAAGGCTATGGTTTTTCCTGTGGTCATGTATGGATGTGAGAGTTGGACTGTGAAGAAGGCTGAGCACCGAAGAATTGATGCTTTTGAACTGTGGTGTTGGAGAAGACTCTTGAGAGTCCCTTGAACTGCAAGGAGATCCAACCAGTCCATTCTGAAGATCAGCTCTGGGATTTCTTTGGAAGGAATGATGCTAAAGCTGAAACTCCAGTACTTTGGCTTCCTCATGTGAAGAGTTGACTCATTGGAAAAGACTCTGATGCTGGGAGGGATTGGGGGCAAGAGGAGAAGGGGACGACAGAGGATGAGATGGCTGGATGGCATCACTGACTCGATGGACGTTAGTCTGAGTGAACTCCGGGAGTTGGTGATGGACAGGGAGGCCTGGCGTGCTGCGATTCATGGGGTCGCAAAGAGTCGGACACGACTGAGCGACGGAACTGAACATGTGAAAAATGAAATTAGAACACTACAAATCTTATATGCAGAGTACATCATACAAAATTCCAGGCTGGATGTATTACAAGTTAGAATCAAGATTGCTGGGAGAAACAACCTCAGATATGCAGATGATACCACTCTAATGGCAGAAAGTGAAGAGCAGCTAAAGAGCCTCTTGATGAAGGTGAAAGAGGAGACTGAAGAAGCTGGCTCAAAACTCAACATTCAACAACCCAAGATCATGGCATCCAGCCCCATCAATTCATAGCAAAAAGAAGAGGAAAAAGTGGAAGCAATGATAGATTTTATTTTCTTGGGCTCCAAAATCACTGCAGATTGTCTGCAGCCAAGTAATTTTAAAAACTCTTGTTTCTTGGAAGAAAAGCTATGACAAACCTAGACAGCATATTAAAAAGCAGGGACATCACTTTGCTGACAAATGTCCATATAGTCAAAACTATGGTTTTTCCAATAGTCATGTACAATTGTGAAAGTTGTAAAGAAGGCTGAGTGCTGAAGAATTGATGCTTTTGAATTGTGGTGCTGGAGAAGACTCTTGAGAGACCCTTGGACTGCAAAGAGATCAAACTAGTCAATCCTAAAAAAAACCAACCCTGAATATTCATTGGAAGGACTGGTGCTGAAGCTCCAATACTTCAGCTATTTGTTGTGAAAAGCCAACTGATTGGAAAAGAACCTGATGCTGGGAAAGATTGAAGACAAAAGGAGAAGGGGATGACAGAGGATGAGATGGTTGGATAGCATCACTGAGTCATTGGACATGAGTTTGAGCAAACTCCAGGAGACAGTGAAGGACAGGAAAGCCTGGCATGCTGCAGTCCATGGAGCATGGAGTCTGACAAAGAGTCAGACTCAACCTCCACAAACAGCACAAACAATAAAAATAACACCATATACAAAAATAAACTCAAAATTGATTAAAGACCTAAATGTAAGATCAAACACTATAAAACTGTTAGAGGTAAACATATGAAAAATACTCTTTGGCATAAACCACAACAAGATCTTTTTCAACCCATGTCCTAGAGTAATCAAAATAAGAACAAAATAAACAAATGGGACCTAATTAAATTTAAAAGCTTTTGCACAGGAAAGGAAAACACAAACAAGATGAAATGACAACACTCAGAATGGGAGAAAATATTTGCAAATGAAGCAGTAGACATTTGGATTAATCTCCAAAATATACAACCAGCTCACACAGCTCAATAAAAAAAACAAAGCAAACATACAATTTAATAAAAAAAAAAAAAGGGTGGAAGACCTAAATAAACATCTCTTTAAGTGTGACATATAGATAGCCAAGAGGTACATGAAAAGATGCTCAACATCATTAATTACTAGAGAAATGCAAATCAAAACTACATGAGGTATCATCTCACACCAGCCAGAGTGGCCACCATAAAAAAAATCTACAAACAATAAATGTTGCAGAGTGTATGGAGAAAAGAGAACCTTCTTTCATTGTTGGTGCGAACATAAATTGATACAATCACTGTGGAGAACTAAAAAACTAGACATAGAAGTGCAATATGACCCAGTAATCCCACTACTGGACATATGATCCCTGAGAAAACACTACCATATGTAAAATAGCTAGTAGGAAGCTGCTGCATAGGATGCTCAGCTTGGTGTTCTGTGATGACCGAGAGGAGTAGGATGGGGTGGGAGAGAGAAGCTCAAGAGGGAGGGAATATATGTATAATATGGCTGATTCATGTGGTTATACAGCAGAAACTAACACAATACTGTAAAGCAATGGTATTCCAATAAAAAGAAAACTGGATTACATTCTTTCTGAGATGTAAGCGTTCTTTATATATTGTACAGGAAAATCTCTTGTTGGATATGCATTTTTCAAATATTAATAGTTTATTCCATCCTAAAACTTGCCTTTTTATTAACATTTCCTTAGAGCAAAATGTTTTAACTTGATGAAGCCAAATTCATGGATTTACTTTTTTTCAGATCATGTTTTTTGTGTGTGTGTGTTTCAAGTTTTAAAATTTTTGCAACCTAAAGTCACATTTTCCTATCATTTCTTCTAGAAAGAATAATGCCCCCTTTTGCCAAAAATTGCCCATGTTCTAATCCCTGGGGTTTGTGAATGTTACTATCTAGGGAAAGAGGGACTTTGCTAATGTGATTACATTAAAAATCTTGAGGAGAAAATCCTGAATCAACTATGTGGGCCCAATGTAATCACAAGGGTCCTTATAAGAGGTCAGTGATGATGCCATCCAACCATCTCATCCCCTGATATTCCCTTCTCCTCCTGTCTTCAATCTTTCCCAGCATCAAGGCCTTTTCTAATGAGTTGGATCTTTGCATCAGAGGGCCAAAGTATTGGGCATCAGTCCTTCTAATGAATATTCTGGGTTGATTTCTTTTAGGATTGACTGGCTTGATCTGCTTGCTCTCCTAGGAACTTTGAAGAGCCTTCTCCAGCACCACAGTTCAACTCTTCAGCACTCAGCCTTCTTTATGGTCCAACTTTCACATCCATACCTGACTACGGGAAAACCATAGCTTTGACTGTACAGACCTTTGTCAGCAAAGTGATGTCTCTGCTTCTGTCTAGGTTTGTCATAACTGTTCTTCCAAGGAGCAAAAGTCTTTTAATTTTGTGACTGCAGTCACCATCTGCCTTGATTTTGGAATCCAAGAAAATAAAATCTGTCATTGCTTCCACTTTTTCCCCATCTATTTGCCATGAAATAATGGGACCAGATGCCAAGATCTTCATTTTTTGAATGTTGAGTTTTGACCCAGCTTTTCATTCTCCTCTTTGACATTCATTAAGAGGCTCTTTAGCTCCTCTTCATTTTCTCCATTAGAGTGGTACCATCTGCATATCGAAGCTGTTGATATTTCTCCTGGCAGTCTTGATTCCAGCTTGTGATTCATCTAGCCAGGCATTTCACATGATGTACTCTGCATAGAAGTTAAATTAGTAGGGTGACAATATACAGCCTTGACATATTCTTTTCCCAATTTCAAACTGGACATTGTTCCATGTCCAGTCCTGACTATTGCTTCTTGACCTGCATATAGATTTCTCAGGAGTCAGGTAAGGTGGTCTGGTATTTCCATCTCTTTAAGAATTTTCCAGTTTGTTGTGATCCACAGAGTCAAAGGCTTTAGTGTAATCAATGAAGCAGAATTTTTTCTGGAATTCCCTTGCTTTTTCTATGATCCAATGGATGTTGGCAATTTGATCTCTGGTTCCTCTGCCTTTTCTAAATCCCATTTGTACATCTGGAAGTTCTCAGCTCATGTACTGTTGAAGCCTAGCTTGAAGGATACTAAACACTAACTTGCTAGCATGTGAAATGAATGCAATTGTGTTGCAAAATGTACTTACAAAATGCGGTCCACTAGAGAAGGGAATGGCAAACCTCTTCAGTATTCTTGCCTGAGAACCATAAGAACAATACGAAAAGGCAAAAAATATAGAACTAGAAGAGGAGCTCTCCAAGGTTGGTTGGTGTCTAATATTCTACTGGGGAAGAGCAGAGAAAGAAAAAAAAAATAGCTCCAGAAAGAATGAAGAGGCTGAACCAAGGCAGAACCGACCCCCATTAGTGGATGTGTCTGGTGGTGAAAGTAAAGTCTTATGCTGTACAGAACAATATTGCATAGGTCCATGTTAGGTCCATGAATCAAGGTAAATTGGATGTGGTCAAACAGAAGATGGCAACAGTGAACATTGACATTTTAGGAATTAGTGAACTATAGTGGACTGGAATGGGTGAATTTAACTCAGATGACCATTATATCTACTACTGTGGGCAAGAAACCCTTAAGAGAAACGGAGTAGCCCTCATAGTCAACAAAAGAGTCCAAAATGCAGTACTTGAGTGCAGTCTCAAACAGGACAGAATGATCTCCATTCGTTTCCATTTCCAAGGAAAACCATTCAATATCACAGTAATTCAAGTCTACACTCCTACCACTGATGCCAAAGAAGCTGAAATTGAATGACTCTATGAAACTTCCCTGATGGCTTAGTCAGTAGAGTCTGCCTGCAATGCAGGAGGCTTGGGTTCAATCCCTGGGTCAGGAAGATCCCCTGGAGAACAAAATGGCAACCAACCCTAGTATTCTTGCCTGAAGAATTCCATGGACAGAGGGGCCTGGCAGGCTACAGTCCATGGGGTCACAAAGAGTTGGACAGGATTAAGAGACTAACACTTTCACTTTCATGAAAGTGACCTTCTAGAACTAATACCAAAAAAGATGTCCTTTTCATCACGGGAGATTGGAATACAAAAGTAGGAAGTCAAGAGATACTCAGGATAACAGACAAGTTTGGCCTTGGAGTACAAAATGAAGCAGGGCAAAAGCTAAGGATTTTGTCAAAAGAGCACGCTGATCATAGCAAACACCTTCTTCCAACAACCTAAGAGATGACTCTACACATGGACATCACCAGATGGTCAAAATCAAAATCAGACTGATTATATTCTCTGTAGGTGAATATGGAGAAACTCTATACAGTCAGCAAAAACAAGACTGGGAGCTGACTGTGGCTCAGATCATGAGGTCTTTATTGCAAAATTCAGGCTTAAATTGAAGAAAGTAGGGAAAACTGCTAGGCCACTCAGGTATGACCTAAGTCGGATCTCTTATGATTATATAGTGGAAATGACAAAAATATTCAAAAGATATGTAGTAAACAGAGTGCCTGAAAAACTATGGCTGAAAGTTCACAGCACTACACAGGAGGTGGTGACAAAAACCATCCCCCCAAAAAAGAAATGCAAAAAGGAAAGTAGTTGTCTAAGGAGGCTTTGTGGGAAATAGATGGGAAAACAGTGGTAACAGTGTCAGACTTTATTTTGGGGGGCTCCAAAATCACTGCAGATGGTGATTGCAGCCGTGAAATTAAAAGATGCTTACTCCTTGGAAGGAAAGTTATGACCAACCTAGATAGCATATTCAAAAGCAGAGACATTACTTTGCCAACAAAGGTCCGTCTAGTCAAGGCTATGGTTTTTCCAGTAGTTATATATGGATGTGAGAGTTGGACGGTGAAGAAAGCTGAGCACTGAAGAATTGATACTTTTGAAATGTGGTGTTGGAGAAGACTCTTGAGAGTCCCTTGGATTACAAGGAGATCCAACCAGTCCATCCTAAAGGAGATCAGTCCTGGGTGTTCATTGGAAGGACTGATGTTGAAGCTGAAACTCCAATATTTTGGCCACCTCATGCGAAGAGCTGACTCATTGGAAAAGACCCTAATGCTGGGAAGGATTGGGGGCAGGAGGAGAAGGGGACAACAGAGGATGAGGTAGCTGGATGGCATCACCGACTCGATGGACATGGGTTTTGGTAGACTCCGGGAGTTGGTGATGGACAGGGAGGCCTGGGATGCTTCGATTCATGGGGTTGCAAAGAGTCGGACACGACTGAGTGACTGAACTGAACTGAACTGTAGGAGGCTTTACAAATAGCTGAGGAAAGAAGAGATGGGAGAAGTAAGGGAGAAAGGTAAAAATATACCCAACTGAATGCAGAGTTCTTGAGAATAGCAAGGAGAGATTAAACAACTTTTTAAGTGAACAATGCAGAGAAATAAAGGAAAACAATAGAATGGAAAAGACTAGAGATCTCTTCAACAAAATTAGAGATATCAAGGGAACATTTCATGCAAAGATGGGCACAATAAAGGACATAGACGGTATGGAGCTAAAAGAAGCAGAAGACATTAAAGAGGTGGGAAGAAGGCACAGAAATATCCAAAAGTGTCTTAATGACCCAGATAACCACACTGGTGTGGTCACTCGTCTAGAGCAAGACATCCTGAAGTGTGAATTCAAGTGGTCCTTAGGAAGCATTTGTATAAACAAAGCTAGTGGAGGTGATGGCATTCCAGCTTAGCTGTTTTAAATCCAAAAAGATGATGCTGTTAAAGTGCTGTACTCAATATGCCAGCAGGTTTGGAAAACCTAGCTGTCACCATAGGACTCAAAAAAGTCAGTTTTCATTCCAATCCTAAAGAAGGGCAATGCCAACGAATGTTCAAACTACCTTGATTTAAGCCCCAGTGACTGTCCAACCATGGGTGTGTGTTGCAACATGGCAAGAAGCTGGAGGACTGTGTAACATGTAATCATAAGACCCAGACCAAATTTCCATATTGCCACAGTCACATTTGCTCACTTAGTAAACCTCACTCCCTACAAATACAAATATCTGACATTTGAAACTGAGCTGATCAAGTTTATCTTCTTACTCTCTGAAAAGCACTGGTTTCCATGTCAATAATTCACAGTGACAAGGTTCCAAGGGGGATGTATTATTCCTTACACTGTTCAAGGACTCGAGCATTTTCTATCTCATTGGACCTAAAGTATGTACCTCTCACCCATTTGTTAGACAAGGTGACAGGACCTCTACATGAAAATCCTTTCAGGCAGTCAATATGAGTTACAATATGACTCTGGGAGTTATACTATTATGTACTATTAGGTTTATTTAAGAGTATTTCCAGAATTCATTTGGTCTTTCCTTTCTAGCCCAAATTTTGCACTCTCGGGCTGAATTTCCATATACACCAGAAATTATTTTTCAAAGGCACTGTAGTTATCTGGTGTTTCGTTTGATTTTTCTTGCAAAGCACAGATGCATTTGCCAAAATTCTGGATTCAGAGTCATTTAGGAAGTTGTCATTTACTAGAAACTATTGTGTGCCAGAAACTATATTAATAAGAGACACACAAGACAAAGTCCCTCCTAATGTAACAGGAGGGAAAAGGGCAGGGCACAACTTTTGAAAGAATGACATAACTCAAGGACACAACATAAAATGCTTAGAATCAAATGTGTCCAAGATGGCAAGCAAGTCAACTTTGATTAGACCTTGATTTCAATCAGCAATCTAAATGACACACCCAGAGACCCTATAAGAAAAGACTCATTAGGAAACTGACTCATTAGAAAAGATACTGGGAAAGATTGAAGGCAGGAGGAGAAGGGGATGACAGAGAATGAGATGGTTGGATGGCATCACCGACTCAATAGACATAAATTTGAGCAACCTCTGGGAGATGGTGAAGGATAGGGAAGCCTGGCATGCTGCAGTCCATGGGGCCACAATGTTAAGTAGTTAGAATAGGAAAAAGGAGTCCAAAATGGTGGTGGCCAAAAGGTGAAGAAAGGGAAAAGCCCATGAAAACAGAACGAAAGAAAACCCATGGACCAAAGTGAGACCCTCAGGTGAAACAAACACACCTCCTTCCTGGCTAACCCAATTTGCATAGGGCAGGCTCAGTGAGGAGGAGACAAATCATTTAAAAAGAGGAAGCCAGGGCAGACTGAGGTTCCTCCTTTAGGGTCGACCTGCCTTTATGCCTCGAAGGTGTACTATCCCTTGTTTGCCAAATAAAACTCTGAGCTGTAACCGAGCTGTAACACCAGTCTACCACTTCAAATCTTTGTTGTGGTGAGACATAACTGAGGAAATTACACACTCTCCTGACATATCTGGTGCCATGACCCAGATGTAACCTGACTGAAGCAACCCCAGCTCAGCACCAGCGAGGAGGAGACCAAGCACAGAAGAAGCCCAACTTGGTAAAAGCTCATGCTGTGGAAGTTGAATGTGAAGGAAACCCAGCACAGTGGAATTGACGAGAAGCCCAGAATGGTGGAAACTGGGACAGCAAAAACAAACTTGTCAGAAACCTCATGCGGCTCAGTCTCAGATTCCAGAAGACCTCTGGTTAAGGTAGAAGGTCCTCGCCCCTATGGCTGGAAAGACATACAGCTAACAAAATCTTAATTCCTTTACAGTCTCTCATTTCTTGTTTCCTTGAACTCCCTGTGAATGAGCAGCACTGGGTGCAACTAAGGGACTCTGGCAAGGGCTACTCTCCAGTGTGTCCTGAAGGCTCCAGTATCCTTTTCACCCTAGTAATAACTGTTGCCCAAGCAGGTGGTGAGGGTCCTTCTGCCCTTAATCTCCTTTGTGTCAAGGATCAGGCCAATGAAACTGTGGGCACAGGTCAGGCAGTTAGCAGTTTTCCCAGCAGGTTATGAAGGGGGTTCCTCTGCACAATCTTCCCACTGCTTTTTCTTCCCATCCTTCAGCTCCTTTCTCTATGCCACTGTGTACAAAATATTGGGCAGGTCATCATCTTCCCATTTCTGAAAGTTGTGCTTTCACAGCTTTCACAACTAAGATTGGGACTCAAACCCACATGACAGGGACTCTGTGCTGTGCTGCTCTTAGTCACGCAGTTGTGTCTGACTGGGACTTGAGCCCAACCAAAACCCATGGTGCCTGGTTTTAGAACCTATTGAAGCTCAGGTTCTTATGTCTAATTGTAGAAAGAATTCAATGAGAGACACAGCGATAGATAAGAGGTAGATTTCTTCAGATTCAGACAGAAGCACACTTCTGTTTTGGTTGACCTGTATGTAGGCAACGTCACTCCATCCAGCCTATTAACAAAATATTTTAATGCCACTAACAGGGCCAGATAACCCACTCCTTTGTTAATACTTCTGTTATTAGCTAGAGTGCATCTGTGAAAATGAAATGTTTCTCTTATGGACTAGGGGAGGCGGGGACTAGGGGAGAAAATCAGTGACTTACATTCCCTCAGAGTGATAGAGCATTAGGCTTGTGGCTACTTTGCCAGGTTTCCAGGCTCAGGGCACAGGCTTGGATTGCTTTACGTCAGGGTATCTATTTCCCTCTGGTGTAGACAAGCTGGCAACTAGCTAAGATTACAACCCTTTAATTTGACCAAGCATTAGTCATGCTGGAGACCTTGGAGATGCCCAACTCAGACTGGGAATCCAAGGAGGTCTACCTGCCTCGACCTACCTAGGGATCTGGTCCCTGGGAGGTTGTCACGCCTCAACCTGCTCAGGGATCCACTAGCCTGGGGATCCCAGGATGTCAACCTGCCTCTATCTGCCCAGGGATCTGGTCCCTGGGAGGTTGTCACACCTCAACATGCTTGCGGGTCCGCCAGTCCAGGGGTCCCAGAAGGTCAACATTCCTCAACCTGTCTAGGGATCTGGCTCCTGGAAGGTTGCCATGCTTCAATCTGCTCAGGGATCCGCCACTCCAGGGATCCCAGGAGGTTGACCTGCCTCGACCTGCCTTGCATCTGGTTCCTGGAAGGTTGCCATGCCTCAACTTGCTGGGTTCCACCAGTTCAGGGTTTGCAGGAGGTTGACATGCCCAGGCCTCGACCTGCCAGGGACCTAATTCTTGGGAGGCTGATATGCCTCAACTTGCCTGGGGATTTGACCTCCAGGAGGTTGTCATGCCTCAACCTGAGGATCTCCACCTTGACCTGGGGACACCTGCTCTCAGGTTGCAACAGTACTGGTAGGATAAGCTTCAGAAAGACTCACCCCTAAGGAAGTTCAGCCTTAGAAATGGAAGGAAGCCTATTGTGGGGCTGTGCCTGGTCTCAGAAATAATTCAGGAGCATAACAAGAATTCCATTCCTCTTCTGGAAAGGCTAAAAGAGGCCCTCCAGAAATTTACCAATCTGGACTTAGACTCTTACAAGGGATAGGTGATTTTAAAGGACAAATTCCTATCCCAATGTGCATCAGATATAAAGTTACAACAGCTACAGCAGCAGGTCTCTCCTGCCTGTTTAGAAGAGATGGCCCAGACAGCCACCAATACCTTTTATAACAGAGAACAAGAGAGGGAGGCCAAAGCCCAGAAAAGGGAGAGAAGGAAAGAGACAAGTCACACCCAGATGCTGGCTGCCCTCCTGGGAAGCCTTATGGCAAACCCCAAGTCCTTGAAGGATGAGGCATAGATGAATGCCTAATCTGTATCCAGGTGGGACATTGGACCAAAGAGTGTCCAAATTATGGTAAGCCTCCTAAAACAGCTTGCTACAAATGCCATCAATTGGGACACTGGGAGGCACTCTGCCCTGGGGACCCAAGAGTCTCAGTGTCAAGTGCCAAGCCTTCCCTCACAATGGGAATCTGCTCCAGCCAACCCACCTGCTACAGATAACCATCACGGGGCTGGAGCCAAGGATGTAACTGAATCTGGCAGGTAGATCCGAGAATAACTTGGTTGACACAGGGATGACATACTCTGTCTTGACCTCCTGCTCCAGAGCCTTCTCCCCCCCAACCTGTACCCTTTTGGGTGCTACAGGAAAAGCAATTACAGAAAGATTCACCCGAGAACTTCTTTGTTTCTGTGATGGACAAATTTTCCCACCAGTTTTTGGTGGTCCTTGAGTGTCCTACTCCCTTATTGGGAAGAGATGTACTCACTAAGCTGGGGACCACCCATGATGGGAAGCGTTGCAGCCCCTAGAGCCCCACAGCTCCTGGAACTACTGAGGAGTCCATTATACCTTCTCCAATAGGGAGGGACCAAAAACTATGGGAGGCTCCAGGAGAAAAATCAACAAAGGACTTGGGAAATATTACCTCAGGGGTTCAGAGATAGCCCCCACCTCTTTGGACAGGCTCTTAGCTGGGATCTCCTAGATCTGAACCTGGGATCAAATGGCAAAATGTTGCAATATATAGATGACCTACTAAATGCTCTCCAGATGAGGAAAATGCCCAACAACATGTGATTCAGGTTCTAAACTTTTTGGCAAAGAAGGGATAGTCTCCTGTGGTAAGGCACAGATGGTCCAGACAAAAGTCCCTATCCGGAAGTTCAGATTATGCACGGGTCCAGGAATCTGTCCTCTGACTGAGTACAAGGAATCCTCCAGTTGCCTTCCCCCATGACTCAAAAACAGTTGTGAGCTTTCCTGGGGCTAACCAGGTTTTGTAGAATTTGGATGCCCAAATATGGTCTAATTTCCCAGCCCTTGCATGAAAGCTTGAAGGGACAGGATGATTCAATCCCATTGACGTGGGTAACTCCTCAAAAGGAGGCAGAGGCTACACTAGAATAGCCTTGGGAGTATTAACTCAAAGGTTGGGACCTGAGCCCCAGCCAGTAGCTTACTTAACCAAGAGGCTTGACCCAACCACCCAAGGTTGGCCTCCCTGCCTTCAAAGTCTTGCAGCTATAGAAGCTGATAGAAGAGACTTTAAAACTCTCTCTAGGGGCAAACTAACATTTTTTACCAGTCACCAAGTGAAACAACTTGTGAATGGGAGAGTCCATTTATGGATGTCTGATCAAAGGATCCTCAGATATCGAGTAGTGCTGATGGAAAGTCCAGGCCTGACTATATCCCCTTGTGAGGTTTTTAACCCAGGTACCCTCCTGCCTACCACCGAGGGCTTTCTCCCCCTTTCACTATACCCTAGAAACTTTGGACCATTGGACAAAACCCCTAGAGGGATTGTCAGAAGATCCTCTAACCAATCCTGAGGAAATCTGGCACACTGATGGAAGCAACTTTGTCTTATATGGAAAAAGAAGACCCAGATATATGCAGTAGTCTCCAATTTCAAGACAATAGAGGCTAAATCTTTGCCACCAGATACTTCAGCCCAAGTGGCTGAGCTCATAGCCCTGACTCGAGCTTTCAGTCAGTACAGTTCAGTCGCTCAGTCGTACAGTCCATGGGGTCACTAAAAGTCAGACACGACTTTTTATTTTCACGCATTGGAGAAGGAAATGGCAACCCACTCCAGTATTCTTGCCTGGAGAGTCCCATGGACAGAGGAGCCTGGTGGGCTACTGTCTATGGGGTTGCACAGAGTCGGACAAGACTGAAGTGCCTTAGCAGCAGCACAGCTGCTTTACAGTGTTGAGTTAGTTTCAACTGTACAGCTAAGTGAATCTGTAGTATGTATACATACAGCAAGTCCCCTATATATGAACAAGTTTTGTTCTGGAAGCACATTCCTAAGTCCACTGTGTTCATAAGTCCAGCAAAGTTAGCCTACATACCCAACTTTCCTGGTGGCTCTGATGGTAAGAGTCAGTCTGCAATGTGGGAGACCTGGGTTTGAGCCCTCGGTTGGGAAGATTCCCTGGAGGAGGGAACGGCTACCCACTCCAGTATTCTGATCTGGAGAATTCCATGGACTGTGTAATCCATGGGGTTGCAAAGAGTCAGACACGACTGAGCGACTGTCACAGTGCCCTGAAAAGTACACTAGTACAGTACAGCAACTAGCATACACATGTTTGCATCTTTGAAAGTTCACAACTTGAAGGTGTGTATGTAGGGAAATTACTATACATCCTTTTTTTAAGATTTCCATCCCATTTAGGTCACCACAGAGCATTGAGTAGAGTTCATACAGAGTGAAGTAAATTAGAAAGAGCAAAACAAATATGATATAATATTGCTTATATTTGGAATCTCCATTTCTTCTAAGTCAAGTTTTTGCTACCCTGTACTCATCTCTGATACCACAACTCTGTGTTATCACTTAAATATTGTGTCATAGTTATCAGTGTCATTTAATAACATCGAAGCATGGAGGTGTCCAGGCAAACCAAGCAGATCTCATCACTGCCCCCAAAGATACACATGAACATCAAGCAAGGAACATGTACAAATGTAAGTACAAATGAAGAGGAGGGTTACGAAGGCCAAAAGCCCAGGGTGATGAGAGGCTAAGTACAAGTAACACTGGGGAGATGTGCTCCAGATCAGTAGAATATTTCCTGTTGAAATATTTTACTATAGATTGATAAACTATTGTTATTGTGGGAAGCTAGGTAAAGTTTCTGTGGGAAATGCTCTATTATTTCTTAAAACTGCATGTGAATCTACAAAATTAAATTCTATAAAGTTACACTTAAAAAATAATTAACAGTCAAAACTAAACAGAAGAAGAAGTATTGAGAAATGCACAGGCTCACTATCAACTAAACATGTAAAAGTAGAGATGGCTCTATCTACTACCCTGAAGCAAGACTTTTTCAGACCTGAGCTGTGAAGATCTGATGACACTACAAGTTGTCTTTGTCTCTTATAAAGTCTCTCTGCAATGTGTGAAAGGAATGACTACATTTTTTGGACATCTGGATTTTGATTCAAATGCCTGGCCCATCACTTTCTGGATGAGGGACCCTGAGAAATGGCATACACTTTTCACCTCACTTTCTTCAATCTCCAATGATAGGGATGATTGCTTACAGGGTTGATGTGTATATTTAACAAGCTCGTGTATAAGAATCTAGTACAGTTCCTGAGAACAAGAAGGCATTCAGTGACATGTTACATTCCTTTCATAAAAAGAAAAAGCATCCCATAAAGTACCACACCCTGATGGTTTTAAAGGAACATTCTACCAAAAAATCAAGAAATACATAATTCCAGTCTCACCAAAGAACTGAAAAAGCAGGATTGTTCCTCAGTTCTTTAAATAAAGATGGTATAATGCTGAAAAACTCAACAGGGGTAGCATAAAACGTATTAATCTCACCACTCACAAACATAAATGCAAAAATTCTAAACAAAATATTAACAAAATAAGTCTAATGTTGTAAAAAAAAAATAGCACTTCAAGACCAATTGTTGGAATTATTTCCACAAAAATTAGATTAAATTTACCACAAAAATAAAGGGGGAAGAAAACATACTGCTATCTCAATAGATTCAGAAAAAGAATATGAAATATTCAACATCTACTCCTTGTATAAAAATGGAAAGAAACTTCAAGATCTAATGGAGGGTATTCTAAAAAGGCTACAGAAGATACCATACTCAATTAACCTCTGAAAACATCTTTTCAAATTAGAAATAAGACGATGGTTGCTATGACACTTTCAACATTGTTCTAAAGATCCTATCCTACACAAAAGACAGAAAGATTCAATACAGTATATAAGAATTGCAAAGGAAGAAACGAGCTTATTATCATTCACATGAATTCTGATAGAAATTCCAAAGGAATCTTTAGGCAAACCTCTAAGTATTATATGTATTAATAGCCTATATATAATATATGTTAATAAGATCCATATTACCTCCTATGTTTATATCATAGATTAGTTAGGAAGTACAATTTTAAAAAGATACTTTTTTATAAAAGCAATAAAAAACATACTTCAGTACCTAAGAAAATATGTAAAAATATGCCCAAGATCTTGGAAAACATTTTTAAACTTTAAATGTGAAATTTCAATTTGAGCTTCCACCCCTCCCTGCAGCAACAAAGTGGTATGAGTCAGCCCTCTGCTTCCATTCACTTCCAAGCAAGGAGGCAATGTCAGTCAGTGCTCCATTTTCATTTGGGTGCTGTTTTCAAGGCCCAGCAGGAAGCTGACAGACACATCCATCCTACCCTAACAGAACAGCTCAGAGACTACCTGCCGAAAAGAGAAGGTTAAATTGGATCCAGAGTCATATAATACCTAAAATGTCCTGGATACAACAGAATATTACCAGTCATATCAAGAACTAGAAAACCACTATGAGAATGACAAAAGACAACCAACAGATACTAATACCAAGATGAATCAGATGTCAGAATTATTTGACAAAGATTTTTAGAGCCATTATAAAAATGCTTCAATTAAAGCAATTATAAATTTTCTTGAAACAAATGAAAAATTAAAAAAAACCTTAATGATATAAAAAAAAGGAAAATCTTTTTTTTTTTTTTTTAATAAAAAGGAACTGAGACTTCCCTGGTGATCCAGTAGTAAGAGTCCATGCTTCCAATGCAGGGCACAAAGGTTTGATCCCTGGTCAGGGAACTAAGATTCTTCATGACACAAGGGATGGCCATAGTACAATAATAATAGTAATAATAAAGGATCCAGAGTGGAAATTATTGAACTGAAGAATATAATGAAAGAAAGAAAAAATCTGCTGGATAGGCTCAGTATAGAGTGGAGATGACACAGGATCGAATCATTAAACTTGAGGACAGATCAACCAAATTTTTCCAATCTGAGCAATAGAGACAAAGTAAGTTATAAGAATATTAACAGTATTGGGAACCTATGGGATCATATGAAAAGAGTATCATCATAGTCTCACATGGAGAGGAGAGAGAACATGGGACTGAAGAATTATTCACAGATATAATGGCTGATTAGCTTCTCAAATTTGGCAAAAGACATAAACATACAGAATTAGGAAGATGAGAAAACTCCAAGTAGGATAAACAGAAAGAATTCCATGCCAAATCACAGCCTAATTGAGCTTATAAAAGCTAAAGACAAAATCCTGAAAATAACTTGAGAGAAATGACAATTTTTATAGCAACCACACAAACTAAGTGACAGTGGATTTCTCATCTAAACCTATGAAGGCAAGAAGGAAGTGGATATTTTTCAATTGCTGAAAGAAAAAAAACGGTCAACCAAGAATTCTATAAATAGTGAGACTGTCTTTCAAGAATGAAGAAGAAAGAAGTACACTAGAGAAGACACATAAATGGAGAGACATTCTGTTCTTATTAATTTAAAACACTTTGGCCTGATTCATAGTTTTTAATGCGATGAGTTTGGAATGCTGTGAGCCATTCCCTGTTCTGTGAATGGTAGGATTCCAGAATATCACTAAAGATGTGGAAAAGCAATCAATCTGAGTCAGAATGAGTGACCAGAAGGATCTGCAATGTCTGATCCTTCTACCAGGAGACTATTTTTGGTTTTGGTATCTATAAAATTCACCATGTTTTTATGAAGTTTCTTTAAAAATTCTATGTTTTCTACAGAGCACAGACTATTTAATATAAATACCAGGAGACTCACTTGATATCTTTGTCTTTTGAACATATAAAAATTATTTTGAACAAATAAAACTATTTGTTTCAAACAAATAAAAATTACACCACATTATATCCTAAATTGTATATCATTGTAGGACATCTATTTTGGTTATATTATCAATGGTATTTAACAGTTATTTCATTTATTATTATATATATATATTCTATCCCAATAACTCTTTGTTAAAAGGGTCTATTTCTAGTTTAGTTCATTGTTTTAATCCCGAAGGCACTGTGACTGGCAAATAGAAGGTACTAAAAACAAATCTTCATGAATGAACTGATTTTTATATTTGTTCAAATTTCAAATAAAATATATATTATTGCTTACAATTATGGGGCTTCCCTGGTGGCTCAGACAGTAAAAGCATCTGCCTGCAATGCAGGAGACCAGGGTTCGATTCCTGGGTCGGGAAGATCCCCTGGAGAAGGAAATGGCAATCCACTCCAGCACTCTTGCCTGGAAAATCCCATGGACGGAGGAGCCTGATAGGCTACATTCCATGGGGTCAATGCCTAGGAAATGTTTGTTTGGTTTTAATAAATAAATGCACCTACCAGATACTTAAGGACCCAAGGATAGCCAATTTTATTTCACATCATATTTCAGCTCTCATTGACTGATAACAGCTACCAGAAATGAAATGAGAAGGATTATAAGGCCTCTAAAAGAAAAGAGCGCCATGCTCACTTTGGCAAGGTCTCCTGGGGTGAGGGAGGAAGGAACTGGTCGTTCCTTGCCCCAGCTCTTACTCTAATTAAAATATGCAGCAAGGAAGGAATATATTGCTTATGTGGATTACATTGAAACTTCCTTGAAAATCTCTTTTTATTGCACTAAAAAGACTTTTCATGTAGCGGGAAGAATAGGAATGCTGAGCCCCACAGGCCTGGGCACTCACAGCCGCTCTCTAATCCTCTTCTATTTCCCCAGCAAGCACTCTCCCCCGTTCTCCACAGGCTTCTCAGAGCCTCTCTCTGCCCAGTTCCTGTGCTCCACTGTGTGCAACGTTGCTTCAGTCATGTCCGAATCTATGTGACCTTATTGACTGTGGCCTGCCAGGTTCCTCTGTCCATGGGATTCTCCAGGCAAGAATTATCTCTCCCACATTACAACTCACCTCTTCCTTTCTCACCTCCTCCTTCTCAGAGACTACGAACTTGTCACTCAGGAATACCTTCAAATTTTTGTCTCCCATCCTTTACGTTTTCCTGAAGTTTCACTCACTGCCTTCTCCCTCCTAGTGCAACTTTAGTTCTGTTCCCTTCTGTCTGTCTGTGGTCCAGATCATGCCATCTCCTGCTCACCTAGGCCCTCCAAACTCCACTGATTATCTTGTCTTCTCTGTTCACCTTTCCACTGGCTTCTTCCCAACAGCACTTAAGCATAATCTTTGTTCTTTCATTTAAAATAAAGCCCTAGGAAAATAATAAAGTATCATCTGCAAAGAAAATAATAAAATAAAATTAACCTCCTCCCAGCTTCCTTGACCTTGATTCTCTCCAGCTATAACACTTACCTCACATGTTAGTCTTTAATGCACTGTCACCTGATCCCACCCACCTCCACTGAAATTACTCTTAGCTGGTGCTAAACCTAGGGGTCATTTTTGGTCTTCATCTCACCTGACCTCCTAAAAGTACTTGACTTCAACTTCTCTCTTGATGTTCTTTTCTTTTCCACCACCTGAATTTCTTTCTTCCACGTCTTCTGTTTCTTCCCCCTTTGCTGGGTGCTCTTCCTCCCTCCTACCATCTAAAAGTTGTTTTTCAGGTCCTCTACTCTTCCCACACTTGAAGTTCTGAGAGGCCATTTCAGTGATTCACTGATGACTCCCAAACTTCGATCACTATCCTAGATCTGCATACAGGAATCACCACTCAGTATCTCACAGTCACCTCAAATTATTAAACATCTCTAAAATAGAACCCATGTTTCCCATTGCCCTATTCCTCCTCCAGTCTCCATGAATAGTACCATAATACATTTAGTCATCCAGTCAGAAATCTGGGACTCACTTGTAACTTGTTACCCTTTCACACTCAAGCTCAAATCATTTCACGTTCACTTCTCTTCCCTCCATTGGCATTTTCACTCTTCAAGCTATCATCAGCTTACCTGGTTACTAAAACAACCTCCTGGTTGGTGTGCCACCCTCCTCCCTAGATAAATTTTCTCCACTTCCATAGTGCCAGCAGACAAGCTTTCTAAAATGAAGATCTCAGCATTCCAGCCCCATGCTAAGAAACTTTGGGGGCTCTCACCTTTCTTTTCCCCATCCCTTTTCTCTCTGGCTCCCTGAAGTGAGTTCCACAGGTCAGCAGTAATGAACTCCAAACACACACGCTGTTCTTTCTGCCTGGGACCTTCTCTTCTTGTTAAATTCAGCCCATCATACTAGGTTCAATTTAGATAGTTTTCCTCCAGGAAGCTGCCCCTGCTTCACTTAGAGAGACCTTCCCCATCCTGCACAGCACTGTGTGCTACTCTCCTCGTAGCATTCACTAGAGTGTCTTATAACTGCTTGTTATCAATTCTGATCCCCCATTAGGGTGGTAGCAGGATTCTGACCCCAGGCTTTTGCCTTTGGGATTATATCCATGAATATGTTATGTTATAGGATAGAAAGGATTTTCAAGATATAATTAAGATTACTAATCATCTGACAACAAGATAAAGAGATTACTTGGGCAGGCCCAAATTAATCATATGCTTAAAAGCAGAAGAGGAAGGCAGAGTCTTGGGGCAGAAGTCAGATTCTGAATGTGACAAAGGTCTGACACACCCTTGCTGCTCTGAGCTGCAGGAGCTACAATACAAGCAACAAAGCTGTGCAAAGAATTCTATGATTCCAGAGACACTGCGCTCTTTGAGGAGTATGAGGTGCATGCATATGTTGAGAGCCGGGGGGGATTTCCCTGGGGCACTCCCACACCACTGTGCCCACAGCATGCTGCAGGCAAATACAACATCCTTCAGTCCCATTGCCTAAACCCAGCTCTACCTAGAGTGGATTGTGTGAGCTGCAGAATCCTCCCCTACTCTTGACTCTGGTTTAGTCCAGAGAAAGGAGCAGATTTCTTCTCATCTGTCCACTTGTCTTTCTCCTGTCTCTCGCACCTACCACCTTCCTCTCAGATGTGTGTCCTGGTCTTGAAGGGTCTGTCCTCTCCACCCTCTCCCTCTTCTCAGATCAACTCATCAGCCTAGTCAGTACTGCCACTTCATGAAGCTCTCCCAGACTCAAATCCATAATTACTCTTCCTTCCTTCATTTACCAATTTATTCATTCCCCTTCTAGAATTGAGTCTCTATTCCTTGCCAGGCTCTGAGTTTGGCACTAGGATATGCAGACAAATACAAAATTCATGTGTGCTTCCCCCCTAGACTCCATGATCTGGGCAAGTATTTGACTTCCTTCATCTTGGCCCATGCTGTGGAAGGCCCATCCCCAGGCCTCCAGGAAGGACTGACATAGTGCGTGTACACATGCAGCACAGGGAGCTGCCCCTGAACGTGCTCTGGCCCCAGCAGCCCACCTGCTGAGGGCTTGGCTGTGTCTACTTCTTACCTTCAACCCGGGACAGTATGCAGAATAGCTATCCATGTTCCTGGCCCAACTAGGGCTCTAACCTGGGGGCATAATAATAACAGTTTTATGTCCATAGCACAGGGGAAAAGTGTGGATAGAATGAAACAACTACCCTACAAATAAAATAAAATGTATTTTTTTCCTATTTGGGTATTTAAATATTAATCTCAGCATACACACACAAAATCCTCTATTCTGTTTGGACTTGTATATTTCTTCTGGCACATTCACCATACAGTTAATAGAGTGGTTCGTTCAGTTTCTTAAATCTAAAAAAACAAACACAGCTAAAACAGATCTGTTGTGCCTGACAGTTTGCCATCTGTGTATTCATTATCTCACTTGATCTTCACAATCACTCTGTGTTTTATTACCATCCCCTATTTTGAATTAGCAGCAGCATGGTGTTTCAGACAGGGAACACGTGTATACCTGTGGTGGATTCATGATGATATATGGCAAAACCAATACAATATTGTAAAGTTAAAAAAATAAAATAAATAAATAATTTTTTAATTAAAAACAAAGAAAAATTAAAAGACTATTTTGAGAAGGAGCTAGCACCTAACTGTAGGTCTGTGGGAAATGCATTTGACTTGCTTGAACCTCAGTTTTCTTTTCTATAAGACAGAGGGAAAACAAGCTAGACTATGTAAGTATGTTTGAGCATCACATGAAATAGTAGGTGTAAAACGCCCAGCAAACAGTATATATTCAATAATATTAGACCTTTTACCCTTTTTCTAAAACTAACACAAGTGATTCTGGGGAAAAGTTAGCAAGTGTGCAGGGTGGCCAGATCTCCAAGGTCACTGCTTCCAAGGTCACTGTTCTTCAATGCTGCTCCATATGGACTGTCTCCTCCTGTCCCCACATGACCACACAGGAAAGCAAGCCTTTGGGTGTCAGGAGGCCCCGTGCTCCCAGACTACAGCCAGCCCACCTAAGCTCCTGCAATTCACTTATCCAAACACTGCTTGTCCTTGGTTTCACAAGAGGCAAAGGGCACACAGGTTTTATTGAGTGTGCTGTTGGTTAAAAAAACAAGGCCATGTTCAAGGGCACACAGGAAGTACACTGTTGCAGGAATGTTTGTCTCCTGGTGGCATCAGGGTATGGTAGCTGTCATTTATGGGGTTCACTCTGGGTGCCTCAAACCTTATATTCTTCCTTACACTGACATCCTACAGGAACTACAGCTGACCCTTGAACAACACGAGTTTGAATTGCAGAAGTCTACTTCTACGTGGATTCTTTTCCAGTAAATATGCGCTAAGGTTGGTTGAATCCATGGATCTGGAACCTTGGATGAGTGGCCAACTGTGAAGCTATATTCAGTTTTCAACTGCTTGGAGGGTCGGTGCCCCTATTGCCTCCGTTGTTCAGGGTCAACATATATTCCTCTTTCCTTCTATATCCTGGAGATCAGGACCATTAGACTGACAACAATTTAGCGCCTGTTACATGCCAGGCATTTTACCCACCACCCTGGAAGATGGTTGCCATTTTTCCATACAGACTTAAATTCCACTGAACCAGCATACAGGCCCTGGCATGAGCAGCTGCCAGTGCAGACCCATAAGGAGCTGAGGACTCTGTTGACCATGGACAATCCTAGATGTGTATGCTCTTCATGGTCTCCAAGGCCCACCCTTAAGCCATCTTCCCTAAGGCCTGGGTTCTCTTTGCAAATGCATCCCCATTTGGTAAGTGATATTTGGTTCTAAAATATCATTAGTATGATGGTTCATTTTATGTATCAACTTGAGAGGACTAAGGGATGCCCAGACAGCTGGTGAAACATTATTTCTGGATCAATCTGTGAGGGTGTTTCTGGAAGAGATTAGCATTTGAATAGGTAGACTGAGTAAAGAAGCTTGGCCTCACCAGTGTGGATAGGTGGTATCTAACCTGTTGAGGGGGCCTGAATAGAAGAAAATGGGAGAGGATGGGCAATTGATTCTCTCTGCTTGAGCTGAGACATCTGCCTTTTCCTGCCCTCAGATCTTGGCACTCTGGTTCTCAGATATTTGGACTCAGACTGGGATTTACACTGTCAGCTCCCTGACTCTTGGGCCATTGAACTTGGACTGAATTAAACCACTGGCTTTACTGGTTTTCCAATTGCAGGTGGCAAATTGTGGGGCTTCTCAGCCTCCATAACCACATGAAGCAATACCTATAATAAATCTCCTCTCATATATATCTCCATATACACTATTGTTTCTGTTTCTTTGGAGAACCCTGGTAAACACAATTCAGTCAGTCAGTTCAGTCGCTCAGTTGTGTCTGACTCCTTGCGACCTCATGGACTGCAGCACATACAATTAGTATGGTAAAAAAAAAAAAAAAAAAAAAAGTGAAAATTGCCAGTAAAATAGAGGCAGCATTACAGAAAGAAAAAGGCTTTATATCCAAGTTCAGATGTGTATTTGCTATGGGTCAGTTAATTATTCTTTCTAAGCCTATTCAGTCAACTGCAAAATGAGATTCTCATCTCAGGCTGTTATGAAGATTAAATTAGGTACCTGAAAGATAGTATGTACTAATTGAAGAGTAGTTTCCTTTTGATATACACACACATGTTGTGGGTGTTGCACAATCAAATATTGTAATGGTTATGTGCCATCACTGGCAGGAGAATAGTTTCTGCTTGGACACCAACAAATAGGGTCTACTCTACACAAAAACTCTCCCATTCACCAGCTTGGATGGCTCCATGCAACACAAGTGATGGTAAGTTCAGGCTATTGCAAGTATTACAGTAAAGGAGAAAGAACAAAAGATCATCTACTAACATTTATATGAAGTACCACATTTTATAGCACTTTAGATTAAAAATAATTGAAAAGAAGAGACTATAGAAAAGCAAAATCCTGTAATTCAATGTAAAAAGAGAATAGCAGTCTTTTAAATAAATGGTACTAGAACCATAACCATATGCCAAAATGCAAAATATACACAACCTCCCACCTAATATCATACACAAAGTTTACTCAAAATAGACCATACATCTAAGTGTCAGAGCTAAATCATAAAACTCCTTGAAATAGATATAATAAAATATTTATGGTCTTGAATGAAGCAAATAGGATGCAAAAATTTGAAACCCTAATCCAAATTTTAAACTTCCGCTGTTTAAAAGTCACTATTAAAGAAATGAAAAAATAAGCCATATACTGGAAGACAATATTTGAAAAGTATACATTTGACAAGGAATTGTATCCAGACTATACAAAGATCTCTTACAGCTCAATGATAAGACAAACAACCCAATAAAAACATGGGAAAAAAAGCTTGAAGAGATACTTCATTAAGAAGATTATACAGATGACAAATGAGCACACAGAATGATGCAGCATCATTAATAATCAGGGAAATATAAATGAAAACCATGATGAGATACTACTTTACACTCGTGGAAATGACTGAAAAAAAAAATTGATAATACCAGTGAGGCGAGGGTCTGGAGCAAGCAGTGTTCTCACACACTGCTGGTGGCAATGTAAAATGGCATTTGGCAGTTTCTTATAAAGTTTAAGAATGCTTGCTCTGTGACCTAGAAATTCTCTTAGTTTTTTTTTTAAAAAAAAGGTGGTGGTAGGGAAATGTCTACATAAAGATTTATAAGCAAATGTTCATAACAGAAGTTCATAGAAGAAATATTCATAGCCAAACTAGCAAGAGTTCAAATATTCACAGACTAGTGTGGCAAACAACAGTGACACCCCATGGAACACGACTCAGCCACAACAAAGGAGCAGATTTCTCATGCTCACATGCGTGGCTGATTCCCAGAAGCAGTGTATTAAGTGGAAGAAGTCAGGGCACCGAAGGCTCTACACTCTACTATTTCATTTATGTGAAAGTCCAGAGTGAAAGGAGACCAAGAGTGACAGGAGGTGAGATGGATATTTACTAGGCAGGGGCAGAGGGGAGCTCTGTTGCAAGAAGAAAGGTTCTATGTGATGACTGTAGTGACAACTATGCAAAGTGTACACTTTTGTCAAAACTCATCAAACTGTACACTTACAGGTGGTGAATTCTATTGTATATAAATTATACCCCCAAAAGCTAATTTTTTTAAAAAGTTATAATCTCTAGGGAACTCTCCAGGAAAAGAATAACAGAAGAAGCTAATGGAGGGGGAAAGGATCTTGAACAACTGCATGTGTAGGGACTGAACTTGGTTGGCCTATAAGCCTGGGAACATGCCCACCCTTGCCTGGGAGGAAAGCCATGCAGGGAGCTGCTTTGGAAGATGGCATCTGGGACAAGGCAAAACCCAGACTAGGTGAAATTGTTAAGGATTCACACCAGCTCTTCCCCTTCAGAAAAAAGTTGCTTTTTCTAAAAATTAGAAAGGCAAACAGATGCTTCATTATGCAAACAATGCCAAGAATGCAGAAGGAAATGAAATGATAGCAAAATTGCCTGCCTCTCCATCCCTGCTCTTTCCCAAGCCCCCTCCCAGGGGTGACCTCTATGGGCAGAGACCTGCCCCTCACCTGCATTGTCCTCCTGTTTTCTTTCCAGTTGTCTCAGTGGTTCGTCACTGAAAGAGGACTGGAAGTGACTAATGGATTGAGTTTGCAGCCCAGGGGTTCAGAGCTCATTCAATAGTCCTTTGTCTTCTTCATAAACTCTAAAAATCAAACATTCTGCAGGGCGTGTTTAGAGTGAAGAAGGCCTTCCTGACTGCTATGATTGTAGAACTAAGCAAAAGTTCTGGGTGGGCAACTGGTGAGACAAAGAACCTGAATAAATATGTGGGTAAACATCATTAATATCATTTCTGTTTAAGTTAAAGCTTAGTTTAGCTCAATAAATAGCTTTTATAGAAAGTAATCATATCCACGGGCTTCCCAGGTGGGGCAGTGGTCAAGAATCTGCTTGCCTATGCAGGAGACGCAAGAGACTCGGGTTCTATCCTTGAGTCAGGAAGATCACCTGGAATAGGAAATGGCAAACTGCTCCAATATTCTTGACTGGAAAATTCCATGAACAGAGGAGCCAGGCAGGCCCCAGTCCATGGGGGTCACAAAGAGTTGGACATGATTGAGCAGGCACACATGTACACACAATCACATCGATAGCAAACTGACATGCTATATCCACAGTTTGTAACACTCAGACCCAGGTTCAAACTTCTGACACTATATGCACAGGTCAGATGTACCCTTAGAGGGTCTGTCTGGGCCCTGCCATGGCCCCAAGGGACTGTGCTTGGCACATCTCCCTGATACCCAGGCAGGACAGGGCCATCCACAGGGTCCTGAGAGCACTAACAGGACTTTGTAAACTTTCTAAACCTACTCTGCCATCCAGACTTCATTAGAAAGTCCCTTCCCAGACACAAGAGTAGCCACCTCTTAGAAGTGCTTGTGGCCCTTCTCACCTGCTAGGTCCAGCTGTCCAGGAGCACAAGTAAAATGAAGTGTGGCCTCCTCCAGAAGAGCAGCTTCTCCAGAGAACTGGGGAACATGCCCAGACTGGGGAGGGAGGAAGGGACTCTGAGAAGACTAGAAGGAGCCTCTGGGTATTTGTTGCACCCACATGTGCTTCTGTAGGGCTGTTCTGGTTGGGCTGATTCACCAGGTGTGGCCACAATCCCTGAAGCACAGGCCTCCCTCCCTCAGCTCCACCTTCCTGCTCTGCGGGACTGAACAAAGCTGTCTCCTCACCCTGCCCAGGCTACACCGGCTCATGGGCGGACTGAACAGCTCAGCCCAATTCAACCTTATAGTTCCTGAGGTGACACATGTTCCCTGTGCTGCACCAGCTCTGGGAGAAGCCAGAACAAAGCCAGAAAGAGTCAAAGCTGGCACGGCATGAATTATTAGAAAACACTGACTAACAGTTTACAGACAAGTGGAATTTACTTTTTCTCCAAAATTCAATAATTTATTCAAACCTGGCAACATAACCAGGGAGTAAAAAAACCCCACAGGATATGCACCAACCTCAATCACCTGTAGAGCAGTGGCTCAGGTGCTTGCCTCCCCCAGCAGCATGTGGGGACTGGGCAGGGAGGTGCGGGCTGCATCGTTGGTCCTTAGGGTAAGGACCAGGCTTGACTGCCCTAAGGACACTCTGAGGGAACTAACATGACATAGCAACCCAAACCGTGGGATCACCAAAAAAAAAAAAAGACGTTTCTTGCAAAAGACTCTAGTATCACATGGTACCCCCTGGCATGCTCACAGAATGAAAGATTGTACCTCTAGCAAAAAACAAAGGAGAGAAAGTTGGCTGCCATTTAGCCCCTCCATCCCTGGAGGCAGAGAGGCAGGTGTGCAACAGCCAGAGCAGGAAGTCAAGGAGCTACTGCAACCTCAGTCCCAGAGACTGCATCTTCCAGCAAACTGTGAGCAGGCTGCCAGTTGCTAAACAAATCTTCCTGGGATCCTGGGCAGTAAACACCTGCCAGGAGTGTCACAGCCTGAGATCAGCTCCCCAGAGGAGACACATGGAACACCTGGGACTGTGCCCTCTTGGCACACCTGGGAAGCTGAGTGGCTGGGACCAGAGAGGTACATAAGATTCAGGGTCCACCTGAGACAGTGCACTCAAAAACACCTGGTCACCTGAACAGCTTGGACCTGGGAAGGGCACAAAACACACAGCCCATCTGGGTCTGTGCCTTTGCAGAGCACCTAAGAACCCGAGCAGCTTAGACCTGGGGAGTGCACGAAATGCAGGGCCCACTTGGGACAGTGCCCTTGCAGAGCACCCTGGAGCCTGAGCAGTGTGGTTATGGGAAGTACACACGACCTTGGCCTGTGGCAAACCCAGTGTGGTCCATCCACTGTGAGCACGCCCCACACATGCCAGTGGTATTTGTTTGCAGTGTCCCTCTCTCTCCATAGCACAGTGGAACAAGTGAGCCTAAATAAGTGGCTGCTGTTGCCCCCTCGTGTGAGGGCAGAAATTAGACACTGAAGAGTCTTGCAACAGGGGAAGCCAAAATAAACAAAGAAGGGGAAACTGCCACGGAAGTGACAGGTGCAACAGATCAAAACCCTGCAGTTAATGCTGAGACTGTGCATTTGAGGGGCAACTATAGACCTTGAGAACAAGTACAAGCTGGAACAAGGGACTATCTAACACTGAACTGACCCCACACTGCCTATAACAGCTCCAGAGAAACTCCTAGATATATTTTTACCATTACCACTTTTTAATTTTTTAAAAAATTTTACTTATTTATTACTCCTTTAACTTTCATTTTTATAGTCTACTATAACCTTTCAAGAAAAAAAAACACCTTTAAAAAAAACAAATTCCATATATATATTAAATATATTTTTTCTTTTTAATTTTTGTGATTGATTTTGTTTTGTATTTTTTATATTGTATTTTTGAGAGTCTTGAAGAAGGCAATGGCATCCCACTCCAGTACTCTTGCCTGGAAAATTCCATGGACAGAGCCTGGTGGGCTGCAGTCCATGGGGTTGCTAAGAGTCGGACACGACTGAGCGACTTCACTTTCACTTTCATGCATTGGAGAAGGAAATGGCAACCCATTCCAGTGTTCTTGCCTGGAGAATCCCAGGGATGGGGGAGCCTGGTGGGCTGCTGTCTATGGGGTCGCACAGAGTTAGACATGACTGAAGCGACTTAGCAGCAGGAGCAGCAACCTTTATTCTAGGTTTTTAATCTTCGCTTTTTGATATTTGTTATCAATTTTGTGCCTTTAAGAATCTAATCTTCAATATCCATTTTCACTTAGGGATTTGATTACTAGCTTGATAGCTCTCTCCCCTTTTCACTCTCCCTTTTCTCCTCTGGGTCACCTATATCTCCTTCCTCCCTCTTCTCTTTTCTATATAAGTCTGTGAATCTTTCTGGATGCTCCTGGCTGTGGAGACCACTGAGGGATTTCATTACTGGCTTGAATGTTCTCTCCCCTTTTGACTCTCTTTTTTCTCCTCTTGGTCGCCTCTATCTTCCTCCTCCCTGCTCTCTTCTCTATATAACTATGAATCTCTCTGAGTGTTCCTGACTGTAGAGAGTTGTTTCACCATTAACCTAAGGGTTTTATTTTCTGTGCTGTATGGATGGAGAAGTCTTGAGGCTACTGTAAGGGAAGGACTGAAACCCAGAGGAAGAAGGCTTAACTCCAGAAGTTTAGAATATCAGAGAACTCCTGACTCCAGGGAATAGCAATAGACAAAAGCTCACCCAAAACTCTCCAAACCTACACTGAAACCAACCTCCACAGAAGAGCCAAGTTCTAGTGCAAGACACATCATGCTAATTCTCCAGCAAAACAGGAACACAACACAGAACATTAAAAGACAGGCTGCCCAAAGCCATGCCAAACCCTTAGACACCCCAAAACTGACTATTAGACACTTCATTACACTCCAGAAAGAAGAGATCTAGCTCCACCCACAAGAATACAGACACAATTTTGCCCAACCAGGAAAACTTGACAGGCCACTGATCTAATCCCACCCACAGGGAGTAGACTTAACAAATAAAAGGAAACACAAACTTCCAACCTGCAGAAAGGGCACCCCAAGCACAGCAGTCTAAACATAATTAAAAGGCAGGGAAGTAGTCAACAGCTGAAAGAATATGATAACCCCCCCCCCCAAAAAAAAACAAAAGAGGAGGAAATAGGGAGTCTATCTGAAAAAGAATTCAGAATAATGACAGTACAGATGATCAAAAATCTTGGAAACAAAATGGCATTACAGATAAATAGACTAGAGACAGGGATTGAGAAGATGCAAGAAATGTTTAACAAGGACCCAGAAGAAATAAAAAGAGTCAATAAATGATTAACAATGCAATAACTGAAATTGAAAGCACTCTAGAGGTACCCAACAGTAAAATAAATGAGGCAGAAGAGAGGATAAGTGAGGTGGAAGATAGAATGGTAGAAATAAATGAAGTAGAGAGGAAAAAAGAAAAAAGACTTAAATAAGGACAACCTCAGAGACCTCTGGGACAACGTTAAACACCCCAACATTCAAATCATAAGTAACCCAGAAGAGGAAGACCAAAAAAAAAAAAAAGGCATGAGAAAATATTTGAGGAGATAATAGTTGAAAATTTCCCTAAAATGGAGAATGAAACAGCTACCCAAGTCCAAGAAACCCAGAGAGTCCCAATCAGGATAAACCCAAAGCAAGACACCCCAAGACACATATTAATCAAACTAACAAAAATTAAACACAAAGAGCAAATATTAAAAGCAGCAAGGGAAAAGCAAGAAAATACACAAGGGGATCCCCATAAGGATAACAGCTGATCTTTCAATAGCAACTCTTCAGGCCAGAAGGGAATGGCAGGACATCACTTAAAGTGATGAAAGAGAAAAACCCACAACCAAGATTACTTTAACCATCAAGGATCTCATTCAGACATGAAGGAGAAATCAAAAGTTTACAGACAAGCAAAAGCTGAGAGAATTCAGCACCACCAACTAGCTCTTCAACAAATGCTAAAGGATATTCTCTAGACAGGAAACACAGAAAAGTTTTATAAAAATGAACCCCCAAAACAAAGTAAATGGTAATAGGATCTTTCTTATCAATAATTACCTTAAATGTAAATAGGTTGAATGTTCCAACCAAAAGACAGAGACTGGCCAAATGGATACAAAAACAAGACCCCTATATATGTTGTCTACAAGAGACCCACCTCAAACCTAGGGACACATACAGACTGAAAGTGAGGGGCTGGAAAAAGATATTTCATGCAAATGGAGACCAAAAGAAAGCAGGAGTAGCATTACTCATATCAGATAAAATAGACTTTGAAATAAAGACCATGATAAGAGACAGAGAAGGACACTACAATTATCAATGGATTAATCTAAGAAGATATAACAACTGTAAATATCTATGCAACCAACATAGAAGCACCTCAGTATGGAAGGCAAATGCTAACAAGTATGAAAGGGGAAATTAGTAGGAACACCTCTGGATTGATCAACCAAACAGAAAATTAGCAAGGAAACACAAACTTTAAATGATACAATGGACCAGTTAGACCTAATGGATATCTACAGGGCATTTTACCCCATAATAATGGATTTCACCTTTTTCTTCAAGTGTACACAAAACAATCCTCAGGCTATATCACATCCTGGGCCATATATCTGGCCTTGGTAAATTGTAAAAACTGAAATCACTTCAAGCATCTTTTCTGATCACAATGAGGTAAGATTAGATGTCAACCACAGGAAAACAACTATAAAAAACACAAACATATGGAGGCTAAACAACATGCTCCTGAATAACCAACAGATCATGTAAAAAATAAAAAAGGAAATAAAAATATGCATAAAAACAAATGAAAATGAAAACACAGCAACCCAAAACCTATGGGATCCAGTAAAAGCAATGCTAAGAGGGAGGTTCATAGCAATACAAGCATACCTCAAGAAACAAGAGAAACATCAAGTAAACAACCTAACTTACAGAAGCACCCCAAAGTTAGTAGAAGGAAAGAGATAAAATCAGAGCAGAAATAAATGAAAAGGAAATGAAAGAGACTATAGCAAAGATCAACAAAACTAAAAGTTGGTTCTTTGAAAAGATAAATGAAATAGACAAATCATTAGCCAGACTCATCAAGAAAAAAGGGAGAAGAATCAATTGATAAAATTAGAAATGAAAATTGACAAATCACAACAGACAACTCAGAAATATAAAAGATCATAAGAGACTGCTGCTGCGGCTGCTGCTAAGTTGCTTCAGTTGTGTCCGACTCTGTGCGACCCCATAGACAGCCTCCCACCAGGCACCCCCATCCCTGGGATTCTCTAGGCAAGAATACTGGAGTGGGTTGCCATTTCCTTCTCCAATGCAGGAAAGTGAAAAGTGAAATGAAATCTCTCAGTCACCTCCAACTCTTTGCGGCCCCATGGACTGCAGCCTACCAGGCTCCTCCGTCCATGGGATTTTCCAGGCAAGAGTACTATGAGCAATTATATGCCAATAAAATGGACAACTTGGAAGAAATGGAAAAATTCTTAGAAAAGTATAAACTTCCAAAACTGAACCAAGAAGAAATAGAAAATCTTAATAGACCCATAACAAGCACAGAAATTGAAACTGTAATAAAAAAAATCTTCCAACAAACAAAAGCCCAGGACCAGATGGCTTCACAGGTGACATTCTACCAAAAATTTAGAGAAGGGTTAAGAATTCCAGAAAATTGCAGAGGAAAGTAAACTCCCAAACTCATTCTATGTGGCCACCATCACCCTAATACCAAAACCCGACAAAGAGGCCACAAAAAAAGCAAACTACAGGCCAATATCACTGATGAACATAGATGCAAAAATCCTCAACAAAATTTTAGCAAACAGAGTCCAACAACATATTTAAAAGATCATACATCATCATCAGTCCAGTTCAGTTCAGTTCAGTCACTCAGTCGTGTCCGACTCTTTGCAACCCCATGAATCGCAGCACGCCAGGCCTCCCTGTCCATCACCAACTCCCGGAGTTCACCCAGACTCACGTCCATCGAGTCAGTGATGCCATCCAGCCATCTCATCCTCTGTCGTCCCCTTCTCCTCCTGCCCCCAATCCCTCCCAGCATCAGAGTCTTTTCCAGTGAGTCCACTCTTCGCATGAGGTGGCCAAAGGACTGGCCGCATGAGGTGGCCAAAGGACTGGAGTTTCAGCTTTCGCATCATTCCTTCCAAAGAAATCCCAGGGCTGATCTCCTTCAGAATGGACTGGTTGGATCTCCTTGCAGTCCAAGGGACTCTCAAGAGTCTTCTCCAACACCACAGTTCAAAAGCATCAATTCTTTGGTGCTCAGCCTTCTTCACAGTCCAACTCTCACATCCATACATGACCACAGGAGAAACCATAGCCTTGACTAGATAAACCTTTGTTGGCAAAGTAGTGTCTCTGCTTTTGAATATGCTGTTTAGGTTGGTCATAACTTTCCTTCCAAGGAGTAAGCGTCTTTTAATTTCATGGCTGCAGTCACCATCTGCAGTGATTTTGGAGCCCCCCAAAATAAAGTCTGGCACTGTTTCCACTGTTTCCTCATCATCAAGTATGTTTTATTCCAGGGATGCTAGGATTCTTCAATGTCCACAAATCAATCAATGTGATACACCATGTTAACAAATTGAAAGGTAAATACCATATGATTATCTCAATAGATGCAGAGAAAACCTTTGACAAAATTCAATACCCATTTATGATAAAAACTCTCCAGAAAGCAGGCATAGAAGGAACATATCTCAATATATAAAAGCCACATATGACAAACCCACGGCAAACATTATCCTCAATGGAGAAATATTGAAAGCATATCCTCCAAAATCAGGAAAAAGACAAGGGTGTCCACTCTCACCACTACTATTCAACATAGTTTTGGAAGTCTTAGCCATAGCAATCAAAGAAGAAAAAGAAATAAAGGAATCCAGATTAGAAAAGAAGAAGCCAAACTCTCAGTATTTGCAAATGACATGATGCTCTACATAGAAAGGTAGCACTTAAAGATACCACCAGAAAATTACAAGAGCTAATCAACAAACATAGTGAAGTTTCAGGATATAAAATTAATACACAGAAATCCCCTGCATTCCTATACACTAACAATGAAAAACCAGAAAGAGAAATTAAGGAATAAATCCTATTCACCTTTGCAACAAAAACAATAAAATTGTTAGGAATAAATTTATCTAAAGAAACAGGAGACCTATATAAAGAAAACACTGATGAAAGAAGTCAAAGATGACAAAAATAGATGGAGAAATATATCATGTTCATGGACTGGAAGAATCCATATAGTGAAAATGAGTATACTATCCAAAGCAATATGTAGATTCAATACAACTCCTATCAAGCTACCAATGGTATTTTTCACAGAACTAGAACAAATAATTTCACAATTCGTATGGAAACACAAAAAATTTCGAATAGCCAAAGCAATTTTGAGAAAGAAGAATGAAACTGGAGGAATCAACATTCCTGACTTCAGACTATACTGCAAAACTACAATCATCAAAATAGTATGGTACTGGCACAAAGAAGAAATATAGATCAATCAAACAAAATAGAAAGCCCAGAGATGAATCCATGCACCTATGGATACCTTATCTTTGACAAAGGAGGCAAAAATATACAATAGAGAAAAGACAATCTCTTTAACATGTGATGCTGGGAAAACTGGTCAACCACGTGTAAAAAAATGAAACTAGAACACTTTTTAACATCATACACAAAAATAAAGTGGATTAAAGATCTAAATGTAAGACCAGAAACTATAAAACTCTTAGAAGAAAACATAGGCAGAACACTCTCTGACATAACTCACAGCAAGATCCTCTATGACCCATCCCCTGGAGTAATGGAAATAAAAACAAAAATAAACAAATGGGACCTAATTAAAGTTAAAAGCTTTTGCACAATGAGGGAATCTATAAGCAAGGCTAAAAGGCAGCATTCAGAGTGGGAAAAAATAATAGGAAATGAAGCAACTGACAAAGAATTCATCTCCAAAATATACAAGCAGCTCATGCAGCTCAATACCAGAATAATGAAGAACCCAATCAAAGAAATGGGCCAAAGAACTAAACAGACATTTCTCCAAAGAATACACACAGATGGCTAATAAACACATGTAAGGATGCTCAACATCACTCATTATTAGAGAAATGCAAATCAAAACCACAATAAGGTATCATCTCACGCAGGTCAGAATGGCTGCCATCAAAAATCAAACAAACAATAAATGCTGGAGAGGGTGTGGAGAAAAGGGAACACTCTTACACTGATGGTGGAAAGGCAAACTGGTACAGCCACTATGGAAAACAGTGTGTAGTTCCTTAAGAAACTGGAAATAGAACTGCCATATGATCCAGCAATCCCACTGCTGTGCCTATGCACCAAGGAAACCAGAATTGAAAGAGACACATTTATCCCAATGTTCACTGCAGCACTGTTTACAATAGACAGGGCAATACAATAGGGGCAATTTGTCTGTTTACAATAGATGAAAACAACCTAGATGCCCATTGGCAGATGAGTGGATAAAGAAGTTGTGGTACATATACAGAATGGAATATTATTCAGCTATGAAAAAGAACACATTTGAGTTAGTTCTAATGAGGTGGACAAAACTGGAGCCTGTTATGCAGAGTGAAGTAAGTCAGAAAGAGAAACATCAATACAGTATATTAACACACATATATATTGAATTTAGAAAGATGGTAACGATGAGCCTATATGCAAGGCAGCAAAAGAGACACAGATGTAAAGAACAGACTTTTGGATTTTGAGAGAAGTCAAGGATGGGATGATTTGAGAGAATAACATTAAAACATGTATATTACCAAATGTAAAATAGATGACCAGTGCAAGTTCGATGGATGAAGCAGGGCACTCAAGACTGGTGTTCTGGGACAGCCCAGAAGGATGGTGTGGGGAGGGTGATGGGAGGGGCATTCAAGATGGAGAAACATATGTGCTCCCATGGGTGATTCATGTCTCTGTATAGCAAAAACCACCACAATATTGTAAAGAAATTATCCTCCAATTAGAATAAACTAATTAATTTAAAAAAATTTTAAAGGAACTTTAAAAAAAGTGTATTTGCATGTCAATCCCAAACTCCCAATCTATCCCTCACTTCCTACCCTCCCCCCTAGTAACCATAAATTCATTCGTGAAATCTGTGAGCCTGTTTCTGTTTTGTAGATAAGTTCATTTGTATCATTTTAACTAACACAAGATTGTTAATCAACTATGCTCCAGTATAAAATAAAATATTTTTAAATGTATTTGTAAAACATAGTGTGAAGTTATGAGTAATTTAGCACAGTTGGAACATTCACTGGGAATGACTAAAAAATATGATAAAAAGGCTCACCAGTAGTCAGGAATCAGGCTGCAAAGGGCTGAGCATGCCCTGCTCAGGGCTCTGGCCTTCACTGTCAAGCCACTTAAATAGCAAAGTAAGCCAACATATTTGGGGCTGAGGTGATCCACTCTGGCAGCAGGGTAGGGAATGAACACTAGAAGGTGAGAAAGAAGCTGAGATGGGGTGCTTGTGCATGGACCTCAAAGGCTGGGGCCAGTGGCTGCAGAGGACTTTCTGAAGGAGTTAGGTCTGGAGTGGACTTTGAATGCAGCAGAATCTACACAGGCCATATATTTTGGGAAGGGGCTAGAAGTCTAGGAGATGGAGAAGGGGAACTGGTGCATAAATGGGCATGGCAGGGTATATGTCTGTGTACTGCTCCTGGGGGGATGATGGAGAGGTAACCTGGTACTGGAATGCAACAGGGCCATCTCTTGTGGTGGGAAGAAGCACTGAAGCTGATTTTGCCACCTTTCCTTTATTTATCCAAGTAGCTTTTTCCTCCAAATGAGGAACAGTTCTTCCAAGCCCTAACTCTACAAAGATCTTACTGACTTCTTAGACCTTAGATATTCATACCTATTGCATAGAATATGGAAAACACCAGGAAAATTGATTCACTAAGGTGAGGGGATTGAAAGCAGGCAATTTTCAGATTCTAGACATAAGGAAAAATGGGTAAAAGTTTGCAAAAGAGGCACAACCAAGATTAGTAGTCCTTAATAGTTAATAGTCCTAAAGGATAAGATTAATAGTCCTAAATGGTGGTATAATTTTGGTAATGTACACTAGGTGAAGTTAAGGTTTTTGTCTACCTTATTCATACCTGCCTGCCTAGCACTTAGAACTCTGTCTTATACACAGAAGCTGACCAATACACATTTGAATGAATGAATGAATCATTGAATGGCATGACACAGGTTGGCTCATATACATCCATTGCACCAACTGCATTTAAACTGAGGCTTTGTGTCTCATTCTATAGGAAATAAAAGATAGAACAATGAAATAAAATTTGTTAAGGGCCTACTTACTATCACTTAGAGCATTAGGTGCTTTTGATAAGTTCAGCTCACAGCAGCCTCCAGGGAAGGTTAGGAAGGTCAGAAAACACAGCTGGCTCATGGGGGCATGCTGACCCTGGCTTGTGAACCCTCGACCTAGCTGTTTACACACAGATATTGATAAACACTTAACAGGCAAATGCAACTTGAATGAGTCTGTTTTCATTGATATTGCTATTGCAGTAACTTACTAATTTATTCACGCAAGTATCTTTGCATCTCAGCTATGTACCTAGCACACTGAATCATGCAATCACCAAGTATTTGCTGAGTCTTGTTTTAAGCACTGTAGTAACGGATGTATTTAACACAGTGAGTCTTGGAGACAAAAGTCTTAGCTCCACAAAACCTTATTCCATATAAAATAGCCCTGTCTCTTTTTTATATGTGAAGGAAGGCCTGTCAGGCAGATGCAACTCCTTTATATATCTTCAGGAGGGATCAAACTCTAGACTTTTCTCTGGTTCAAAGCAATTTCTCTGAGCTTCAGTTTCTAGCTGACAGTAGATGGTAGAAAAGGAAACAATAGGCCTTGAAACAAGCATCTCAGTGTTCTTATCTCTGTGACAGGTATAATATTTCACAGAATGATACTGAGGACTAAAGGAGACAACAAATGCAATGCATCAGAAAGTACAAGTACATTTATTATGTTTAAAGAACCAAAGTGAAAGAAAGTGAAAGTATTAGTCACTCAGTCGTATCTGACTCTTTGCAACCCCATGGACTGTAGCCTACCAGGTTTCTCTCCCATGGAATTCTCCAGGCAAGATTACTGGAGTGGGTTGCCATGCCCTGTCTCCAGGGAATCTTCCCAACCCAGAGATCAAACCTGTGTCTCCTGCCTTACAGGCAGATTCTTTACCACCTGTGCAACCAGGGAAAGGCAAGCTTAAGTACATACAGGGAACAAGAAACTAGAAATTAACTCCTAGAAATTAAAACTCCTTGAAACTGAAAAATAATTGATAAAAGAACAAAAACCTCAAAAGCTGAACTTCACTGGTGGTCTAGTGGTTAAGCATCCATCTGCCAATGCAAAGGACACAGGTCCAATCCCTGGTCCAGGAAGATTTCACACACTGAAGAGCAACTGAGCCTGTGCATCACAACTACAGAGCCGAGCTCTAGAGCCTGTGTGCTGCAACTGCTGGGCCTGAATGTTGCAACTACTGAAGCCTGAGTGCCTAAAACCCATGCTCTGCAACGAGAGAAGCCACCACAATGAGAAACCCATGCACTGCAAGGAAGAGCAGCCCCCACTCGCTGCAACTGGAGAAAGCCTGCATGCAGCAACAAAGGCCCAGCACAACCAGAAATACATAAATAAAAATGTAAAAACTCAACAGCTTTAACAAGAAATTAGATATAGCTAAAGATAAAATTGATTAATCAGAGAATCAATCAAAAGAACCTTAGAAAAACACAGCAAAGAGATAAAATGATGGACATTATGGCAGAGAGGTTAAGAGACATGAAGGATAACGTGAGAAAGTATAACATACATTTAAGCCAAATTTCCAAAAGTGGAGGGAGAGATGATGGCAAGGACACCGGGTTTGAAGAATTGTTTTTATTCAGTGATGCCATCCAATTATTTTATCTTCTGTTGTCCCCTTCTCCTCTTGCCCTCAATTTTTCCCAGCATCAGGGTCTTTTCCAATGAGTCAGCTCTTCACATCAGGTGGCCAAAGTATTGGAGCTTCAGCTTCAGACCTTCCAATGAATATTCAGGGTTAATTTCCTTTAGGTTGACTGGTTTGATCTCCTTGCTGTCCAAGGGACTTTCAAAGTCTTCTCCAGCACCACAGTTCAAAAGCATCAAATCTTTGGCACTCAGCCTTCTTTATGGTCCAGCTCTCACATTGTACGTGACTACTGGAAAAACTATAGGAACCTTTGTTGGCAAAGTGATGTCTCTGCTTTTTAATACACTGTCTAGGTTTGTCAAAGCTATCTTTCCAAAGAACAAATGTCTTTTAATTTCGTGGCTGCAGTCACCTTCCGCATTGATTTTGGAGCCTAAAATGAAATCTGAAACTGTTTCCACACCACATGAAGTGATGTGACTAGATGCCATGATCTTTGTTTTTATGACTGAGTTTTAAGCCAGCTTTTCCCACTCTCCTCTTTCACTTTCAACAGGAGGTTTTTTAGTTTCTCTTCACTTTCTGCCATTAAAGTGGTATCATCTGCATATCTGAGATTGTTGATATTTCTCCCAGCAACCTTGATTCCAGCTTGGAATTCATCCAACCCAGCATTTTGCATGATGTACTCTGCATATAAGTTAAATAACCAGAGTGACAATATATAGCCCTGAGTACTCCTTTTCCAATTTTGAACTAGCCTGTTGTTCCATGTCTGGTTCTAACTGTTGCTTCTTGACCTGCATACAGGTTTCTCAGGAAGCAGGTGAGGTGGTCTGGTATTCCTATCTCTTTAAGAATATTCCACAGTTTGTTGTGATCCACACAAAGGCTTTACCATAGTAAAGCCTTTGAAGAATTAATGGCTGACAATTTTGTAGAACTGATAAAGACACCCATCCACACACTTAAGAAATCCAACAAATCTCAAGTTCAATAAATAAAAAAAGAAATATACTCCTAGAAAAATTAGAGTGAAACTGAAAAATTCCAATTAAGGGGAGTGGAGACATCTTAAATGCACTCAGAGAAAGGGAAATGACTAACTATAGAGTTAGATCAATAAGAGAAATAACAGAATCCAAAATACAACCCACAAACTGGAGAAGAATTATATTGTAGAGGTTCTCCCACAGGAATAAGAGTTCTGGGCTCTACATATAGTTATACAGTCTGGGGTCTGACACCAGTGACATGAGCACCCAGAGCATTTGGCTTTGAATAGCAGTGGGGCTTAGTTGCAGGAGCCCTGCAAGACTGGGGAAAAAAGAGATTTCACTCTAATATGGCACACATAAAATCTCACGCATACTGGGAACAGGGGTAAAAATCATAAATTGGTAAGAGTTTTTTGGTCTTGGAAAGTCTCCTGGGAAGGCTAGGGGAAGCTGTCACTCATGCTGGGGCATAGACACTTATGGCAGACATTTTGGGGAACATTCAGCCATGTGAACACCGATGTTGCTGGCAGATGATCTCTTGGCTCATTAATGCCAGGAGCCTGCCAACAGCCTGCAAGCACTAGTGCGGGGGTGCCTCAGGCCAAACAACTAGCCAGTCAGGGACACAGACCCACCATCATCAGACAGGCTGCCCAAAGAGTAAAGAGCTGGCACCCTTCTATGGACACACCCACCCTCCCCGCCCCCGCCCCAGACATGGCCCAGCCACCAGAGGGCCAAGACCCAGCTCTACACACCAATGGATATGCACTGGTCCCTCCTGCTAGGAAGACTGTACAAGTCTCTAGACCAGCCCTATTCACTCAGATATGGACACCAGAAGTAAGAAAACTATGATCCTGCAACACAGGCAAGACCCTAACCTGAGACCAGCTGGGCCCTGGTCCTTTCCACTAGGAGACCAATACAACCTTTGGGACACCCAAGACCCCATACTCAACTGTGTTGCAAAATAGCATACCACCACCACCCCCACCACCACCACCCCCACCTCCTGCTCTGAAATGAGCTTTGGGATCCCTGGATCCTTCAGGAATCAGCTCTGCCTCCCAGTAGCCTAGTACTAACTCCAGGATCTGACTTAATCTGTCAATGGGTTGGCAATAGCTCCAGAGTCTTCAGGGCCCTGATTCCACCCACCAGTGAGCCAGCACTATCCCTCTGGCCCCCTAGGCTTCTGCAGCCAGCCACCTCATAATCAGGCACTGCTAAACAAAACCCAGCAACATACTCATGAGGCAGGACCTGGCAAGCAAACAGACTAGGGGCCAACCAAGCCTATCAGACCACCCACATCATCAGTTCACCATAATGGAAGGACCCACTAACCCTTCTTAAGGGGACTGTCTAGAACATATAGCTTGGGTGACAAGAGGGGAGAGCATTGCTGGGCTGCACAGGATGCCTTCTACAGAGGGCCACTTCTCCAAGGTTGAAAAACATAAACAGCCTGCCAAATATATAAAAATGCAAATAGGGGAAAAAAAAGTTTAAAAAATGCAAATAGTAACTTAGACAAAATGAGGTGACAGAGGAACATGCTCCAGATACAGGAACAGGATAAAAACCTGGAAGAAGAATGAAGTGAAATGCAGATAGGCAACCTACCCAAGAAATAGTTTGAAGTAATGATTGTAAAGATGATCAAAGATCTTGGGAGGAGAATGGATGCACAGAATGAGAAGTTAGAAGTTTTTAACAATGAGTTAGAAAATATGCAGAACAACAAAATAGAGATGAAGAATACAATAACTGAAATGAAAAATATACTAGAAGAAATCAATAGTTTAGATTAGATTAAATGATTCAGAAGAACAGACTGATGGGTTGGAAGACAATGTAGTGCAAATCACTACCACTGAACAGAAAGAAGAATGAAAAGAAATGAAGACAATTTAGAAGACCTCTGGAACAACCACATGCACACTAACATTCACATTACAAGAGTCCCAGAAGGAGAAGAGGGAGAGAAGGGGACCAAGAAAATGCTTGAAGAGATAATAGCTGAAAACCTCCCTAATCTGGGAGAGAAAACTCACTCAACCCATGAAGTGCAGAGAATCCCAAACAGGATTAACCCAAAGAGGAACACACCAAGACATACTGTAATTACAATGGCAAAAATCAAAGATAAAGAGAGAATACTAAAAGCAGCAAGGGAAAAACACAAATAACATAAATGGGAACTCCCATAAGGCTATTAGCTGATTTTTCATCAGAAACTCTGGAAGGGAGTGGCACAATGTATCTAAAGTGATGAAACACAAAAAACCTACAGCCAAGAATACCTAGCAAGGTTCTCATTCAATTTGATAGAGAAATCAAAAGCTTTATAGACAAGCAAAAGCTAAAAGAATTCAGCACCACCAAACCATTTTGGGTAAGAATTGACCAACCAATGTAGGAGACACAAGTGATGTGGGTTCAATCTCTGGGTTTGGAGGATCCCCAGGAGTAGCAAATCGCAACTTGCTTCAGTATTCTTGCCTGGAATATTCCATGGACAGAGGAGCTTGGCGGGCTACAGTCCATGGGGCCACAAAGACTCATACATGGCTGAGCAACTAAACACACACACAAACCACCATTACAACCAATGTTAAATGAACTTCTTAGATGAATATTAAAAGGCCACAATAAGAAACAAGCCCATTACAAAATGGAAAAGCTCACTAGTAAAGGAAAACATACAGTAAAGGTAAGAATTTATCCACAAAAATGTTGGTAGGAAGGTTAAAAGACAAAAGTAGTAGAATCATCTGTATCCACAATAAGTAGCTAAGGAATACATTAAATAATTAGATACAAAATATGACATCAAAACAGTTATCCTGAGGAAAATATTACAAACGCATGGTATTTAAAATGTAATTGAAAATAAGAGATCAGCAACTTAGGTGTATATATATTAAAGGTTTCTGGTTTGTGGTTACTTTGAAGTTTTTGTAAACCAATATACATATATATTATGATATATTATGTATTATTATTGTATACTTTAATATATCATAATATATAATATTATCATATATACAGTATTATATATTATATATATAATTACATAATATATATGATGTATTATACATATATTATATAATATATATTATTAATATTATATAATACATACAATAATATATAATATGTATAGTATATTGTATATTATATAAATAATACAGTATATATAAATTATATATAATATATATTTATAATATATATATAAACTTATATATTTATAAATTATATATATTAATTTATATATTATATTATATATTTTATAATTATATTAATATTATATTATATATATAATATAATATAATATTCATTATTATATAATTATATTATATAATTACATAATAATTGTATAATTATACACAATTATAATATATAATTATATATATAAATATATAACTATATAATATAATTATATGATAATTGATTATTATATTATTAATAAAATTATAATATATATTACATAATATATTATATTATATATTATACATTATATAATTATATTATATAATTATATATTAAATAATACATAAAATATAATATATTATATATTATATATATAGTTATATATGTAATATATATATGCAATATAATATATATAATACATATTGTATTATAATTATACATTATACATATGTAATATATATATTATATATGTACATAATATATATATTATGTGTGTATATATTATGTATATAAGTATATTATATTATATACAATATATATGTATACTATGCATATATATGTATATTATATTATATACATATATATATTATTATATATACATATATATAATTATACATATATATAATATATACACAATATATACTATGATTATATTATATTATATATAATTATTATATATATAGTATATGTATAATTATATAGAATATAGAATATAAATATATAATTTATATATATTTTATATTTTATATATAATTTATATAATATATAATATCTTATGTATTATATATAATATATATTATATATGAAAATATTACACATTCTATAAAATGTATATATATTATATTATATAAATATAATATATAATATATATATATTATATTTAAATATATATAATATAAAATATATATAATATAAATATAAAATATAAAATATAAAATAAATATAAAATATAAATAAAAATATAAATATATATATATTATATAAATATAAATATATATTATATATTATATATAGTATAATATATCTTATACATTATATAATACATAATGTATAACATATAATATATATGTATTTTATATAATATATAATATTTGTATATTATACGCATAATATTATATATAATACATTTATATAATATTTATTTTTAGAAACGTAAAAAAATTTATTAGAAACATAAAGACACATTATATATATTATTTTATATAATAAATATAAAAATATATAATACATATAATATACTATATATTACATTATATTATATATATTACATTATATTATATATATAATGTGTATATATTATATAATATATATATTTCATATATTATACATATATATGTATAATATATATATTATAAAAATATAATACATATAGCATATAATATTAAATATATTATATATAATAATATATAATTTATTATTATATATATTATAAAAATATATAACATATATAATTATATATTATATTATTATTAGTATGTATTATATTAATATATTATGTATATAATATATATTATATATAATATATATATATATTGCTGTACAAAACTTCAAATTAACCACAAACCAGAAACTTTTAATATATATACACAGGAAAGAAAGAGAAATCCAAATATAACACTAGCTATAGTCATCAAATCATGAGAAGAAGGCTTCCCTGGTGGTCCACTGGTTAAGAATGCACCTTGCAAAGCAAAGGACACTGCCACAGAGCAACTAAGCCTTTCCACCAAAACTATTGAGCCCAAGCTCTGGAACCTGTAAACCACAACTATTGAGCCCACGTGCTGCAAATGCGGAAGCCCACATGCCCTGGAGCTTGTGCTCTCCAACAAGAGAAGCCACCACACTGAGCAGCTGCACCACAACTAGAGAGCAGTCCCCATCTGTCGCAACTTGAGAAAGCCTAAGCACAGCAACAAGGACCCAAAATAAATGTGCATCCAAAACAAATAAATATTAAAAAAGGAACCACCTTACAAGACAATCATTTTTTTTAATCATGAGAAGAAAACAAAAGAAAAAGGGGAGAAAGACCTACATAACAAATCCTAAACAATAACAAAATGGCAATAAAAACATACATATCAATAATTACCTTAAATGTAAGCAGACTAAATGCTGCAACCAAAAGACACAGACTGGCTGAATGGATCCAAAAATAAATTCTGTCTGTGTGTTTTCTACAAGAGACTAACTTTGGATCTAGAGACACATACAGACTGAACATAAGGAGATGGAAAAAGGAATTCCACACAAATGGAAACCAAAAGAAAGCTTGAGTGGTAGTAATATTTGTATCAGACAAAGTATACCTTAAAATAAAGACTGTTGCAAGAGACAAAGGACCCTACATAATGATCAAGAGATCAATCTAAGAATAAGAGTAACAATTGTAGATATGTAGTCTCCCAACATAGGAACACCCACTGTTTAAGGAGATAGTAATAGACATAAAAGAAATAATTGATGCTTACACAATAATAGTGGGGGACTTTAACATTGCAGTTACGCCAATGGACAGATATACAGACAGAAAAGCAATAAGGAAACACAAGTCTTAAATGGCACATTAGATCAAGTGAACTTAATTGATGTTTATCGAGCACATCCCACAGTCTTTGCTCTGCTTCATTTTGTCCTCCAGGGCCAAATTTGCCTGTTACTCCACATATCTCTTGACTTCCTACTTTTGCATTCCAGTACCCTATAATGAAAAGGACATCTTTTTCGGGTGCTAGTTCTAGAAGGTCTTGTAGGTCTTCATAGAACCATTCAACTTCAGCTTCTTTAGCATTACTGGTCTGGGCATAGACTTGGATTACTGTGATATTGAATGGTTTACCTTGGAAATAAACAGAGATCATTCTGTCATTTTTAAGACTGCACCCAAGTACTGCATTTCAGACTCTTTTGTTGACTATGATGGCTACTACTTTTCTTCTAAGGGATTCTTGCCCACGGTAGTAGATATAATGGTCATCTGAGTTAAATTCACCCATTCCAGTCCACTTTAGTTCACTGATTCCTAAAATGTCAGTGTTCACTTTTGCCATCTCCTGTTTGAGCACTTCCAATTTACCTTGATTCATGGGCCTAACATTCCAGGTTCCTATGCAATATTGCTCTTTATAGCATCAGACTTTACTTCCATCACCAGTCACATCCACAAATGGGTGTTGATTTTGCTTTGGCTCTGTCTCTTCATTCTTTCTGAAGTTATTTCTCCACTGATCTCCAGTACCATATTGGGCATCTACTGGCCTGGGGAGTTCATCTTTCAGTATTCTATCTTTTTGCCTTTTCATACTGTTCATGGGGTTCTCAAGGCAAGAATACTGAAGTGGTTTGCCATTCCCTTCTCCAGTGGACCACGTTTTTTCAAAATTCTCTACCATGGTCCATCCATCTTGGATGGCCCTACACAGCATGGTTCATAGTTTCATTGAGTTAAACATGGCTGTTGTCCATGTGATTGGTTTGGTTAGTTTTCTGTGATTGTGGTTTCCATTCTGTCTGCCCTCTGATAGTTAAGTATAAGAATCTTATGAAAGCTTCTGGATGGAAGAGACTGATTGAGGGGAAACAGGGTCTTGTTCTGATGGGAACAAGAGAAGACTCTTCCAACAACACAAGAGTAGACTCTACACATGGACATCACCAGATGGTCAATACCGAAATCAGATTTATTATATTCTTCGCACCCAAAGATGGAGAAGCTCTATACAGTCAGCAACAGACCAGGAGCTGACTGTAGCTCAGATCATGAACTCCTTATTGCCAAATTCAGATTTAAATTGAAGAAAGTAGGGAAGACCACCAAACCATTCAGGTACGACGTAAATCAAATCTCTTAACGATTATACAGCGGAAGTGACAAACAGATTCAATGGATTAGATCTGATAGACTCAGTGACTGAAGAGCTATGGACGGAGGTTCATGACATTGTACAGGAGGCAGTGATCAAGACCATCCCAGAGAAAAAGAAATACAAAAAGGCAGAATGGTTGTCTGAGGAGGCCTTACAAATAGCTGAGGAAAGAAGAGAAGCTAAAGGCAAAAGAGAAAAGGAAAGATATACACATTTGAATGCAGAGTTCCAAAGAATAGCAAGGAGATATAAGAAAGTCTTCCTCAGTTATCAGTGAAAAGAAATAGAGGGAAACAATAGAATGGGAAAGACTAGAGATCTTTTCAAGAAAATTAGAGATACCAAGGGAGAATTTCATGCACAGATGGGCACAATAAAGGACAGAAATAGTATGAACCTAACAGAAGCAGAAGATATTAAGAAGAGGTGGCAAGAATACACAGAACAAGTATACAAAAAGATATTCATGACCCAGATAACCACGATGGTGTGATCACTCACCTAGAACCAGACTTCCTGGAATGCGAAGTCAAGCGGGCCTTAGGAAACATCACTATGAACAAAGCTAGTGGAGGTGATGGAATTCCAGTTGAGCTCTTTCAAATCCTAAAAGATGATGCTGTGAAAGTGCTGCACTCAGTATGCCAGCGAATTTGGAAAACTCAGCAGTGTCCACAAGACTGGAAAAGGTCAGTTTTCATTTCCAGTCCCCATAAAAGGCAATGCCACATCTCACATGCTAGTAAAGTAATGCTCAAAATTCTCCACGCCAGTCTTCAACAGTACGTGAACCATGAACTTCCAGATGTTCAAGCTGGATTTAGAAAAGTCAGAGGAACCAGAAATTAAATTGCCAACATTCGTTGGATCATTCAAAAAGTGAGTGAGTTCCAGAAAAACATCTACTTCTACTTTATTAACTACGGCAAAGCCTTTGACTGTGTGGATAACAACAAACTGTGGAAAGTTCTTAAAGAGATGGGAATTCCAGACCACCTGACCTGCCTTCTGAGAAATCTGTATGCAGGTCAGGAAGGAGCAGTTAGAACTGGACATGGAACAATGGACTGGTTCCAAATCAGGAAAGGAGTACGTCAAGGCTGCATATTGTCACCCTGCTTATTTAACTTTTGTGCAGAGTACCTCATGCAAAATGCCAGGCTGGATGAAACACAAGCTGGAATCAAGATTGCCAGGAGAAATATCAATAATCTCAGATATGCAGATGACACCACCCTTATGGCAGAAAGCAAAGAAGAACTAAAGAGCCTCTTGATGAAAGTGAAAGAGGAGAGGAAAAAGTTAAAACTCAACATTCAGAAAACCAGGATCATGGCATCTGGTCCAATCACCTCATGGCAAATAGATGGGGAAAAATGGAAATAGTGCCAGACTTTATTTTTTGGGACTCCAAAATCACTGCAGATGGTTACTGCAGCCATGAAATTACAAGATGCTTGCTCCTTGGGAGAAAAGCTATGGCAAAACTAGACAGCATATTAAAAAGCAGAGAAACATTGCTTTGCAAAAAAAAGGTCCATCTAGTCAAAGCTATGGTTTTTCCAGTAGTCATGTATGGATGTGAGAGCTGGACTATAAAGAAAGCTGAGTGCCGAAGAATTGATGCTTTTGAACTGTTGTGTTGGAGAAGACTCTTAAGAGTCCCTTGGATTCCAAAGAGATCCAAGCAGTCTATCCTAAAGGAAATCAGTCCTGAATATTCATTGGACAGACTGATGCTGAAGTTGAAACTCCAATACTTTGGCCACCTGGTATGAAGAACTGACTCATTAGAAAAGACCCTGATGCTGGGAAAGATTGAAGGTGGGAGGAGAAGGGAATGACAGAGGATGAGATAGTTGGATGGCATCACCAAATCAATGGACATGAGTTTGAGTAAACTCTGGGAGTTGGTGATGCCAACTTTCCTCCCTTGAAATCTTTTATGTTAGTACTTGAATCTGACGTTCTGTGTCTCTATAGGAGGTTTTCTGAGAGACTGTATTCTTATATTTAAGGGCTTCCCTGGTGGCGCAGAGGTTAAAGCATCTGCCTGCAATGTGGGAGACCTGGGCTCAATCCCTGGGTCAGGAAGAGCTCCTGGAGAAGGAAATGGCAACCCACTCCAGTATTCTTGCCTGGAGAATCCCATGGACAGAAGAGCTTGGTGGGCTACAGTTCACGGGTCCCAAAGAGTCAGACATGACTGAGCAACTTTACTTTCACTTTCACTTTGGGAGTTGGTGATGGACAGGGAAGCCTGGCATGCTGCAGTCCATGGGGTCACAAAGAGTCAGACACAGCTGAGCTACTGAACTGATCTCAAAGCATCACAATACATACTCTTCAAGTGTACATGGAATAGTCTCCAGGATAGATTGTATCCTGGGCCACAAAACAAGACTTGGTAAATTTAAAAAAAAACAAATCATTTCAAGCATCTTTTCCAAACACAAGGCTATGAGACTGGAAACCAACTACAAGAAAAAGAACTTCAAAAAAACACACAGCTAAAATCACACTCAATGTTGAAAAGATAAAGCCTTTCCCCTAAGATCAGGAACAAGACAAAGATGCCCACTCTCATCATTTTTATTCAACATAAAATAGGACTTCATAGGAAGTCCTAGCCACAGCAATCAGAAGAAAAATCATTAAAAAAAAATCAAAATTGTAAAGAAAGAAGTGAAGCTGCCACTGTTTGCAGGTGACATGACACTAAATGTAGAAAATTGTAAAGATGCCACTAGAAGGGTACTAGAACTCATCAACAAATTTGGCAAAGTTGCAGGAAAAAATCAATATACAAAAATATTTTGTATTTTTATACACTAACAATGAAATGTGAGAAAGATAAATAAACTATCCCATTTACCATTGCATCAAAAAGAATAAAATACCTAGAAATAAACCAACCTAAGGAGGCACAAATCATGTACTATGAAACCTATAAGATGCTGATGAAAGAAACTGAAGACCATACAAACAGATGGAATGATATATGTTTTGGTATTGGAAGAATCAATATTGTTAAAATCACCATACTACCCAAGGCAATGCAATCACAGATTCAATGCAATCACCATGAAATTACCAATGGCATTTTTCACAGAACTGGGAAAAAAAAGTTTAAAATTTATATGGAAACACAAAAGACCCCTAGTAGCCAAAACAATCTTGAAAAGGAGAACAGCTACCTGTAAAAGAATGAAATTAGAATATTCTCTCACTATATACAAAAATCAACTCAAAATGGATGAAAGAACTAAGTGTAAGACTGGATACTATACACAAAACTACTAGAAGAAACCATTGGTGGAACACTCTTTGACATAAATCACATCAGTATATTTTTGGATCTGTCTCCTAGAGTAACAGGAAACAAAAGCAAAAATAAACAAATGGGACCTAGTTAAACATCAAGAGAAACATCAACAAAATGAAAGGAAAACCTGTAGAGTAGGAGAAAATATTTGAAAATTATACAACTGACAAGGGCTTAATTTCCAAAATAAACAGACAGCTCATACAACTCAACACAATTAAAAAAAAAATAGGCAGAAGATGTAAATAAATGTTTCTCCAAGCTTCCCAACCCAGGGATTGAACCTGGGTCTCCCACACTGCAGGCAGATGCTTTACCGTCTGAGCCACCAGGAAAGTCCTCCAAGAAAGACATACTGATAGCCAAAGAGTACATGCAAAGATGCTCATCATTGTTAATTATTAGAGAAATGCAAATCAAAACTACAGTGAGGTATCATCTCACACCAATAGGAATGGCCATCTTCAAAAGTCTACAAATAAATGCTGGAGCAGGTATGGAGAAAAAACTGTTGGCTCCCACACTGTTGGCGGGAATGTAAATTGGTATAGCTGGTATGGAGGACAGTATGGATGTTCGTTAAAAACCTAAAAATAGAGCTAGCATGTGATCCAGAAATTGCACTCCTGGGCATACATCTGAAGAAAATTCTAATTTGGAATCTAGAAAGATGGTAATGACAACCCTGTATGCAAGACAGCAAAAGAGACACAGATGTATAGAACAGTCTTTTGGACTCTGTGGGAGAGGGAGGATGGGATGATTTGAGAGACTGGCATTAAAACATGTATAATATCATATAAGAAACGAATCACCAGTCCAGGTTCAATGCAGGATACAGGAAGCTTGGGGCTGGTGCACTGGGATGACCCAGAGGGATGGTATGGGGAGGGAGGTGGGAGGGGGGTTCAGGATGGGGAACACGTGTACACCCGTGGCGGATGCATGTTGATGTATGGCAAAACAAATACGATATTGTAAAGTAAATAAAGAAAGAAAAGGAAAAAAAAAAGAAAATACACAGTTCCAGTGTTCATAGCAGCATTACTTACAATAGCCAGGACATGGAAGTGAAAGTCACTTAGTCGTGTCCAACTCTTTGTAACCCCATGGACTGACTATACAGTCCATTCTCCAAGCAGAATACTGGAGAGGATAGTCTTTCCCTTCAGGGCATCTTACCAACCCAGGGATCGAACCCAGGTCACCCGCATTGCAGGCAGATTCTTTATCAGCTGAGCCACAAGGGAAGCCCAAGAATACTGGAGTGGGTAACCTATCCCTTGTCCAGTGGATCTTCCTGACCCAGGAATTGAACCGGCATCTCCTGCATTGCAGGCAGATTCTTTACCAACTGAGTTATCAGGACATGGAAGCAACCTAAATATCCATCGGCAGACAAATGGATAAGGGCAATGTAAATATATACAATGGAATACTACTCAACCATAAAAGAATGAAATAATGCCATTTTTAATAATGGATGAACCTAGAATATATCATACCAAGGGAATTAAGTCAGACAGAGAAAGATAAATATCATGTGATATCACTTATATGTTGAATTTAAAGAAATGACCTTACTTATAAAAACATAAGCAAACTCACAGACATAGAAAACAGATTTATGGTAACCAAAGGGGAAAAGAGGGGGAGGGATAGATTAGGAATTTGGGATTAACAGATTCACACTACTATACATGACATGAATAACCAACAAGGATCTACTGTATAGAACAGGGACTTATAGTCCGTGTCTTGTAATACCTATGATGGAAAAGAGTCTGTGAAAGAATATATATATATATATAATATAATTGAATCACTTTGGCTGAACATTGTAAATCAACTAAAATTCAACTAACAAAACAAAAATATGTACAAGTTAAGAAAACAAAAACCTGAGAAAATTCACCCCTAGTAGATTCTCATTAAGGAAAATCTAAAGGATAATTTACAGACAGGAGAGTGTCTCCAGTTGAAAGAAAGAATGAAGAACAAAAAATGTAGCAAATAAATGGGTAAATAAAACTGCACATGGACTATATGAAATAACAGTAACATCTAGTAGCATTAAAATGAAAACACAGTAGGAAAATACAGGATAGCATAAGAAGTAAGTAAAGTTAAAAAATTAATGATCATTGTACCATATTACCACTTAGGAAGACAAAGAAATTGAATCACTTAGTTTGGTAATTTAAATATGCATATTATAAATCTTGGACAAATATTAAAAGAATGGAAATGGAGTGTGTATCTTCCAAAAGGAGCAGAGAAAAATATTATAATAATTATAAAATTCAGAAGGTTGAAATAATTCAGTGTACATTCTCTCTTCCAATGCACTTAAACTAGAAATCAATAATAAAGACTTATCTCCATATATTTAGAAAGCAAGTAACAATTTAAAATAACTTGAGGATTGGAGACGGAATACCAATGGAAATTAGATAATGTTTTGAACTGGATGAATTAGAAAATACCGCTGATGAAAACTGAAAATACCACAGATGAAAACATGCGATGTGGCTAAAGCATTACTTCAGGAGAAAATTTGAAGCCTTAAATACTATAAAAGAAAGCTTGAAAACAATACATTAAATATCTTTTTCAAGAAATTGAAAGATGAATAAAAAATAAAGAAAAGTATAAGAAAGAATGTAACAAAGCTGCGAGCAATAACTATTAATAATAAGATAGAAAACCAGTATATAACAGCAAGGTCCAGCAACGGAATAAGTTTTTTAAAAATACTGATGAAAATCACTGTAGAATACATAAGATAGCTGTACAAACCTATTCCTATTCTTTCCCAGGCTCACAACTCGGTAGTGTTTCCCAGCACTGCCTGAATATTATAGCCTTGCAGCTGAGTTCTGGTTAATGGAATGTGAGAGAAAGTGACATGCAATGTTCTCAACCCTGGCCCATTAACTCTCTTTGGTTATCCATCTTTTTTTTTTTTTTTCATATTATACAGGCAAACAAAGCAATCCTGGAAACCATGTTATGAAGACAGCAGAAATATAGAAAAGCCCTGGGTTCCTGAATCATCACCTAGAGGAAAACAACTGCTGACTAGATATGCCTATTTAGAGAAATAAATTATAATATCACATTTTTTGCTTGTTGTTTCAGAAACCAGGAATACCTTAGCTAATACATTCACAAACCCTCTGAAAAAAATTGGAAATTTCCGTTTCTTCAAGGAAAAGTGAAGGCACATATAACAAATATGTGGAATGAAAAGGAGGGGGTCATCATACATGTTTCAGACATTAACAATATTCCTAAGAAGCTTGATGAAAATTAATTTGAGCAGTTACATGAAATAGAAAAATCCTCAGAAAAATATAATTTAACAAAACTAGACTCAATATTGCTAACATCTGTAGTCAGTGTAATCCCATTCAAAATTCTAGCAGGCTTTTTGTAGAAATCATAATGTGAATCTAAAATTTATACAGAAATACGAATTTCCTAGAATAGCTAAAAAGTCTTTAAAAAGAACAAAACTTGGGTACTATGCAACTGGATTTCAAGACTTTCAAGACTAAATCTATAGTAACCAAGAGAGTGTGATACTGGTATAAGGATACTAGATTGAGGGAACCAAATAGAGACAAAGAATTGAATCATGTGGACCCACAAACAGATCATTTTTGTTTTTGCCAAGCTAACTCACTGGACACACTTAATATCCACATAGAGATAAATAATCTGCCAAAAATAACTCAAACAGAAAGAGAAATTGTGAATACTTCAATGACCATTAAAGGAATTGAATCAGTACTAAGTATTTTTTCCCCCAAAGGAAATTTCTTTAGCAATTTTTACCAGATATTTAAGAGATAAGTAATCAAAATTTTATACAATCACTTTCAGAAGATTTTTTAAAAAGTAACACTAGTCAATTCCTTTTATAAGATTAACACATTATTGACCTCAAAATCCTGCAAAAACATTGATGCAAAATTACTGACCAACTTCATACATGAACAAAGACCAGAAATGTAAAACAAAGTATCACCATACCAAATCCAGCAATATAGTAAGAAAAAAAATCCATAATGTCCAATCTGGGTTAATACCAAGAAGGCGAGGTTGACTAAATATCAGAAAAACAATTCAGGTATTGTATGTATGTGTTCCTTTGCTCAGTTGTGTCCAACTCTGCAACCCTATGGACTGTAGCCCATCAGGCTCCTTTGCCCATGGGATTCTCCTGGCAAGGATACTGGAGTGAGTTGCTGTTTTCTTCTCCATCAGGTACTGTAATATAACATTAAAAGAGAAAAATCATATGATCACGTGAATAGTTGTAGATAGAAAACCTCCTGATGAAATTAAACATCCAATTACAATAGACCTGTGAGGAGCTTACAGGAGCTTCATGTTGGCAAGTCCTACTTATTGGCTCATGTGGTGATTACATGGGTGTCTGCTTCATAACTACATTTTAAAAACTGTACACATGTCTTATGCAGCTTGGGATATCTTAAATTATACAATAAAACAAAAAAAGTGTATGTGTGTGTGTTTGTGTGCAGTAGGAACATACCAGGCTAAAAAAATAAAGTTCCTTTGTCTTTTGCTTCCTGTTCAGCTTCTTATCACTCTAGGTGATGTAATTCTTTCTAAATTTCCCATGAACCTTGGATAAGCCCGCCCTTCAGAGCAGATCATATAATGTGATAGCACATCCTCAAAGGCTCAGTCTAGGAAACACCCAAAGCTCAGAGCTGCTCCAGTGAAGTGGGAGGATGCGCCTGTAATGGGATACAAAAAGTGCTGTAAATAAGAGAATACAGTATTTTCAGCAGGAAGAGGAGGAAAAGAGGCACTAAAGAAATCCATATATCCTTGAGTTAGACATTTTTTTCCTGAAAAAAATTTGTTTGCTCACACAGTGACTGTGTGAGTTTGCTCCCACACCAGTTCAGCATTTCAGAGAAACAGAGATGGAGCTCTGGTGTTCCTGAAAACATCAGGCACCTTCATCATTCAGGGAGTGCTCACCACCCTGAATGTGCTCAATATCACCAGTAAAGGAGAAGGGCTCCTTAGAAAACAAGGGGGTCCCCCCAGATCTCACATGCTTCTTCCTTGAGGCCAGTATGAGAAGATGACATGGTTTCTGCTTCATTGCACTTCAACAAATACTTACAGGCTACTTTTGTGCTCTGATGATACAAAGATGAATAAGATTTCTGAAATCAATTCAATTCTGAAATCCAACCCAAATGTTATAGGGAAGACAGATAGGCAATACTAATTGAGGGGTAAGCACAAAGGTTCTAGCAGTTTGTTCCTGAAAGATTTCGATTTCTTAGTGGTATCCAGGAACACAGCTCTTAGGGTGATAGCTGGTAGGGGAATGAAAGGAGCTTCACCAGCAGCTCAAGGTGAGGGGCTAACGAAACCTTGGGCTGAAAGGGGAAGACAAAGTCCTTCAAAGTCCCTCACAGTCCCAAAGAAACTGAAATAAAAACAAAGCAAAATGCAGAAGAGCAAAAATCCTAGACAGAATGTCAGGCCCCATGGGACACCGCCACCCCAGGGGACCTGGCCATTAACGTGGATTGAGGAGGAGCTGCTCCACAAGATGTGGCTGAGAAACCAGGGTGATTGCTCCCCTTGTGCTCCCCGAGAGCACCTTTGGGAAGTCATCATGGCCTTGACTGAATTTTGATTTAGAGCCAGGAGCCTCAAGGAGCAGGGCCAGTGTTTTGGACTTTAGGCCTGAGGGCAAGAAGGACAGAGGATTAAGGGAGGACCCTCTCCTACCAAGGCCTGGCCTAGCCACCTACCACCTCTGCTTCTTTCGTCTTGAATGATCCCCTGTCTGTCCTGGGCAGTGAACTCTCCTTCCCGTTTGCCATTCTCTATATCCAACTCACACTGGGCATTTTTGACTTCCGCACATCAGTTGCTCTTGACTCCTGTGAATTCGGCCTATATACTAGCCACCAGACAGACCAGATAAGTGTGGACTTTCTTTTCCCAGCCCTCTCTGCCCTGGACTTAAACAACCCCCTTGGGACCCACGTGCTGGCTCTCCTCCAGCACACCTGCCCCAACCGGACTTCCTCCACTGAGTACATTGAGCCTGCGGAGCCCTCACCACCTGCACCCTGCATCACAGTCTGACCTTATCTTCAGCTCACCTACACTTAAGGGCCACCTCCAAGTCAAGAGACTCTGACCACACTTTCCTCTCCCTCCTCAGAATCTCACACAATATTAAAAGCCTTGTATAAGGAGAGCACAAGGCATCTTCATCTTGTGAAAGTGCAAGTTTCTCAGCCATGTCTGACTCTTTGGAACCCCATCGACTATACAGTTCATGGAATTCTCTAGGCCAGAATACTGGAGTGGGTAGCTTTTTATTCTCCAGGGGATCTTTCCAACCCAGGGATTGAACTTAGGTCTCCTGTGTTGCAGGCTTGTGAAGATGCCTCCAAAGATAGTTTGTATACAATTGTACTCTGTTTGATGAGCTCCCACCAGCAAAGGAAGAAGCCCAATGTCTTAGGTCATTGAACCTTGAATATCATATATTCTGACTGTGCAACCCATGATCACACTTATTGTAGCCATACACTGACCTGTGATTACCACCTACCCTCGCCCCATCCCTTTAAGATTTTGGTTTCTATCTCACTGCCAACTCTTCCCAATGCTAATCCTGACTTAATTATTAACAATTTTAATGTCCTTCTACATACTCCTTTGTGTCAAGCTCTCTGTTTAGTGTTTTACAAATATTTAACCTTCACAACTCATTTCTCAAAGGAGGAAAATTAGAATTGGAGAAAGTAAGTTCTGTTCAGTCACTCGATCATGTCCGACTCTGCGACCTCATGGACTGCAGCACGCCAGGCTTCCCTGTCCATCACCAACTCCCAGAGTTTACTCAAACTCATGTCCATTAAGTCGGTGATGCCGTCCAACCATCTCATCCTCTGTCATTTCATCTTGTGGAAAGTAAGCAATTTGCCAAATTCTGCACTGCTATTTAGTGAAGATGGGATTCAAACCAACAGTTTGTATTATAAAACCTGTGTTCTTGACTGCAATGTTGTGTTGCCTCCTCGTTATTAGAAAAATATCCATTTTTTTCTTGGAAGGAGCTGAAAACAGCTAACAGCTAAATGAAAGAGAGGACTGGGGGATTATTTTTACTTGTCTATCATTGTTCCTGGTCATCTTTCATATTTACAGTTCTAGGTATTGCCTTCTATTGTGAGTCAGCTCCTTCAATTGTGTTGAAATTTGTCGCTGTAAAGGACTCCTTAAATCTGGGAAAGCAGAATGGTTTTGCAGGAGGTGAACACAGGTGCAAATCCTAGTTTCATAATGTTTCACTATTGTTTGATGACCTGGGAAAATTACTTGCAAGTTTTCTGAGGGAAAAGAAGCTTGTATCAAAGAATGCAGGCTGTGCAATCAAGAAATCCAGATTGAAATTCCAGATGTGCAACCAGCTGTGACTTTGAGCAAGTTCGTTAAGTCTCAGATTTCTCACCTCTCAAAAGATTGCACAGGGAGTTAAAAGGGATAAATGAGCTAGTGTATTTAAAGTTCCAAATCTCAGCACACAGTGTGTACTCAATAACTTACCTGACAGGCTATGAAGATTAGATGAGTTAATGTATCTAAGTGACAGACTCTTGGGAAATACTAGTTTCCTCTCTTGTTCCTTCTCTTCCTACCTCACTCATCAACCTCTCCCATATATACCATACTTTAGTTACACCCATCTCATCAGCATTGCTCAACATACTTCCACGCTTTTGTCTGAAGTGGTTGCTCTACCTGAAAAACTCCTGCACTGGCATCTTCTAATGATAAATTCAAAAGCTACTTCCTCTCTCCTGTTTCCCCCAATGCCCAAAAAGTTACCATGCACCTGTTTGTACTTCCAGAGCAATCTTAATGTTTCAACTGTGAACACTTTGTATATTACAGTCATTAACAGTTTGTGAGTTTTCTGAAGATGGTGACTATGTTTTATTTCTTTTTTGTATTATTAGACCCATGCATGTTTCCTGACATGTACTAAATCATATTCAACCCAATTGAACATACAAAGGGATGAAAATATTGTTGAGAGAAGCAATCCACCATGGGCCCTGAGTATCCCAGCACATACTTATTGGGTAAGCCAAAAATGCAACTCCATCTCTACTCATTTCTCAAGGTTGTTTTTGCAGTGAGCAACCTTGAAAGATGAAGTAATGTCTCCTTCCGGGATAAAAAATGGGCTTGCTATAAAGAAAGTGATTGTTCAAGCTCAGTGTCCCTAAGCGGTGACACAAATCCACTGTTTGCCTAGCATCCACTTAGGCCCTCTGCACTGACCTCATAGGACTTGCGGGGGGTGGAGTGGGGTGGGCAAAAACAACTGGAACTGACTTGATGCTGTTGCTGCTTGCTGAGCCATGAGTAATAAAGACCCTCATCTCTGACCCAGGAGTCTCATGTCTTCTTCCAGCCTCCATGAAACAGTAAAAGGCTAATTTACTATCTCAGGGGTCAGAAAACTATGGCTCTGGGCCAAATCCAGCATATGATCTGCTTTTGTTCATTCTAAATACAAGAATGTCTTTTTAAAATATTTTAAAGCACTTTTAAAAAAAGATGCTGAATATGTGAATATGCTTTAAAAAAAAAAAAAAAAAAAAAGCACCATTGTTGCCCACAGTGCTTAAAATATATTTACGATCTCACTCTTAAGAGGAAATGTTTGGGGGAAAAAAAAGAGGAAATGTTTGCCAGCCCCTATATCATCTTATAAAGATGGTAAAATTAAATCTAAGTTTCCAACTAATTGAACTAACTCTTCAGTTAGTTTTCTTAGAGTAAGAATGTCATATATTCCCTTCAAGGTCTTCATAGCACCAAGCAATGGTTAACACTCAGACAAGCCTCAACCAAAACCAAAGTGTCCCTTTCACCAAGACTTTGTGCCTGTCAATGCTTCAGGACCCGGGAGTATGGAGGTAAACAAAATAATGAAAATCCCAACCCCATAGAATTGATATCCTAATGGGAAGGGTGAGCAATACACAAATACATCTCAGGTTGTGGTAAAGGCTATGGAGAAAACAAAAAGGGGTATAGAAGATGAGGAATTCCAAGGTTTAGTTGGGTGGGTGGGGTGGGGTGGGGTAAAGAGAACTGGCTACTATTTTATGCAAGGTATTCAGGAAAAACCCCTCTGAGAAGATGGCATGATTAAGTAGGTCAATGCCTATCTGAGATCTACAAACATACAGAAACCTGAGACCCTGGGGAAATGAAATTGAAAGCACATTCCACATCCACTTTCCGGCTCATGGTTTTCTGAACTAGGTACCTATTCAGGCTGGACCCTATGCAAGCATGTGCATTGTGCTGTGTTAAGTCACTTCAGTCTCATCTGACTTTTCTGTAGCCTGCCAGGCTCCTCTGTCCATGGGATTCTCCATGCAAGAATACCAGAGTGTGTTGCCATGGCCTCTTCCAGGGTATCTTTCTGACCCAGGGATTAAACCCAAGAATGTGCTGTCCCCACCCCCTAATCTTCCCCTGGAGGTGCCACTCTACACAGGTCCCTAGAGGCCTGAGGTCACTAATTTGTGCAAGTTAGAGCTTGTACACTTTTTCCATTATATCCTCACTAAAGAGTGCATGCCCATAATCCTACTTTGGCACTAAAGTGAAAGAAAGTGAAGTCATTCAGTCGTGTCCAACTCTTTGTGATCCCATGGACTGTAGTCTACCAGGCTTCTCTGTCCATGGGATATTCCAGGCAGGAGTACTGGAGCGGGTTGCCATTTCCTTCTCCAGGGGATCTTCCTGACCCAGGGATCGAACCCAGGTCTCCTGCATTGCAGGCAGACGCTTTACCCTCTGAGCCACCAGGGAAGCCCACTTTGGCACTGCTGCTGCTGCTGCTAAGTCACTTCAGTTGTGTCCGACTCTGTGTGACCCCAGAGATGACAGCCCACCAGGCTCCCCCGTCCCTGGGATTCTCCAGGCAAGAACACTGGAGTGGGTTGCCATTTCCTTCTCCAATGCATGAAAGTGAAAAGTAAGTGAAGTCGCTCAGTCGTGTCTGACTCTTAGCGACCCCATGGACTGCAGCCCACCAGGCTCCTCCATCCAGGGGATTTTCCAGGCAAGAGTACTGGGGTGGGGTGCCATTGCCTTCTCCAACTTTGGCACTAAGGGCCCCTAAATTAGGAATCACTGTATTTTAAGACTCTGATTTATTTTATTCTATCAAATACATACTAATTCCCTGTGATATAATCAAACTTATCTAAAAACAACTGATAAGATGCATATATAGATAAGAACCACTGAACTTTGATAGAAAGAATGATGACACTGAAGGGACACAGGCTTTGGGATCATTCAGAGTTGGGTCCAAGACCCTCCTCCACCCCTTGTTGCTGGGCAACAGATCTCAGGTAAGTTACTTTAACTAGCATAGATTTAACTCACACATCTGTAAAGGGAAGCTAATAATGTATACCTACGATTGATTCATATTGATGTATCCCTAGTAACTTGACAGTAAAGCATCCTCCTGCAATGTGGGAGAATGGGTTCGATTGCTGGGATGGAAAGATCTCAGAAGGAAATGGCTACCCATTCTAGGATTCTTGGCTGGAGAATTCCATGGACAGAGGAGCCTGGCAGGCTACATACAGTACATGGGGTCTCAAAGAGTCAGACATGACTGAGCAACTTTCACACATATGGTAGAAACCAACACAACATTGTAAAGTAATTATCCTTCAATTAAAAATTGTTAAAAGGGTAGATCTTATGTTAAGTATTCTTGCCAAAATAAAATTTAAGATATTAGATGCAAGGCACAGTCAGCCACACAGAAAATGCTCTATAATGGTATTCTAATTCACAGGTAGTACATGTATCCTTCATCCACTCAATCAGTTCAGTTCAGTTGCTCAGTCCTTTCTGACTCTTTGTGACCCCATGGACTGAAGCACACCAGGCTTCCCTGTCCATCTCCCAGAACTTACTCAAACTCATCGAGTTGGTGATGCCATCCAACCATCTCATCCTCGGTCATCACCTTCTCTTCCCACCTTCAATTTTTTCCCAGAATCAGAGTCTTTTCCAATGAGTCAGTTCTTCACATCAGGTGGCCAAAGTATTGGAGTTTCAGCTTCAACATCAGTCCTTCCAATGAACACCCAGGACTGATCTCCTTTAGGATGGACTGGTTGGATCTCCTTGCAGTCCAAGGGACTCCCAAGAGTCTTCTCCAATGCCAGTTCAAAAGCATCAATTCTTTGGCACTCAGCTTTCTTTATAGTCCAACTCTCACATCCATACATGACTACTGGAAAAACCATAGCTTTGACTAGACGGACCTTATTCAGCAAAGTAATGTCTCTGCTTTTTAATATGCTATCTACCTTAGTCATAGCTTTTCTTCCAAGGAGCAAGAATCTTTTAATTTCATGGCTGCAGTCACTATCTGCAGTGATTTTGGAGCCCCCCAAAATAAAGTCTCTCACTGTTTCCATTGTTTCCCAATTTCCCAATCAATTTGCCATGAAATGATGAGACCAGATGCCATGAACTTATTTTTCTGAATGTTGAGTTTTAAGCCAACTTTTTTACTCTCCTCTTTCACTTTCAACAAGAGACTCTTTAGTTCTTCTTTGCTTTCTGCCACAAGTGTGGTGTCATCTGCATATCTGAGGTTATTGATATTTCTCCCAGCAATCTTGATTCCAGCTTGTGCTTCATCCATCCTGACATTTAGCATGATGTACTCTGCATATAAGTTAAATAAGCAGGGTGACAATATACAGCCTTGAAGTACTCTTTTCCTGATTTGGAAACAGTCTATTGTTCCATGTCCAGTTTTAACTGTTGCTTCCCGACCTGCATACAGGTTTCTCAAGAGGCAGGTCAGGTGGTCTGGTATTCCCATCTCTTTCAGAATTTTCCACAGTTTGTTATTATCCACAAAGTCAAAGGCTTTGGCATAGTCAATAAAGCAGAAGTAGATCTTTTTTTGGAACTCTCTCATTTTTTCAATGATTCAATGGATGTTTGCAATTTAATCTCTGGTTCCTCTAACTTTTCTAAATCAAGCTTGAACATCTGGAAGTTCACAGTTCATTTACTGTTGAAGCCTGGCTTGGAGAATTTTGAGCATTACTTTACTAGCATGTGAGGTGAGTGCAATTGTGCAGTAGTTTGAACATTTTTTGGCATTGCCTTTCTTTGGGATTGGAAAGAAAACTGACCTTTTCCAGTCCTGTGGACAATGCTGAGTTTTCCAAATGTTCTGGAATATTGAGTGCAGTATTTTCACAGCGTCATCTTTTAGGATTTGAAATCGCTGAACTCGAATTCCATCACCTCCACTACCTTTGTTCATAGTGATACTTCCTAAAGCCCACTTGACTTCTCATTCCAGGATATCTGGCTCAAGGTGAGTGATCACACCATCGTGGTTATATGGGTCATGAAGACCTTTTTGTATAGTTCTTCTGTGTATTCTTGCCACCTCTTCTTAATATCTTCTGCTTCAGTTAGGTCCATACCATTTCTGTCCTTTATTGTGACCATCTATGCATGAAATGTTCCCTTAGTATCTCTAATTTTCTTGAAGAAATCTCTAGTCTTTCCCATTTGGTTGTTTTCCTCTATTTCTTTTCATTGACCACTGGGGAATGTTTTCTTATCTCTCCTTGCTATTCTTTGGAACTCTGCATTCAAATGTGTATATCTTTCCTTTTCTCTTTTGCCTTTAACTTCTTTTTTCAGCTACTTGTAAGGCCTCCTCAGAGAACCATTTTGCCTTTTTGCATCTTTTTCTTGGGCATAGTCTTGATCACTTCCTCCCGAACAATGTCACGTACCTCCATCCATAATTCATCAGGCACTCTGTCTGTCAGATCTAATCCCTTGAATCTGTTTGTCACTTCCACTGTATAATCATAAGGGATTTGATTTAGGTCTTACCTCAATGGTCTAGTGGTTTTCCCTACTTTCTTCAATTTAAGTCTGAATTTGGCAATAAGGAATTCATGATCTGAGCCACAGTCAGCTCCCGGTCTTGTTTTTGCTGACTGTATAGAGCTTCTCCATCTTTGGCTGCAAAGAATATAATCAATCTGATTTCAGTGTTGACCATCTGGTGATGTCCATGTGTAGCGTCTTCTCTTGTGTTGTTGGAAGAGGGTGTTTGCTATGACCGGTGTGTTCTCTTGGCAAAACTCTATTAGCCTTTGCCCTGTTTCATTCTGTACTCCAAGGCCAAATTTGCCTGTTACTCCAGGTGTTTCTTGACTTCCTACTTTTGCAATCCAGTCCTCTATAATGAAAAGGACATCTTTTAGGGGGTGTTAGTTCTAGAAGATCTTGTAGGTCTTCATAAAATCGTTCAACTTTAGCTTCTTCAGCATTACTGTTTGGGGCATAGACTTGGATTACTGTGATATTGAGTGGTTTGCCTTGGAAATAAACAGGGATCATTCTGCTGTTTTTGAGATTGCACCCAAGTACTGCATTTCAGACTCTTGTTGACTGTAAGGGCTACTCCATTTCTTCTAAGGGATTCTTACCCACAGTAGTAGATATAATGGTCATCTGAGTTAAATTCCACTCAACAAGCATTCACTTATTGCTCCTATTTCTTGCCAGGCAGTGTCAAATGAAAGGTCTCTTCCAATCAAAAACACTGTGCCCTCAAGGAGACTACAGAGTGATAGGTAAGACACCAACATAAACAAGCAATGATGATACACAAGTGGGATAAGAGCACATCAGTAAAGGTTTCCCAATATGAACAGTTGAACTTTCAGCCAGAGAGGAAGTAGACATTTCAGACAGAGGCAATACATTATGAAAAAAGTTAGAAGAATATGTAGTTTGATAAGCTAAATAATGGGTGATACACAGAAGGAGAAGAATGCTAAGAGAGGATTAAGTCAGATCAAAAGGGCCTTGATTGTCATGCTAAGGCATCTGGATCCTAAAGACAAGGAAAGAAGCTCTGGGTACCACCTGAGGATGGGATTAGAGTGGGGCAACCTCGAGACAAGATGAGTTACAAAGCTGTCCAGAAGTAGATTTCAGAGTTTGGAGGGATATAAATGAGACTGAGATTGACCTGCCCGTGGAATATCTTAGTAAAGGCATCCAGAAAACTGACAGACTTGAAAGAGTGAAATTTGAGCTGGAAACTGATTTCGGAGCCATCAGTATATAGATAAAACTATGTGAATGAGATAATCTAAGCTTTCAGTGCAGAGTAAGAATAGAAGAAGGGTGATGGAGGGTCCCCAAAAGACAATTATAAGATGTAGAGGCAAAACAGGGAAATAGCATAAACACAGAATTAGTAACAATGAAGATCATAGCATTTTATGATTTTCAAGTCATATTTCAGAGGAGTGATATTAGCAAAATAGCAGACTAGAAAGCTCTGAACTCTTTTTCCCTGACAAAGATTTACATTGAAAAAAAGCAACCAGAAGCTATCTGAACTGACTTTGTTGATGCTCTGAAAAACAATCAAGAGTTTTCAGCGATCAAGCAAATTCCTAATCAAGAAAAATCCCTATTCAAAATTGTACAAAAATTTTGTGGTGTTTTCACTAACTCCTTCCCCACCCCAAATCTAGTGTACTGGTCTTCTTGGTCTTGAGCAGCTGTACTTAATTTACATTTTCTCCACTTAAATTGGAGTAAAACAGACATTATTTGCAAATTATTGTCTGTTCTAACCTGTCTGGAGGATACCTGAAAGGTCAACTCGCTCATCTCTGTCTTGCATAACTCAGAAGGCAAGTGGGAAAAGTGGCAGGCGCTGTTATTAAATACAAGTGGACTAAAAACTCAAAGATGCCCAGGGCAAGACATTTGGGTGGAGATATGTATAGACTATCTAAGACTTGGAGAGAAGCTGGGGTGAGGTGCTTTGGAAAAAGAGGAAATTCAAAAGCAGCTGCACATGGAGGGGAATTTAGAAAGCTGTGCATGCCCAGGCAAGATGCATGCCCAAAAAAGACCCAAAAAGACCTTAAACTTTTACCTGGAGCTAGTCCCTAGGCTCTGAACAAGTCTAGCTATTTGGTAAAGGATTGCACCAGCAAAGAGCCAGTCTGTAAAGACTGAGAGGTGGTTGTTCTCTCTTTTTTTGTTGTTGATAGTTTTGTTTGTTTGTCTATCTCAGCTCTTGCCATTCAAGGAATTCTCTTTCAAAACATTAAATGAACATGAGCTAAAAAAAAAAAAAAAAAAAAAACAGAAACTTCAGTGAGCACACAGTACACATGGCTTTTAAAAGTAGTTTGACGGACCTTCAAGACGGCAGAGGAATAGGACAGAGAGAACAGCTTTTCCCCTACAAATATATTTTTTAAATCACCTGCATATAGAACAACTCCCAAACATCTTCTTAACACTCGCAGAGGACCCCAGACTTCCAGAAAAGCAAACCCATCTCATTGCAGAGAGGTAGGGTAAGAGACTAAATAGGAGATAGGATTTCCAGTCAGGAACCTGTGCCTTGGGGAAAGGAGACCTGAAGGAGGGGAAGTTCCTGTATACTAGGAAACCCCTCACAGATGGGATGAAGGGGAAGCTTTGGAACCTCATAGGGGAGTTCAGTGCAGTGAGACAGGTGTTCCAAATGCAAATGGGAGGAAATTTACCACAGAGATAGTGAGGAAGAGAACTTTCCAATTGAGAAGAAGCTCAAGCGCTCATGTCTGCCAGCAGCAAGTGGGGGCTTGTTGTAGAGCTGGGGTGGAGCTCAGACAGAGGGCCTGAGCTGACTGCCTTGAAGATACTCCAAGGGGGCTGGTGCATCACAGGCAGAGGTGGGCCAGTAAAACTCTGGGTGCACCAGAGAAACAAAAGATTGTTCCCACAGGAAGGCTCTAATGCTGCTCTCTGATTCCATGCAAAGAGAACAAGAGACCATGCCCAAGTGGATGTCAAAGAAGGACGAGTCAGCTGTGGCCTGTGGCCCCAGAGGCAGGCGTGATGCAAGAGGCAGAAGGCAGAGGGCTACTATGATCTTGGTCCCAGAGATCGCGACTACACAGATCCAAGCTGTGAGTGGCTGCGGGTCCCTGCCCACATTTTCCTGGGAGCCTGAGGAGCTTGGCTCTGCCAAGGGTCCCACAACCTGGGACCAACTTCCCTGGTGAAGCACATGCCCCATTCCCTCAAACTATGGTGACCAAAGCACTGCCCCCACACTCCAGTGGCCTCTGTTGAACTCCTCCCTCTCTTGAGCCCAACTGAGCAAGTGATCCCGAGTAGGCGGCTTCATTCACCCCTCAAGTCTGGGCAGTGACCCAACACGGGAGACTTAAAAGCAAAGGCAGGCCCAAAATCAAAGCAGAACACCAGCAGCTACATGAGCAAAGGAAGCAAGGGTTAACTGTCTCAGAAGTTAACAGTTGCAGCAGTTTAAATTCCAGCATTTAGCCTAAGACTGCACTTTAGGGGCAACTATAGACTTTGAGAGAAAATACGAACTGGAACAAGACAAGACCTGAGTCTGAGCAGACCCCACACTGGTCCCAGAGACCCTTCTAGATATATTGGGGGGGGGGGTTCTGAGTAGGCAAATCATCAGGAGCAGGAAAATGGAGACGTTACTTGGACATTCCTCTCACTAACACTCTCTATGTATTTCCCCCATTTCCCCCCCACATTTTTTCTTAATTTTTTCTCATACTGTCCTAATGTGGTTCTTTATTACTCCTTTAATTTTATTTCAAATTTTAGAGGCTCTAATTTTTCCCATTTATTTTTGTCTTTTGATTTTGTGTCTTTGACAGTCTATTAATAATTTTTAGTATCCATTTTCCTTTAGACGTTTGAATATTGGCTTGATTTCTCTCTTCTCTTTTGAGGCTTTTTTTAAATCTTTTTTTTTTTTTCTCATTTTTCCTTCTTTCATTCTCTATATAAGTGTGTGAATCTCTTAAGGTGATCTTGGCTATTAAGAGTTATTTCACTATTAGTCCATGGGTTTTGTATTTTATATTGTGTGGCCTGTGAAATCTTGATGCTACAGTAAGGAATCAGGCCTGAACACCAGAGGCAGGAGACTTGATTCTAGGACCTTGGACCACTAGTGAACTCCCAACTCCACAGAACCTTAATAGGCAAGAGTTCTCCCAAAGGCCTCCACTAAGACCAAGCTCCACCCAAAAGCCAGCAAACTCCAGTGCGAAATGCTTCACACCAATCCTTCAGCAAAATAGGAGCAGAACACTGCATGTTAGCAGACAGGCTTCCCAAAATCATACCAAACCATAAGACACTCCACTACTGGAACCAGCACTGCCCTTCAGAGAGACAAGATCTAGCTCCATCCACCAGAATAGAGGTAAAAATTCCCCCAACCAGGAAACATTCATAATCCGTTGAAGAGGCAGACTCTAAAATTAAGAGGAACTATAACCTTCCAATTTTCAGAAAAGAGACCCCAAACACAGTAAATTACACAAAATGAAAAGACAGAGAAACACCCAGCAGATGAAGGAACATGGTAAAAACCCTCAAGACCAAACAAATGAAGAAGAAATAGGCAATCTACCAGAATAAGAATTCAGAGTAATGATAATAAAGATGATTCAAAAATCTTGAAAATAAAATGAAGGAACAAATAACAAGATGAACTACAGTTCAAGAAGATGCAAGAGATGTTAAAGGAGGACCTGGAGGAATTAAAGAATAAACAAGCAACAATGAAAAATGCAACAACTGAGATTAAAAATACAATGGAGGGAACCAAAAGTAGAGTAACTGAGGCAGAAGAATGGTGGAAGTAACTGAAACAAAACACAATAAAGATAATGGAATAAAAATAAGGACGACAGTCTCAGAGATGTATAGGAAACATTAAGTGTAGCAGAATATGAATTCTATATAGGGATCTCAGAAGAAGAAGACAAAAGGAAAGGCCATCAGAAAATATTTGAGGAGATCATAGTTGAAAACTTCCCTAAAATGGGAAGGGAAATAGCCATCCAAGTCCAGGGAGCTGAAAGAGTCCAATACAGGATAAACCCAAAGACAAACATGCCAAGACACATATTAATCAAGCTAACAAAAATTAAACACAAAGAACAAATATAAAAAGCACCAAGGGAAAAGCAACAAATAACATATAAGGGGATCTCCATAAACCTAAAAGTTGATCTTTCAACAGAAATGCTACAGGCTAGAAGGGAATGGCAAGACATACTTATAGTGATGAAAGAGAAAAACCTACAATCAAGATTACACTATCCAGCAAGGATCTCATTCAGATTTGAAGGAGAAATAATAAATTTTAGAGATAAGCAAAAGTTAAGAGAATCTGGCACCACCAAACAAGCTCTTCAACAAATGCTAAAGGAATTTCTCTAGACAAGAAACAGAAAGAAGATGCCTACAAAAACAAACCCCAAACAATAAATTAAGTGATAACAGGATCATACATACCAGTAATTACCTTAAATATAAATGGGCTAAATGCTCCAACCAAAGACACACATTGGCTGAATGGATAGAAAAACAAGACTCTTATATATGCTATATACAAAAAAACCCACCTCAGACCTAGGGACACATACAGACTGAAAATGAAGGGCTGGAAAAAGATATTTCATGAAAATGGAAATAAAAAGAAATCAGGAGTAGCAATACTTACGTCAGATAAAACTGATATTAAAGTAAAGGCCACTACAAGAGATAGACAAGGACATTATATAATGATCAAGAGATCACTTCAAGAACAAGATATAACAATTATAATTATAAGACCTCAATACATAAGACAAACACTAACATCTATAAAAGAGGAAATTGACAGTAACACAATAATAATGAGACTCCAATACCCCACTTACACCAATGGACAGATCATCTAGACAGAAAATTAATAAGGAAACATAGACTTTAAATGATACATTGGACCAACTGGACCTAACTGATATCTATAGGGCATTGCTTTTTCTTTCTCAAGTGCACAAGGAATATTCTCCAGGATAGATCACATCTTGGGCCACAAGCCAAGTCTTGGTAAATTAAAAAAAAAAAAGAAAGAAAGAATTTTAAGCATCTTATCTGACCACTATGTTATAAGATTAGACTTTGACTACAGAAAAGAGACAGTATAAACACAAATACATGGCAGCTAAACAACACACTTCTGAATAACCAACAGATCACTGAAGAAATCAAAAAGGAAATAAAAATATGCCTAGAAACAAATGACAATGAAAACACAACAATTCAAAATCTATGGGATGCAGTAAAAGCAAAACTAAGAGGGAATTTTATAGCATATAGAAGCCTACCTCAAGAGATACATCAAATAAACAACCTAACCTTCCACATAAAGCAACTAGAAAATAAAGAACAAAACCCCCAAAGTTAGCAGGAGGAAATGTATCATAAAGATCAGAGCAAAAAAATAAATGAAAAGGAAATAAAGGAGAAAATAGTAAAGATCAATAAAACTAAAATCGGGTTCTTTGAGAAGCTAAACAAAATTGACAAACAGTTAGCTAGACTTATCAAGAAAAAAAAAGTCTATTTAAATCAATAAAATTAGAAATGAAAAAGGGAGGTTAGAACAGAAAACACAGAAAAACAAGGGATGATAAGAGAATACTGTGAGCAGCTATATGTCAATAAAATGGACAACCTAGAAAACATGGATGAATTCTTAGAAAAGTCTAACCTTCAGAAACTGAACCAGGAAGAAATAGAAAATGTGAACAAACCAATCACAAAATGGAAATTTGAATTGTAATAAAGAAATCTTCCAATAAATAAAAGCCCAGAGTCAGATGGCTTCACAGGCAAATTATACCAAAAGTTTAGAGATCAGCTAACACCTATTGTGCTCAAATTCTTCCAGAAAATTGTTGAGGAAGGAAAACTCCCAAATTCATTCTACAAGGCCACCATTACCCTGATACAAACACCAGTCAAAGATACAACAAAAAAGAAAATTATAACCTAATATCACTGACAGGGGCTTCCCTTGTGGCTCAGATGATAAAGAATCTGCCTGCAATGCAGGAGACCCAGCTTCTATCCTTGGGTCAGGAAGATCCCCTGGAGAAGGGAATGGCAACCCACTCCAGTATTCTTGCCTGGTGAGTTCCATGGGTAGAGGAGCCTGATGAGCTACAGTCCATGAGGTCACAAAGCATCAGACAAGACTAAGTGACTAACACAAACACACATCACTGATGGAGACAGATGTAAAAAACCTCAACAAAATTCTAGCAAACAGAATCCAAAAACACATTAAGAAGAGAATTCACCCAAGATGGTGGTGTAGAAGGACATGCGCTCATCTTCTCCTATGAGAACTCCAAAATTGCAACTCACTGCTGAACAACCATCCACAGGAGAATGTTAGATCCCACCAAAAAAATATACCCCACGAGCAAGGGCAAAGGAGAAGCCCCATAAAAACAGTAGGAGGAGCGAAATCACATTGAGAATCAAGCTCCATACCTCCCAGAGATGCTTGGAGGGCTCAAACAAACCTTGTGTGCACCAGAAACTAGAGACCCCAAGAGACTGACCCAGAACTGTGTTTGAGTGTCTCCTGTGGAGACATGGGTTAGCAGTGGACTGCTTCAGGGGCAGGGGCTCTGAGTGCAGTAGACCTGGGTACAGCATAAACCCTCTTGGAGGAGGTTGCCATTAATCCCACCATAGAGTCGCCAGAACTTATGCAGGACTGGGATACAGACTCTTGAAGGGCACAAACAAAACCTTGTGTGCACTAGGACCCAGGAAAAAGAAGCAGTGATCCCACAAGAGACTTCTCCAGACTTTCCCACGAATGTCCAGGAGTCTCTAGTGGAGGCATGGGACAGTGGTGGCCTGCTGCTGGGTTGAGGTACACTGAGAGCAGCAGTGAGTGCATGGGACTTTTTGAAGGAGGTCACCATTATCTTCATTACCTCCACCAGAGTTTGGCCTCAAGTCAAACAACAGGGAGGGAACACAGCCCTGCCCAATAACAGAAAATTGGATTACAGATTTACTGAGCATGGCCCCGCCCATCAGAACAAGACCCAGTTTCTCTCTCCATCAGCCTCTCCCATCAGGAAGCTTCCATAGGCCTCTTATCCTTCTCCATCAGAGGGCAGAAAGACTGAAAACTACAATTACAGAAAACTAACCAACTGATTACATGGACTACAGTCTTGTTTAACTCAATGAAACTATGAACCATGCTGTGTAGGGCAACCCAAGATGGATAGGTTATGGTGGAGAGTTCCGAAAATATGTGGTCCACTGGAGAAGGAAATGGCAAACCACTTCAGTATTCTTGCCTTGAGAACCCCATGAACAGTATGAAAAGGCAAAAAGATAGGACACTGAAAGATGTACTCCCCAGGCCACTAGGTGCCCAATATGCTACTTGAGATCAGTGGAGAAATAACTCCAGAAAGAATGAGGAGACAGAACCAAAGCAAAAACAACACCCAGTTGTGGGTGTGACTGATGATGAAAGTAAAGTCCTATGCTGTAAAGAGCAATATTGCATAGGAACCTGGAATGTTAGGCCCATGAATCAAGGTAAATTGGAAGTGATGAGGAGATAGCAAGAGGGAACATTGACATTTTAGGAATCAGTGAACTAAAGTGGACTGGAATGGGTGAATTTAACTCAGATGACCATTATAACTACTACTGTGGGCAATAATCCCTCAGAAGAAATGGAGTAGCCACCATAGTCAACAAAAGAGTCTGAAATGCAGTACTTGGGTGCAATCTTAAAAATGACAGAATGATCTCTGTTCATTTCCAAGGCAAACCATTCAATATCACAGTAATCCAAGTCTATGCCCCAACCAGCAATGCTTAAGAAGCTGAAGTTTAACGGTTCTTTGAAGACCTATGAGACCTTCTAAAACTAACACCGAAAAAAGATGTCCTTTTCATTATAGGGGACTGGAATGCAAAAGTAGGAAGTCAAGAAACACCTGGAGTAAACAGGCAAATTTGGCCTTGGAGTACAGAATGAAGCCAGGCAAAGACTAATAGAGTTTTGCAAGAGAATGCATTGATCATAACAAACACCCTCTTCCAAACAACAATAAGAGAAGACTCTACACATGGACATCACCAGTGGTCAATACTGAAGTCATATTGATTATATTCTTTGAAGCCAAAGATGGAGCAGCTCTACTCAGTCAGCAAAAACAAGACTGGGAGCTGACTGTGGCTCAGATCATGAACTCAGATCATATTGGCAAATTCAGACTTAAAGAAAGTAGCGAAAGTGGGGAAAACCAACAGACAATTCAGGTATGACCTAAATCAAATCCCTTATGATTATACAGTGGACATGACAAATAGATTCAAGAGATTAGATCTGATAGACAGAGTCCCTGAAGAACTATGGGTCAAGGTTCATGACACTGTACAGGAGGCAATGATCAAGACCATCCCCATGAAAAAGAAATGCAAAATGGCAAAATGGTTGTCTGAGGAGGCCTTACAAATAGCTGAGAAATGAAGAGCAGTGAAAGGCAAAGGAGAAAAGGAAAGATGTACACATTTGAATGCAGAGTTCCAAAGAATAGCAAGGAGAGATAAGAAAACGTTCCCCAGTGGTCAATGAAAAGAAATAGAGGAAAACATTCAAATGGGAAAGACTAGAGATCTCTTCAAGAAAATTAGAGATACCAAGGGAACATTTCATGCACAGATGGTCACAATAAAGAATGGAAATGGTACGGACCTAACAGAAGCAGAAGATATTAAGATGAGGCAGCAATAATACATAGAACTATACAAAAAAAGATCTTCATGACCCAGATAATCATGATGGTGTGATCACTCAACTAGAGCCAGATATCCTGGAATGTGAAGTCAAGTGGGCCTAGGAAGCATCACTATGAACAAAGCTAGTGGAGGTGATAGAATTCCAGTTGCACTATTTCAAATTCTAAAGGATGATGCTGTGAAAGTGCTGCACTTAGTATGCCAGAAAATTTGGAATACTCAGCAGTGTCCACAGGACTGGAAAAGGTGAGTTTTCATTCCAATCCCAAAGAAAGGCAATGGCAAGGAATGTTCAAACTACTGCACAATTGCACTCATCTCATGCACTAGCAAAATAATGCTCAAAAGTCTCCAAGCCAGGCTTCAACAGTATGTGAACCATGAACTTCCAGATAGTCAAGCTGGGTTTAGAAAAGGCAGAAGAACCAGACATCAAATTGCCAACATCTCCTGGATCATCAAAAAAGGAAGAGAGTAGCAGAAAAACATCTACTTCTGCTTTATTGACTATGCCAAAGCCTTTGACTGTGTGAATAACAACAAACTGTGGAAAACTCTTAAAAAGATGGGAATACCAAACCACCTGACCTGCCTTCTGAGAAATTTGTATGCAGGTCAAAAAGCAACAGTTAGAACTGGACATGGAACAACAAACTGGTTCCAGATAGGAAAAGGAGTACTTCAAGGCTGTATATTGTCACCCTGCTTATTTAACTCATATGCAGAATACATCATGTGAAATGCCAGGATGAATGAAGCACAGCCGGAATCAAGATTGTTGGGAGAAATATCAATAACCTCAGATATGCAGATGACACCACCCTTATGGCAGAAAGCAAAGAAGAACTAAAGAGCCTCTTGATGAGCGTGAAAGAGGCGATTGAAAATGTTGGTTTCAAACTCAACATTCAGAAAAATAAATTCATGGCATCTGGTCCCATCACTTCATGGCACATTGATTGGGAAACAATGGAAACAGTGAGAGACTTTATTTTGGGGGGCTCCAAAATCACTGCAGATGGTGACTGCAGCCATGAAATTAAAAGATTCTTGCTCCTTGGAAGAAAAGCTATGACCAACCTAGACAGCAGATTAAGAAACAGAGAGACATTACTTTGCCAACAAAGGTCCATCTAGTCAAAGCTATGGTTTCTCTAGTAGTCATGTATGGATGTGAGAGTTGGACTATAAAGAAATCTGAATGCTGAAGAATTGATCCTTTTGAACTGTGGTGTTGGAGAACACTTTTTAGAGCCACTTGGACTGCAATGAGATCAAACCAGTCAATCCAAAAGGAAATCAGTCCTGAATATTCAATCGAACACCTGATGCTGAAGCTGAAGCTCCAATAGTTGGCCACCTGATGTGAAGAACTGCCTCATTGGAAAAGACCCTGATACTGGGAAAGATTGAAGGTGGGTGAAGAAGGGGACGATAGAGGATGAAATGGTTGGATGACATCACTGACTTAATGGACATGAATTTGAGTAATTTCTGGGAGTTGGCTATGGACAGGGAAGCCTGGCGTGTTGCAGTCCATAGGGTTGCAAAGAGTCGGACATGACTGAGGGACTGAACTAACTGATCAAATGGGCTTTATATTCCAGATATGCAAGGATTCTTCAATATAAGCAAATCAGTAATTGTGATATACCATGCTGTGCTGTGCCTAGTTGCTCAGTTGTGTCTGACTCTTTGGACCCCATGGACTGTAGCTGCCATACTCCTCTGTCCATGGAATTCTGCAGGCAAGAATACTGGAATGGGTTGCCATTTCCTTCTCCAGGGGATCTTCCCCAACCAGGAATTGAATTTGGGTCTCCTGTATTGTAGGCATATTCTTTACCAACTGAGCCAGCAGGGAAGTCCAGAATGAACATACCTCAACATTATAAAGGTCATATAGGACAAACCCATAGCAAACATTTTTATCAGTAGTGAAAAACTGAAAGCCTTTCCTCTAAAATCAAGAACAAGACAAATGTGTCCACTCTCACCACTATTATTCAATTTAGTTTTGGAAGTCCTATCCATAAAAATCAGAGAAGAAAAAGAAAAAAGGAACACAGATTGGAGAAGAAGAAGTAAAACTCTCACTGTTTGCAGATGACACGACTCTTTACATAGAAAACCCTAAAGATTCCAATGAAAAATTACTAGCATTAATCAATGAATATAGTAAAATCACAGGATATAATACACAGAAACCCTTTGCATTCTTATGCACTAACAATGAAAAATCAGAAAGAGAAATTAAGGAAACACTCGCCACTGCAACAGAAAGAATGAAAAACCTAGAAATAAATTTACCTAAAGTGACAAAACATCTGTAAGATACTGATGAAGGACACTAAAGACAACACAAATAGATAGAGAAATATATACCATGTTCTTGGGTTGGAAGAATCAATATTGTGAAACTTACTACACTACCCAAAGCCATCTATAGATTCAATGCAATCTCCATCAAACTACCAATAACATTTTTCACAAAACTAGAACAAATAATTTCACAATATGTATGGAAACACAAAACCCTGAGTATCCAAAGTAATCTTGGGAAAGAAGAATGGAGCTGGAGGAATCAACCTTTCTGACTTCAGACTATACTACAAAGTATAGTCATCAAGACACTATGGTAGTGGCACAAATATATATATATATATATATATATATATATATACATACACCTATACATAGGTCTATATATAGACAAAATAGAAAAGTCTAAACATAAATCCATGTACCTAAGGGCACCTAATCTTTGACAAAGGAGGCAAGAATATAAAATGGAGAAAAGACAATCTCTTCAATAAGTGTTCCTGGGAAAATTGGGCAGCTATATGCAAAAGAATGAAATTTGAACATTTCTTAACACATACACAAAAATAAACTCAAAATGGATTAAGCCTAAATGTGAGACCAGAAACTATAAAACTCTTAGAGGAAAATAGGCAGAACACTCTTTTACATAAACCACAGGGAAATCCTCTATGACCCACCTCCCAGAGTAATGGAAATACAAAAATACAAATTGACCTCATTAAACTTAACAGCTTTTGCACAACATAGGAAACTATAAGCAAGGTGAAAAGACAATCCTCAGAATGGGAGAACACTGCAAATGAAGCATCTGACAAAGGATTAATCTCCAAAATATTCAAGTAGCTCATGAAGCTCAATACCAGAAACCAACAACCCAATCAAGACTTAAACAGACATTTCTCCAAAGAAGACATTGTTGTTGTTCAGTCCCCCAGTCATGTCTGACTTGTTGCAACCCCACGGACTGCAACACACCAGGCCTCCCTGTCCTTCACCATTTCCTGAAGTTTGCCCAAGTTCATGTCCATTGCATCTGTGATGCCATCCAGCCATCTCATCCTCTGATGCCCTCTTCTCCTTCTGCCCTCAATCTTTCCCAGCATCAGGGACTTTTTCAATGAGTCAGCTGCTTGCATCAGATGACCAAAATACTGGAGCTTCAGCTTCAGCATCAGTCCTTCCAATGAATATTCAGGGTTGATTTTCCTTAAGATTGACTGGTTTTGTCTCCTTCCTGTCCAAAGGACTCTCAGGAGTCTTCTCCAGCACTGCAATTTGAAGGCATCAATTCTTCGGTTCTCTGCCTTCTCTATGGTCCAGCTCTCACAACCGTACATGATACTGGGAAGATCATAGCCTTGACAATATGGATTTTTGTCAGCAGAGTAATGTCTCTGCTTTTCAACACACTCTCTAGGTTTGTCATAGCATTCCTGCCAATCTCCTTCTGATTCCATGGCTGCAGTCATCATCTGCAATGATTTTAGAGCCCAAGAAGAGGAAATCTGTCACTATTTCCACATAAAGAAGACATATAGATGGCTAATAAAAGCATGAAAAGACGCTCAAGAGCACTCATTATTAGAAATATACAAATCAAAACACAATTATGTATAATCTCACACCAGTCAGAATGGCTATTATCAAAAAATCCACAAACTACAAATACTAGAGAAGGCGTGGATCAAAGGGAACCTTCTTTCACTACTGATGGGAATGCAAATTGACACAGTCACTATGGAGAATAGTATGGAGATTTCTTTAAAAACTAGTTATAAAATAACCACATGACCCAGCAATCATATTACTGGGCATATACCCTGAGGAAACCAGGATTGAAAAATACACATATACCCCAATGTTCATTGCAGCACTATTTACAATAGCTAGGACATGGAAGCAACCTAGATGTCCATCAACAAATAAATGAATAAAGAATTTGTGGTACCAAAAAAAGAAAACTACAGGCCAATGTCACTGATGAACATAGATGCAAAAATCCTTAACGAAATTCTAGCAATCAGAATCCAACAACACATTAAAAAGATCATACATCATGACCAAGTGGGCTTTATCCCAGGGATGCAAGTATTCTTCAGTATCCCCAAATCAATCAATGTACTACACCACATTAACAAATTGAAAAATAAAAGCCATACGATTCTCTCAATAGATGCAGAGAAAGCCTTTGATAAAATTCAACACCCATTTATGATAAAAAAAAAAAAACTCTCCAGAAAGCAGGAATAGAAGGAATATACCTCAACATAACAAAAGCTATATATGACAAACCCACAGCAAACATTAGCCTCAGTGGTGAAAAATTGAAGGCATTTCCCCTAAAGTCAGGAACAAGAAAAGGGTGCCCATTTTCACCACTACTAATCAACATAGTTTCTGAAGTTTTGGCCACAGCAATCAGAGCAGAAAAAGAAATAAAAGGAATCCAAATTGGAAAAGAATAAGTAAAACTCACTGTTTTCAGATGACATGATCCTCTACATAGAAGACCCTAAAGACTCCACCAGAAAATTACTAAAGCTAATCAATGAATATAGTAAAGTCGCAGGATATAAAATCAACACACAGAAATCCCTTGCATTCCTATACACTAATAATGAGAAAATAGAAAGAGAAATTAAGGAAACAATTCCATTCACCATTGCAATGAAAAGAATAAAATACTTAGGAATATATCTACCTAAAGAAACTAAAGACCTATATATCAGATCAGATCAGATCAGTCGCTCAGTTGTGTCCGACTCTCTGTGACCCCATGAATTGCAGCACGCCAGGCCTCCCTGTCCATAACCAACTCCCGGAGTTCACTCAAACTCACGTCCATCGAGTCAGTGATGCCATCCAGCCATCTCATCCTCTGTCGTCCCCTTCTCCTCCTGCCCCCAATCCCTCCCAGCATCAGAGTCTTTTCCAATGAGTCAACTCTTCGCATGAGGTGGCCAAAGTACTGGAGTTTCAGCTGTAGCATCATTCCTTCCAAAGAAATCCCAGGGCTGATATCCTTCAGAATGGACTGGTTGGAGCTCCTTGCAGCCCAAGGGACTCTCAAGAGTCTTCTCCAACACCACAGTTCAAAAGCATCAATTCTTCTGTGCTCAGCTTTCTTCACAGTCCAACTCTCACATCCATACATGACCACAGGAAAAACCATAGCCTTGACTACCTATATATAGAAAACTATAAAACACTGGTGAAAGAAATAAAAAAGGACACTAATAGATGGAGAAATATACCATGTTCATGGATAAGAAGAAACAATATAGTGAAAATGAGTATACTGACCAAAACAATCTATAGATTCAATGCAAGCCCTATCAAGCTACCAACGGTATTTTTCACAGAGCTAGAACAAATAATTTCACAATTTGTATGGAAATACAAAAAACCTCGAATAGCCAAAGCGATCTTGAGAAAGAAGAATGGAACTGGAGGAATCAACCTACCTGACTTCAGGCTCTACTACAAAGCCACAGTCATCAAGACAGTATGGTACTGGCACAAAGACAGAAATATAGATCAATGGAACAAAATAGAAAGCCCAGAGATAAATCCATACACCCATGGACGCCTTATCTTTGACAAAGGAGGCAAGAATATACAATGGATTAAAGACAATCTCTTTAACAAGTGGTGCTGGGAAAACTGGTCAACCACTTGTAAAAGAATGAAACTAGAACACTTTCTAACACCATACACAAAAATAAACTCAAAATGGATTAAAGATCTAAACGTAAGACCAGAAACTATAAAACTCCTAGAGGAGAACATAGGCAAAACACTCTCCGACATACATCACAGCAAGATCCTCTATGACCCACCTCCCAGAATATTGGAAATAAAAGCAAAAATAAACAACTGGGACCTAATTAAACTTAAAAGCTTCTGCAAAACAAAGGAAACTATAAGCAAGGTGAAGACAGCCTTCAGAATGGGAGAAAATAATAGCAAAGGAAGCAACTGACAAAGAATTAATCTCAAAAGTATACAAGTAACTCCTGCAGCTCAATTCCAGAAAAATAAACGACCCAATCATAAAATGGGTCAAAGAACTAAACAGACATTTCTCCAAAGAAGACATACAGATGGCTAACAAACACATGAAAAGATGCTCAACATCACTCATTAGCAGAGAAATGTAAATGAAAACCACAGTGAGGTACCATTTCACGCCAGTCAGAATGGCTGCAATCCAAAAGTCTACAAGCAATAAATACTGGAGAGGGTGTGGAGAAAAGGGAACCCTCTTACACTGTTAATGGGAATGCAAACTAGTACAGCCACTATGGAGAACAGTGTGGAGATTCCTTTAAAAAAAACTGGAAATAGAACTGCCATATGACCCAGAAATCCCACTTCTGGGCATACACACCAAGAAAACCAGAATTGAAAGAGACACGTGTACCCCAATGTTCATTGCAGCACTGTTTATAATAGCCAGGACATGGAAGCAACCTAGATGTCCATCAGCAGACGAATGGATAAGAAAACTATGGTACATATACACAATGGAGTATTACTCAGCCATTAAAAAGAATACATTTGAATCAGTTCTAATGAGGTGGATGAAACTGGAGCCTATTATACAGAGTGAAGTAAACCAGAAAGAAAAACTCCAATACAGTATACTAACGCATATATATGGGATTTAAAGAGATGGTAACGATAACCCTGTATGTGAGACAGCAAAAGAGACACAGATGTATAGAACAGTCTTTTGGACTCTGTGGGAGAGGGCGAGGGTGGGATGATTTGGGAAAATGGCATTGAAACCTGTATAATATCATACATGAAATGAATCGCCAGACCAGGCTTGATGCATGAAATAGAATGCTCGGGGCTGGTGCACTGGGATGATCCAGAGGGATGGTATGGGGAGGGAGGTGGGAAGGGGGTTCAGGATAGGGAACACTTGTGCACCCGTGGCGGATTCATGTTGATGTATGGCAAAACCAATACAATATTGTAAAGTTATTAGCCTCCAATTAAAATAAATAAATTTATATAAAAAAGAAGTTGTGGTACATATACACAATGGAGTATTACTCAGCTATAAAACGCATACATTTGAGTTGATCCTAATGAGGTAGAAGAACCTAGAGCCTGTTATACAAAGTGAAGTAAGTCCAAACGAGAAAGATAAATATTACACACATTTATGAAATCTAGAAAGATGGTACTGATGAACCTCTTTACAGGACAGCAATGGAGATACAGACATAGAGAACAGACTTTTGGACACAGTGGAGGAGAAAAAAGGTGGGATGATTTGAGAGTGTAGAAATGAAACATATACATTGCCATAAGTAAAGTAGATAGCCAGTGAGAATTTGCTGTATGACACAGGGAACCCAAAACCAGCACTCTTGGTGGGATGGGAGGGACATTTGTATACCTATGGCTAGTTCATGTTGATGTATGACAGAAAATATCATAATATTATAAATTAAAATAAAAAACTAAACATAAATAAAAGTAGTTTTGAAAAATGTTCCAAAAAATGGACTACTAACTTTTAATAACAACAACTGCAATACAGCAAGCATGGGGAAAGTCTGATTTTCATAGTTACTACATAATAATAATAACAAAATGATCAAATTGGACAAAATTAGAAGATATATATATATATAGGAACTGGAAAACACCACTCATTCAATGGAATCAAACAAATTGAAAGAAATAATCCCTGAGAAATCCTTGACATCAATCCCAGACAAAGTAAATATCTATAGAAGATACCTTAAATATCAGTCTTAAATATCAATAAGAGATAAGGAAAAACAGAGAACTAAAGAAAACAAGGAAAACAATATAGAAGCAAAATGAGAATATTTTAAAAAGAGAAATTGCAAAAGAACCAAACAAAATTCTAGAGTGGACAAGTACAATTGAAATGCAAATTCACTAGAAAAATTCAACAACAGAATTGAGCAGGCAGAAGAAAGAATCAGTGAGCATGATGATAGGATATTTGAAATTCTTGAGTCTTAAGAACACAGAGGAAAAAGTATGGAGAAAAGTGAGCAAAGCGTAAGGAATCTGTCAACACATACATTTTCAGAGTCCCAGAAAAAGAATACAGTGAGAAAGGAGCAGAAAACTTATTTGAAGAAATAATGGTAAAACTTCCCAAGTTTGATGAAATACTTGAATCTATAAATCTTAAAAGCTCACTGATCTCCAATAAACTCAAAGAGACCCACACCAAGACACATTGTAATCAAACTGTTGAAAGTCAATGAGAGAATACTGAAAGCAGCAATGGTATAGTGATTTATCATGTATAGAGATTCCTTGTAAGATTATTAGTCATTTGTAGTCAGAGACCTTGGACCAGAGGTAGTAAAATTATATGTTTAATGTGCTGAAAAATAAATATTATAAAATATATATATATATTATAAACTCTGCTGCTGCTGCTGCTAAGTTGCCTCAGTCGTGTCCGACTCTGTGCAACCCCATAGACTGCAGCCCACGAGGCTCCCCCATCCCTAGGATTTTCCAGGCAAGAGTGCTGGAGTGGGTTGCCATTTCCTTCTCCAATGTGTGAAAGTGAAAAGTGAAAGTGAAGTCACTGAGTCTTGTCCGACTCTTAGCGACCCCATGGACTGCAGCCCACCACGCTCCTCCATCCATGGGATTTTCCAGGCAAGAGTGCTGGAGTGGGGTGCCATTGCCTTCTCCAATTATAAACTCTACATATATATAAATTCTATATATGGCAAAACTGTCCTTCAAAAGTAAAGGAGAATTTAAGGCTCTTGGACACGATTTGGTGACCGAACAACACCAATATAAACAACAGCTGAGGGACGTCAGTACTGCTAGACCTATCGTAGAGAAATGATAAAGGGAGTGCTTCAGGAGAAGATGCTTGATACTAGCTCAAAGTCATATATACACAATTACACAGCAAATGTAACATGGACAAATGCAATACCCAGTGTTACCATAATCCTGCTTTTAGCTTGAACTTTAATTTTATATAGGATTTAAGATAAAAGGGTCAGCGGAAGAAGATGGCAGAGGAGTAAGATGGAGAGATCCTCAGCCTCCCCACAAATACACCAAAAACTCATCAAGATATGAAACAACTCCTACAAAGCAACCTCTAGGTGACAGCAGAAGACCCCAGGTCTCCAGGGAGACAGGCTAATCACCCTGAAATGAGGTAGGGGAGGATAGAGACATAAAAAGGGAAAAGACAGAGAACTTCTGGGCAGGAGTTTGTGCCACGAGGGAGTGTGGGAGTCATGAAACAGGAGGAATTCCCATGCACAGTGAAGCTCCCTCACAGTCGGGCCCAAGGGGGAGCTGCAGTCTCTGAAAACTGGGCAAAGTATGGGCTTAGAGGGGAGAAAACAGAGAAAGCTACATTTCTCAGCCCATGAACAGCTCACGGACTATGGCCCCAACCAGACGGCAGCTCAGAGAACTGAGAGTCGTTCAGTTCAGTTCAGTTGCTCGGTTGCGTTTGACTCTTTGTGACCACATGGACTGCAACACTCCAGGCTTCCCTGTCTGTCACCAACTCCTAGAGCTTGCTCAAACTCAGGTCCATTGAGTCGGTGATGCCATCCAACCATCTCATCCTCTTTCGTCCCCTTCTTCTCCCACCTTCAATCTTTCCCAGCACCAGGATCTTTTCCAGTGAGTCAGTTCTTCGCATCAGGTGGCCAAAGTATTGGAGTTTCAGCTTCAGCATCAGTCCTTCCAAAGAATATTCAGGACTGATTTCCTTTAGGATAGAACGCCTCCTGAGAGTGGGGAGGCATACAAACCCAGCCAGTGCACATAACCCTTGCAGCATAGAGGATGGGCCCAGGTAGCCTAGTGTGGCACAGAAATAAATCCCAGTAGTGCATACAACCTTGGACATGCAAAAGGTGGGACCAGGGCACAAATAGAAGGGAGGCATACAAACTTGGGCAGTGCACACAACCCTCATGGCACAGCTGAAAGAAGAACACATTAGCCCCATGACAAAGAGGGAAGGTGATGAGACGAAATAAGTGCACACAAACCCCACAATGCAGAGCCCAGCCCAGGGAGCTGGAACAAGTCCACATTATCCTCATGACACAGAGGCTAGCCCGGGGAGCCAGAACAAGTCCACACTATCCCCATGACACAGAGGCCAGCCTGGGGAGCTGAAACAAACGCACACAAGACCCATGACAGAGAGGGAGGGCTCTGGAAGCTGAGACAAATGCAAACAAGCCCTGGAAAGCAAAGGGTGGCCTGGTAAGTCCCCTACTATTATTGTGTTGCTGTCAATTTCCCCTCTTGTGCCTGTTAGTGTATTCCTTATGTGTTAAGGTGCTCCTATGTTGGGTGCATAAATATTTACAATTGTTATGTCTTCTTCTTGGATTGATCCTTTGATCATTATGTAGTGTCCTTCTTTGTCTCTTATAATATTCTTTATTTTAAAGTCTACTTTTGCTTTTAAGATTTTTTTATTTTTTTCTTATAAATCACACAGTTTATTCCCCCTAAATATTTCCACCTTCATATTAGCCTTTTGCAGTGCTGTGGAGATTTCCTCTTTGTATTTATTGTCAAAAAAAACTATTTTAACTTTTTTTTTTCGTTTTTTCTCTTTTTCACAACCTTTTTCTTCCCTTGATGAGTTTTTAAATTTGTTTTTGATATATTCAAAATTTTTTCCTATAGTTCTTTATTGGCCATAGTTATTCCTGAACATATATAAATCTTTTCCACATACATCTATTCATCTTTGCTTTTCTATTTTTTCTTTTCTCTCTCTCTTTTTAATCCTCTTTTCCACCCTTTCCTTTTCTCCTTTCCCTCCCTTCTATTCTTTTCCCTCTCTTTTTTCTTCTCACTTTTTTTCTTTCACTCTTTCTTTTTTCACCAGTTCAGTTCAGTTCAGTCACTCAGTCATGTCTGACTCTTTGTGACCCCATGAATTGCAGCACACCAGGCCTCCCTGTCCATCACCATCTCCCGGAGTTCACTCAGACTCACGTCCATCGAGTCAGTGATGCCATCCAGCCATCTCATCCTCTGTCGTCCCCTTCTCCTCCTGCCCCCAATCCCTCCCAGCATCAGAGTCTTTTCCAATGAGTCAACTCTTCGCATGAGGTGGCCAAAGTACTGGAGTTTCAGCTTTAGCATCATTCTCTCCAAAGAAATCCCAGAGCTGATCTCCTTCAGAATGGACTGGTTGGATCTCCTTGCAGTCCAAGGGACTCTCAAGAGTCTTCTCCAACACCACAGTTCAAAAGCATCAATTCTTCAGCGCTCAGCCTTCTTCACAGTCCAACTCTCACATCCATACATGACTACTGGAAAAACCATAGCCTTGATTAGATGGACCTTTGTTGGCAAAGTAATGTCTCTGCTTTTGAATATGCTATTTAGGTTGGTCATAACTTTCCTTCCAAGGAGTAAGCATCTTTTAATTTCATGGCTGCAATCACCATCTGGAGTGATTTTGGAGCCCCCCAAAATAAAGTCTGACACGGTTTCCACTGTTTCCCCATCAGAAGCAGAAGATATTAAGAAGAGGTGGCAAGAATACACAGAAGAACTATACAAAAATGATCTTCATGACCCAGATAATCACGATGGTGTGATCACTCACCTAGAGCCAGACATCCTGGAATGTGAAGACAAGTGGACCTTAGAAAGCATCATTACGAACAAAGCTAGTGGACGTGATGGAATTCCAGTGGAGCTATTTCAAATCCTGAAAGATGATGCTGTGAAAGTGCTGCACTCAATATGCCAGCAAATTTGGAAAACTCAGCAGTGGCCACAGGACTGGAAAAGGTCAGTTTTTATTCCAATCCCAAAGAAAGGCAATGCCAAAGAATGCTCAAACTACCACACAATTGCACTCATCTCACATGCTAGTAAAGTAATGCTCAAAATTCTCCAAGCCAGGCTTCAGCAATACGTGAGCTGTGAACTTCCAGATGTTCAAGCTGGTTTTAGAAAAGGCAGAGGAACCAGAGATCAAGTTGCTAACATCTGCTGGATCATGGAAAAAGCAAGAGAGTTCTTTTTTCACCAAGTAAGTAAAACTGTTCAGCTCTTTTTGCTATGTTCCCAGTTGTCCCTCTACTCACAATCAGATTTCCAGATTGAGCATTAACTAGCCCTGCTTTTAATTGGTTGATATCACTTCTGGTTTCCTTTGCTCACCAAGTCAGTCTCCTGTACTGTTTTCTTTAGAACACTTTGGTTATAACTGTATGTATGGAAGTGTGTATATATGTCCCATTATTTCTGTAATTACCTGTTTGATCTTCTTCCACTAGAACACAAGCACAAGTCACCCCTAACAAGAAATCAACACAAACCACCCAATCAATGTTTCCCTCCAAAGGAAAAAAAAACAAAAGCAAGAAGTAATACAACCCTAAAACCTGGGGAAAGGAGACCTCAAGTGGAGCAAGTTAGAAAAAAGAAATAAATACATGGGGAACACATATATACCTGTGGCAGATTCATTTTGATATTTGGCAAAACTAATACAATTTGTAGAGTTTAAAAATAAAATAAAATTTAAAAAAATAAATATGAAAAGACAGAGAAATGCAGCACAAATGAAAAAGAAAGCAGATGTAAAGCGAAGCTTTATAGACAAGCAGAAGTTAAGAGAATTCTGCACCAACAAGACCAAATAAATGAAGAGGAAATGAACAATCTTCCTGAAAAAGAATTCAGAATAATGATAATAAAGATGCTCTGAAGACTTGAAAATAGAATGGAGAAAATGCAAGAAACATTTAACACAGTTAATACAATCTCCAAGGATATAGGAGAAATAAAGAATAAGCAAACAGAGATGAATAACACAATTACTAAAATTAAAAATATTCTGGAAAGAACCAATAGCAGAATAACTCTGTCAGAGAAACAGATAAGTGAGCTGGAGGATAGAATGGTGGAAATAACTGCTGAAGAAAAGAATAAAGGGAAAGGAATGAAAATAATTGAGGATAGCTTCAGAGACCTTTGGGACAATATTAAATGCACCAACATATGAGTTATGGGGCCTCAGAGGAAGAAGAAAAATAGAAAGCACAGAGAAAATTTTTGAATAAATTATAGTTGAAATCATCCCCAACCTGAGAAAGGAGTCAATCAACTCCAAAAAGTGTAGAGAGTCCCTTACAGGGTAAACCCAAGTAGAAACAAATCAAGACACATATTAATTAAGCAACAGAAATTAAGCACAAAGAAAGAATATTAAAAACAGCAAGGGAAAAGCAACAAGTAACATACAAGGGAAAACCCATACCATTAACAGTGGATCTTTCAGCAGAAACTCTGCAGTCAAGAAGGGAATGGAAAGATATATTTGAAGTACTGAAAGAGAAAAATCTACAACTAAGATTGCTATACTCAGCAAAGATCTCATTCAAAATTGATGAAGAAATCAAAAGCTTTACAGACAAGCAGAAGTTAAGAGAATTCAGCACCACCAAATCAACCTTGCAACAAATTCTAAAGGGACTTATATAGCCAGTAAACACAAGAGAAAGGAAAGACCTACAAAAACAAACCCAATACAATCAAGAAAAAGCCAATAGGAACATATGTATCAATAATTACCTTAAATGTAAGTGGATTAAATGCATCAACCAAAGATACAGACTGACTGAATGGATACAAAAACAAGACCCAAATATATGCTGCCTACAGGAGACCCAGTTCAGACTTAGAGACACAGACTTAAAGTAAAAGGATGGAAAAAGGTATTCCATGCAAATAGAAACCAAAAACAAACAAACCACACTGGAGTGACAATCCTTATTTCAGACAAAATAGACTTCAAAATAAAGAATATTATAAGAGACAAAGAAGGACACTACATAGTGATCAAGGGATCAATTCAAGAAGAAGACATAACAATTGTAAATGTCTATGTATCCAACATAGGAGCACCTCAATACATAAAGCAAACACTAACAGGCATAAGAGGGGAAATCAACAGCAACCCAGTAATAGTAGGGAACTTTAACACCCCACTTACAACAATGGACAGGTCATCAAAACAGCAAATCACTAAGGAAACACAAAACTTAAATGAAATTTTAGACTAAATGCACCTAATTGATATCTTCAGAACTTTCCATCCAAATGCAGAAGAATACACTTTCTTCTCAAATGCACATGGAACATTCTCCAGGATAGACCACATCTTGGGCCACAAATAAAGCCTCAGTAAATTTAAGAAAATTGAAGTATCTGACCACAATGGTATGAGGCTAGATAGTAATTACAGGGGGAAAAAAAACTACAAAAAAACCCACAAACTTGGAGATTAAACAATACATTACTAAATAACAAAGAGGTTACTGAAGAAATAAGAAAAATCAAAAGATTTCTAGAAACAAATGACAATGAAAACACGACGACCCAAAACCTACAGGAGTCAGCAAAAGCAGTTCTTTTTTTTTTTTAATTTAAATTTATTTATTTTAATTGGAGGCTAATTACAATATTGTATTGGTTCTGCCACACAAAGCAGTTCTTAAGAGGGAAGTTTATAGAGATACAATCCTATCTCAAGAAACAAGAAAGTGTAGAACAGACAACCTAACTCTATATCTAAAGCAGCTGGAAAAAGAACAACAAAGACCCAAAGTCAGCAGAAGGAAAGAAATAATAAATATCAGGGCAGAAATAAATGAAAAAGAAATGAAGGAAACAATAATAAAGATTGATAAAACTAAAAGCTGGTTCTTTGAGAAGATAATCAAAATTGACAAACCACTAGCCAGACTCATCAAGAAATAAAGGGAGAAAAATCAAATCAACAGAGTTAGAAATGAAAAAGGAGGGGTTACAACAGACAACACAGAAATACAAAGGCTCATAAGAGAATAGTATGAGCAACAATATGCTAATAAAATGGACAATCTAGAAGAAATGGACAGATTCTTAGAAAAGGTCAACCTCCCAGCCAGGAAGAAATAGAAATTATGAACAACCCAATTACAAACACTGAAATCGAAATAGTGATTTTTTAAAAATCTCCCAAAAAACAAAAACCCAGGGACAGATGGCTTCACAGGGAATTCTAGCAAACATTTAGAGAAGAGCTAATGATTATTTTTCTGAAACTCTTCCCAAAAACGCTGAGGAAGGAACACTTCCAAATTCATTCTCCAAGGCCACAATCACCTGGATACCAAAACAAGGCAAAGACAACATGAAAAAAGAAACTTACAGGCCAATATCACTGATGAACATAAATGCAAAAATCATCAACAAAATTCTGGCAAATGTAATTCAACACATTAAAAACTCATACACCATGATCAAGTCAGGTTTTTCCAGGGATGCAAGGATTCTTCAATACTCACAAATCAATAAGTGTGATACACCATATTAACAAATTGAAAGATAAAAACCATAAGACCATCTCAATAGATGCAGAAAAAAACCTTCGACAAAATTCAGCATCCTTTTATGACAAAAAAACATACCTCAACATAGTAAAGGCCATATATGAAAAGCCCATAGCAAACATTATTCTCAGTGTTGAAAAACTAAAAGCATTCCCTCTAAGATCAGGAACAAGATAAGTGTATCCACTCTCACCACTATTATTCAACATAATTTTGGAAGTCCTAGCTATGGCAATTAGAGAAGAAAAAGAAATAAAAGGAATCTAGATCAGAAAAGATGAATAATCTAGGTCAGAAAAGAAAACTCTCACTGTTTGCAAATGGCATGATACTATACATAGAAAACCCAACAGAAACTATCAGAAAATTGCTAGAGATAATCAGTGAATTCAGTAATGTCGCAAGATACAAGGTCAATACACAGAAATCACTTGCATTCCTATATACTAACAATGAAAAATCAGAAAGAGAAATTAAGGAATCAATCCCATTCACCACTGTCACAAAAAGAATTAAATATCTAGGAATAAACCCACCTAAGGAGACAAAAGACCTGTATACAGAAAACTTTAAGACACTGATGAAAGAAATCAAAGACGACATAAACAGCTGGAGAGATATTCCATGTTCCAGGATAGGAAGAATCATTATTGTGAAAATGACCATACTACCAAATGCAATCCACAGATTCAGTGCAATCCCTGTTAAATTACCAATGGCATTTTTCACAGAACTAGAAAAAAAAAATTCACTTTTCATATGGAAACACAAAAGACCGCAAATAGCCAAAGAAGTCTTGAGAAAGAAGAATGGAGCTGGAGGAATCAAACTTCCTGGCTTCAGAGTGTACTACAAAGCTACAGTCATCAAAACAGTATGGTACTGGCACAAAAACAGAAATATAGACCAATGAAACAAGATATAGAACTCAGAGATAAACCAACGCACCTATGGGAACTTATTTTTGACAAACCAAGCAAGAATATACAATGGGGCAAAGACAGCCTCTTCAGTAAGTGGTGCTAGGAAAACTGGAGAGCTACATGCAAAAAATGCAATTAGAACACTACATAATGCCATACACAAAGATAAACTCAAAATGTATTAAAGACCTAAAGGTAAGACCAGAAACTATTAAATTCTTAGAGGAAAACATAGGCAGAACACTCGATGACACAAATCAAAGCAAGATCTTCTATGACCCACCTCCTAGAGTAATGGAAATAAAAACAAAAATAAACAAGTGTGACCTGATTAAGCTTAAAAGCTTTTTCATAGCAAAGGAAACTATAAGCAAGGTGAAAAGACAACACTAAGAATTGAAGAAAATAATAGTAAAGGAAACAACTGACAAAGAATTAATTTCCAAGATATACAAACAGCTCATACGACTCGGAGAAGGCAATGGCACCCCACTCAAGTACTCTTGCCTGGAAAATACCATGGATGGAGGAACCTGGTTCTTTGAGAAGATAAATAAAATAGACAAACCATTAGCCAGATTCATCAATAAACAAAGGGAGAAGAATCAAATCAACAAAATTAGAAATGAAAACAGAGAAATCACAACAGGCAACACAGAAATACAAAGGACCATAAGAGACTACTATCAGCAACTATATGCCAATAAAATGGACAACTTGGAAGAAATGGACAAATTCTTAGAAAAGTATAACTTTTCAAAACTGAACCAGGAAGAAATAGAAAATCTTAACAGACCCATCACAAGCACAGAAATCGAAACTGTAATCAGAAATCTTCCAACCAACAAAAGCCCAGGACCAGATGGCTTCACACCTGAATTATACCAAAATTTTAAAGAAGAGCTAACACCTATCCTACTCAAACTCTTCCAAAAAATTGCAGAAGAAAGTAAACTTACAAACTCATTCTATGAGGCCACCATCACCCTAATACCAAAGCCAGAAAAAGATGCCACAAAAAAAGAAAACTACAGGCCAATATCACTGATGAACATAGATGCAAAAACCCTTAACAAAATTCTAGCAAATAGAATCCAACAATATATTTAAACGATCATACATTATGGCCAAGTGGGCTTTATCCCAGGGATGCAAGGAGTCTTCAATATTCGCAAATCAATCAACGTGATACATCACATTAACAAATTGAAAGATAAAAACCATATGATTATCTCAATAGATGCAGAGAAAGCCTTTGACAAAATTCAACATCCATTTATGATAAATAAAAAAACCCTTCAGAAAGCAGGTGTAGAAGGAACATACCTCAACATAATAAAAGCCATATATGATAAACCCACAGCAAACATTATCCTCAAAGGTGAAAAATTGAAAGCAATTCCCCTAAAGCCAGGAACAAGACAAGGATGCCCTCTCTCACCACTAATATTCAACATAGTTTTGGAAGTTTTAGCCACAGCAATCAGAGCAGAAAAAGAAATAAAAGGAATCCAGATTGGAAAAGAAAAATAAACTTCTCACTCTCTGCAGATTACATGATCCTCTACATGGAAAACATTAACAACTTCACCAGAAAATTACCAGAGCTAATCATTGAATATAGTAAAGTTGAGGATATAAAATTAACACACAGAAATCCCTTGCATTCCTATACACCAACAATGAGAAAACAGAAAGAGAAATTAAGGAAACAATTCCATTCACCATTGCAATGAAAAGAATAAAATACTTAGAAATAAATCTACCTGAAGAAACAAAAGACCTATATATAGAAAACTATAAAACACTGGTGAAAGAAATTTAAAAATGACACAAATAGATGGAGAAATATACCATGTTCATGGATCAGAAGAATCAATATAGTGAAAATGAGTATACGACCCAAAGCAATCTATAGATTCAATGCAACCCCTATCAAGCTACCAACGGTATTTTTCAGAGAACTAGATCAAATAATTTCACAATTTGTATGGAAATACAAAAAAACTTTGAATAGCCAAAGCAATCTTGAGAAAGAAGAATGGAACTAGAGGAATCAACCTGCCTGACTTCAGGCTCTACTACAAAGCCACAGTCATCAAGATAGTATGGTGCTGGCACAAAGACAGAAATATAGATCAATGGAACAAAATAGAAAGCCCAGAGATAAATCCACACACCTATGGACACCTTATCTTTGACAAAGGAGGCAAGAATATACAATGGAGAAAAGACAATCTCTTTAACAAGTGGTGCTGGGAAAACTGGTCAACCACTTGTAAAAGAAGGAAACTAGAACACTTTCTAACACCATACACAAAAATAAACTCAAAATGGATTAAAGATCTAAATGTAAGACCAGAAACTATATAAGTCCTAGAGGAAAACATAGGCAAAACATTCTCTGATGTAAATCACAGCAACATCCTCTATGACCCACCTCCCAGAGTAATGGAAATGAAAGCAAAAATAAACAACTGGGACCTAACTAAACTTAAAAGCTTTTGCTCAACGAAGGAAACTATAAGCAAGGTGAAAACACAGCCTTCAGAATAGGAGAAAATAATAGCAAACAAAGCAACTGACAAAGAATTAATCTCAAAAATATACAACAGCTCCTGCAGCTCAATTCCAGAAAAATAAACTACCCAATCAAAAAAATGAGCCAAATAACTAAATAGACATTTCTCCAAATAATGCATTCAGATGGCTAACAAACACATGAAAAGATGCTCAACATCACTCATTATCAGAGAAATGCAAATCAAAACCACAATGAGGTACCATCTCATGCCAGTGAGAATGGCTGCTATCAAAAAGTCTACAAACAATAAATTCTGGAGAAAAGGGAACCCTCTTACACTGTTAATGGGAATGCAAACTAGTACAGCCACTATGGAGAACAGTGTGGAGATTCCTTTAAAAACTGGAAATTGAAGTACCACACAACCCAGCAATACCACTGCTGGGCATACACACCGAGGAAACCGGAATTGAAAGAGACACGTATACCCCAATGTTCATTGCAGCACTGTTTACAATAGCCAAGACATGGAAGCAACCTAGATGTCCATTGACAGACGAATGGATAAGAAAGCTGTGGTACATATACACAATGGAATATTACTCACCTATTAAAAAGAATGCATTTGAATCAGTTCTAATGAGGTGGATGAAACTGGAGCCTATTATACAGAGTGAAAGTCAGAAAGAAAAACACGAATACAGTATATTAATGCATATATATGGGATTTAGAAAGATGGTAATGATGACCCTATATGCAAGACAGCAAAAGAGACACAGATGTAAAGAACAGACTTTTGGACTTTGTGGGAGAAGGCGAGGGTGTGATGATATGAGAGAATAGCATTGAAACTTGTATATTATCATATGTGAAATAGATGACCAGTCCAGGTTTGATGCATGAGACAGGGTGCTCAGGGCTGGTGCACTGGGATGATCCTGAGCAATGGGACAAGGAGGGAGGTGGGAGGGGGGTTCAGGATGGGGATGATGGCTGATTCATGTGAGTGTATGGCAAAAACCACCACAATATTGTAAAGTAATTAGCCTCCAATTAAAATAAATTTTAAAAAATTTAAAATGAATGAATTATTTAATTTTTACTTAGTATTAGAGACATTTTAGAATATTAGGAACAGATAGGTGATGAGACTTTTACAGTTGTCAAATATGCATTTATTCCATCTCCCTTGATTCTCCAGTCCTTTTAGATTTATTCATGTGATAAGTTCTGTGTTGTGGACATTGATAATAAGTGTGTTATTCCCAGATGAAGGCATTTTAGACCTAGTACATGACCCTCCAGCATTCTTTTCCTCTGCTTTGAAGAACTTTGAAATTGTATATTGACATAAAAGCCTTATGGATAGAGCCTGGAAATAAGCAAAAACAGAAGTTTATAGTGTTATGCCTTGAAGATTTCAGAGTTAATATTTCACTGCAGTGTAACTTAGCTTGTTGACTAATAAAGATTTGTTGTTGTTGCTAAAAAAAAAAAAAACAAACAAAATTGGACAGAAAATCTTAAACATTTTTCCAAAGAATACATACAGATGGTGGCCAACAGACATGAAAAGATGCTCAACATCTGTAATCATCAGAGAAATGCAAATCAAAATTATGATGAGGTATTACCTCACACATGTTAGAATGGCTATCCTTAAAAAGACCACAAATAAATGTGGGCAAATATATGGAGGAAAGGGAAACCTAGTACACTAGTTTGGGAATGTAAATTGGTGCAGCTACTGTGGAAAATAGTATATAGATTCCTCAAAGAACTAAAAATAGAATTCTGTGATCCAGCATTTCCATTCCTAGGGTATATATCTTAAGAAAATGAAAACTCTTGTAAAACATATATGCACCTCCATTTACAATAGCCAAGACATGGAAGCAACCTAAAGTGCTTATCAACACTAATGGATAAAGATGTGGGATCAACATGGATGGACCCTGACAGTATTATGCTTAGTGCTTCCTGAAATATGTCAAACACAGCAAGATAAACACTATATATTATCATGTATATGTTGAATCTAAAAAATAAAGCAAGTGAACAAATACAACAAAACAGACTCACAGACACACAAAATAAACTACTGGTTGCCAGTGGAGAGAGGAAAAGGGGGAGGAGCAGGTTAGGCTTAAGAGATTAAGAGGTACAAACTACTATGTATAAAATGGACTACAAAAGTATATTTACAACACAGGGGAATATAGTCAATTAAATGGAATATAATCTACAAAAATATAGAATCACTACATAGTACACTTGAAGCTAATATAACATTATAAATCAACTATACTTCAAGAAAAAGAGAAGAGTTAACTTTTCTACCCAGCATATTGAATGTATATAATGAAAAATCCGAGGAAGGTGTCACCTAACTTATAGTTCAGAATGAGGCCCATAGGAGGATAGCAGAGACCATGATACCATGAGAACCAAATTTGCTGTCATAGATGTAATCAAGTTTAAGACACCAAGCTTAAGACATTCAATCCCTTGGAAGCAGAGACCAGGGTTACAGAGGGATGAAAAAGTCAGGGAAAGAGGTGATCAAAAGCAGTAAAACAGTTCTGGAAAGCTCTCTGAAATTCTTCCTTACTCTAGGATGATAAAAATGCGACTCAACAAGCATGTGAATTCCATCAGAGCTAAAGAACAGAAAAGAAATGGGTACAAGTGAATGCAGTGTTCTGCATTTCTCATTTCTGAACACTCATTTCTGAAAACCCACTGCTTAATATAAAATATGATGTACAATGTCTATAATTTGATCAGGAAATCTGTGAATAATAATGTTAATAAATACTTTAAACTCCACTGGACACTACTGATACATAAATAAAGCAAAAACTCAACTTTATAAAGCACTTACTGTGTGAGGGGAAGGACCGGTCTAAGATATTCATTTCAGTATTTCCTCAATATACTCACCAAGCTTAAGACATGACTTGATGTTATGCATCAATAGAACAGAACAATAATTTTGGATCAAATTCTTTTAATTTGACAAAAGTCAAATTAAAGGTGAGAAAATTATAATAATTAACTTAAAAACTTCCATAGTTTTAAAACAAGTAAGGAAAAGCTGTTTTGGGACCCTCACTGGTCCCCAACATTAAAAGCCAAACAAGTCTGTTTTATTTATCCTAGTTTTAAAAATATATTTAAAGGGCTAAAAAAATTTATGCTTAGATACCTGACAAATAATTCTTTGGGACAGTTAGGCTAAAGGGCCTGACCACCTCAGCTCAACTCCACTCTGGAGATTCCAGAGCTTTTTATATATAAGTAGGTAAAATGGACAAGGAAAAAAAGAAAAATAAAAAGCCTTCTAAAACTCACTCTCTAAGACCAAAGCTTGTTGATTTGATCCTGATGAAAACTATAGTTAAAGGTATGAAAGTTTATGGAATTTATATAAAAGCAAATAAAACTGGTATATTTAAATGGACTTTATATACGATGGTTATAGCTATTGTTTAATTATATTGTGGGATAGACAAGGCATATAGATTGCCACTAAAGAAATATTAACTGAACATACTAGCCAGTAGAGTTAACTGAGCCATACAAAATAGGTAAAAACTGGGAACTAATATGCAAGGACTAATAAAAATAGTGATTTTGTTTTGGTTTAATTTGTAAACTCAGAAAGGTCTTTGCTAAATGCCTTATACAAACTTTTGAAGGCATGATAAACTAAACTCTAAAACTCTAGAACATACAATTTGTAAAACAAATTTCAATTTATAGTATCTTTAGGTGACAGAACTGTTCTTTGGGAAACTAAAAGCAATTGTCTTTGTCTTGGAAATGTCTAAAAACTAGAAATGTAACTACAGGCCACAAGGACTTGAATTAGCTCAAGCAGGCGAAACCTAAAACCAAGGGGGGAAAAGTGGCAGTTTTAAAATTCAAACAGCTGGAAATGCTCCCTTAGCCAAACTTACAGATAGTAAGCCTTAGTCATCTGAGCAAGCAACCTTAATGTATTCTGTTTGTAAATAAGTAAGTTTATATTGTAATACCTGGTTCACATGTAAATTTTTTTCAGTAAAGCCATGAGATCTCTTGTTTGCCTGTTTATGTCTGCATACACACTTTACACAGGCTTCCAAGGTGGCACTAATGGTTAAAAAATAAAACCTGTCTGCCAATGCAGGAGATGTAAGAGATGTGGGTTCTATCCCTGGGTTGGGAAGATCCCCTGGTAGAGGGAAATATCCAGTATTCTTGCTTGGAGAATTCCATGGACAGAAGAGCCTGGCGGACTACAGTCCATAGGGCTGCAAAGATTTGGACATGACTGAGTGACTTTCACTTTCAGTTCACACATTATACATATGTATAATGATATAAAGAGATACCTCTACTTTTAAACATTACAAAAATTAATTTTTTATAATACTTATAAAAATTAAGTTTATAAACAGCTCTATTTAATTTTAATAAAAAGTACTTAACATTTAAAAGAAACTGCCCAAGATTACTTTCAGGTTCATGTGAACTGGGAAATATTCAATATTAAGTTGATACCTGATATAAGTCTGTTGATCTTTAAGACATGTTGTTAAGATTACTGTATGTAGATTTAATAAATAAGAACTTACTAGATCTGATGAAATTTTAAGGTAAATGTAAATGAGATAAGAACTTTGGGATAAACTCCTTAAAATAATTATATTTAAGAAATGTCTACTTAAAATTATCTTTCTGGGTATTTGGCAAAGTTCTAAAATTGTTTTAATTTAAGTGATGAAAGTTTGTTAAATAGCTAAAAAGATACTGACATCAGTTACTAAATCGAGAAATTAAAGGTATTTAGGACTATTAATGAAAATGTTTGGAATCACTTGAGATGTTCTCTATAAGAAAACAAATGTTTTTAGAAATTATCACTGGTGTTTATGCTCACCAATTTATAGAATGTCAATGTAAATAGAGTTCATAACTGCTTACTTCTTGTTGTTCAGTCACTCAGTAGTGTCCAACTCTGTGACCCCAAGGACTGCAGCATGCCAGCCTTCCCTGTCCTTCATCTCCCAAAGTTTGCTCAAACTCAGGTCCATTGAGTTGGTAATGCCATCCAACCATCTCATCCTCTGCTGTCCCCTTCTCCTTCTGCCTTCAATCTTTCCCACCTTACTTTTTAAGCTTTACTAAAATTAAGGTCTTAAGAGTTGAGGATTCTAATTTAAACATATAGTTAAAGTTATTAATACAGTAACATTTCAGTATACAATAAGAAGTAAAACTTGTGTTTTCAATAAAGAAGGTATGAGGGATGGAATTATATTTTTATTTAGGAAAAAGAAAGAACCAGAGGGAAAAGAAAAAGAAAGAATGGTTAATCTTTTTTAATCTATTTTAATTGGAGGCTAATTACAATATTGTATTGGTTTTGCCATACACTGACATGAATCCGCCATGGGTGTACATGTGTTCCCCATCCTGAACCCTCCTCCCACCTCCCTCCCCATCCCATCCTTTGATTTGGGAGAATGACATTGAAACATGTATATTATCATATGTGAAACGAATCACCAGTCCAGGTTCGATGCATGAGACAGGGTGCTCGGGGCTGGTGCACTGGGAAGAATGGTTAATCTTATCTCGATGGAAAACGAGAGACAGGTAGGATACAGAAAGTGATGAGAGACTGTGGAAAAGAAACCCTGAGGAGAAAAAAGTTTTGTTTTGTTTTTTATTTTTTTAATTTTATTTTAATTTTTAAACTTTACACAATTGTATTAGTTTCGCCAAACATCAAAATGAATCCATCACAGGCACACATGTGCTCCCCACCCTGAACCCTCCTCCCTCCTCCCTCCCCACACCATCCCTCTGGGTCGTCCCAGTGCACTAGCCCCAAGCATCCAGTATCATGCATTGAACCTGGACTGGCATCTCATTTCATACATGATATTTTACATGTTTCAATGCCATTCTCCCAAATCTTCCCACCCTCTCCCTCTCCCACAGAGTCCATAAGACTGTTCCATACATCAGTGTCTCTTTTGCTGTCTCGTACACAGGGTTATTGTTATCATCTTTCTAAATTCCATATATATGCGTTAGTATACTGTATTGGTCAAGATTAACTAAATTTAAAGTTAACTAAGTAGATATTGTTGACTGAACTAGTGCATGACTGGAATTCAGTTAAATAAGTATTGGTTTAGTGACCTATGTTCTTGTTTTGTTTTAAATTTTTGATATTTTCTAATAAACTTTCCAAATGTCAAGCTCTAACTAAGCTCTTTAGCTTCCAGCTAACTCTGGGATGCTTCAAAGAAATATCTGTGAGATATCTCTGGAATGTTAAACTAAGTTTCTGTGACATTTAACTCACAAACATTGTCAAATGATTAGAGGTAAACTTTTTAGGTTTTAATATATGGATAAATGTCATTAATATAGATATCCCCAAATTTTATATGAAATCCCTAACATTTGTGCATGTGTGCTAAGTTGCTTCAGTTGTGTGTCCAACTCTTTGCAACCACATGGATTGTAGCCCACCAGGCTCTTCTGTCAATGGAATTCTGCAGGCAAGTATACTGAATTGGGTTGCCATGCCCTTCTCCAGGGGATCTTCCAACCCAAGGATCAAATCTGTGTCTCTTCCATCTCCTACACTGGCAGGTAGGTTCTTTACCACTACCACCACCTGGGAAGCTATGTCCTGATATAGTATTATCAATCATAATTCTAGTGATTATACTAAAGTATATATGTTGCAGAAATATCCACTTTTCCTAATTGCATTGTACTCAAATCGTTATCCGTGGTATAATGATTTTAAGTTTTGTCCTTTATAGACTATCATAATATTATACTGCTTTTACAAAATGAAGATTTCCAAGAAGATTCAGACAAAAAAAAAGGAACTTTTAGACAAATGTGTTTCTGATAGTTTTTAGGTAATGAAAGTGAAAAGTGAAAGTGAAGTCACTCAGTCGTGTCTGACTCTTTGCAACCCCGTGGACTGTAGCCTACCAGGCTCCTCCGACCATGGAATTCTCCAGGCAAGAATACTGGAGTGGGTTGCCATTTCCTTCTCCAGGGGAACTTACCAACCCAGGGATCGAACCCAGGGAACAAACCCCGGTCTCCCATATTGGAGGCAGATGCTTTAACCTCTGAGCCACCAGGGAAGCCCTTGGGTAATGAACTGAGTAGCAAATGACAATGTATAACGGAAAACCTTATTACTTTATGCAGATCAATAGGAATCAATTACATGGGACTGAATGAATTGATAAATGTGATTTATTACCTTAACTTTGAAAATTTTTAATATACTAGCTTAAATCTGCTTCCCAGTTAACCTTTTTTTCTTTTATGCTGTGACCTAAAACAAGTTGATAAAATACGCCTTTGTAAACAAAGATACAACATTCATTTTTTCCTCTCCGCCTGACACTGCCAAAATTTGGCTTCTACAGCAGGCTCTCCTATGGACTTGATGGTTTACTGCAACTGAATTACAACTGGTTATACTAATCATTGTTTTAAATTGTTCTTTGTGTCCAAAATTGTTTGTGCTTGTGTGTCTGCTACACTATGATTCTATCAATGTTACTAGATACATTACTTATATCTTGTTTATTTTTAAGATTGCTGTCTCTTACAGTGTAACCAGGCCTCCAACAAATATAATGATGACTAGGTGACTTGAAACAACTGATCAAAAATATAGTTCTGTATGCCATCAATAATTGTAATAGTGTGATCCTAGGTATGGGAAGAAGCAACAGGGGGAAAATCTCCTGCATCTTAATAGGTTAGAAGATAGATGATCCAGATAATCTTTTATTATCTATCAATGGCAATGTGGAAATTAACACCTGGAGTGACATACCAACAAGAATTTTGCCTGATCTGGGATGTGCCTCCCAGTGTTGTGGGACAAAATATGGTCATGAAAAGTCTTCTAAATACTGGTTGAATTTCTGACCAGGGGGAGGGACTGTGAAATGAAGTATTTCCTGCCTTAACAATAAACAAGGATGTCACAGACATCCACAATTCCAGTCCATCAAATGTGAATTTCTGAGCCCAGGGCAAACAATGCTGCCACCACAAGCTGCCATCACTCCCTACAGTGAACAAGGAACTAAGGAAGTGAATAATCACATCACAGAATGCTGGCCCCAGATAGCTGAGATGTGTGTGAAAGGAATGATTACAGTAAGCCCAGGCTCTTGCATCTTCCCATATAAAAAAAAGTGCTAAATTCCTTAAGATATCTGGTTTTCCTTAATTAACAATAATCTTCTGATGTTCAGACTACCTGCCCCTTGATGCAAACTTGTATATAACCTGACTCCTCCCCCTGGCTCTTTGGAATAGTTCTCTCAAAGTCACTTAAGATGCTGTCTCCTGGGCTTCAGGCCCTGAAAATTTCCACCAAATCAAACACAACTCTCAACTTCTAGGTTGTGACTCTTTTTTTTTTTTAACATCAACAAAGCCCCTCCTGACTCCTCAGCTCTCCCAAAAGTCCTCCCTTCTTTCCAGGGACCAAGTCTAGTCTCAACTCTCTCATCGGGCCTTGTCCTTGCAGCTTCTGCCAACATCCACCTGCCCCATTCTCTTCTCTCCTCCTACTTCTCTAGGGCTGAGGAAGAAGCCACAAGAGAAGAAAAATAGCAACACACATGGATGAAACAGTCTCCAGGCCTTTGGTCTCTCCAGCAGCTGTCTCTCTCTACAAGGTCCTCACCTGGGAATGACAGCAGAGGCAAGGGGACCCTTCCTTTCACCAAAACCTTGAGCCTCTGTGGTGAGTATGTCCAGAGTCTTGCAGCTGCTGCCAGGGCAAGCCTGAGAGCAAAATGGGTCATGTTTGCCATGATGGATTCCAGGGAAGGGGCCTCACTTAGACCCTTCAACGTGTGCATGCAGCTAATAACCAGGAATCAGCTCAGTTCTCAGCCGAGCCTCCGGTCCTCAAGGTTAACAAGCTAAAACACAAAACCAACCGTCACCCTTTTCCTCCAGGGTTTGACTTGATAAGAAGTGGCTGTTTCCCAGGACAGGAAGGACTCTGTTTGAAACAAAAACGTCAGTCTTTGCTCTACTGTGGCTGTTTGACGCAGAACACACCTTCCTGGCGCTCCTCATGCGTCTCTGGCTTCTTTCCACACGTCTCCTTCCCCCTAACTGTAAAGGTCATTGTTCCCCAAGGCAGCTTCTGTGCCCTTTCTGATTCTAAACACAGTCCCTGAGCCATCTCTGCCTCCTTGGCTTCAAGTACTGCCTGTGAAATAGCCACCACTTTCTTTGCTCTGTAGACTCATGGGCTGGGTGCTGCATGACTCTCATCCATGCCTCGAAGTCAGGTTCCAGACAAACTAGGGATCTCTCCCTGCCCTCTCATACTCCCTGTTCACAAATGACACCACCATCACCCAGCTTGTGAGGGCAAAAATGCTGAGTTTTTCTGGACTTCCTCTCTCACCCATCCATATCTTAGTTGGCTCCAAGTCCTTAGGAGGCTCCAAAGACTACCTCTGGAGTCCTCCAGGTAAACTCTCTCCTCCACTCTACTGCCACTGATCCAGCTGTACCTTCTCATGACTGGCATCAATTATTTCCAAGGCTTTCAAATTACTCTTCAGTCCTACACTCCTGACTCTGCTGCCTTAACAGATCTTTCTAAATCATAAATTAGACAGTTTATCACATCATCCCCTCCAATCAAAAAGCCTATGAAGTACCCTTTGTGCAGGCTGAATAAGAACCCCCATGATATCCACATTCTAATCTCCAGGTTCTGGGAATATTACCTTTTATGGCAAAAGGGACTCTGAAGATGTGATCAGTTCAGGATATTGAAATGAGGAGATACCTGGGATTATCCAGGTGGGCTCCATGTAATCACCAGGGTCCATACCAGAGAAAAAAGGAAGACTCAGAGTCACAGAAGAAAATCAGCTGATGCTGGAAGCAGAGAATGAAGTCATGACTTTGAAGACAGACAGGCTATAAGCCAAGGATTACAAGCAGCCGCTAGAAGCTGAAAAAGGCAATGTAAATAGATTCACACCTCAGAGCCCCCCAGAAGGAAGCAGTCTGGAGGACAGCTTGACTTTAGCCCACTGAATCTGACTTAGGACTTTTGTCCTCCAGACTTGTGAGAGAATAAATTAAGCTACTACATTTGTGGTAATTTATTACAGCAGCCATGGTAACTAATACACTCTCAATAAAATTTTCAACAGAATCCAAGTGCTCTAGCGTGATCCAAAGCTCCGCTGTCTGATCTGATCTCTGCCTCTGCCTCTCTTGCCATTTCCTTCACTGTACTGCTGCACACAGTGCTCCAATTGCATAAAATCCTTTGCTTTTGCTTCCTGGAGATGCCACACTCTTTCACACATTTGTGCCACTGCTGGTCCTTTTATTCAGAATGCCTTTCTCTACCTTACACCTAGCTTAGAGACAGCAAGAGCTTACTTCCCCTGAGAAAACTTCCCTGCTCTCCCTTATCTGCCACCAAGGCCAATCCCCCAAATCTGGGCGGGGTGACCCTCTGCTGTGTTTCCACATTACTCTGGCTTATTTCTACTGTGGCCTTGTAAGAAATTTCCCAGTTCAGAAAAAGACTTCAGGGAGGTTCCATTTCTAAGTAAGATGAAATGGTTCCATTTCTAAGTAAGTAAACACACTCCACCCTGCTTCTCCACAGCTGTGATGGAATGCATGGAATAGCTATTTGAGGACTCTTTAAACAGTAGCAATTTGATAGGCAAAAAAGTCAGACTCTGAAATACCACTGAGTGAGTTTCTCATTTTATGAGTTTCTCATTTTCTGTAAACTGGCATCCTACACCCCACCTGGAAGTAGGCACCAGGACACTAACAGAGAAATCGCTAGGATAAGAATTTTAGAACGGGCTTGAGGAAGAGGATAGGAACTTGCAAAATTCAGGAGTGGGTGAAAGTCTCCTGTTAATTTACTGTTCTTTTTTCCATTCTCTTATGCTCCAAGGGAAGTTACCACTGAAATTGGACAATATTTTGAACTGAATGAAAATTAAAATCCAACAGATAGTTATGAAAGTGGCCATCACTACTAGTTCCATGGACATTAAAAGGGTAATAAAGGAATATTATGAGCTCCATGCTCGTACATTTGAAACCTCAGGTGAAATAAAAATGCAATTGTAGCTGTCTCTTGTCTAAAAAAATTACCTTTCCTGACATTCCCTGTTTATTTATGTAGATTTGAATTACTCTCTGGTGTCATCTGGTCTTAGCCTGAAGAACTTGTTTTATTATAGCATTTCTTGTAAGGAAGATGTGTGTGTGTGCTCAGTTGCTTGATGGTGTCCGACTCTTTGTGACCCCATGGATTGTAGCCCACCAGGCTCCTCTGTCCATGAGATTTTGCAGGCAAGGATTCTGGATCGGGTCACTATTTCTTCCTCCAGGGGATCTTCCTGACCCAGAGATTGAACCCAAGTCTCCTGCATCTCCTACATCATCCATTGGCAGCCTCATTACCACTGAGCCACCTGGAAAGGTAGATTGGCTAGCAACAGATTCTTTCCATTTTTTGTGTATCTGAGAATGACTTTATTTTGTCTTTTTCACCTCTTCTGGTACTCCCATGCACAGGCTGTGCACTTAATTGTGGCCAACATTTCTCTAAGGCTCTGTTCATTTTACTTCATTTTTTCCCTCCCTTCTTCAGATTGCATTATCTCAGTCTGTCTTCAAGTTCATTCATTCTTCTGCCAGCTCAAATCTGTTGAGCCCCTCTGGTAGGTATTTTAGAAATTAATTTTTTTCTTTTTTTAATTTTTAAGTTAATTAATTTAGTTTTGATTGTGCTGGGCCTTCCTTGCTGTGGACAAGCTTTCTGTAGTTGCAGTGAGCGAGGACTACTCTTTGTTGCGGACCACAGGCTTCTCATTGCAGTGGCTTATCTTGTTGCGGAGCATGGGCTCTAGAGTGTACGGGCTCAGTAGTTGTGGTAGAATCTTCCTGGATCAGGCATTGAACTCATGTCCCCTGCATTGGCAAGAGGATTCTTATACACTGTATCATCAGAGAAATCCCTCTTTGTTATTTTTTTGCTTGGGTTTTAATCTGTTGTTATTTCTCCAATTTTTTTCTTTCTTTCTTTCTTTTTTTTTTTGCTTTCACTGTACCACTTACAGGATCTTAGTTCCCTGATCAGGGATTGAGTCCTAGGTTCTTGGCAGTGAAAGTGCAGAGTCCTAACCACTGGATTGCCAGGGAATTCCCCCTTTAGTAAATTTTTCATTTTGTAAAATGTTATTGTACTTTTCAACTCCAGAATTCCATTGGTTAGTATTTATATTCTATACTTCCATTGACATTTTCTACTTGATGATACACTATTATCACACCTTCCTTAAATTCTTTATGCACGATTTCCTTTAGTGCTTTGAACATCTTTAGGACAGCTGCTTTGAAGTCTTTACTGGTTGCAGCCACCATCTACACCCCTTCAAGGTGATGCTATTGCTTGCTTTTTTCCCTCATATATGGGTCACACTTTCCTGTTTTCTTTGCATGTGCTGTATTTTTTTGTTTTTTTTGCTACTGATCTTGTTGAAAATTGGACTTCTCAAATAATATATTGTAGCAACTCTGGATATTAATACTCCTTCTCTGGACTATTAATGTTGTTGTTTGGTCAATTTTTTTTCTCTTGTTTAGTAACTTGACTGAACAAATCTGCAAAATCCACTCCGGCATGGTGTGCAGTCTCTGATATCCCTCTTCAGAATTTTTTTTCCTCTCTCTTTTTTTCTTTTAACCAGGTTACCTAGGGGTTATCCTTTAAGCAGCCTCAGCCACTTATTGGCCAAAGGTTGTGCTTAAGTTTTCATAATTTGCTAGATTTTTACCTGTAAAAAATTAATAAACAGAAACTTCAATTAAATAGGATCTGGAGGCCAGAAGAGAGTGGTCTCACACCCTGTGATGACTGCAGAGCTCCAGAAGAAGGCTCCTCTTCTATCTTGATGATAACGCAACCAATGACAAGCCATGAGCTCTTTATTTACCATCACCCTCCCAACTTCCTTTCCTCCTCTGTAAAAGTGTCTGCTTCGCTTACTATGCAGGGACTTGCACGTGGCTCACCATGTTTGCAGACCCCAAACTGCAATTCTCTGCTGACCCCAAATAAAATCATCTTTGTTGGAGAAATGTCCGGCTGTCTATTTGCTTTAGGTCAACAACAATTTACCATTAGATGCATGTGGCTTAGAAGCTACCATCACAGTTCAGGGAGTTTACAGTTTTGTCTTACTTTTTCCTCTCTGATCACTCTTGAGAGGGCACAGCCTTGTGAATGTACACAGTCTTCCAGAATTCCAGAGATGTGTGCAGTTTTATTTTAAAGCATGGCTTCCTGGGAGTTGTCCCTGGGCAAGAATAGGTCTCTGTTCAGTGTTTGGTCACAGGTTCTGCTAGGTCCCTCATGCCATTGAGGCTTCTGCCCTGTGTTGGCAGGTCTGTGCATGACTTGGAGAATGTCCCCACATCTGCCCACATCCCTCTATGGTTCCTTCTGTGTGGCTGCAGTCAGCACATGCACGCCACTTTGCCAACTCGCAGGACTTACTGTGATCCCAGGAAGACGCTTCTTAGCTGTCTCTTTATTAAATTTTCCTCCTTCTTCCATTTGCTTATTTATTGAAGTCACCAATAAAGAGTTGACTTAGCAGATTGCAGCACTCAAACCAAAGAAAGGACACTCCAAAAAAGGACAGTTTCCTGAGAGATAACCTCTGAGTTCTTCCATTACCCTGCTGGGTAAGAGTGTTTTTGCATGCCTGACCTGTGGCCATACTGTATCCATTTGACCTGTGGGAGACTAGAGCCTGAGTAGCTAAGGTTAGTCATACGGCCACTCCGTGTTTCAAGGACACCAATAAAAACCCTGGACATAAGGCTTGGGTGAACTATCCTGGTTGACAACCTTTATACATGTTTTCATACATCTTTTCTGGGAGAATTAAGCACTGCATGTGTGATTCCACTGGAGAGGATACCTGGATTATTCCCTATGCACCCTTTCCCTTTTCTTCAGGCAAGAATACTGGAGTGGGTAGCCATTCCCTTCTCCAGGGGATCTTCCTGACCCAGGGATTGAACCCAGGTCTCCTGCATTGCAGGCAGATCTTTTACTGTCTGAGCCACCAGGGAAGCCCCAACTAACATTTTCTCTGTAATATAAAAATGAGTACAATAGCTTTTCTGAGCGCCATGAATTCTTCTAGTGAATTATCAAGCCTGAAGGTGATCTTGGGGATTCCAAACTCATGAAGCTACCAGGACAGAGTTCCTGCAACATGGGGTTAGGGGCAGAGAATATCAGCAGTTTACCCCCACTGGGGTAAAACCATAGCACCATGCTGGGAGCTGGGGGTGAGAGGAGTTGGAGCCCTGTCTTTTCAGCTATACTTGCCTGGGATAGAGCTTCCCCAGGGTGCACCCCACACCATTTCCTAGGAAGAGGCAGGGTGTAATGCCCTGGGTTTATGGAACCTCCCTCTGTGGAATGAATGTACATTTCTTGCCCACCACCCCCCAGCATAGGATCCCAGGGCAGGTGTTTCAGCCTGTTCCACTAGATTCCCAAGCACCTGAAACAGGGCTTGGCCTGTAGTTTTAGCACTTTAATGTATAGTCGCACATGCACAGATCTTTGTTTCAAACATGAAATTGCTTAACAGTATATTGTGAACATTTTTTCATGTCATCACATATTAATCTTTAAAAAAAAGAAGTAGAGACTTTTTATTCCAAACTGAATGGACTGTAAATTTTAGGCCAGTATAAAATTAGTGCCATCTAGAGGCACAGATGATGCACCATCTTTTCACCAAAAAAAAAAAAAAAACATGCTTTTCATTATTTTGTTGTTGCTATTTAGTTACTAAGTTATGTCCGTATGACCTTGGTGACCCCATGGACTTGTAGTCCACCACGTTCCTCCGTCCAGGGGATTTTCCAGGCAAGAATACTGGAGTGGGTTCAGGGGATCTTCCCAACCCAGGGATCAAACCTGTGTCTCCTGCATTAGTGGGCAGATTCTTTACCCCTGAGCCACCAGGGAAGCCTCCTTTTCATTAATTATCCCTCATTAAACCATTTTCTTAAAAAGATATCTGTCAAACTGCATTTACTAGGTAATAACACTTTTTAAAAAAAACACATATAACTGACACCAGGGTCATATTGACTTGATAAAATTCCAATTGATATTTATTTTTCTCTACAGCATTTTTTCCCACATCCACAGGAGATAAGAAATAGAGAAACTCCCAAAAGTTAGGGAGACGATTCAAATTATTGATTCAAGTTCCTAAATCATGAGTAAACAAGAATTCCTCCCATGGTCAAAGGTAACTAAAAAGGCCATAGCAAGAATGTTTGGAAATAAAGAAATAAAATATAAGTAATTCTTTATAAAAATTGATTCACTCACTGTGACAAATATACCAGACATATAAAATGTCACCAACAGGCCAGACTGGGTGTAGGGTACACATGTACTCTGCACTGTTGCAATTTTTCTATAATCCTAATTGTTGTTTAGTCACTAAGTCACATCCGGCTCTTTGCGACTCCATGGACTGTAGCCCTCCAGGCTCCTCTTTTCCCAGGCAAGAATACTTGAGTGGGTTTCCATTTCCTTCTCCAGGAGATCTTCCCTACCCAGGGATTGAACCCGAGTCTCCTGCTTGGCAGACAGATTCTTTACCACTGACCCACCTGGGAAGCTCCTAATCCTGCTGCTAAGTCGCTTCAGTCGTGTCCAACTCTGCACGACCCCATAGACGGCAGCCCACCAGGCTCCTCCGTCCATGGGATTCTCCAGGCAAGAACACTGGAGTGGGTTGCCATTTCCTTCTCCAGGAGATCTTCCCTACCCAGGGATTGAACCCGAGTCTCCTGCTTGGCAGACAGATTCTTTACCACTGACCTACCTGGGAAGTTCATAATCCTAGATCTATTCCAAAATTAAAGCTTTATTACAAAATCACATATAGGAGCCATTCACTCCTCTGGCTGAGGAAAACATGTTAAAGGACAGGCAAGCCCAAAGAGCAGATTTTCACACTGTCAGTGGGAAGGAACACCGGTGGTTACAGACACATGCTGAGCCCAGAACCAAACCTTGGAGCACTATTACCTGCAATGAACTTCAGAGAGCACTCAACCACGCGTCTCCCTGCAGGAGGCATCCTACGCCCACACTGCTTCACTAGGGGAAAGGTTTTGCCTTTTTCCTGAGAAAAGAGGTCATCAGATAAGACCCCTTACTTCCAGCCTACCCATAAATGCACTTGCCTTAGCAGCCACGCTGCAGCCCTTTAGTTAAAAAAAAAAAAACAAACAAACAAAGGCACCCTCTCGCATCAGGCTCTGGGTGTTACTAAGGTTCCTGCAGTGACACCCTGGTCTTCACACTTCTCACTCAGAAAACCCCCGCACCTCTCCTGTACCTTTAACCACTCTTCTGGCCCTTTCTCCTCAGTAAACATGGTCAGTTCTTCTCTTTACACAACAGTCCACAACTATAGGTAAGCAGCCGGCGGCCCTGTAGGTGCAGGTGCAGGCAGGTGTGCGGCTCGCCCAGGGTGCAGAAGCCGCCGCCTGCGTGACAGGAGGGGAGGCGCCCTCCCTTCTGTCATGATCAGAGGAATCCTGAGGGGGCGGCCCCAAGTATTATTTTATGACATAATTTTATTACCATTTTGTTTGGATACCCCATAATTTCTAACATAATTTCTCTTGTATTGAATATATTTCTTTTTTTCCAAAGCGATTCCCACTTGCATCATCAGCTGAATCATCACAAAAACCCGTGAGGAGAGCAGGAGAGAGAATGGTCTCATTTGACAGGTGAGAGAACTGAAACCCCTTGTCCCACAGGTTTAGTGACTTGCCCAGAATCACACAAAAAGGTAACAGCAAAGCTGGGACTAGGATTCAGATGTTCTGGCACCAGTCTTTCCATTTTTCAAGGCTGACTTCATTGTATTTTATTATGGCTGTACCCTCAATTCACCTGACCCACACTGGATGCCCACAGGGGCTGGGATGTTGCTAGGGCTCATGTAGCCTCACACAACAGTGGACTCAATGAAGGTGCTCGTGACAGGCCCACTCCCCACGTTCTGCCCCATTCACATTGTAGAGAGGTAGAATGTGCCATGGAGAAGGCAATGGCACCCCACTCCAGTACTCTTGCCTGGAAAATTCCATGGATGGAGGAGCCTGGTAGGCTGCAGTCCATGGGGTCGCTAAGAGTCGGATACGACTGAGCGACTTCACTTTCACTTTTCACTTTCATGCATCGGAGGAGGAAATGGCAACCCACTCCAGTGTTCTTGCCTGGAGAATCCCGGGGACAGGGGAGCCTGGTGGGCTACCATCTATGAGGTCACACAGAGTCGGACACGACTGAAGTGACTTAGCATAGCATAGCATAGCATAGAATGTGCCATGGAGACACAAGACAGCTCAAGGAGAAGCGAGAAACGGCTGGTCCTGAAAGCTGATGCTCACAGACACCTGGTCCAGCCCACACATGTCTCAGCAGCCCCACCCTGGACCGTGATTGCCTCACAGTGTCCAGCGAAAGACTTGAGTCAAAGCCTACCTCTGTGCTTTGTAATCTGCCATATGATGAAGATTGGAAAGGAAAAGCGTCAGCATTACATGCCTCCTTCAAATCTCACCTTGTAGCTAAGTCCAAACAACAAGCTTGTGAAGTAGGCAGTGTTTTACAGATGAAAAGATGGAATTAGGTCAGGTGCTATCTCTGAAGCCACCCAATTGCATCATGAGTAGTGGGGTAGCTCAACTCTCTTCCCTCTTCCATCTGTTCTGAATTTTCTGCCATTACAGGCTCATTATCAGCCATATGCCTGTTAGCATCAGAGTGTGGGCTACTGTGTGGGATTCCCTCCAGAAGACCCCAGCCTGGGCCTTAGGATGGTTGTGGGGGAGCCAGGGAGTCCCTTGTGATTCCTTACAGAGGTGTCTACTGGAAAATGCCAAGCCAGGAAATCCAAGGAACCAGACATGTGGGCTCTTGCCAGGTGAACCATGATGGAAGTTTCCTGACCTGAGTGTGTCAAGCTTCCAGAAAGAGACAGCTTCTTCTCTGAAACCTGAGAAACTTCTTGGCCTGTACAGGTGGCAGGCGCAGGATCCATAGGGGAGAGGAGCTTGCTCTGGGCTCAGGAGAGCAACGAATCTTCTAATATTGTCCTGTTGGCTGTGATGGCTCTGCCCTTTTCCCACTAAGCCCTCTTCTGTCCTGCTCCTGGCCTCTGAGCAGGACAAGGACATCCTGCCCTGAGAAGGGGTGGGCTCCTGTGCCCCCCAGCCCTTGCCTCAGGTCTCGGCACATCCACAACTGGTATCACCCCCTGGGCTCTCCACTGCCCACACGAACACCCGGGCTCAGCCCACCCTGGCCCTGCTCTGCATCCTCACTTCTCCCAGCCCCTCCTTACTCCTAAGATGTCCCAGCACTGATTCTTTGCCTTCAGGCATGCTGTCCCGCCTCCTTCAGAGGCTCCCCTGCTCACTCTTCAGTTTTCCCTAGGTATCAGGAATCCATACAGGTGCATGGGGCCTCACACTAGTGCTTCCTACCCACCTGACTCTTCAGGAGTCTCCCTCTTTCCCAGGCAGGGCTGAGTGCTTCCTCTCCTGGGGTCTCCAGCACCACCACTCCCTGTCAAATCCCTAGCTGTGGAGGTGAAGCTGTTGTTGCCCTTGTTGCTGTCATGGGCCTACCTGTCTCTCCTACCAGACTCCAGGCTCCCCCAGGGGGAGCACGTCAGCCCCTCTAGGACTCCAGGCCCTAGCACTGAGCCTGCCAGAGGGCAGCTGCACAGTACACCCCGAACGAAAATTGTCTCTCCTGTTATGTTTGTCTTTCCTGTTATAAAAACAGGGCTTCCCAGGTGGCTCAGTGGTAAAGAACCCACCTACCAACACAGGAGACACATATTCAACCCCTGGGTCAGGAAGATCCCCCAGAGAAGGAAATGGCAACCCACTCCAGTGTTCTTGCCTGGGAAATACCATGGACAGAGAAACCTGGCAGGGCTACAGTCCATGGGGTCACAGAAAGAGTCAGAGACAATTGAGCGGCTAAACAACAACAACATTATAAAAGTAACATGTGATGGCAGATACGCACGAGATGCTCTCCATGTACCTTATATACACTATTTCATCCTAAAATGTGGCTGGTGTTCCTATTTTTTTCTGCAGATTTCCTTACTGAAGCTCAAAATAGCTCCTTGTCCAGGCTGCTAAGTGGTGGTGTTTGAGTTTTGGAAGGTCTTTCTGACTCCGTCTCTGGTACCTAGTGGTGTCTCACGTGAGCTTTCCTGGGTCCCCAGAGATGGGCAGAACAAGTCTGAATGTCCCTATTATTTTGCGGGCCACGTCCACAGGTCCTGAGAGGGAGGGTGTGTTCTCCGGGTCACAGAGGATCCGGTAATGGCGGTAGTCGAGAGGCTACAGTGGCTGTGTGTTCATGTGTGTTCATGTGTGTTCATGGTGGTGATGCGACTGTGTCTCTTCATGTGAGCACCCTGAGCCAGTCTCTGACCTGCTGCCCAGTGGCTTCCCTGCAGGCCCCCGCCTGCCCTGCCCCATTCTTTTGACCAGAGGCAGTGAGGCCACCCACCCAAGCCCTGGAAGCAGTTCCTTCCTAGCAGGGGTGTGGGACTGGCCTTCTTCACCCGCCGCAGAGCAAGTCTCCCCAAGACAAAGAACTGCTGCTCCTAGGTCCCAGCTGATGTACATTCCCGCCCACGGTTCCTAGCTGTGTCTCTTCTGGGGAAGAGCGTAGCCTTCCTTTCCCTGAGAAGACATAACTGCCCAAGAAACAACACCACACGGTTTAATATCGCCACCCAGGGCTGGCCCAGGGGTCTTCACAGGCTCTCCTCCAACACTGAAGTGAAGAGACAGAGACCAGCTCAGCCTGCCCACCAGGGACGGCCTGGTGATGCCTGTCACCATCTATAGATGAGTCCTAACTCATGTCCTTTTTGATCTGCATTTCTCTTGTGATGCCTCCCCCTCCCCTGCCTCACCCAAGGCCACCAGACAGAAGAAAAGCAGGGAGATAGTTCCATCCCAGCTTCAGTCAGTACCCAGCCTTCTCCGTGTGCAAACACACCTGCATGTCCAGAGTGGCTACAAACTGCACAAAGCTGGAGACCCTCACTTCCTCCTGCCCTCTCTGCGGCCCTGCACGGGGGCTTCAGCAGGTTGTCGCTCCAGTTTCAGAGACAGACCTACTCAGAGGGACTGAGAGAACCTCTCACGGTGGGATGTGGGTGTGGCAGCCCCAGGCGGGCCTGCACCTGGGGGTCCTAGGTTGCTCCGAGACTCATGGTGGGTCTGGGGCACACCATGCCTATGCAAGGAGGGGGTTTCTCCATTGGACACAGAAGCACATGTATGGCAGAGGCCTGGTCGCCCAGAACATCATCACAAAGGGTCTCACTGGAAAGCCCAGATTGCTGGAGGCTGCCCAGCGTGGCAGAAAAACAGGGGCATCAATGTAGGGTTTTCTTCTACCTTCACTCCTCTGCTTATCACCCTCAAGAGCCCGAGTTGACTCATCTACAAATGAGGCCTCTGTTAGGAGGGACACTTGCCTGCCTGCTGCACCCCTCCAGAGGCTTTGCCACCCCTACAGTCTCTCCCCTGCCCGCTGACCGTGTGCTGTACTGTATGTTCTGCTATGTTAGGTAGACATACGTGCAGCAGAACCAGAGGGAGAGAAGAACGTGGCCAATTTGGAGGATCTGGAGTTGGGAATCCAATCAGGAGCCATTTAGTGCTGGTTGGGGGCCACAGACAAGCTGGGGGTGGGTCTCAGAACCAGCCTCATTGGAGGAGAGTAGAACCAGCTCCCGGAGAAACAGCCCTTGAATGTGATGACTGGCTGTATCAGCAGGTCTCTGGCAGACACACATGGGTCACCAGAAATGCCTGCTCCCTTGAGGTATCTTGAGAGGTGACTGCCTGCACAAAGAGGGACACAGCGGACACAGCCAGAAGGTGGCCGCTGCTCTGTCTATCAGGCAGAAAATCATGGTGATCACACTCACTGCTAGGAAGATGTGGTGCAGGCCCTGGGGCTGGTGGGAGCCTCTCTGGGAAAGTTGGGGGACCCCCTCCATCCTCCCTGGGAAAGGTCCCTCCATCCTGGCAAGTCACTCTGAGGATGCCCTGGGAGTGGAGGTTTCTTCAGGAAGTCATCTGCCTCCCGGTTGGGCTGGGACTGGGACCTCAGGAGATGCATGCATTGGGTGTCCCAATCACGAGGGGGAGTTACAACTGTTCTGTTTCCTCCCTGCACAGATGCCACAAAGTTCATGACAGCTTTTGAGAGGAAGAGGAAATCATTCTTAAATGTACACATCAATTATAAATGCATCTTGATTTTAGAAGAATCAAGCTGCTTTCTGAGAAGTGTGTCTTAAGTTCCAGGAAAGGTGGCTTGCTGCTGTATATCTCAAGAGAGAGGTTGAGGTAAGCCTCCCTCAGGGTCCTTGGCAAGAAGCTGGCCCGGCCAGTCCCTTGGAGTGACCCCATGAGCAGTGTGGCTGCTGTACCCTCGCCTTATTGCTTGGACATGGGGCCCTGGTCAGAGGCACCTCTGTGAACAGCAAAGGAGAAGACTCTGCAAACAGGGCACAGAAAGCTTGCACACACCCATCTCCCTGCCCATCCCTGTTCCTCTATGGCACGGGGGAATACAGGGCGTCTTCCCCAAGGCCCCTGCGACAAGCCAGAGCTTCCCCAGATCCCAGCACCCTCTTCAGGGGCCCCTCCACCAGGTCCGCACTGGACCTGTTTCAGAAAGAAACAAACACGAGGGCTATGGACTAGGAGGCAGAGGTGCAGGCAGCAGGCGAGGCCTCGCAGTAGCCCTCTCCTCCCCTGCCTTGTGGCGGGCTGGTGCCTGGGCTGTGGCGCACAGAGGCAGGCGGTACCTGCTCACTGGGCAGGCCTGCCTTTCCCTTCTCACCCCTGTGCCTTGGCAAAAACTTTCCGACCTGGCATTGGCTGGGGTGGAGGACCAGAGGTGTCCAGGGCCTGCTCAGCCTCTTCGAGGCAAGGCCCACTGTCCTGCGAGCAGCGTCCCTGGCCGGGCCCCGTGGGCACTGCACCTCCCCTTCAGGGCTCAGTGCACTCCCTCCCGGTGCCCAATCCCCCAAGCACCCCAACCCCTCCAGGCCCTCCTGCAGCCTCACTGCGGCACATCCCCCACGGGCAGTGTCTGACTCTAACCCACCCATTGCCTCATACCCAGGTTTCAGTTACTGACCTGGTGCTCAGGAGAATTTAGAACCACCTACTGGGGGTGCTTGGATGGCCGGACTCTGTTTCACTCATGGCTTAGTCTCCCCAGCACAGGGCCTGGGGTGAAAAAGGACTCGGCAAATGCTGTGGCTGGAATGAACGAAGTGCACTTCTGGGATCAAATCAGAACAGTGGGCCAGAGCCTGGGGCCCTTCAGATTGGATCTAAGCCTGCCTTTCCAGCAGCTGCTTCAGAGGGTGGTCCTGAGACAGGGTGGTGGTAAGGGCAGCACATTTGCCCTGGAGAGAGCTCCTGTCTCACGCAAACTCCATCAAACTACAAATTCAGCCCTTCTCCTGCCCGGACACTGAGCCCTCAATGCTCCTCCCAGCTGACCCTCCATGTCTAGGTCCAGCCTCCTTCCCCACTGCACTGAAGAGTCCCTGCTCCACATGGCCTTTCCCACAACTGTGGTCTCTACTTGACCAGTCAGCTTCAGCCAGAAGTGACCAGCCACACGTGGCCCTATCCAGAGGCTCAGGTCCTGCCCCGTTCCTGAGACTGAGGCCAGGGGAGGGCCCGTGAGGAGGGGGAGGGCTGCATGGTCCCTGGGACGATCAGGAGGGGAGGGGGAGCTGGGCAGCAGGCTGCGGGCACAGGGGTGGGGCCACACGGGCTGTCCTTTCCGAGCTGCCCTCCACCTGTCCTGCCATCCTCCGTGTCTTACTCATCACCCTTAGGGTGGAGGCTGTGTCTTTTCTAAGCCAATGTTTTCCCTGGTGAATCCTCTCCTGACATTTCATAAAAACTCCAGAACTCACAGAGAAAGGAGAGACTGAGGCAGCCTCAGAAGGGCACCGAATACCAAACATGCTCCCACCTTGGGGTCTAGTCCTCTGAGGGGCCTGAGTCTTCTAGACTCAAGGTACACAGGCCACGTGTTTTACAAATGTGAGCTTACCGACTCGTGATCTGACAGATTGTTACCGTCGTTTTATAGGGAAATGGAATTTGGGTGACTGAGCCACACCCTGCTCACAGTTAGGATGGGGTGCCCCCAAGTCTACTGTGATGATGGAAACCTCCTGTCTTACAAGGTCTCTCGTATCTCCTTCTGGCTTTTCCCAGTTGAGGAATTCAGACACCAAGTGAGGAGCAGATGCTTTGGGACAGAGGCAGTTTCGCTAGCTGCCCCTGTTCAGCACGGAGCAGCACAGAGCAGTGCTGGGAAGGCCCGCTTCTTTGGTGGGAGGGGCGGACTTGCTTCTGGAGGCTGGAGCTGGTTGGGTGGGGCTAAGGGGCTCAGAGCACCTGTTCCACTGGGCTCAGCAAGTCAAGAAGACAAGCCGGGCTCCATGCCATGATCCACAGCAGCACAGAATCACCCCAAGGCTTTTCCCAAATGCCTTCTGGTCACCCTCAGGAGAGTTGGGTCACTGGGGCCAGGAAGGGCCTTGGCAAGCATCTGTGATAAAGCTCTCAGGGGTTGATATCCACCCAGCTCACTTCCAGTAAGCAAGAAGGACAACAGTGCCTATGACATGCAGGAGCGCTCCTGGAGTCACGGTGGAACCCAGTGTCCTTCTGCGGAATATGAACAACGTCATGAAGCTTCAGCATCAGGCAAGGCACTCCAGGGCTGTGACAAAGCCCCTCCGTGTTCATACCTGGGCACAGACAGAACACACACTCCAGGTCACAGAGAGCAAACAGCTGGCTATTCTGGGCAATGGCTGCTGCTTCATCAATCCCAGGTTTAGTCTCAGACCAATCATACTTCCTCCTGGGTGAGATTTACTGAATTACTCAACTGCAGAATTCTTTCTGCTTCCTTATAGCATCCCTGCTGCCTTAAACCTCTCCAAACCCACCTACAAGCCAACTCCAGCAGCAAGTCCTAACCAACATCACCTCACACAGCTGCAGGGAGGTACTCCACACTCCCAGGAGCCCAATGCCTGACTCTCAGGGTGGAGGCACTAGATGACCAAGCGCCCCAGGCCCTACAGCTTTTACAGGGCCAGCCAGAAATGACACACCCAGACAATGCACCCTTGATCTAAGGACACCTCCACTGACAAAACCAGAATCCCCCAACGCTATCCAAGACAAGGCCTCCATCTCCCTGGCCATCGCTTCCCCTAAACCACTGTAGTCTCTGTGCCCATGGCACCTCAGGAAGGGGGTGAAAAGAGAAGGGGGATCATTTTTAAGCAGGGAGGAGTGCTTTGAGATTCTAGCTAAGAGATTTCAGTCCTGTTTCGCCAGGGAGAGACCCTGACTCTATCGAGGTAAACTGCCCACATCAGAGGTAGGACTTGAGGGTTTCTGACATGGTATACACCATGAAACTATCACCAGAGAAGACAACAGATGTCTCATGTCCCCAGCAGCTGAGGTCCCTGTGCCATCCCACTCTTCGGCCCCCACCTGTCCCACACTCTGCTTTCTGTCACTAGAGACTCATGAGTATTGTCTGGAATTTTAGATAAATGCAACCATGCAGCACTCTGGCCACTCTCAGAACTCTCTGGAAATCCATCTGGTTGGGGCGTGTCCCAGCAGCTCCCTCCTCTCTCACTAAGTGTATTCTAAGGCAGGGATGGACCTCCATTCAGTTGCTTCCCACTTTCTCACAAGGCTCAATATTCACACCCCTTCCAGGACTTGGGCTTCTCCAAGGACTGGCTTCACCAACTATTCTGGGCATAGGGTCCAAGCTCTTCTGTGAAAATGCAACTTGTACCTGTGTCAGGAGCTGCAGGCTGGTGTAGCGTCAGCCTGAGCAGCACACCCCCCATGTGGCCGTGTATCAGGAGATGGGCTTCCATTCGGCTCCACTGGTTTCAAGGGAAAAGATTTGTTTTGAGGAGGAGAGAAACAGAGATGGGCAAGGAGAAGCACAGGAGGTGAGTAAGAACTGTTGAGAGCTTAATCTATGCTGGGTGACTGCAGGTTTTTCCATGTTTTTATTATCATTTAACTTTCACAACATCCCTAGAAGTGGAGGAGTTTCAAATGAAGGTACCTGAGCCCCATGGGAGAGCTGGTGGGAGAGCTGGTGGGAGAGCCCCCACCACCAATGCCAGGGGCCTCGGAGGAGGGGCAGCACCACACCGTACATCTTCCCAGCCCAGGCCCTGCTCCAAGGTCACTTCTTAGGCTCAGGAAATCTTCACCTCATGGCAAAAAGCTGCCAGGAGAGACACATTGCCCGTTTGGTACACACTGTACACGGCGAACACCCACAGCACTGGGGCTGCCTGGGGGGGAAGTGATCCACAGCAGAAAACCGCTGGGATTCAGCCATGCTCCACATCCAGTCAACAGGGAAGCATGTGCCCCTCTCAGGGACATCAGGATAGTGTGAAGGTCGCAGGGAAACCTGCGATCTCGGCTCAGCTTCTCTTCAGTCCAGAGAATCCCTGAGAATGGCCCTGTCCTAGTGGAGAGCAGGCAGCGCCAGGGTCTGTAGAACAGTGCTTCTGAGCTTAGCCATGCCCTGGCGTCATCTGCAAGCTCGGGAACTGGGGCCTGGGCCCCGGGTCTGGATTCTGATCCACTCAGTTTGTGTGGCTGGTGATTCTGATGTGCAGCCTTGCTGAAAGCTGCAGCCTCAGATGTCAGGCATGCAGGGCCCTGGCTGCATCAGCCTGAGCCATGAAGGGAGCAGTCCATTCACCTCTCACTCGTGCTTCAGATAATTTTCTTGTCATTTACTTAATCAGATGCCACTGAGCACGGCTCCATCCAGTCCTGGATGTCACTCTCCTACCTGCAGTGCTCAGGTGTCTAGACAGGCAGGAGATCCAGGGCCGAGCTGCAGCCCATGGGTGATAACTGAGGAAGGGGTCCTTCTCTCATTCTCCTCCCCAACCCCATGCTGGATCCTTCATGGACAGCAGTGCATTGAGAACAAGAAGAGAATTTCTCTATTTTTTTCCTATTTCCTGTTTGTTCTGATTGGTTTACTAAATGGTCGATTTTTAAATTATGCGATATGTGATACAGGCTTCCTAGGCAGCAGAGTGGTAAAGAATCCTCCTACCAATGCAGGAGACTCAAGAGATACAGATTCAATCCCTGGGTCAGGGAAGATCCTCTGGGGTAGGAAATGGCAACCCACTCCAGTTTTCTTGCCTGGAAAATTGCATGGACAGAGGAGCCTGGCAGGCTACAGTCTATGGGGTCACAAAGAGTCGGACACGACTGAGCAGTTTGGCATGCACACAGGCAATATATGATACACAAAAGCAGAAATATATTTATATATGCTATGAAATAATAATAAAATGAACACTCATGAATCTACCTCTCAATATCAAGTGGGGTGAGTTTTGAATTAGTATATACATTAATTACTAAGTACTTGTTGTACATGGGGCATGAAATGGCTTGTTTTTGTATCATTGTCTGTGGCATGTCATATATGAGAATAAACAGAAAAGCTGGGAACTTAGAGAAAACAAGGAAATAATGTGTAGTCATGGAATCTTCTAAGGACAGTACAAAATAGAAATATACAGTAAGTTGATCCTTAGTAAAATTATGTTTAAATGAACATGTGCATGGAGAAGTGAGAGACAATTATAATTCAGTGTGCTCCTATGACTGAAGGAAGCTGGGTTGCAAAGACAACACAGAGAAGGGTCCAAAAGGGAGATAAGGAAGCATCAAGGAAGACTTCCTGGAGGAGGTGATAAGGTATGGCAGCTGGTGTGGTGTGGCGGCACCCTTGGCAGGGCCCTAGGCCTTGAGTGTGGCACATGGATCAACAGATGAGTGGCAGCAAGGCCTCACAGGCAGTGCCACCCCCATCTCTAAGACGGCTCACATTGGTTACCCAGGAGGGCCTCGGAGCAGCCAATGAACATCACAGTATTACAAATGGCGAGGAGGAGATTGCCTATTTCAGAGGCGAGGAAACCATGAAAGGACTCCCGAAAGACAGAGCGCTTCTCGGGACACTGGGACACTGCCTGGTTCTATCCAGGAGGAGAAGCCAACAAAACATCTGGGGCCAGGAAGCCCCGACAGTACCAAAAGTACCTCCCTGATGTTAGAGAGAGTGGCTGGAGTCTCAGGCTGGCCCGGAAAGGACTGCTGTGACTGGCTGGTGGCCAAGGGGAGGATAGGCACCCAGACGTGCGGAGACTAAGCCTCCAGAGTCCAGAGAGCTGAGCTGAGCTTGGCCCAAGCTTGCAGTGAAAGTTGTGGGAATACATGTCTCTAGAACCGTGGTCAGCCAACTAAGGTCCCCTGGACAAGGGGATCCCTCGAGACACTCACTGACCTGGCCAAGGTTTTGCTTCTGCAGGTGAACTCATTCTCAGGTTTGGCTAGCATTTCCCAGGACACTATGCTCCAAACCCCAGCCCTGCCTTCTCAGAGCCTTCAGCTCAGAGGGAGACAGCAGGACTCAGAATTTGGAGGTGTTTGGGAAGTACATTTTGAACAGCTGGATGGAGAGGAGCTGTTGAGGTCAGGGATGTTCCCTGAGTTGGCAGAGGGAGTGGATGGAGGCTCCAGAACAAAAGCACAGGGGGCCTCTGGCGTCCGGCCACATCTGAGGCTTGTGAAGGGCCATGTGGGAGAGACGGCTCCAGGGCAGAGAAGAAGCACCAGGTCCCTGAGCAGCACCATGGCCGAGGATCGCAGAGTCCTGGGTGCTGGGAAAGCAGCAGCCCTGGGTTGGTACTGAGGGTCTCTTGGCGGGCAGCTGATTCCCAGAGATGCCCATGTCCCTCTCTGTCATCCCAATGGACTGGCCTCTTTAGGACTCAGGGGACAGCCTCCTCGTGACCTCTCCGGGGGCAGAGTGTCCGTGGCTTCAGGTGCCTAGTGTAACCTTTACCCAGAATAGCTGAAACATGTGGGTGACTCCCTAGCAAATGCCTGTAGGAACTGGGGTACACACCCCTCACCACCAAGGTTGGTAGGCTGAGACCTGGTGGGACTTTTCCTTAACTTCGTGGGGGCATTTACTGCTTCCCTGCCCAGCATCTGAACAGCAGTCCTAACTGGGGTCAGAGGGGCTCTTAGGACAGTTGAGAAACTGGGACCCACCCATCTTGGAAACAGAAAGGGCAGACCCCCTCTGTTCCCACCCTCCAGAGGGCAGCCTGGGCTCAGCTCCAGTGGCTCTTGAGAACAGACCTAACTGCCTGCAAGAGAGAGGTGGAGACACTCTCAGAGAGGAGAGGCAGAGCTGAGTGTCTGGACACAGCCCCGCCAGAGGCATCCTCAGCAGTTGGCCTGCTGAGCAGGACTGACTGTGCCCCACCTTCCTGATCCTACCCAAGCTGGATCCTGGAAGTTATCCACACCTTGACAGGATAGTTCCTTTTCTTTTTCCACTTAACTGGAGTTCATTTTTGTCTTGCAACCAAGAGCCTTCACTAATAAAGAAACTGTTACTAAGGTGATTATAGATAACAGACCCTTAAAGAAAGGAGCAGGGGGAGAAGTGCTAGGATTGGTTAATCCATCAATTTTAGGCCAACGGCAGTGAAAATATATTGGGCATTAAGTTACGAAACTCCAGCACCTCACTGCATGCATGGCGAACCCCTAATTCAATCAGCTGTGTCTACTAGGGGCTTTCGGGGGAAAAGTGACAGGGAAAGCCATGAAGATCTCAAGCACTGTGGGGTGACTGTGTCATTTCTAACTGCCCCAGCCAGATTAAAGATGGAAGACAACAAACTCAAATCCCTGAGCTCCCAGGACTCTGTGACTGAACATAAAGTATTTCCTCTCTTTTGCAGCCCCAGGCCTGAGATATCCCTGAACCAAGATCAGTCTGATTCTCTCAGTGTGTGGATTGGTGAGCTGAATGACTGCTTCCTTGTTCCTTGAATAAAAGTCAGAGCATCATCCAGAAAAGCCTGAGACCCCTGGCCTTAGCAACGACCATCTATTAGGAGAGTCACAAACCTACTCAGCCCCTGATCCTCTCTCTGACTGCTGCAAGAACCTATGATCACTTTCCCCTGTGAAGTGAGAACTGTTCCCCTCATGTCCACCCCTGCCCCCTTCCCTGCCTCTGGAACAAAAAAGAGAGTCTTATCTCAGCATGGCCATGGGAACCAGTTACCAACTCAAACTATGGAGGAAAAGGTTCATGTTTCAGAAAATTATCACTTTGCCAACAGGCACTGGCAAAAATCTGGGGAAACAGATGGGAATGGATTGTAAGAGCATCTGGCCAGGGAGGGAAGAACAGCACTGTGGGTCAGGAATAATGTTAACTTGGGTGCAGGCACTTGTTCTGGAGGGAACAAGCTAGCTCCAGGGCCCAAGGCATGCTCCAGCAGGTGACCTGCTGCTTGAATAAAATTTCAGTTTGATATTGGCTCATGAACTGAAATGGACAAGGCAGAAATTCCTTGAAGGAGTCAAAATACCTTAAGGGACAGAGTGTTGGGGTGGATTTACCAAGAGCAATCTGCTCACAACCCCCTAACTGTGTCCCCTATAAAGCCAAAAGACACAGAGGCACAGAGACCTACTTTGGCAAGGAGAATGTCAGCATCTTGGAAGACTGCCACAGATGCTATTCTTTATCAGCTGGTGATGCTGATGAGAAACGCAGTCTTTGGTGGTGGCAGACGGGGCAGTGGCAGATTGGATGACAGAGGATGAGAAGCAGTGTTACAGTGCCAGAAGCCAAAATGAATGTTCTGATGTCACAGCTCTTTGGGGGTACCAGGACTGAAGTAGATGGGCAACACCAGCGGGGTCCTGCCGGACTTGTGTAATACTGAAAGGGCTTCCCAGATGGTAAGGTGGTAAAGAATCCACCTGCCAATGCAGGAGATGCAGGAAATGCAGATTTGATCCCTGCATTGGGAAGATCCCCTGGAGTAGGAAAAGGCAACTCACTCCAGTATTTTTGCCTGGAAAATCCCAAAGTGAGAGGAGCCTGGTGGGACACAGTCCATGGGGTTGTAAAGAGTCAAACATGACTGAACGACTGAGCACATTCACAATATTTTAGAAAAAAATGCAAAAAAAAAAAAACAAAAACCAAGTTCTTACTGTGCCTAAAACAGTGTCTGGAAGACAGTAGATATTCAATAAATATTTACTGATTAAACTTCACTGTCCCTTGCCTAACTCCCGGGTTTGAGACAACAGACAGAATTCCTTCAATGAGGAGGAGGCCAGTCACCTGCAATAACATCCTAAGCAAACAGTACTATGAATCTTCTGAAGGCTCCATACAGAGAAACACCTGGGCATGTCAGAAGTTAGTGAGCACTGGCTCCGTTCTAACATGAACTCGTGGCCTATGAGAAGTGGAAGGCATGCCAGGTCATAAATGGAGCCTCCCCATGCGTCCACCTCACAGTAGCCCATTGGAATCCTGAGTCTGTCCTCCAGAGATTTCCCCAGCTCCACAGTGTTAAGTTGGCAAAGACACGCTCAGTCCCTGGTGGAAACTCCACCTCCATTCCTTCACTCATGATGTGGACACACTGTGGGAAGAAAGGCTAACCGAGGCTTCTGAACACCCCTACCCCTCCAAAACAGGGGATCAAAAGCAACACTTCAGCTCTGGCGACTGAGAAATCGTAGTGGAGGACAGGAAACCCCTACTGCAGCCCTGTTCAACATCCCAGCTCAGCTTGCTCAGAAGACATGGGGCCTTGGAAACGCCGATGGGCCATTTTACATTTGACTGTTTGGACTCTCCTGTTCTGACCCACAAGCAATCTCCCTAAATGGAACAAATGCATTACAGTCCTTGTCCATGGATTTGGCAAAAAGTGTACCTGTGTGCATATATGTTTCTTATCTCAACTGTTGACGTGGGGATCAGCACAAATCAGTCGCTTTCCCTGTGAGAGGCACAGCATAGCTTCATCGCCCTGCTTCAGGGCTCTGCTGATTCTGTGCCATAATTTAGTGAGCAGAGACTTTGACCTTCCTACTTCTAAAGACCTCATGCTGATCTGTGGTACCACCATACTGACAGGGCTTGGAGAACAGCAATTAGCAAGGTACCCTGATGGGGACTGGAGTGTGGGGCAGAGATTCCGTGAGACTGTCATACAGACTGAAGTCAGAAAGAGAGAGACAAATATCATACATTAATGCACTTATGTGGAATCAAGAAAAATGGTACAGACAATCTTATTTGCAAAGCAGAAAGAGAGACACAGACATAGAGAACAAGCATATGGACACAAAGAGTGGAAGAGGGGTGGGAGGGATTGGGAGATTGGAACTGATACATACATGCGTACATATATCTATGTATATTTATATATTTACTATTGATACTATGTATAAAATAGATAGCTAATGAGAACATACTGTATAGCTCCAGGAACTTTATTCAGTTCTCTGTGGTGACCTAAATGGGAAGGAAATCCAAAAAAGAGAGGATATATGTATACATATAGCTGATTTATTTTGCTGTACAACAGAAACTAACACAACATTGTAAAGTATTCTCCAATAAAAATTAATTTAAAAATGAAAACAGAGAGGCTTCCCAGGTGGCACAGTGATAAAAGAAAAAAATCTGCCTGCCAATGCAGGAGACTGAAGAGACAGGGGTTCAGTCCCTGGGTCGGGAAAATCCTCTGGAGAAGGAAATGGCAACCCACTCCAGTATCAATCATTGCCTTGAAAATTTCATGAACAGAGGAACCTGGTGGGCTATTTTCCATAGGGTTGCAAAGGGTCGGATATGACTGAGCAACATGCATAGTATGAAAACAGAGAGAACTTCTACTTCAGTGAAACATCCAGGCAGGCAGCAGAGGTATTCAGTTGTCTGGAACATTTTGGAAAGCCTTTTGAAGGTGAAAGACATGCTGCTGGACTTTGGCACCTGACCCTCAAGAAAGATGCACAGTGCTGGGCAGGGGTCTGGATTTTTGAAGCAACCTATTTTTCCTTAGGTGTGCTGCTCCAGCTCATCTGCTGGGTGATCCCAAAGGTCGTGAGCAGGTTCTCTGCTCTTCTTGCACTGTGAGAGGCTCTGTCACAAGACTGCGACACCCTTGGTTCCCACAGTGCCTGGAGCAGAACAAATCCCAACAGAAGTCTCAGCTGGGGACTGGGGTTTGATGGATTGTTCTTGCTCCTGGACCTTGGTAGAGACTGTGTCTCTATTATCAGAGTCTGACTGTGGGACTCCAGTGATCTGAGTTCCCTAGGATGGAGCAGCATTCTTGATCAGGCAAGTAACCAAGTCAGTTACTTATCACCAAGTGGTAGTACAGGCCCAGGCTCACAAGAGGTCAGGAGGTGGTTCCCTGTACTTCCCACTCCTGTGGCCCAGTGGGGCATTCCTTATGACCAGTGTCTAAAGGAAAAGCATGTGTGAATGGTCTTTATATGGTGGCTCTGCAAGATATACCTGCACAGCCAGAAGTGGACTACCTACCGTGGCATTCAAGGCTCCTCCCAAGGGTGGCTCTGCAGGGCAGCAGAAAGGGACATCCTTTGAGAGGCACATCTACTCATTCCCATGGTATGCACAGAGAGAGGTCTGACATGTGTTAAGGCTCTGGGGACCCTAGGGTAGGCAGCGGGTGCTGGGGACAGGCTAGGAATGCGAGGAGAGTGTGTCCCATGAGAATATTTAGTCAAAGGACCCCCTTCCTAGGAGGCTCCCACTCAGCCGGCAGGCAAGGCCCTGGGAGGTCCAGTGACCTCCTCCCCAGTCACGCTTGCCTCTTTCCTGTGCTCCTGATTCTGCCCAGCAAACTTCCCCTCACCTGGGTGGCCTGTGACCACTGCCATGGGTGGAAAAGGACCAAGGTCCTTGGCTCAGTACTCTAAAACACATGTATGGTTTGTAATTAGATCCTCATACCCACCTAGAAAGGTGTGGAATTGTTGTCCACACTTTTCAAACAGGAAAACAAAGACCAGCATGGTTAAGTGATTGCACCAAGTCTGTACAGCTTGTCAGTAACAGAATCAGAATGCAAAGGAGGATGAGGGGGGTCTGCGTGTTCAGAGCTACAGCCCTGACACCTGCCACAATCCCCTGTTCTTCAAAGAACACCAAAGAACATCACTCACTAATACAAGTTGCTGAAAGCCTCCATCCCTCTCCCCTCCTGAGTTGTATGCATTAATTATTCCTGTGGTGTGAACTGATTCTCAGCCTGCTCTTCCAGACTGGCTGAGGGCAGGGTTCCTGCAGGTGCAGCTCTAGATCATCTGGCTTCCCGCCACTTTCCCCAGGGCTCTTAGAGCCAGAGAACTCTACCTGGACCCTTCAGTCTGCACTCTAGGAGAAAGTGGTCTCAGAGCCAAGTAGAGCAACTCCTCCCACCACGGCCAGTTCCATGCTCTGGCAGGCCCCAGTGTTTGGCTGCCTACTGAGGGGCTAATTCTTTGCCTCTTCTTTTTTATGCAGTTGGTTTCAGGCAGAGCCAACCCCATCCTGCCTCCCACCACGGAGCAGGTTTCTCACCTGTGGAGGTGGAGCTAGGCAATCTGCAGCCAACTACTCACCATAGGGTCCCCATCAGGGCATGGAAGGTAAGGGTGCCCCAGAGAAACTTGACTAATGAGTGGTCTGGAGATTCTCGCCTGGGCAGAGGGGCACTTCACACAGAAATCTAAAACTCCCCAGGTTCCTGTTCTCCTACCTACGCTTAGACATCCCCTTCTCAAAATGATGCCCCAACCCAGCTGGTATGCTCCCTGGGTACCTCGGGTCCCCTCAGCCTGGGTAATAAAAATATCAACGACTTCCTGGGCACGACTGGATCAGGCACAAACCGTCCTTCCCAGAACCGGTGGTCCTGCTCGGAGGAGCCTAGGCTTACTTGTGCCCTGAGTGCTGAGGGTGAGCAGGTGCCATGGAGGCCGGGCACTGGGCGTGTACCTCACCAATGCTGACCCTGGCCTGCCGTCCAACCTACCTTTGATGGGCACCTCTCCTTTCCCGTATCGGGGCGGACACGCTCTCTCGACCGGCACTTTAGAAAGTTGGGGGCGGCAAGGAGCGCCCTGGGTGCCCCTAACCACCCGGTGCCCAGCGGTAAGCTCGGGGCGCAGCGGCGTGCACCAGCTCTGCTCCCAGCGCGTAGCCATAAGCCGCCCAGCGCCCGCAGTGGCCAGGGGGGTGCCGCGTCTCACCTTAAATAAGCTCCGGAGGAAGTGCACGACGCTGAGCATGGTGGCCCGCTCGCAGCACCGAGAGCCAGCGGCGGAGCCAGGCTCCCCTAACGCCGCCGCGCGCCCCGCCCCGTCCAGCCCACGTCCCGCCCGGTCGCCCAGAAGCCCCGCCTTCCCGCGTCCGGCCGCTCTAGCACCCCAGGGCCACTGCAGCGGCCGAGACCCACAGACACACGCCGGAGCTGTCCGCCGACAAGGCTCGGCGCCCCAGGGAGCACCCAGCCCCCGCGCCCGGTGCCAGCTGAGTTCCTGGGCAGACCCGGAGCCTGGGAGTGTTTAATAAGAAAGAACGCGCTCCGCACTTCTGCACAAACACCACACAGAGGCGTGCATTCGCATTCTACGCGGCACGCGCGCCAGCGACCTGCGACTCACCTGGGGAGTCCCTGCCCTTCCGTGGGGAGGGCGACATTTTCCGTCGAAGACCTCGAGAAATTTCAGGGCGTTTGCCCAGCATTCTCAGTTGCCAGTTGAAGAAACTGAATCCCAGAGACGGTCAGCAACACGTAGGCGATCAGGCCCCCAGTGTGGACTGGAGTCCCTAGACCCAAATTCTGGGTCCAGGACCCACTCTGGCTCCCCTCCGTTCTAGATATATGCTCCGGCAGGTTGGAGGCAAATGGAGAATCGTCTCGCGCGGGTAGAGGAGAGCTGTCTTCTGCTAAGCAGCAAGGGGAAGTCCTGAATGTTTTCTTTGTGGGTTTTAAGGAGATGAGGCCCGCCCAGGAGACATGCTCCCATTAGCCACGATGGCCACAAGATTTCTATGCACAAACACAAATGTGTTTATTTTCTTTTCAAATCAAAAGAAAAGACCTGAGAATCACCATCCAGCCTGGATTTACAGTTGTAAAAAATAATTTTTTTTAAAGATAGTTTTATGCTGCGGCTGCTGCTAAGTCACTTCAGTCGTATCCGACTCTGTGCGACCCCATAGACAGCAGCCCACCAGGCTCCTCCTTCCCTGGGATTCTCTAGGCAAGAACACTGGAGTGGGTTGCCATTTCCTTCTCCAATGCATGAAAGTGAAAAGTGAAAGTGAAGTCGCTCGGTTGTGTCCGACTCTTAGCGACCCCATGGACTGCAGCCCACCAGGCTCCTCCATCCATGAGATTTTCCAGGCAAGAGTATTGGAGTGGGGTGCCATTGCCTTCTCCGAGTTTTATGCTGGAAGATCCCAAAGAAAGACAAGTGCCAAAGGCTCGTGGGTGTCATACTGCAGTCCCACTCCAAGCCCACCACCTCTGGGATGTGTCTCATGGAGGCGTAGCGCCTGCTTAGACTGGCTTTGCATGCCCCTGCCCATGCCTGCCCCGTCACCCAATTTCTTGTCCCCTTGAATACTGTTCCTGGTCGGCAGTACCTGTCCAGTGTTGCCTGTCAGACTGTGCTTTCCCCCACACCCATCTCTCTCTGCTTCTCGCAGATCCTCAGAGCAGTCAGAGCAGGGCAGAAAGTCTAGAGGTAAATGGCTAGAATTTGTGGGGTGTGGGAGCAGAGGGGGCAGCCTTGAGATCATCTGAAAGTTTTGGTTGCTTGTTTCCTGGAATCCATGGACCTTGTGAGAAGATGTCCCTGAGGCCCCTGGTGGTGGGAGCAAAGGAATTGCATAATCTTGGTCTCCCCTTCTAAGCCCTTTTCTTAGAGAAGAGGAAGACCTGCCTTATGGGGTTGCTGTGGAGTTTAGAGGAGAAGTTAAACCTCAGAAAAAAAGTGTTAGTTGCTCAGTTGTGTCTGACTCTTTGCGACCCCACGGACTGTAGCCCTCCAGGCTCCTCTGTCCATGGCATTCTCCAGGCAAGAATATTGCAGTGGGTTGCCATTTTCTTCTCCAGGGGATCTTCCCAACCCAGGAATTGAATCCAGGCAGGTCTCATGCATTGCAGGCAGATTTTTTACCATCTGAGCTTACCAGTGAAGCCCTCAGAGGTGCTCAGCAAATGTTAATTCCCTCTTCTTTGTTGCCTTAAGGTGCTAAAGCCCCCAGAGGTCTAGTGAACATACACATCTCCCTGGCCACAGAGTCTACAGTTATCGGACCTTTGTCCTTGGAGGGCAGGTTCTCAGACTTAAGCATCAGAACCTCCTGGTGGATGTGTTACAACATAGGCTGCCAGACCCCCCTTAGAGTCTCTGGATGGCAGATCTAGGGTGGGGCCTGGATATTTATTTTAACAAGTTCCCAAGTGACACTGCTGTTGCTTGTCCTGGGACATTCAGAGGCCCAGGAAGTGGGGCCTGTGCCAGCTTCATAGCTTATCAGAGGGGCAGACCCCAGGCTAGCAAATTACCACGGTGGCGGTTCCATTTACCAAACTTTTACCATGCCTCAGTCTCGGAATAGGTCCCTGCCATAGTTTGTGCCATTTAATCCCACAGCAGTCCAAGGGGAAATAAGTCAAATATAGTCATTTGTTGCTGTTCAGTTGCTCGGTCTTGTCCAACTCTTTGTGACCTCATGGGCTGCAGCATGCTGGGCCTCCCTGTCCACTGTCTCCTGGAGTTTGCTCAGACTCACGTCCATATCTGAGTTTTTCACTGGAGAACAAGTTTTAGGAGTACTTGACTGCATTATGGAGTTAAAGGGTATGCTCGCTCCTTTGTTATTAAAAGACAAAAAGTTTAAGGATCAGTGGTTGCCAGGGGTTTAGAACAAAGGAGGGATGAATAGGTGGAGCACAGAGGATTTTTAGGATAGTGAAAATACTCTGTGTGATGCTCTAGTGGCCGGTGTATGTCGTTATACATTAGTCAAAACCCATAGAATGTAAAACACCAAGAGTGAACCCTGATTAATGTGAACTCTGAACTTCAGATGATAATGATGTGTCAGTGTAAATACATCAGTCATGATAATTGTGCCACTGTAGTGGTGGATGTTGCTAAAGAGGAAGGCTACACGTGTAAGCTCCGGGAATTGGTGATGGATAGGGAAGCCTGGTGTGCTGCCATCCCTGGGGTCGCAAGGAGTCAGACACGACTGAGCGACTGAACTGAACCCGTGTAGGGGTGGGGTGTGTGGGAGGTCTCTGTACCTTGCTCTCAATTTTGCTGTGAATCTAAAACAGCTCTGAAAATAGTGCTGTTTTGTTTTGTTTTTTAAAGGTAGGACAATTAGGTTTGCAGAGGGATGTGCACAGCAGGTTTCTAATTAGCCAAGCTCACCATGTTTAAATTCTCTGATTCCAATTTCAAGACTATCACACACTGCAGGTTCAGCAATTTGGGGAGTGAACTGAGTGGTCAAAGAGAAAACATTGCACTAGATGCCGAGGCACTGTGGTAAGGGACGAGAACGGGCTTGGGCAGACAGTTGGGGATCAGCCTGTGCATCCCTTGGTGTGCCCTGCCTCACTCTGTTTATTCCTCCGTCCCCAGGTGCACGTAGAGATGGGCCTGTGCCCCAGCCAGGGTCTGGATCACAAAGGACACAAACTGCTCCCTCCAGCTAGTCTGACAGGACAGGGGTGTTAGGAGAAATATGGAGTAGGTCACAGATTCACAGGCAGGTGGAGGGGTGCTGACCCAGGGAACAGGCGGATGCCAGGAGAGGCAGCCTCAGCAGGTGTGCTTAAGATTCAAGAGAAACTATGCATTTGGAGAGGCTGATCCTGGTGCCTGAATGCCCTCCCTGAATGTGCTGCAGCCCCGCTTGCAATTTTCTCCTAGCCTCTGGCCTGCCCTTGCCTCTGCCTTTAGGCCCCTGGGCCTCCATCAGCTCCCAGGGTGTAAAGTCCAGAATTGCCTGAGTCTCCCATAATGTGCCTGCTCTAGGGAACTGAGGATGAGGAGAGAATAAACCTTCAGGAAGCTTCAGTGAGCCTTGGTAGGAAGCTGGCCTGCCTGCACTGTTGCCACCAAATGTGGGGCAAATTATGAGTATACTGGAAACAGAATTTAAGAGAGCTCCTGAAGGCTGGAGAGTGGGTGACAACAAATGACTCCATGCTTTGGCCGGAATCGAAACCAAATGGTCCTTAACATAAGTACACATCTGCAAAGGGCCAGCTCAGATAGCCAGGGAGGCACAACTGTTAGGGGTGAGCCACAGGCAGATGTGGCTCCAGTGTTCTCTCTTGGCTAGCCTGGAAGGCAGTGCTGGGGACAGAGGCTCTCCTGCCCCCAACACCTTGCCCCTCTCACACCCAACTCTGCAAATCAGATTTTCCTGGGGTCAAGGGACCATGTCAAATGCTCTGCAGGGGGCCCAGACTGAATTAAGATTCTAAAGTTGGTGCATGGGAGGGCCAATGTGGTGGGGACAGTAAAGCCTCTCTTCCCCTTGGAGAAGGCCCAGGGGAGCCCGCTCCAGCTTCCCTCAAGGGCCATCAGGAGAAGGAAGCAGGTGCACCCTGCTGAGTGCTTAAGGCCAGGGTGGACCTTGATGTCAGAACTTCCCAATGAGCACAGATGGAGAACACCTGGCCGAGCGTGCAGAGCCGGGCAGAGCCTGACACACCTGTGAGGAACTCAGCGAAGCCCCTGGAAGGGTCCTTGCGCTTCCACGGTTCCAGGAGAACTGTTTTGCATAAAGGAGGATATGGGAGCCTGGAGGCTGAGCAAAGGATTTGTCCTGTCCTCACCATTCCCATTCCTTCCTGCCTTTCCCCAAGCACAGGGGCCACAGCTGCAGGACAAGGGGCTCCTCCATTCCAGGCAGCTCACACACCTGATCTCACCACCTCTGCTTGAAGAGAACAAGCATCATCCCAGAGACAGGATGCATCTTGTCTGTTGCCTGGGGCACCACGGCATCCTAATCCACACCACTCCACTCCCATCAGAGAGCTTCTTGCCCCAACTTGCTGTCCCCCTGTCTCTCTAAGACCCCTGTAACTCCCCTCATCCCTTTCTTCACATCTATCCCCCATGAAAGGCAGAGGCGTGCCCAGGCACACTCACTTCCTGGGTGCCTTTGCACTGAGGAGGTACCTGGGAGACAATGGAAGCAACCTTCAGGGGAAGGTGGGCGCAACTCCTTGGCAATGAACAGAAGATGTTCACACAGAGTAGATGGAAAGGCATGCCGAAGAGGAGATTCATCTGCACTTCTATATTACCAGGTGAGGAAATCCAGCTTCTCAGAGATAAAGCTCCTGGGTGATGGTACAAAGGGAGACAGGTGGAGTGTGGTCCCCAGTAGCATTGAGAATAGCTGGAATCTGATGGTCAGGGACAGATGCTCCCAGAGTGGAGCCTGGGGTACAGCCAGGGTCCGTGTGGCCAAGCAAAGCAGGAGTGAACCATGGAGCTGAGGTTTCTGGGAAACTTCCCAGAAGGAACTTTGAAAGGGGCTAGAGATTCAGGCAGGAGGTGCTTCCGGGCAGGGGAGCTGGGCTAGGGTGTCCACAGAGCTCCCTGCTGGACATTGGCCTGGCATGGCCCTGAGGGCAGCAGAGCTGTGAAGAACATTCCATAAGGATTCCCATGAGGGTTTGGTCTCAGAGAAAGTGGCCCTTTTGAGCCTGTTTCCAAGGCTGAGAGCTGTTCTGGGACAACTGCTTGGAAGGGGCACAGAGACACAGAGAGTAAGAGCCAGGCAGGACAGCCCCACTGAGATTCAGGTGTCCCTGTTTCTTCCCCGGTTCACACACCTAGTGAAAATGGAGGCAAGATTCAAGCCCAGAGCCGAGAACTCAGGGCTCCCCATCATGGGCCACTTTTCTGAAGCAATGGCTGAGAGTGGACCCCACCCCAGATCAGCACCAGCTAACTTCCTTCTTCCCTGTTTGAGAAGGCAGGGAAAGTGAAAGTGGAAGCCCTGGGATCCAAGAGCCTGGCTCTGCAGCCAGTGTGTGCTTGAGCAGCTCACCCAAGCCCGTGTGCCTCAGTGTTCTCATCCCTGAAATGGGGGTGATGGTAGCCCCAGCTTGCAAGGCTGTTGTCCTCACTGCCTTGACTTCTAGTCGTGATGGCTCAACCCCCTTAGCCCTGAAGTCAGTGGATTTTTTATTGACCCGTGTGGAAGACTGACCCACCCCTTCCAAGGTGGCTGTGAGGGGGTGAATGTGGCTGGATGGAAGCGGTAGGGATTCTGCCCCAGTTCCCATGCGGCACCTTTGTGTGGCTGCTGAAAGCCCCAGCCAGGCTGCAGACATCTCACAGGGGGAACTAGGTCTCCCTGTACTCGTGTCTACAGTTCATAGTCACTTCAGATCAACCTAGTAAAATGAGTGCATTCCAGAAATATTTATTGAGTACCTGGTGTGTGCATGCATGATTCAGTCATTGGAAATAGTCTGCTGTGCCACAATGAGAGGATCCTTGCAAACAAATCAACACATAGAAAATTACATATTGGACTAAGGACCGTTGAGGTAAAAGGTGCAGGGGTTGGGGAGGAAAAGAAGCTCAGAAAGACCTCTCTGGATGCTGGAGCAGAAGCTGGTCACAGAAAGGTCCAGGAAAAGAGGGCCTTAAAGAGGGGGTGCATGCAAAGGAGCCCAAGCATCTGTACCTCAAGGAGCAGGTAGGAGAGGGGTGGGAGGTGACGGGGGAGGCTCGGTGTGAGGACAGTGCCTGAGGACTCCTCCAGGAAGCTGGTGCTGTGGACTGCTCTGCCCATCCAGTAGTCAGGTGCCCTGGGCACTGGATCCAAGCAGGGGCTGGCCGAGCATCGAGTGCAGCTGCTCCAGCCTCTGTGCTCCCAACTGTCCTGGGATTGAGGGGCCCATGCAGCTACTGGATGTGAAAGCCTCATGGAAGAACAGGCTTCGGGTACTTCTCTATCATGGCACCTTCCTCCTCCTGAGCACCAGCCTTCCCTTTGCCACGGAGGACCTGCTCTGTCTAAATAAGGCTTCTGAGGCCCTTCAGGCACTGAGCACCCCTCAGGTGGCAGATTGGGGCCACATGAAAGACAAGACTGCCAATTCTAGGAGCAACGAATCCTCCCCACACTCCCTTACTGAGATCAGCATTTTCCAGGGGGCCTTGGGAGTGGGGACCTGTGCCATGGGCCTGGGGCTTCAATACCTCTGCACCCAGGAGGCCCCGTCCTGCTGGGGGAAGTGCAGTTATCTCTGGGCAGGGACACCCAGGCTCTGGTGGACCATAGCCGAAGGGCCTGTTTCCTGCTGAAAGGTGAGCCTTCGTGTGGAGAAGGGGCTTGCTGTGACCCAGGGCAGCTGGGAGTACGTAAGGCCGGGACACTCTGGAAGCAGCGAGCACACAGCCAGATATGAGGTACCCCAACAGGAGTAAGCACTGTGAGAAGGTAAGTGGATGGGGCACACACCTGAAGCCGGGTTGTGCAAGGGCTTGCGTCGGCAAGGACAGGACCTCAAGCACCCTGAGATTGGGAGGATGTCTGTGCCATCCTGCTGTTCCCTGGGTTAGGGCGTGGACACAGGTGAGCACTCGCAGGACCCCGCAACTCAGGTCTCCCATCAGACCTGCTCTGATTAGACCCTACACACACCATCCCTGCTCTGTGATCCCCTGTCTCCCCCAGGTGTGAGCTTCAAGAGGGCAGGAACCCCGCTGTCTGACCCTCTGAGTCCCTTGGGACTGGACCCCAAACTTCACACATTCAAAACTGAATCCTTGTTCCCCATACCACCCAAATGGCACCTTCCCTAGGGCTCCTCCTGTGTCACTGAGTAACACTTTTACTCCTCTACTTAATCAGCAAAAACTCAGTTTCCTCCCTTTCCCAAACCCCAGCAACTCACTTTACCAGCACTTCTGTGGGCTGCACTCCCGAATGCACCTCAGTCCTACCCCTCCCAGCTACCCCAACTCCTTCAGCCCTGCTCCAACCATTTTCCCTACTGAGGCCCCCAAAGTGGCCTCAGAAGCTGAGTCCTTCTGTGCCCCACTCAGTGGCTTCTCTTTGCCCTACAAACAGTCCACACCGCCCCGGGGCCTCCGGGAGCTCGTGTGTGTCCCTTCCTGGGGAGGAGGCTGCTCTTCAGAGAGAAGGGACAGGGCTTGGTGCTTGGCTCAGGGGCCTTCCTTCAGGAGAGCCCTTCAGGGAGGGGACCAGCTGTGTCATATCTCATGCAGAATGTCACTGGTGTCTCAGGAAGAGCCGGCCCGGGCCCTACTGCAGGACTGCACCATGCTTTCTGCAAAGCTGGGAGGTAAATCTCTGGGGAAATAACTTAGGTGCAGACCAGGGCTCAGGGCACCTCTGGCAGGATGCTGTCTGCCTCCAACTCCCCACCACCAGGAGCTAGGACAGGGCTGAATGCAGTGCAGGTGAAGTTGGGGCATTCTGAACCCGGACAGCTAGAGAATTTGGCAAGAGTATGACCAACTTGCTGCCCTCCCCCATCTCTCCCCCAAGCCTTCAACACCCTCAGCGAGCCTCTGTGCAGCTCCCTGAAGTCACGACTTGTGAACAGCAAAGAAATATGTCCGTGCAGTCTTTGGCTGACACTGTGGATGGTTTATTACAAAGTGAGGGAGAAGAAAAAGAAACACAAAGGGGAAAAGTGGGAAGGAGGAGCACACAGAGTCTTTATTTGGGAACAACAGCAGCCTTCTCTTTCTGTCTTTGCTGGTGGAGCCCTGAAGCCGGGAGCAGGGTGGATGTGTCTCAGGGACCCCCCTCTCGACACCCCCCAAATCCTCAGGGAAATTACTAAGGGTCACAAGACAACTTGACCCTGGGTGGAGAGGGGCTCATGGGGCTGGTCAAGGCTGAGGAAAGCCTTCGAGCAGTTGAGCTGGGATGAAAGGCAGATAGGGATGTGTTGGACCTGGACATGCAGGAGCCTCAGAAGCAGGATGGATGCCCTGGCCCACAACCCCTCCTCCCGTAACCCTGCCCCTTCTCTTCTTTGTGTCTGGCACTTCGATCATCCCTCACGTGCTAGGATGGACTGTCTTGTCATTGTCTTGGACCACCTCCCCTCATCCAACCCCTGCATTTCTGGAGCAGGGCTGGTGTGCACCACTGCTGTGGGATACCTGTGCCACCTCTGGGCATTACTTTCCTCAATTCACGGTCACAGCTGATTTTAGCAGGGAGAGGACTACCACTGACAGTGGACAGAGTGAGGGTGGGCGTGTGAGAAGGATCATCAGAAGGTATGCCTGGTAGCCAAGGTCTGCCTGTGACACAGAGCCATGACTCCAGGATTCTGAGGCAAATCCTGATTGGTGATGCTCTGTGGCGGCGTTCCTCAGGTATCGGGCCCCCCAAGGGCACCGGCTACCCTGAGTGCTGTGTCAGAGGCAGCCTGGAGACCTGCTGGGGGCGTGGTTTTGGGTTCAGCCAAGACTGGCTGTGAGGCTGGAGGCAGGTTGTTGCTATTGGTGATGTTGAGGTGCTAAGTCATGTCTGACTCTTTTGTGACCCCATAGACTGTAACCCACCAGGCTTCTCTGTCCATTTCCCAGGTAAGAATACTGAAGTGGGTTCAGTTCAGTTCAGTCGCTCAGTTATGTCTGACTCTTTGCAACCCCATGGACTGCAGCATGCCAGGCCTCCCTGTCCATCACCAATACTCAGAGCTTTCTCAAACTCATGTCCATTAAGTTGATGATACCATCCACATATCTCATCCTATGTCGTCCCCTTCTCTTCCTATTGTCAATCTTTCCCAGCACCAGGGTCTTCTCCAATGAGTCAGCTCTTCACATCAGGTGGACAAAGTATTGGAGCTTCAACTTCAGCATCAGTCCTTCCAATGAATATTCAGGACTTATTTCCTTTAGGATTGACTGGTTGGATCTCCTTGCAGTCCAAGGGGCTCTCAAGAGTCTTCTCCAACACCACAGTTCAAAAGCATCAATTCTTAGGCTCTCAGCTTTCTTTATGGTGCAGCTCTCACATCCATACATGACTACTGGAAAAACCATAAATTTGACTATATGGACCTTTGTCGGCAAAGTAATGTCTCTGCCTTTTAATATGCTATCTAGGCTTGTCATAGCTTTTCTTCCAAAAAGCAAGCATTTCACAGCTGTAGTCACCATCCACAGTGATTTTGGAGCTCAAGAAAATAAAGTCTGTCACTGTTTCCCCATCTATTTGCCATGAAGTGACAAGACGGGATGCCATGACCTTAGTTTTTTGAATGTTGAGTTTTAATCCAGCTTTTTCTCCTCTTTCACTTTCAGGAGGCTCTTTAGTTCCTTTTCACTTTCTGCCATAAGGGTGGTGTCATCTGCACATCTGAATTTATTGATATTTCTCCCAACAATCTTGATTCCAGCTTGTGCTTCATCCAGCCCAGCATTTCTCATGATATACTCTGCATAAAAGTTAAATAAGCAGAGTGACAATATACAGCCTTGATGTACTCCTTTCCCAATTTGGAACAAGTCCTTTGTTCCATGTCCAGTTCTAACTGTTGCTTCTTGACCTGCATACAGATTTCTCAGGAGGCAGGTAAGGTGGTCTGGTATTCCTATCTCTTGAAGAATTTCTAGTGTGTTGTGATCCACACAGTCAAAGGCTTTAGCATAGTCAATGAAGCAGAAGCAGATGTTTTTCTGAAACTCTCTTGCTTTTTCTATGACTCAACAGATGGCAATTTGATCTCTGGTTCCTCTGCCTTTTCTGAATCCAACTTGAACATCTGGAAGTTCTTGGTTCATGTACTGTTGAAGCCTAGCTTGGAGAATTCTGAGCATTACTTTGTTCATGGGTGAGATGAGTGCCATGTGAAGTCAAGTGGGCCTTAGAAAGCATAGCTACGAACAAAGCTAGTGGAGGTGATGGAATTCCAGTTGAGCTACTTAAAATCCTGAAAGATGATGCTGTGAAAGTGCTGCACTCAGTATGCCAGAAAATTTGGAAAACTCAGCAGTGGACACAGGACTGGAAAAGATCAGTTTTCATTCCAATCCCAAAGAAAGGCAATGCCAAAGAATGCTCAAACTACTGCACAATTGCACTCCTCTCACATGCTAGTAAAGTAATGCTCAAAATTCTCCAAGCAGGCTTCAGCAATACGTGAACCGTGAACTTCCTGATGTTCAAGCTGGTTTTAGAAAAGGCAGAGGAACCAGAGATCAAATTGCCAACATCCGCTGGATCATGGAAAAAGCAAGAGAGTTCCAGAAAACATCTATTTCTGTTTTATTGACTATGCCAAAGCCTTTAACTGTGTGGATCACAGTAAACTGTGGAAAATTCTGAAAGAGATGGGAATACCAGACCACCTGACCTGCATCTTGAGAAATCTGTATGCAGGTCAGGAAGCAACAGTTAGAACTGGACATGGAACAACAGACTGGTTCCAAATAGGGAAAGGAGTATGTCAAGGCTGTATATTGTCACCCTGCTTATTTAACTTATATGCAGAGTACATCATGAGAAACGCTGGGCTGGAAGAAGCACAAGCTGGAATCAAGATTGCCGGGAGAAATATCAATAACCTCAGATATGCAATGACACCACCCTTATGGCAGAAAGTGAAGAGGAACTAAAAAGCCTCTTGATGAAAGTGAAAGGGGAGAGTGAAAAAGTTGGCTTAAAGCTCAACATTCAGAAAACTAGGATCATGGCATCCGGTCCCATCACTTCATGGGAAATAGATGGGGAAACAGTGGAAACAGTGTCTGACTTTATTTTTCTGGGCTCCAAAATCACTGCAGATGGTGCCTGCAGCCATGAAATTAAAAGACGCTTACTCTTTGGAAGAAAAGTTATGACCAACCTAGATAGCATATTCAAAAGCAGAGACATTACTTTGCCAACAAAGGTCCGTCTAGTCAAGGCTATGGTTTTTCCTGTGGTCGTGTATGGATGTGAGAGTTGGACTGTGAAGAAGGCTGAGTGCCAAAGAATTGATGCTTTTGAACTGTGGTGTTGGAGAAGACTCTTGAGAGTCCCCTGGAGTGGAAGGAGATCCAACCAGTCCATTCTGAAGGAGATCAGCCCTGGGATTTCTTTGGAAGGAATGATGCTAAAGCTGAAACTCCAGTACTTTGGCCACCTCATGCGAAGAGTTGACTCATTGGAAAAGACTCTGATGCTGGGAGGGATTGGGGGCAGGAGGAGAAGGGGATGACAGAGGATGAGATGGCTGGATGGCATCACTGACTTGATGGACGTGAGTCTCAGTGAACTCCAGTAGTTGGTGATGGACAGGGAGGCCTGGCGTGCTGCGTTTCATGAAGTCTCAGAGTCGGACACGACTGAGCGACTGAATTGAACTGAACTGTGCAGTAGTTTGAACATTCTTTGGCATTGCCTTTCTTTGGGATTGATATGAAAACTGACCTTTTATGGTCCTGTGGCCACTGCTGAGTTTTCCAAATTTGCTGAAATGGGTTGCCATTTCCTTTTCCAGGGGATCTTCCCAACCAAAGGATCAAACTCACATCTCCTGCCTTTGCAGGCAGATTCTTTACCACTGCACCACCAGGGAAGCCGTTGAGGCAGGTTACTTGACTGTTCTGTGCCTCTGCTTCCTCATCTGTAAAATGGGACCATCATTACATCTGCCTCCAAGGGCTGCTGTGGATGTATGTGGAGGTGTCAGCATAAGCCTTGAGCCTTGGGTGAGGTAAGTGCATTCCACTCAGCTGGGAATCCCCTCCCAGGACCTGGCAAAAAGAGTGGGTATTGATAAAAGAAGGGAAGACAGACAGAGTCAGCTCTGATACCCACCTGTTAGGAGTGGTTACCTCTGGGGCCAGGCTCTTCCGTTTAAATACACTTGTATGTTTTGATTCATCTTATTTTTGCTTTGGTAATAAACGACACCAGTGAGAAGTGGGATCTTTAGTGTGCAAGGCAGGCCCTCCCCTGAGCAGCTCAGTTCACTGGGCCTGGCCTCCCCACTCCTTCTTCCTCACCAAGAACCTCTAGCTGGTTCCTGTCAGCCCCCAGAACTGGGAAAGGTAATAATAAAAGATTGCATTATACCCCTACATTTTGGGGTGCTTACTGCCTCCTATTGTTGAGGCCTGAGTCACTATGCAAAGCCGGGTGAACCAGCCACTCCAGTATGTCCAGCTCCTGTGTTACTGTGTCTGCATGTATTACAGAATTATGTTACTACCAGTATGTGTCATGATCCTCAAAGAAGTGGTGCCACATGCGTCTGTGACCATGTACCCTGGCATGTAGTGCAGGCTGTGGCTTGAGAAGAGGGAGTAAGTTTTTGGAGCAGCTCCTGAGTAACATTGTGGGGAGGGGGCTGAGCTAGAGGCCTGGAAGCACTGGAGAGGGGACCAAGCACAGGGCTGAAGGCAAGTGCAGAGTAACGTCAGCAAAGGAAATGACCCTGATCTGGGGCCAGCAGGGCCCCTGGAGGGACCAGGAGACACATCAGATTCCAAGCTTCACAGGAGAGGACCCATAGCAGCTGGACTGAGGACCACAGGCAGGGCTCCTGTGGCCTGGGAGCTTACTTGGGACTGAGTTGGGCCAGCAGTCAGACTGGACTGGGCAGAGGAGGGCATGGAGGAGTTGGACCAGAAGGCGCCAGTCTCCAGGGAGATGCCACTGCTGCCTGGTCTCAAAGAGAGAGTCCAGAATGGGCTTTTGTGTGCAGCAGATGCGGGGGATTGGGGCGGGGGTTGTTCCCAGGCCTGATGGGGAGAGAGGGCTGGGGGGAGGAGATGATGCATGAGATGCATGAGAGAAAGAGGCCATGAGACATGATGAAGTTGCCCACCTCATACCCACTAGGAAACAAGTGGCTTTTATTTCAGGCTCAGAAGACCAGGGGCTGCGTGCTCTGAATACGGTCCTGGCTAGGATTCTGGGGTCTGAGAGAAGCACCCAATTCAGGGTGGAGAAGGCTCAGCCTGTGTTGATTCAGGGGTGCAGCAGGGCTGTGGCCACATTTGCAGGCTGATTGGCCTTGTCCCCATGACAGGGCTTTCTGCCTCCTCCAGGGGGACCAAGAGGGCTCCCAGGTTCAACTGGAGGAAGAATAAGTCAGGATGAGAAGCCCAGGTCCTCTGAGCTGCAGCCTTACCTCCCACAGTGGGTCTGCCCAGGTTATAAACTCTGTCTCCTGTCCTGGGAGCAATCCTGGCCCTGAGGGAAGCATCAGGTGCATAGGAGTGACTCCTGGCACAATAGGTGGACAGAGTGAGACTGGGTCCTCCTTTGAGGAAGACCGTGCTGCTGGGGAGCAAAGGGCCTGCATTCTACTGCTCTCTGTGGCAGAACCCAGTCCTTATGGGCCAGGCCAGGAAGCTAATCTTGAGCTGAGCAGCCCACCTGCCCTGGAGGCCAGCCTGGGGTCCATGGGCAGGGGATGGGTGGGGCAGGTAGCCGAGCCAGGGCTAGTCCACAGCAATGCTCTCTCCTCACACCCTTACCACATGGTGGGCCCCTCAACACCCTCCCCCTCCCCATCCCCATGGCCCAGGGCCAGCAGTAGGTCACACTTGGGTCCCTACACCTGGGATCCAGGCCAAGGCTGCTCTTAGCAACAGGGCACACAGGGAAAATCTGCTCATAATTCAGGCTGTGCCTGGCTGCCAGCCACCATGGCTATGCACTTGTGTGAGATAGCTTTACAGAGGGGCAGTGTGTGCGTGTGTGTGTGCGTGTGTGTGTGCATGTGTGTGCGTGACTCATTCCTGCCTGTACATAAGACGGGAGCTCAAGCAGAACAAAAAGACTGAATGAGGACCCACCCACCCCATTCACCACAGAGGTGTGCACTTGAAAGTCCTGGTGACTCATCCTCCTGTACAAAGCAGGAAACTGAGACGGAATCTAGAAGGTTCTGCCCAGCATGCTTTTGGGCCTTTGTGAATCAATTCTCTCACTCAGAAAACATAATTTTCAAAAATGCCAGCAATTTAGCAACAGTTGACACTGTGTTCACAAGAACCTTTAGATTCAGGTGAAGAAATAACATGGAGGGTCATGCTGTTCCTGTCTGTGTGGGTGTGTGATGGTCCCTGGCTCATGGCCCTGGGGACCTGTCCATGTCCACACAGACAGGATTAGGGCCAGCCCTATTGGCCTTCTACCAGCCACTCTCCCCAGCGCCCAGACCCATACCAAGCTGCACTTGACCTGCGTCAGTAGCCCATTTCACAGATGAGGAAACAGAGGCTCAGAAGTAAAAATCATCCCCTCTGTTGTAGGAGTGATAGGCTTAATATTTCATCCCAGGTAAGACTGACTTTCTACTGCATGAATAGAGGATGAGGGTTGTATTGTGAACCTACTGGGCTCAGCTCATGAAGAGGGGGCTTCCCTGGGGATGCAGTCAAGTCAAGGGGCATGGCAGGGCCTCAGCATGCATGTGCTGCCAGAAAAAAGGCCCAGGGCAGGTCCTCTCCCCTCACCACTGGAAAGGCTGCCAGATAGAACAGAAGGGATGTCAGGGCTGGGGTCAGTGTGTGCTTCAACCCCAAGTCTCTTGTGGCCTCAGGAAGATTCCAGCCTCTGTGGGATCAGGTTTCTCACCAGGGACCTGTAGGTGGAGGGGGGCCTGAATGAGTGTATGAGGGAACAGACATGAAATAGGGCCCCTGGGTGCTTGACCAGTCACTGCCCTGACACTGTGCCCAGGCAGTCATCCCGGGAGACTGGCTGATCAGCACAGTCCACACAGCTTTGCCTGGTGAGGCAGGCATACACCACACAGCATGGAGGCCATGGGCGGACCCACAGGCAGCCACTGTCTGGCCACGAGGTGACAGCAGGGGCTCCATCCTCAGGACTACTGTAAGTCCTGCACAGGAACAGCCCAGGGAAGGTCCAGTGAGGATGTTTCCTTGGTCCCTCAACAGCCAGACCCCAGACTTCTTTGGGGGCAGGATGGCCCAGGAGCCTGCCCATCAGAAGCTCAAGTGGCTTTCATCAGTGGGCAGCCTCTTACCCTGGTTACATTCTTCCCCTACACTCCTCCCACCCTTCCCTCACCACAGCAACTGCTCCCAGGTGTGGAGAGTGTCCCTGGAACCAGATGTGAACAAATACTTACTGTAGTTGTTGAGTTTCTTGGGTTTCTTATCAGGTGGCCAAGGGCACATTCCAGAGTGTGGTCTAGGAAAACTGCTCCAGTGTTAACTTTACTCACACAGTCAAAATATTTTTGAACCATGCATGTAAGTGTTCACATACCAAGCAAGTCTCTGCAAAACCAGGTGGTGTCCCAGTTTAATTCAGTCCAGACACTCAGTTCAGTTCAGTTCAGTTCAGTCACTCAGTCATGTCCGACTCTTTGCAATCCCATGGACTGCAGCACACCAGGCCTCCCTGTCCATCACCAACTGCCAGAGTTTACTCAAACTCATGTCCATTGAGTCAGTGATGCCATCCAACCATCTCATCCTGTCGTCCCCTTCTCCTCCCACCTTCAATCTTTCCAAGCATCAGGGTCTTTTCAAATGAGTCAGTTCTTCATATCAGGTGGCCAACATATTAGAGTTTCAGCTTCAACATCGGTCCTTCCAATGAATATTCAGGACTGATTTCCTTAAGGATGGACTGGTTGAATCTCCTTGCTGTCCAAGGGACTTCAAGAGTCTTCTCCAACACCACAATTCAAAAGCATCAATTCTTCAGCTCTCAGCTGTCTTTATAGTCCAACTCTCACATCCATACATGACTATTGGAAAAACTATAGCCTTGACTAGATGGATCTTTGTTGGAAAAGTAATGTCTTTGTTTTTTAATATGCTGTCTAGGTTGGTCATAACTTTTCTTCCAAGGAGTAAGCATCTTTTAATTTCAAGGCTGTAGTCATCATCTGCAGTGATTTTGGAGCCCCAAAAAATAAAGTTCTGACACTATCTACCCATCATTCCATTCCACTAGGCAGGGGCTCAGTCTCACTGAACTGCCCCTCCCTCTTCAGAGGACAGTTGCAAGACCAGACTGTCCCCATGGTGCTGACACACTGCCTACAAATTGACGTGCCCACAACTCCTTCCTTGGGTTGGATGATTTGCCAGAAGGCTGGCAGAACTCAAGGAATGCAAGCTGAATCCCATACTTCTGGGATTTTTATGGAGGTGTGACTGAATATTAATTCCATTTCCAGTCCCTCTCTCCTCGGGAGAATAGAGGATAGGGCCAAAACTTCCAAGCTTTTAATCATGGCTTGGTTTTTCTGGTATAAGCAGCACAGTCTTGGAGCCCACTCAGATTCACTTCATTAGAAGACAAATCTCTCCTATCACTCAGGAAATTCCAAGGGATTTAGGAGCTCCATCTCAGGAACAAGGAGCAGGGTCCAATCCATATATTACTCAGCTGTGTCCTCCACAGCTCCCCATCCTCACCTCAGGAGTGGGCATCCCACGAGAACCAGGCTGGCTGCTCTTGCTCACCTTTGTCTGCCCCCACCCACAGCCTCTGAGGCTGGTACATCGGTCCCTTTTGCCACACCAGTCAAGGTGGGGAAGAGGCTGAGGTGGACGTGGCCTGATCAGCTGCATCTGCCCCACACAGATGATCTTGACCCCATGCCACTGCAGCCTCCACCATGGGCCTCCAGCCTGCATGTGGGCTCCCACGCCCCAGCCAGTGTGTCCTTCAGAAGCACAGGGCTTGCTTTTCCTCCTGAACTGAGCTCTCATCTCAGGAGCTGCTGCTGGGGCAGACTCAGCCACCCTGGAACATCCTCCCAGGTGCCAAGACTGGCCCTGCAGGTGGAGAGGGGCAACCACTTGGGGCAGAGGCTGGCTTCTTCTGTCTAGGATTTCCAGGAGTTGAGATGCATAGAGCCTCTGGATTGTGGCTCTATGGTGGTAATGCCTGGGGAGAGAGGAGATCAGTGAGAAAAGATGGGGAGGGGTTTCAGCTCTCTGGGGAGCAAGGCTCAAGTTCTGGCTTTGGCCGAGGGAGATGGGGTGACCCAGATGGGCTTGGGGAGACCCAAGTTTAGGAGGCCCAGGTTAGGGTAAAGAGACACAGACATGGAGGTAAAACCATGCCCACTGGCCATGGTCCCATGCAGCAAGGCCTTCAAAGGGTGAATGGACCACAGGAGCCATCTGTGTTTTGACAGTCACCAGAGACAGTGTGCAATTTGGGGTGTGGAAGCAAAGCAATGCCATGCCCTTTTCACACTCACAGAAGGGTGCAAGTTCTCACAAATGCTGGCGTCCCCTCTGGCTCACCAGGCTGTGGGCAGCAGCTCCTGCCAGACCCTCACTAACTTTGGGCCAGAGGGTTCTCCCCCAGAGAAGGGCACCAGTTTTGCCCACAGGATGCCAATCATACACATTGGAGCTTTGGGTTCCAGCTGGTCCCAGAAATTCCAGTGGATTCCTGCTCCCCTTGCTTCCCCCCTGCACACCCATTTCCTCCCTACCCACTGACTGTAGGCTTCCACTCGAGGGGCACAGACACGAGCCTTACAAATGCTGATCACCCAGCTTCAACCAGGCAGGATCACACACCTAAAATCAGCCCTGATCCCCTCAAGTGGTTCTGGTCACTGTCTGCCCCTCCCTCCACCTGCCACAAAGCCCCAGCAGACTCCAGTGTGCCTGAAGTCCTAAGCCCTGAAGTGAGAGGCTGCCTGATAAGTGCAGCTCAGACACATAATTACTGTGCAACCTGGAGCAAGTTGCTAACCCTCTCTGTATTTCAGTTCCCTGTGAAACAGGGATAATAGTAACACTCCCCTTATAGGGCAATTGTGAGAATTAAGATAGACAATGGATCTAAAGGAAATGTTCCATATGTGTTAGCTACATAATTACTTGGGCTTCCCAGGTGGCGCTAGTGGTAAAGAACCAGCCTACCAGTGCAGGAGACAGAAGAGACACGGGTTCAATCCCTGGGTTGGGAAGATCCCCTAGAAAAGGGCATGACAAGCCTCTCCAGTCTTCTTGCCTGTAAAATCAGTCCATAGGGTTGCAGAGTTGGACACAACTGAAGCAACTTAGCACACATGCAAACTATTCCTTACCTTTACCTGATGTAACAGTCTTCTCCTAAGACCCCAGTAGGGCCTGGAGTTGGTAACTGACCCAGGTTGAAAAGCCTGTGTGGAGGGGCCTCTGTTTCCAGTGTCTGCTGTCTCTTGGAGAGTTCCTTTTCTGACTCACAGAGGCAAATGCCTCCTGAGAGTCTGGGAATTCAAGCTGAAGCTCCAGGCTGAAGGCGCTCTCTTATGGCTCTGGCAGAAAATTTGTCCTTACGAGCAATGGCCCCGGACCAGCTTCCTCTTTCTGTAAGGAGAGTTGACAGCCAGCTGGGGGGTGTTTTCTTTTGCCCACAGTATGGTCTGTTCATTCTGCAGCTCCCAGCAAGAACATTGCCTTTTCCAAATTGTGCATGCTTTTCAGTGAGTGCACAGGCCTTCCAGCTGTTGAGCAGAGGAGGAAAAGAGCCATAATGACTTTACTTCCCTAGTCTAACTGTGATTAGAAACTTTTCTAAACATGTTAAGAAACTGAAGGCGCTTTTGGCAAAAAAAAAAAAAATACCAGCAGCCTGAGGTGTTGGGCAAAGTCACCCAGCGGCAAAGCAGAGGTGATCAGATGGCCTGCGGGTTGGGGGCTCATTTCCAGCCTGCTCTGCCCAGACCCCACAGGTGACCACAGGCCCTCTAATCAGGCAGTTCCAGCAGGGGTAGGTGTCAGGAAGTACCAAAGTCACCTGACTGTACTCCTGGGCCCCTAGACATTCACGCTAGCACTTGTCTGGGTCTGCCACATGGGCAGGGACTGGTGAGGGACAGGGTGGCAGCTGGAAGGGATGCCTCCTTTCTCTGGACCCTGCTTAAGTCTGAGTTCTTGCTAATAAACACAGCTCAGGGGGCTTTCGACTTGGAATAGATGCCTGTTTCGTGGGCTTTCCCAGCACATGTGGCTCCACCCTGAGCTGGGCTGGGTGTCTCCAGGACTGGCAGAGAATAGCTGGGGCTATCCTTGGACCCTGACCACCAGGCATCTCAACCCTTGGCCCCGACCTCAAAGTCCCTCAGAAGAACCTGGTAGAGCTACACAGCCCTGGCCTGGAGTCCCAGCCCCCTACTTTGCACTTGCTGCATTTTCAAACAGGGACAGCATATCAGTCACAAACAGTTGGGAGGTGCATGGGAAAAGATGGTGTTGAGTGTGTGCATTGATTTGTTCAACACCTGTGTGACCTCCGGGGAGGAGAAAGGGGCCGGAAGTTGAATTAATCATCAATGACCAGAGACATTATCAATTATGCCTATGTAAGAAGGCTATGGTTTTTCCTGTGGTCATGTATGGATGTGAGAGTTGGACTGTGAAGAAGGCTGAGTGCCAAAGAATTGATGCTTTTGAACTGTGGTGCTGGAGAAGACTCTTGAGAGTCCCTTGGACTGCAAGGAGATCCAACCAGTCCATTCTAAAGGAGATCAGCCCTGGGATTTCTTTGGAAGGAATGATGCTAAAGCTGAAACTCCAGTACTTTGGCCACCTCATGAGAAGAGTTGACTCATTGGAAAAGACTCTGATGCTGGGAGGGATTGGGGGCAAGAGGAGAAGGGGACGACAGAGGATGAGATGGCTGGATGGCATCATTGACTCGATGGATGTGGGTCTGAGTGAGCCCTGCGAGTTGGTGATGGATAGGGAGGCCTGGTGTGCTGCGATTCATGGGGTCGCAGAGTCAGGCACGACTGAGCGACTGACCTGAACTGCATGAAGTTTCCAAAAAACAAATCACTGAAGGATGAGGTTCAGAGTTTCTGGTTTGGTGAACCATCTGGGGCTCTGCGCCCAGAGAGGCCAAGGGACCACCCTCCTCCTTCCCATCTGCATCGTGTGCACCCCCCACCTGGCTGCTCCTGAGCTGTCTCCTTTTATAATAAACTGGTTTCTAGTAAGTATTGTTTTCCTGAGTTCTTGAAGACACTCTAGCAAATGGTTGAACTTGAGGAGAAGGTCTTAGAAACCTTTGATTTACAAATGTTTGGTCAGAGTCACAGGTAACAGCCAGACTTACGACTGAGGTCTGAAGCAGCAGAAAGTCTTATGGGACTGAGCCCTTGACCTGCATAGAGTCCTCACTAACTGCAGGTAGATGATATCAGAATTGAATTAAATTGTAGACACTCAGCTGGAGCTACAGAGAATTGGTGGTTGGTTAGAAAATCCCACACATTGGATGACTGGCATGGAGTGTTGTGTGTCAGAAGAAGGCAAAGGAGTAGCAGAGCTCTTTCCTTTCACTGCCCAAAGGTGGTCTGCTACTGCTGCCCCAGAGGGATTCATTCTTTCCTTCTACAAAACCAACCCCAGTGTTCTCCACATAGGAAGCCTAGGACAGCTTCTAATAAGGCTCTTTGCATTCAATATTCTGCATGTCTGTGATGAGGACTGCTGCCCAGGACAGTATAGGAGATGAGGGGCTTGCATGGAACAGGGAGTCACCAAAAATGTTTACAGAATAACGAAGACATTCACATCAATGGATTCTGATTCTGAGTATGTGAGGCTGTGTTTAGTTCCCTGAGCCCTAGATCAAACACTGTGGAATTTTCCAGCTTTCCTGAGGGGAATGAAGGGCAAGGCCTAGAAGCAACCTTGTTCTGGCACTGACTTAGCATTCAGGTCACTGAAAAGGCAGCAGCAACCCTGGAGGCCCAAGGAGGAGGCAGCAGAGCCCAGCCAGGGGCAGATCACAGACATGGAACCAGGGCCATGATCATCGACTCCCACTAGAAAGTTCTGATGCTGATCTGGGAGGCTCCTGATCCTGCTTCATAAAGTGACCTCCTGTCCAGTCTTAACAAAGTGCCTCTGACTCCTGCATGCCACACAAGACAAGGTTTGGAACAGGAATACAAGGTGTGTGTACCCTCTGCCATCTTACTTTCAACTTTTTAAACCCCTGGGGTAGGTTTTAGGTGTATCTCTTATAAGCAGCATACAGTGGTTTTCTCTTTTTAAAAATCTAGTGTCTTTTAACTGGAACATTTAATCCATTTGCATTTAATGTAATAAATTACGTTCTTTCTTCTGTTATATATATTCTTATTTTTAGTTGTTACCCTGAAAATTATAACATACCTTTTAAAATCATCAAAACATAATGTTAACTGATAACATTACTCTCCTCCTAGATAATGAAGGATCTTAGAACTTAAACTCCATTTACTCTTCTGCCAACAGTATCTATCATTGTCACGGGTGTGAATTCTTCAGTGTTTTAAATGCCTCAGACCATACTATTCTTGTTTTATGTAGTTCGTATTCATGTAGACGCACTCGTGCCCTTCCCACTGCCTTTCATTCCTTTCTGCATCTCTACTTGGGGTGATTTTTTTCCTGTCAGATAGCAATTTCTGAATTTCCTATAGTGTATGCTTGCTAGAGGAGAATTTTTATTTTTGTGTATCTGATGATGTCTTTATTTCACTACCATTCTTAAAAGAATGCTTTTAACTGGCATAGAATTCCAAGTTGACACTTATATTCTTTCAGTACACTCTACTGTCTTCCCGTGTTCACTACTGCTGTTGAGAAATCTGTCACTTTAATTCCTGAAGGTCATCGATGTATTTTTTTCTGCTTTCTTTTAATGTCTGTTCTCTGCTTGGTTTTCTTAAGTTTCTCTATGATGTGTATATGATTTTCTTTTTGTTTATCCTGCTTCATACTGATTAAACTTCCTGAATATGATTCACATTATTAATGAATTTTGGTAAATTCTGCCTTTATTTCTTCGAATATTGCTTCTGTCCCATCTCCCCCTCTTTCTTTCTGCTAGTCCAGTAAAATGTTCATCCTACCTTCTTATTGTATCATCTTCTGTAATTTCCATTTTCTTGCCTCTCTGTTATATTAGTTTGGAAAGTCTTTTTGTTGTCGTTCTCTTTTTCCTCTGTATCTTAAGTCTTTTCTCTCACAGCAATTTAATTTTCAGCTGTTTTTTTCTGTCCCTGGTTCATCTTGTTGCTCTTGGTCAGTTTAGATACAGGGAACTGAGTCATCCTTACTTCTCAACTTGTGGTACACAGAGTGCCACCAGTATGGTAAGAACCTTCTCTTATTTATTTTAAATTATTAGAAATTATTTTAAGTTATTTGTCCCTTTCCCTTGAATACTTACTCTCCTTCCCTCAGTTTGTAGGCAACTGATAGCATATATTTAAAATATGTTCTCTTTCAGTTCAGTTCAGTCGCTCAGTCATATCCGACTCTTTGTGACCCCATGAATCGCAGCATGCAAGGCCTCCCTGTCCATCCCCAGCTCCCAGAGTTCACCCAAACTCATGTGCATTGAGTCGGTGATGCCATCCAACCATCTCATCCTCTGTTGTCCACTTCTCCTAACTGCCCCCAAACCCTCCCAGCATCAGGGTCTTTTCCAATGAGTCAGTTCTTCTCATGAGGTGGCCAAAGTACTGGAGTTTCAGCCTCAGCATCAGTCCTTCCAATGAACACCCAGGACTGGTCTCCTTTAGAATGGACTGGTTGGATGTCCTTGCAGTCCAAGGGACTCTCAAGAGTCTTCTCCAGCAGCACAGTTCAAAAGCATCAATTCTTCAGCACTCAGCTTTCTTCACAGTCCAACTCTCACATCCATACATGACCACAGGAAAAATCATAGCCTTGACTAGACGGACCTTTGTTGGCAAAGTAGTGTCTCTGCTTTTGAATATGTTATCTAGGTTGGTCATAACTTTTCTTCCAAGGAGTAAGTGTCTTTTAATTTCATGGCTGCAATCACCATCTGCAGTGATTTTGGAGCCCCCAAAAATAAAGTCTGACACTGTTTCCACTGTTTCCCCATCTATTTCCCATGAAGTGATGGGACCAGATGCCATGATCCTCGTTTTCTGAATGTTGAGCTTTAAGCCAACTTTTTCACTCTCCACTTTCACTTTCATCAAGAGGCTTTTTAGTTCCTCTTCACTTTCTGCCATAAGGGTGGTGTCATTGCATATCTGAGGTTATTGATATTTCTCCGGCAATCTTGATTCCAGCTTGTGCTTCTTCCATCCAGTAAAAGTTTGTAGATTTACAAAAACAGATTTGGTGAGTGTCAAAGAGATTCAATGCACTAGTAGAGTAATTTCATTTAGTTATATTCCTCAGTTACTGACATTACAAATTTGTGCTTTGAAGATATTGTCTATTTCACATAGTATTTATTTACTCCATATATTTATTTTCCATATATTTTTCCAAAAAGTGAAATAAATATTTCATTTATTGGAGAAATATATTATTAACTAAAATTAAATATATGGAGTAAAGGAAATCTATGTAGGGAGAAGACCAAAGGCCTTGTAATATCTATGATCCCAACAGAGACACACACATGTATATGTATTTATATGTATTATTCTATGTGTGCATACGTAGCACTGAGTTTACTGAGTTTCACTGAGATACAATCCACATCCATATAATGTGCCTTTTTAAAGTGCACAAGTCAGTATTTCTGGTATATTCACAAAGTTGTGCAATTGTCATCACCCTCTAATTTTCAACTTCCCCAAATGAACCACTTCTTTCTTCTCTCCGCAGTTCCTGGCATTGATTTGTCTATCTATCTCTCTAGATTTCAGCAGCCAGTTCTGCTGCTGCTGCTGTTGCTAAGTCGCTTCAGTCGTGTCCAACTCTGTGCGACCCCATAGACGGCAGCCCACCAGGCTCCCCCATCCCTAGGATTCTCCAGGCAAGAACACTGGAGTGGGTTGCCATTTCCTTCTCCAATGCATGAAAGTTCTGAGTACTTCACATAAATGGAATCCTGCAGTGTATTGTCTTGTGTGACTAACCGGCTTCTTCCACTTAGATAATGTTTTCAGGATGTGTCTATTTTGTAGCTTGCCTCAGCGCCGTCCCTTTCTATTTCTGGTGGTTCTCCAGTGTTTGGACACACCGTGTTTCCTGATGTGCTCATCGGCTCATGGATGTTGGCTCATTTCCATCCTTTGGCAATGTTGACTAACGCTGCTGTGAACATTTGGGTACAAGTTTCTGTGAGGATATGTTTTCATTTTCCTTGGGTATAGCTCCAGGAGTAAAACTGCTGGCCAAATGGTAGGTCTGTGTTTACTATTTTCAGGAACTGCCCAGCATCTTCTCTGGACATGATCCACAGGGAGCAGGTTTGCTCTGAATGGAGCTCTGCTACGGTTTCCAACTTCAGGAGGGCCCCCAGCAGGAATAAGAGTAGTGGGGACTAGGAGCAAGTTAAGGTCTTGGAAAAAGGGCTATCAGAGTAAACCCTTGAGGCAAAACAAACCTGAGAGCTGAGAGACACCAGGGAGAAACATGTTCCAAATCTTTAAGAAAATGGCTAGGAATTTGGGGTTATGATTCTAATCCATTGCTCTCGATCTTTCTTTGAACCCATGCACTCCCATTGGAAATGGAGTCTCAGTGTGGCTTGCAGTACGTCATCTGAAAGCAGAGAAGTGGGTGTGTCCACGTGGGTGTGTGTGAGGGGGCAGCAGTTGAGAAAGTTCTACTGGAGGACTGTCCCCACTTGCTTGAGTGGTGTTCTCCTATCTAGTGGAGAATTACAGTGGGACTTGAGATTCTTCACAGAAACACCCAGACCTCCTCTCTCTTGGGGACGACATGGAGAAGTCTGCTTGGTGCTGCCCTCTACCTCAGCCTTCTGCTTCTCTCTCTGCCCTCCTCCTCCTTCTCAGGTTCCAGCCTAACCCAAGCATGTTATAGTGGCATTGCCCTCACAAGCAGGGACTTCTGCCAACGAGGCATTGTCTGTCAGGTGCCATCATGTTCAAGCTCCATCAGACTTTTACTTTTCTTCCAATGGTCTGAGTTGATGTTTGTTATTTGCAGTTATGAATCCATGCCTAAAACAGTAGCCATCTCTGTGTGTGAGTCTCCAGGTGGGCAGATGAGTGCAAGTTTGTTACATGCATAAACATGGATGTGACAGAATGTTCTTTCACAATGGCTCATGTGTATGTGGGTGGAAGGGGTAGGGTTTCTCAAGGTGTGGGAGTGAGCCTGGGGGCTTTGAAGGGAGGGGGAAAAGGAGACTTCCTGTGCATCAACCAAGGGAGTCCAAATCCCAGGTTCAAGGGCCAGGGAGGTGCCATGAGGCACTCTCCCTCATTACTGGCCCTGTCTGGGTGTGGTCAGCTTCCACCACCATTGTCAGTCACATCCTCTCCTTGGCAGTGAGCTTATGCTGGTGGAGGTTGGGTGTGTCAGGATATAGCTAAGACCTGACCTCATGCTCTGCCTCTCAGCTCCTTCCCCCAGAGCCTGACTAGACCTGTCCTCTTCAAACATCAGATCTTTTCTTCTACCCACTTTTCAGATTCAAAGAATGCTCTTAGTACTTCTGCTGGTCTTCACTGTGAAACTCATGATGGGATGTGGTTCATGTAGGAGAAAGACTGCCACAAAGAGTCTCCCTGCACTACCATCACCCAGCAGGGTCTAGAATTCTTCAGTTAAAGACTTTAATACGTTGAACCTTGGAGGATGTGAGGTTTTCATTAAATTAAAGGGGTGGGGAAAGCTCTGGAGCAGAGAGATCCGGGTTCATGTCTGGATATTCCACTTACTCACGTGTGACCTTGGGGAACTCACTTACACTAAATTGAGATCCTAGTAATTTTCATTTGGTGTAGTTTATTGCTGTATTAAATGAGAGAAATAGATGACACATCTAGCAAGGTGTTTAGCACAGGTAGGTGCTTGATGAAGAGGCATTCCTTCCCAGTAGAATGCCGGGCTCCTGAGAAAGGTAACATCAGTCCTTTGTTGGAAATCAGCAGAAGATAATTTGTGAAAAACAGGCAAGGAAAGTACCATGGCAGAGGGGAGGCTACAAATTCTCTGTTCTAATCTTGCTAGAGGAAGCCTTCTGTCCTCCAAGCAGACTCTGAACAACATAGAGAATTTAAGAGACTTCATTTTTTCACTCATTCACTTATTCATTCTTCAAATTAACTAATAGTATTGAGTACCTACAACAAGCCAAATGCTGTACTAAGTCGGGGGGAGGTACAAAGATCACTGGGTCTCCTTGGGGTCACAGTCAGCAGTCGTTACATCCAAAACACACATGCAGATGCAATTCCTAAAGCACATGCAAATAATGTAGATTTTACTGAAGTTTTTATAAGTGAACATTAGATTATACCACACATGAAAAGCAAAATTTGTGAACATCGCTTTTAATATATTCCACTCTCTCTGGCACTTACCACATTATGCCTAGCTCCTCTCTCTCTTCACAGCTGTCCTCTTCCCATCTCCTCCTCATTCCAATGGCACCCATTTCCTGATCTCACTATTACACCCTACACCTTGTAAACAACTTTATTGAGATATAATGGACAAACCACATAATTCATCTTAGAATTGTGCAACTGTCACCATAGTCTAATTCTACATTTTCTTTCCTTCCCACTCTCCAGAACACCATAGTCTTTAGTGTTTCTCCAAATGCCCACCCCACTCCTCAGTCCTAGGAACAACCAATCTACTTTCTGTCTCTTTGGATTTCCCTATTCTGGACATTTCATGTATGGATCATATAATATGTGGTCTTTAAAAAAAATGTTAAGTTGTGGTTAACAAAAATCCCCATTAAAATTATCATCTCAACCATTTTTAAGCATATAGTTAGTGTTATCTATATCATATTGTGCAACTAATTTCTAGAAGTTTTTCAACTTGCAAAACTAAAACTCTATACCCATTGAACAACAACTCCTCATTTCCCCCTCCTCCCAGCTCCTGGCCACCATTATTCTACTTTCTATGAGTTTAACTACTCTAGGGGCCTCATATATTCATACAGTATTTATCTTTTAGTGACTGGATTATTTCACTTAGCAAAATGTCCTCAAAGGTCATCCATGTTGTTGTGTGTGACGAAATTTCCTTCCTTTTTTAAAAAATTAATTTATTTATTATAATTGGAGGATAGTTACTTTACAATATTGTTGTGGTTTTTGTCATACATTGACATGACTCAGCCATGGATGACAAAGGTTGACAAATTTTTCTTTTTTAAAATAAAATTTTTCTTTAGTCTGTAAAACTTTTTTTAAATTTTATAGTGAAGTATAATTAATTAACAATGTGTTAGTTTTAGGTGTGCAACAAAGTGATTCAGTTATACACACACATGTGTTTATCCTTTTTCCAATTTTTTCCCACTTACATTATTATAGAATACTAAGAGTTCACTGTGCTATAAAGTAGGTCCTTGTTGGATTTCTATTTTAAAAATAATAGTGTGTACATGTAAATCCCAAACTCCCAATCTACCTCTCCCCCAAACCTTCTCCCTGGTAACCATAAGTTTGTTCTCTAAGTCTATTTCCATTTTGTAAGTCAGTTCATTTGTACTGACACATTTTTTATGTGTGTGGCTTTGTTGTTGTTTTTGTTTTGTTTTTGCTGTTGCTTAGTCATGTCTAACTCTTTCTGACTCCATGGACTGCAGCATGCCAGGCTGCCCTGTCCTTCACCATCTCCTGGAGTTTGCTCAAACTCATGTCCATTGAATTGGTGATGCCATCTAATCATCTTGTCCTCTATCCTCCCCTTCTCCATCTGCCTTCAATTTTTCCCAGTATCAGGGTCTTTTCCAATGAGTCAGCTCTTTGCATCAGGTGGCCAAAGTATTGGAGCTTCAGTTCCAGCATCAGTCCTTCCAATGAATTTTCAAGTTGATTTCCTTTAGGACTGACTGGTTTGATCTTGCAGTCCAAAGGATTCTCAAGAATCTTATCCAACACCACAGTTCAAAAGCATCAGTTCTTCAGTGCTCAGCTTTCTTTTTTTTTTTTTAAATTAAAAAAATTTTATTGAAGTATAGTTGATTTACAATGTTGTATTGATTTCTGCTGTACAGCAAAGTGAGTCAATTATATATATATATATATATATATATATACATTCTTTTACATATTCTTTTCCATTATGATTTATCACAGGATATTGAATATAATTCCGTGGGCTATACAGTAGGACCTTGTTGTTTATCTATTCCACATGTAGTACTTTGCATCTACTAATCCCAAACTCCCAATCCAGCCTTCCCTCACCAAGCTCTGTCCTTCAGGCAACCACAAATCTGTTCTCTACATCTATGAATCTGTGAACCGCAGATTAGTTCATTTGTGTTATACTGCAGATTCCACACGTAAGTGATTTCGTATGGTATTTGTCTTTGTCTGTCTGACTTACTTCACTTAGTATGATCATCTCTAGGCCCATCCATGTTGCTGCTAATGGCATTCCTTCATTCTTTTTTTATGGCTGAGTAGTATGCCATTTTGTGTGTGTGTATATATGTGATCATCATCATCACCATCTTCATCCATTTATCTGTTGATGAGAATTTAGGTTGTTTCCATATCTTGGCAATTGTGAAAAGTACATTTCAGCCATTTTTAAAAACTGTAACTCACAGGCAACAAGAACCTCTCTTAACAGAAATGTGTTTTGTTCTTTCTCTGTTTTCACACAAGCCAGTGTGAGGCTAAGCATGCCTCTTTTTTGGAGGAAAAAAGAGGCTTATCAAGGGCTACAAGAAGTTGGCCACACAATCCTGCATCCTGACTTTCTTATACCTCCTCCTAATGCAACAGCAAGCATGGCACATGGACCCTCTTCCAGGACACCAGCTTAACACCTTGCTATACAAAGGGTGGTCCATGGATCAGCAGCACTGGGAGCTGTGATGCTAAATCCCAAACAGGATTGTTAACTTTCCAGCCCTATCTTTCCAGGTCAGCCAGTTTCATCAGATTTATAGTCCAACTCTCACATCCATACACAACTACTGGAAAAACCATAGCTTTGACTGTATGGACCTTTGTCAGCGATGTAACATCTCTGCTTTTTAATACGCTGCCTAGGTTTATCATAGCTTTTCTTCCAAGAAGCAAGAGTCTTTTAATTTCACAGCTGCAGTGATTTTGGAGCCCAAGAAAATCAAGTCTTTCACTGTTTCCGTTGTTTCCCCATCTATTTACCATGAAGTGATGGGACGAGATGCCATGATCTTAAAGTTTTCTGAATGTTGAGTTTTAAGCCAGGTTTTTCACTCTCCTCATTCACCTTCATCAAGAGGCCCTTTAGTTCCTTTTCACTTTCTGCCATAAGGGTGGTGTCATCTGCATATCTGAGGCTACTGATATAGTTCCCGGCAATCTTGATTCCAGCTTGTGCTTCATCCAGCCCAGCATTTCTTATGATGTACTCTGCATATAAGTTAAATAAACAGAGTGACAGTGTACAGCCTTGGTGTACTCCTTTCCCAATTTTGAACCAATCCATTGTTCCATTTTTTATATTATATGATATTTGTTTCTTTGCCTGACTTACTTCATTTAGTATGACAGCCTCTAGATCCATTCATGTTACTGAAAATGGAATTATTTCATTCTTTTTAATGGCTGAGTAACATTCCACTGTGTATATACGCTCATCTTATCCATCCATCTGTCAATGGACATTTAGGTTGCTTCTGTGTCTTCTCTATTGTAAACAGCACTGCTATGAACATTTGAGTGCATTTATCCTTTTGAATCTAGATTTTCCTCTGATATATGCCCAGGAGCAGGATTACTGGATCATAAGATAGTTTTACTTTTACTTTTTTACAGAACTTTCATACTATTCTCTACAGTGCCTGCAGCAATTTACATTCCCACCAACAGTGTAGGAGTATTCCTTTCTCTCCACACTCTCCTGAGTATTTATGTTTGTAGACTTTTGATGATGGTCATTCTGACCAGTGTGAGGTGATATCTCATTGTAGTTTTGATTTGCATTTCTGTAATAATAAGCAATGTTGAGAATCTTTCATGTGTTTGTTAGCCATCTGTATGTCTTCTTTGCAGAAATGTCTGTTTAGGTCTTTTTCCCACCCTTTAATTGGGTTGCTTTTTTTTTTATGGTATTGACTTGTATGAGCTGCTTGTATATTTGAGTCAGTTCTAATGAGGTAGATGAACCTAGAGCCTATTATACAGAATGAAGTAAGTCAGAAAGAGAAAAACAAATATTATACTAATGCATATATATGGAATCTAGAAAGATGATTCTAATGAAATTATTTGTAGAACAGCAGTGGAGACACAGACATAGGGAACAGACTTATGGCCGTGGTAGCGGGAGGAAGGACAGGGTGGGATGTATGGAGAGAATAACATGGAAACACACATTACCATATGTAAAATAGATAGCTGGTGGGAATTTGCTGTATGACTCAGGAAACTCAGACTGGGGCTCTGTAACAACCTAAAGGGGTGGGATGGGGAGGGAGGTGGGAGGGAGGTTCAAGACGGAGGGGACATTTGTACACCTATGGCTGATTCATGTTGATGTTTGGCAGAAACCAACACAATACTGTAAAGCAATTATCCTTCAATTAAAAATAATAAAGTAAAAAAAAATTCAGTCTTAAATTGAAGAAAGAAAGGATAACCACTAGACCATTCAGGTGTGACCTAAATCAAGTGGATGTGATGAATAGATTCAAGAAATTAGATCTGGTAGACAGAGTGCTTGAAGAGCTATGGATACAAGTTCATAACATAGTACAGGAGGCAGGGACCAAAACCATCCTAAAGAAAAGAAATTCAAGAAGTCAAAATGATTGTCTGAGGAAGCTTTACAAATGGCTGAGGAAAGAAGGGAAGCAAAAGGCAAGGGGGAAAGGGAAGGATATACTCAACTGAATGCAGAGTTCCAGAGAATAGCAAGGAGGGATAAGAAGGCTTCTTCAATGAACAATGCAAAGAAATAGAGAAAAACAATAGAATGGGAAGACTAGAGATCTCTTCAAGAGAACTGGAGATATCAAGGGCACATTTCATGCAAGGATGAGCACAATAAAATACAGAAACCATAAGGACCTAACAGAACAGAAGAGATTAAGAAGAGGTGGCAAGAAAAACACAGAAGTTTTTAATGACCTGGTTAACTATGATGGTGTGGTCACTCTCCTACAGCTGGATATCCTGGAGTGTGAAGTCAAGTGGGCCTTAGGAAACATTACTATGCACAAAGTCAGTGGAGATAATAGAATTCCATTTGAGCTATTTAAAATCCTAATAGTTGATGCTGTTAAAGTGCTATGTTCAGTATGTCAGCAAATTTGGAAAACTCAGCAGTGGCTACAGCACTGGAAAAGGTCAGCTTTCATTCCAATCCTGAAGAAGGGCAATGCCAAAGAATGTTCAACTACTATGCAGTTGCACTCATTTCACATGCTAGCAAGGTTATACTCAAAATTCTTCAAGCTAGGCTTCAGATGTACAAGAATCAAGAATTTCCAAAAGTACAAACTGGGTTTCAAAGAGGCAGAGGAACAAGAAATCAAATTGCCAACATTCACATTCATTGGATCATGAAGGAACCAAAGGAGTTCCATAAAAACATCTATTTCTGCTTTGTTGACTATACTAAAGCCTTTGACTATGTGGATCACAACAAACTGTGGAAAATTATTAAAGAGATGGGAATAGAGACTATCTTACCTTCCTGATAGTTCTAGAAGCAATAGTTAGAACCAGATGTGGAACAACTGACTGGCTCAAAATTGGGAGAGAAATATGACAAGGTTATATCTTGTCACCTTACTTATTTAACTTCTATGCAGAGTATATCATGTGAAATGCTGGGCTGGATGAATCACAAGCTGGAATCAAGATTGCCTGGAGAAATATCAACAACTTCAGATATCCAGATGATATCACTCTAATGCAGAAAGTGAAGAGGAACTAAAGAGACTCTTGTTGAGGGTGAAAGAGGAGAATGAAAAAGCTGATTTGAAACTTAACACTAAAAAACTAAGATCATGGCATCCAGTCCCATAACTTCATGATGAATACTAGGGGAAAAAGTGGGAACAGTGACAGATTATATTTTCTTGAGACCCAAAATCACTATGGATGGTGACTGCAGTCATGAAATTAAAAGACACTTGCTCCTTGGAAAGAAAGCTAGGACAAAACTAGACAGCATATTAAAAAAGCAGAGACATCAGTTTGTCAATGAATGTCCATGTAGTCAAAGCTATGATTTTTCCAGTAGTCATGTATGGATGTGAGAAATAGACCATAAAGGAGGCTTAGCACCAAAGAATTGATGATTTTGAATTGTGGTGCTGGAGAAGATTCTTGAGAATCCCCTGGACTGCAAGGAGATCAAACCAGTCAATCCTAAAGGAAATCAATCCTGAATATTTATTGAAAGGACTGATGCTGAAGCTGAAGCTCCAATATTTTGGCCACCTGATGCGAAGAGCCTACACAATGGAAAAGCCCCTGATGTAGGCAAGATTGAAGGCAATAGGAGAAGGGGATGACAGGGGATAAGATGTTTAGATAGCTTCACTGACTCAGTGGACAGGAATTTGAGTAAACTCAAGGAGATAGTGGAGGACAGAAGAGCCTGGTGTGCTTTTGTTCATGGAGTTACAGAGCTGGACGTGACTTAGTGACTGAACATCAACAGCAAACCTTATGGGAATTCCCTTATATATTTTCTTTTTATTTTTGCTATTGCTTTTAATATTTTTCTTTATCTTTATTTTTTGTTAATTTGATTATTATTCTCTTGGTACGTTCCTTTCTGTGTTTATCCTACCTGAGACTCTCTGTGCTTCCTGGAGTTGGGTTACTGCTTCCTTTCCTAGGTTAGGGAAGCTTTCAACAATTATCTCCTAAATATTTTCTCAGGTCCTATCTCTTTCTGTTCTTCTGGGACCCCTGTAATATGAATGTCGCTGTTTATTTGTTGTCCCTGAGGTCTCTGAGACTGTCTTCATTACCTTTTGTTCTTTTTTCTTTATTATGTTCTGCAGTAGTGATTTCGACCATTTTATCTTCCAGGCCACTTATCTGTTTTTCTGCCTCAGTTATTCTGCTATTGATTCCTTCTAACGTATTTTTTATTTCGGTTTTTGTATTCTTTTGTATTCCATCTCTGTTTGCTTGTTCTTTAATTCTTCTAGATCTTTGTTAAGCTATTTTTTATGTTCTGGATCTATGCCCGTATTCATTTTCTGAGATCTTGGATCATCTTCACTATTATTACTCTGAACTCTTTTTCTAGTGGATTGCCTATTTCCCTTTCAGTTAGTTTTTCTTCTGGGGTTATATCTTGATCCTTCATCTGGAATATATTTCTCTGCTGTCATATTTTGTTTGCCTTTCTGTGATTGCAGTCTCTATTCTGCAGGCTGCTGAGTTGTATAGTTTTTCTTGCTTCAAAGTCTGCCCTCTGGCGGATGAGGCTGTTGAAGAGGCTTGCCCAGGCTTCCTGGTGGGAATGACTGGAGCCTGCCCACTGGTGGATGCAGGTGGATCTTGTCCTTCTGATGAGCAGAGTCATGTTAAGACATGTGTTTAGCAGACAGGTGTATGCTCAGGGAGACAAAGCAGCCCACTTGTTGGTGGGTGGGGCAGCGTTCATGCCCCGTGAGCTGCTTGGCTTGAGTTGTTCTAGCACTCTAGGACAGCTAGAGTTGTTGTTTCCTTCCTTCCTGGCAAGGAAATGGCAGTCTCCAGGAGGCTCACAGCAGTGAGTACTACCCAGAGCTAGCACCACCACTGTCTTTGTCACCAGCAAGCCAGAGCCACACACCACCTCTGCAGGATCCCCTCCAGTACTAGCAGGTAGGTCTGGCCCTCTCTTTTATGAGGTCACTGCTCTTTACTCTGTGTCATAGTGCACAAACTTTACACATGACCTCAAAGAGTGGAGTTTCTGATGTTCCAGTCTTGTGGAATCCCTACAGTCAAGCCCTGCTGGCCTTTTTAGCCATGTTTCCTGGGAGCTCCACCTCTTTTTCCAGACCCCAGGCTGGGGATTCTCATGTGGGGCAGCTCAGAACTCTCACTCCTATGGGAGAATGTCTGTGGTGTAATTTTTTCCCAGTTTGTGTGTTGTCTACTCAGTGAGTATGGGATTTGATTTTGTCATGACTGTACCCCTCCTACCATCTTGCTGAGGTTTCTTCTTTATCTCTGGATGTACAGTATCTTTCCTGGTAGGTTTCAGTGTTTTCTTTCAGTGATTGTTCAGTAGTTACAGTAAGTCCCCTACATACAAATGAGCTCTGTTTTGAGAATGTGTTCATAAGTCCAATTTGTTCATAAGTTTAACAAAGTTAGCATAAGCCCCCAACTAACACAGCCACATAGTACATAAATACTGTAATAGGTTTATAATACTTTTCACACAAATAGTACATAAAAAACAAACACAAAAATTAAAGAAAACACTTTTAATCTTACAGTACAATACCTTAAAAAGTACAGTAGTACATTACCACAGCTGGTATTCAGGGACTGGCATCAAGTGAACAGGCAACAAGAGTTACTGACTGGAGGAGGAAAAGGGGGCAGGAGATGGTAGAAATGAAGATCTTAAGCAATAGGAAACAGAGGGCAAACTACAGTTTCGCTCATGCTTGACATTGATGGCCAAGTTCTGGTTCCTTGATGGATTAAGTTCTATCCACACTCTTTAAAAAATGATCCAGTGATGTCTGGGTAGAAGCTTTCTTTCTTGTCATTGATGACACAGTAGCACTGGATTGCATTCTCAATGGCTACTGCAAGCTTCCTGTCCTGTTCTCGGTTCAGGTCCTATGTCTCATAAGCTAACAGTGCCTCCTACATAATCTCCTTGCTATTTCCTACATCATGAATCTCTTCAGTTTTTCAGTTACTTCTTCCTCTTGTCTCTTTTCATCCTTTCTCTGAACATGTTCACATCTTTGAAACTTCACAACTTGAAGGTTTGTATATAGAGGACTTAACTGTAGTTTTATTTTTGATGTTTTCAGAAGAAGAGGTGAGCTTATGTTCTTCTATACTGTAATCTTGTACGCTTCTCCCTTAATCCAAAATTTCCTTCTTTTTAAAGGTTGAATTAGTATATATTAATATATAATGGAATGTGTGTATGTGTGTGTGTTAGTAGCTCAGTTGTGTCCAACTCTTTGCAACTCCATGGCCAGGCACCTCTGTCCATTGGAATTCTCCAGGCAAGAATACTGGAGTGGGTAGCCATTCCCTTCTCTGGGGAATCTTCCTGACCCAGGGATCAAACTCAGGTATCCTGGATTGCAGGCAGATTCTTCACCATCTGAGCCACCAGGGATGCCCATAATGTAATATACACATTGTGGGGAGAGAGGAAATTAGCCAAGATGGCGTATTCAGGCTCTCTTGCTCCATGTTTCATAAATAATAACTGTAACATTGATATCACTTATAGCACTGTGCATACATGTCACGAGGTGCTCGCTTAGTCACAGGTTACTTTGTGTGGTTCGCCTGTAGGAGCCCCACCATGAAGGCCCTGATTACTGCTGCATCATGGCTGTGTCTGTTGGGTCAGCCACAAGACGAGAGAATATAGCATGTCTACTGCTGCAGCTGCTGCTTCAGCCAGGAGAAAGTACTATTATGGCCACTGTGCCATCCAGGAGAGAGTTTGCATTGTGCTGGGTTATGCTATGGCTGCTGCCACAGCTGCTGCATCAGCCAGGAGAGAATAAATGTGTCTGCAGTTCCTATGGCTCCTCAAGTCTTCTTCTAGCCTCTTAGCTCGCGCCTTGCCTACCCCGAATTCAACAAACAGTGCAAACAGTGTGAACAGCAAGACAATTGGTACTATGAACAGGATCAGTGATACAATTAATGTAGTTGGCAGGATACCCATCAGGTAGAGGAGCCTGAGGCTCTACTGAATGGAGGAAGCCAGTGACCACCAGATAGTGTGTGGTACCATGTGGCTGTAATCCTCTCAGCATGGACTCCGCTGGAAGACTGGGAGGCAGTGGACGGTTAGCCAGGGAGCATTGAAAAGATGTTACAGGTGCTTTGCTGAACAAGGTGGCACTGACTGCTGCTGGCACCATGGATTTTCCTGACTGCCTTGAAGGCAAATATGTATAGTGCCCTACACAATGGTACACTGGTACACAGTATGCAGAGACACTTGGAAGAACTAGAGCAAAGTATATCAGCATTAGATCAAGATCCCCGTGGCCATGAAGAACCCAACATCTCTGACAGTGAGGTGGTAAGTGATGATAAGGGGAAACCTTGGCAACTTGGCTTCTGTGACTCTGGGACACGGGTGGGCCTGGCACCTATGGGGGTTTTGTGGGTCCTTACTGAGAGAAGTAGAGGGATGCATGTGAGATGTCATTTTGAAAGTGTGAAGACCCTGGAGGGGGACCTGAGCTGGCAGGGGTGTCCAAATAATCCGAATAGATGTTGGTCCCATCTGGATTAGGCAGATGCAACCGTGGGCTGATTTGTACGAAGACAGGCTGTGTCCTGTGATGTGCTACTACCCTCGGACTCTTGCAGATTTAGAACAGTGTGAAAGCATTTGGAATTTTGTGGGTTGGCTGTGAATGCCACAAATATCCCCTCCTTGAAGGGATGGGCCCAGTGCCTGTAGGGGGTTTTGTGGATCCTTAATAAAAAAGCCTCATGGGTGGACCTGCCTCTGTGGAGGCTTTCCTGTGATTTCTAAGGACAAACAGTGGACTGGACTTGGCCATGGAAGATAAAGGCACTCCACGTGTGGTGATTGGCTCTTCTAGCCCCATGAGGGCAAGGACTGCAACATGAGTTCCAGGTGATACCCAGCGTTGGGTTTTGTTATGTACTGGGGATGTAACTATTTGTTGCTGTAGGTACTGCTGTTGCAAGATGTAAATCCAAGGGTCAGTGTTACTCACCAGGGGAATATCACAGAAGATGGACTGCACGTAGGATGTGAGGCGAGAGACCCTGAAGGGGGGTGGAGTGTGGGGAGAGAGCGAATTGGCCAAGATGTCATGTTCAGGCTCTCTCTCTCCCCACATTTTCTAAATAATGACTGTAACAGCTGAGATCGTTTATACCACTGCGCATGTGTATCACGAGGTGCTCGCTTGGTCATGGGTTACTTCCTACAGTATGTCTGTAAGAGCTTCACCATGAAGGCCCTGATTACTGCTGCATCAAGGCTGTGTCTGTTGGGTTAGCCACAAGAGGAGAGAATATAGCATGTCTACTGCTACAGCTGCTGCATCAGCCTGGAGAAAGTACTGTTATGGCCACTGTGCCAGCCAGGAAAGAGTTTGTATTGTGCTGGGTTATGCTATGGCTACTGCCATGGCTGCTGCATCAGCCAGGAGAGAATAAATGTGTCTGCAGTTCCTGCAGCTCCTCAAGTCTCCTTCCAGCCTCTTAGCTCGTGCCTTGCCTACCCTGGTTTCAGTGATCAGTGTGAATAGTGTGAACAGTGAGACAATTGGCACTGTGAACAGAATCAGTGATATATATATATATATATATATATATGAATACACTTTCTTCATTCATTTATCTGTAAAATGACATTGAGTTGCTTCTACCTCTTGGCTATGGTGAACAGTGCTGTGCAGTGAATTTGAGTGCTTGAGAGCTAAGTTGCTTCAGTTGTGTCCAACTCTTTGCGACCCCTCCAGGCTTCTTTTCCCATGGGATTCTCTAGGCAAGAATACTGGAGCGGGTTGCCATGCCCTCCTCCAGGGGATCTTCCCAACCCAAGGATCAAGCCTGCATTTCCTGTGGCTCCAGCATTGCAGGCAGATTCTTTACACTGAGCCACTGAGGAAGGCTGTGCAATGAATATGGTTGTGCAAATATCTGTTAGAGATCCTGCTTTCAATTCTTTTAGATAAATACCCATAAGGAAGTTTATTGGATCATTTGATAATTCTATTTTTAGTTTTTTGTGTAACTTCCATACTGCTTTCCAAATGGGCTGCACCATTAAAATTCTCATCAACAGTGCACAAGAATTCCAATTTCTCCATATCTTCGCCAATGTTCTCATTATCTTCTTTTTAAAAAATGGCCATGGATGTAAGGTAATATCATATTGGGGTTTTGATTTGCATTCTCCCGATGATTATATTTCAACCACTTTCTCATATACCTGTTTGTCATCTGTATATTTCTTTTGGAAAAATGTTTATTCCATTCCTGTATCCATTTTAAAAGCAGATTGTTTTTGCTATCGAGTTGTACAGTTCTTTATATATAAATATAAGATACATAAGTTTCAAATATTTTATCCCATTTGCAGGTTGCACATTCACTCTGTTGACTGTTTCCTTTCATGCAAATAAGTTTTTAAAAATATATATATATATATTTTATTGAAGTATAGTTGACTTACAATATTTCAGGCGCACAGCAACATGATTCGGTTATACAAGTGCACATATATTATTTTTTAAATTATTTTCCATCAGAGGTTACTATAAGATATTGACTATAGTTCCCTATGCTATACAGTAAACCTTTGTTGCTTATTGCATATCTATTTTTTAATTAGAAATCTAGCATTCTATTAATACTAAGTCAAACAAATGAAATAAAAATGTCATAATTTTTTAGTTAGGCAAAAATTCATAAGTTTTATTATATCTATTTCTTTTCTACTACACTTGATAAAGGCTTGGGAAAGAACATTAAAAAAGAGATGGAGAAATTGGAGAACATAAACTAAATGAAATGGGAGCACTGAATATGAAATTTAAAAAGTGAAACTAAGTAAAAGTAAAAGATCATCATATAGTCCAGTTGTTTATAAACATGAGTGCTCATTATAAATATGTTTGGAGCTCTGGAGGAAAAAAACCAATATCTGAATTTTTATATTTTTCAAAAAATTTTCAAGATAATTTTGATATGCATCTGGATTTTGCAAAGTGATTACAGGTTTTTCTATTAGATCCTAGCTTTGGTAATATAGAGTTCTACTATTTTTCTGTTGACCAATCATGATACAATGGTATTAAGTGAGTAATATTACATAATCACGATAGTAAAAAATGTTTATCGATTTTCACAATCAATAGCCAGACCAAAAAAAGAAAGATAATTACAATTGCAAGACACAATGGGATAGAATGATTAACTTAACAATATAAAATAATTACATATAATTGGGAGGTCAAGCAGAGTGATGTGGTAACTGGAAGTGCATACGTGCACATGTTTTCGTCCACCCAGCCAATCTATGTCTTTGGTGGGTGCACTTAATCCATTTATGTTTAAGGTAATGATTAAAATGTATGATTCTATTAGTGTTTTCTTAATTATTTTGGGTTTATTTTCTATAGGTTTTTCCTCCTCTTGTGTTTCCTGCCTAGAGAAATTCCTTTAGCATTTGTTTTAAAGCTGGTTTGGTGGTGCTGAATTCTCTTAACTTTTGTTTGTCTGGAAAGCTTTTGATTTCTCCATCAAACCTGAAGGAGAGTCTTGCTGGGTAGAGTATTCTTGGTTGTAGGTTCTTCCCTTTCATCACTTTAAATATATCATGCCATTCCCTTCTGGCTTGTAGAGTTTCTGTTGAGAAATCAGTTGATAGCCTGATAGGAGTTCCCTTTTATGTTATTTGTCATTTTTCCCTTGTTGCTTATAATATTTTCTCATCTGTCTTTAATTTTTGTCAGTTTGATTACTATGTGTCTTGGTGTGTTCCTACTTGAGTTTATCCTCCCTGGGATTCTCTGTGCTTCCTGGACTTGGTTGACTATTTCCTTTCCCATGTTAGGGAAGTTTTCAGCTATTATCTCTTCAAATATTTTCTCAGGTCCTTTCTCTCTCTCTTCTCCTTCTGGGACACCTATAATGTGAATGTTGGTATGTTTAAAGTTGACCCAGAGGTCTATTAGACTGTCTTTATTTCTTCTTATTCTGTTTTCTATATTCTGTTCTATGTTAGTGATTTCTACCATTCTGTCCTCCACGTCATTTATCCATTCTTCAGGCTCAGTTATTCTGCTATTGATTCCTTCTAGTGTATTATTCATCTCTGCTGCTAAGTCAACTTCAGTCGTGTCCAACTCTGCGACCCCATAGATGGCAGCCCACCAGGCTCCTCTGTCCCTGGGATTCTCTGGGCAAGAACAATGGAGTGGGCTGCCATTTCTTTCTCCAAGGCATGCATGCATGCTAAGTTGCTTCAGTCGTGTCCAACTCTGTGCGACCCTATGGACAGCAGCCCACCAGGCTCCTCTGTCCACAAGTTTCTCCAGGCAAGAATATTGGAGTGGGTTGACCCTTTCCAGGCCTGTGGCCACGGCTGAGTTTTCCAAATTTGCTGGCATACTGAGTGCAGCATTTTCACAGCATCATCTTTTAGGCTTGAAATAGCTTAACTGGAATTCCATCACCTCCACTAGCTTTGTTCTTAGTGAAGCTTCCTAAGGTCCACATGACTTCACATTCCAGGATGTCTGGCTTTAGGTGAGTGGTCACACCATCGTGATTATCTGGGTCATGAAGATCTTTTTTGTACAGTTCTTCTGTGTATTCTTGCCACCTCTTCTTAATATCTTCTGCTTCTGTCAGGTCCATACCATTTCTGTCCTTTATTGTGCCCATCTTTGCATGAAATGTTCCCTTGATATCTCTAATTTTCTTGAAAAGATCTCTAGTCTTTCCCATTCTGTTGTTTTTCTATTTCTTTGCACTAATCACTGAGGAAGGTTTCCTTGTCTCTCTTTCCTGTTCTTTGGAACTCTGCATTCAAATGGGTATATCTTTTCTTTTCTCCTTTGTCTTTTGCTTCTCTTCTTTTCACAGCTATTTGTAAGGCCTCCTCAGACAGCCATTTTGCTTTCTTGCATTTGCTTTTCTTGGGGATGGTCCCGCTTCCTGTCTCCTGTACAATGTCAGGAACCTCCATGCATAGTTCATCAGGCACTCTGTCTACCGTATCTAGTCCCTTAAATCTATTTCTCACTTCCACTGTATAATCGTTAGGGATTTGATTTAGCTCATATCTGAATGGTCTAGTGATTTTCACTACTTTGTTCAATTTAAGTCTGAATTTGGCAATAAGGAGTTTATGATCTGAGCCACAGTCAGCTCCTGGTCTTGTTTTTGTTGACTGTATAGAGCTTCTCCATCTTTGGCTGCAAAGAATATAATCAATCTGATTTCCATCTTGACCATCTATCTGGTGGTGTCCTTGTGTAGTCTTCTCTTGTGTTGCAGGAAGAGGGTGTTTGCTATGACCAGTGCATTCTCTTGGCAACTCTATTAGCCTTTGCCCTGCTTCATTCTGTACTCCAAGGCCAAATTTGCCTGTTACTCCAGGTGTTTCTTGACTTCCAACTTTTGCATTACAGTCCCCTATAATGAAAAGAACATCTTTTTTTGTTTTGAGTTCTAGAAGGTCTTGTAGATCTTCAAAAAACTGTTAAACTTCAGTTTCTTCAGCATTACTGATTGGGGCATAGACTTGGATTAGTGTGATATTGAATGGTTTGCCTTGGAAACAGAGATCATTCTGTCGTTTTTGAGATTGCATCCAAGGACTGCATTTCGGACTCTTTTGTTGACTATGATGGCTACTCCACTTCTTCTAAGGGATTCTTGCCTACAATAATAGGTATATTGGTCATCTCCCATTCCAGTCCATTTTAGTTCGCTGATTCCTAAAATATCGACCTTCACTCTTGCCATCTTCTGTTTGTCCATTCCAATTTGCCATGATTCATGGACCTGACATTTCAGGTTCCTATGCAATATTGCTCTTTACAGCATCAGACCTTGCTTCTATCACCAGTCACATCCACAACTGGGTGTTGTTTTTGCTTTGGCTCCACCTCTTCATTCTTTTTGGAGTTATTTCTCCACTGATCTCCAGTAGCATATTGGGCACCTACCAACCTCGGGAGTTCCTCTTTCACTGTCTTATCTTTTTGCCTTTTCATACTGTTCATGGGGTTCTCAAGGCAAGAATACTGAAGTGATTTGCCATTCCCTTCTCCAGTGGACCACGTTTTGTTAGAACTCTCCACCATGACCCATCCATCTTGGGTGGTCCAACAGGGCATGGCTCATAGTTTCACTGAGTTAGACAAGGCTGTGGTCCATGTGATTAGATCGATAAGTTGGAATAAGGCAAAACCAAAGTGAGTCTGAGCTGAACCCACAGTGCCCACAGTAGGTCCAGAGACCTTCCTGTTAATAGAAATATTGAAGGACTTCCTGAGTAAGTAGATTGGCTGATGCTCACAGTTGGGTGAGGGTACTGACAGCTGAGGAAAATGCTCTTACTATCACTCTTTATATGTGTATTTTTGTCATTTTTCTTTTTTGTTTCATTCTATTGTTTCTCTTTTATAATTATTCCTTTAATATTTATTATTTTACTTACTTTTTTGTGCTTTTAATTCTAAATAAATTTACTTATTTTATTTTTTCCTATTTATTAAGTACTTTTTCATTACATTGCATCTTGCACATGTTTTAGATTTTGTATTTTTGCTATTCAACTTTCTAGTGTTTGTTTTCATTTATGGGTTTGTTCATTGGTTTGATTGCTCTCCTCTTCTTTGGTTCTTCTTTTTATTCTTTTTTTTTTTTCTCTTTTCTTTTTGTGAACGTATGTTCGTGGGTTTCTCTGTGTGTTTTTGTTTGTTTAGCTTTGCTTTTACTATTTGTCTTGGGGTTTTATCTGTCCTTTTTGGTTTGTATGTTTGTTCAATTTTTTTTCTTCTTCTTTCTTCCTCTTTCTCTTCCATACTATTTGGCTTGTGGAGTCTTCATGCTCCAGCCAAGTGTTGTACCTGAACCTCTGAGGTGGAAGACCTGAGTCCAGGATTTGATCATTAGATCACTCCCAACTTCATGGAATATTCATTGGCAAGAGCTCTCTCAGAGGCCTCCATCTCAACATCAAGACCTGGCTCCACTCAAAGTCCAGCAAGCTACAGTGCTAGATGCCTCACACCAAATAACTAGCAAAACAGGAGCACAAACTCACCCATTAGACAAGCTTCCCAAAGCAATACTAAACTCACAAACACCCCAAAACACACCGCTGCACATAGCACTGCCCTAAGAGAGACAAGATCCAGCTCTACCCATCAGAACACAGACACCAGTCCCCCCTCATCAGGAAGCCTTCACAAGACACGAGGCCAACCCCACACACTTACGGTAGACTCTACAAGTAAAGGGAACTGTGGCCTTGCAGTCTGCAGAAAAGAGACCACAAACACAATAAATTAAACAAAATGAGAAAGAGAAACATGCAGCAGATGAAGGAAAATGGTGAAAACCCACAAGACCAAACAAATAAAGAGGACAGAGACAGTATACCTGAAAAAGAATCCAGAGTAATGATAGTAAAGATGATGTAAAATCTCAGAAATGAAATGGAGGCACAGATAAATAGAATGAAGGCACGAATTCAGAGGATATTTAACAAGGACAAAGAAGAAGTAAAGAATATACAATCAGCAATAAACCACACAATAACTGAAATTAAAAATACTCTAGAGGGAACCAATAGCAGAGTAACTGAGGCAGATGAATAGATAAGCCAGTTGGAAGATAAAATGGTGGAAATAACAGAAGCAGAGCGGAATAAAGAAAAAAAGAATGAAAAGTAATGAGTCTCAGAGACACCTGGGACAACATTAAGTGCACCAATATTCAAATCATAAGGGTCCCAGAAGAAGAGAAACAGAAAGAATATGAGAAAATACTTAAGATTTTAGTGAAAAATTTCCATAACATGGTAAAGCCACTAGAGTTGAGGAAGCCCAGAGAGGTTTACAGGATAAACCCAAAGAGACACACACGAAGACACATATTAAGCAAACTAACAAAAATTAAGCACAAAGAACAAATGTTAAAAGTAGCAAGGAAAAAGCAACAAATAACATAAAAGGGAATCCTCATAAGGTTGACAGCTGAGCTTTTAGCAGAAATTCTGCAGGCCAGAAAGAAGTGATAGGATATACTGAAAGTGATGAAAGGAAAAAAAAACTACACTCAAGATTACTCTACCCAACAAGGATCTCATTCAGTTTGGAAGGAGCAATCAAACCTTTACATACAAGCAAAAGTTAAGAGAATTCAATGCCACCAAACAAGGTTTACAACAAAGGCTAAAGGAACTTTTCTAGACAGGAAACACAGCAGAAACACAAGATAAAGAAAAGACTTTTTTTTTAAAACCCAAACAATAAAGTAAATGTTTATATGATCATACATGACTGAGCAACTAAAAACATCATACATATAAATAATTACTTTAAATGTAAATGGATAAAATATTCCAACCAAAAGACACAGACTGGCTGAATGGATACTAAAATAAGACTCATATATGTGCTGTTTACAAGGCACCCACTTCAGACCTAGGGACACATACAGACTCTAAGTGAGTGATTGGAAAAAAGATATTCCATGCAAATGGAAATCCAAAGAAAGCATGAGTAGCAATACTCATATCAGATAAAATAGACTTTACAATAAATACCATTGAGAAACACAGGGAAGGATACTACATAATGATCAAAGACCAATCCAAGATGTAGATATAACAATTATAAACATACATGCACCCGACAAAAGAGTACATCAAAATATAAGGCAAATACTAACAACTGTAAAAGGGGAAACTGACAGTAACATAAGAATAGTGGGAACTTTAATACCTCAGTCATACCAAAGGACAGATCATTCAGAGAGAAAATAAGGAAATGCAAGCCTTAAATGATACATTGGACCAGATGAACCTAATCAATATCTACAAGGCATTCCACCCAAAAGAAGTAGGATGCACTTTATCTCAAGTGTACATGGAACATTCTCTAAGACAGATCACATTTGGTGTCACAAGTCAAGGCTTGGTAAATTTAAGAAAATTGAAATGGTATCAGGCAGTTTTTTGTACCACAAATGCTATGTGACTGTATATCAGTTCTAGGAGAAAATTTGTTAAAAACACAAACAAATGGAGGCTAAACAATACACTTCTAAAATACCAAGAGGTCACTGAAGAAATTAAAAAGGAAATAAAAAATATCTTGAACAAATTACAATGAAAAAACAAATACCCAAAACCTATGGGACACAGCAAAAGCAGTGTTGGAGGGAAGTTCCTAGCAATAGAAATCTACCTTAAGAAATGAGAAAAATATCAAATAAACAATCTAACCTTACACCTAGAGCAACTAGAAAAAGAAAAACAAAATTCCCAAAGGTAGTAAAAGGAAAGAAATATAAAGATCAAAGCAGAAATAAATAAAAAAGAAAACAATAGGAAAGATTAATAAAACCAAAAACTAATTCTTTGAGAAGATAAACAAATTTGAGAAACTATTAACCAGACTCATCAAAAGAAAAGGATAAAACTCAAATCATTAAAATTATAAATGAAAAATAAGTTATAGTAGATGATGCAGAAATGCAAAAGATCATTAGAGTATTATGTGCAACTAAATGCCAATAAAATGGACAACATTGAAGCAATGGACAAATTTTTAGAAAAGTATAAACTTCCAAGACTGAACAAGAAAGAAATAGAAAAAATGAACCAATCAGTCACAAGCACTGAAATAAAAACTGTGATCAAAAGTCTTCCAAAAGCCTAGGGCCAGATGGCTTCACAGGTGGTTTCTATCATATTTTTAGAGACGAGCTCACATCTATCCTGCTCAAACTCTTCCAAAAAATTTTAGATGAAGGAAAACTCTCAAACTCATGAGGTCACTATCACCCTGATAACAGAACCATACAAAGATATCACACACACACATGCACACAAAGAAAATTACAGGCCAACATCACTGAAGAACATAGATGAAAAAATGCTCAACAAAATCCTAGCAAGCAGAACACATATAATATGATCAAGTGAGGTTCATCCTAGGGATGCAAGGATTCTTCAGTATACACAAATCAATCAATGTGATGATGCATATTAACAAATTGAAACTTAAAAACAATATGACCATCTCAATAAGTTCAGAGAAACCTTTTGACAAAATTCAACACCATTTTATGATAAAATGCTCTCCAGAAAAAGGGCATAGAAGGAAACTACCTCAACATAATATAGGCCATATATGGAAAACCCACAGCAAACCTTATTCTCAATGATGAAAAACTGAAAGAATTTCCTTTTAAATCAGGAACAAGATAAGGATGCTCACTGTCACCACTGTTACTCAGTATAGTTTTGGAACTCATAACCATAGCAATCAGTGAAGAAAGAAATAAAAGGAACACAGATTATAATAGAAGAATTAAAACTCTGTTTGCAGATGACAGGATACTATACATAGAAAACCCTAAAAATGCCATGAGAAAATCACTAGAGCTAATCAATGAATAAAGCCACAGGATACAAAATTAATACACAGAAATCACTTGCATTCCTATACACTAACAATGAAAAATCAGAAAAAAGAAATTAAGGAAATATTCCCATTCACCATTTCAACAAAAAGAATAAAATACCTAGGAATATATCTACCTAAAGAGACAAAAGACCTGTATGCAGAAAACTATAAAATATTGGTGAAGAAATCAAAGACAACACAAACAGATGGAGACATACATGATGTTCTTGGATTGGAACAATCAATATTGTGAAAATAATAGTACCCAATGCAATCCTTAGATTCAATGCAATATATATTAAATCAACAGCATTTTTCATAAAACCAGAACAAAAAATTTTACAATTTCTATGGAAAAACAAAGACCCTGAATAACCAAAGCAATCTTGAGAAACAAAAATGGACCTGGAGGAATTAACCTACCTAACTTCAGACTATACTACAAGCTACAGTCATAAAAACAATATGGTAGTGGTACAACAGCAGAAATATAGACCAATAGGCAGAACACTTGATATAAATCAAGCAAAATGCTCTATGACCCACCTCCTAGAGTAATAGAAATTAAAACAAGAGTAAACAAGTGGGACCTGATTAAACTCAAAAGCTTTTGCACAGCAAAGTATAAGCAAGGTGAAAAGACAACCCTCAGAATGGGAGAAAATAATAGCAAATGAAACAACTGACAAAGGATTAATTTCTAAAATATACAAGCAGCTCATACAACTCAATACCAGAAAAACAAACAACCCAATTAAAAAGTGCGGAAAAGACCTAAACTGACATTTCTCCAGAGAAGACATACAGATGGCTAACAAACACATGAAAAGATGCTCAACATCACTCATTAGTAGAGAAATGCAAATCAAAACTACAATGACTTCACACTGCTCAGAATGGCCATCATCAAAAAGTCTACAAACAATAAATGCTGGAGAAGGTGTTGAGAAACAGGAATGCTCTTGCACTGTTGATGGGAATGTAAACTAATACAGCCACTATGGAAGATGGCATGGAGATTCCTTGAAAAACTAGGAATAAAACGACCATATGACCCAGCAATCCCACTCCTAGGCATATACCCTGAAGAAACCAAAATTGAAAGAGACACATGTATCCCATTGTTCATTGCAGCACTATTTACAATAGCTAAGCAACCTAGATGTCCACTGACAGATGAATGGATAAAGAAGTTGTGGTACATATACACAATGGAATATTACTCAGTCATAAAAAGGAACGCATTTGAGTCAGTTTTGATGAGGTGGATGAACCCAGAGCCTATTTTATGCAGAGTGAAGTGGGTCAGAAAGAGAAAGATAAACATTGTATTCTAACACATATATATGGAATCTAGAAAAATGGTACTGAAGATTTTATTTACAGGGCAAAAATGGAAAAAAAACAGACATAAGGATTAGACTTATGGATGTGGGGAGAGGGTGAGCTATATGGAAAGAGAAACGTGGAAACTTACGTTACCATATGTAAAATAGATAGCCAATGGGAATTTGCTGTATGTCTCAGGAAACTCAAACAGGGGCTCTGTATCAACCTAGAGGGGTGGGATGGGGAGAGAAATGGGAGGGAGTTTCAAAAGAAAGGGGATATATGTATACCTATGGCTAATTCATGTTGAGGTTTGACAGAAAACAGCAAAATTCTGTAAAGCAATTATCCTTAATAAAAAATAAATAATTTTTTTAAAAAAAGAATATAGACTAATAGAATAAGATAGAAACTTGAGAGATAAGCTTTTGCACTTATGGGGATCTTACCCCTGACATAGGAGGCAAGAATATACAAAGGAAAAAAGACAGCCTCTTCAATAATTCGTGCCTGGAAAACTGGACAGCTACATGTAAAAGAATGAAAGTAGAACACTTCCTAACACCATACACAAAAGCAAATTCAAAATGGATTAAAGACTTAAATGTAGGGCCAGAAACTATAAAACCCTTAGAGAAAAATATAGGCAGACCACTGCAGAAGATACATAGCAAGAACCTCTTTGAACCCACCTCCCAGAGTAATAGAAATAAAAACAAAATAAATAAATGGGGCCTAATTAAACTTAAAGGCTTTTGCACAGAAAATGAAACTATAACCAATATAAAGCAACAGCCCTCAGAATGGGAGAAAATAATTGCAAATGAAGCAACTGACAAAGGATTCATCTCCAAAATACATAACCAGCTCATGTAGCTCAAATCAAATAAATGAACAACCCAGTCAAAAAGTAGGAAAAAGACCTAAACAGACATTACTCCAAAGAAGATATACAGATGGCTAACAAACTCATGAAAAGATGTTCAACGTTGCTCATTATTAGAGAAATGCAAATCAAAACGACAATGAGGTTTCACCTCACACCAGTAGAGTGGCCATCATCAAAAAAAATCTACAAACAATAAATGCTGGAGAAGATGTGAAGGAAAAGGAACCCTCTTACACTGTTGGTGGGAATGTAAATTGATATAGCCACTATAGAGAATAGTATGGAGATTCTTTAGAAAACTAGGAATAAATCTATTATATGACCCAGAAATCCCACTTTCTGGGCATATACCCTGAGAAAACCACAATTCAAAAAGACACATGGACCCCAGTGTTCATTACAGCACTATTTCCATTAGCCAGGTCATGGAAGCAACCTAGATGTCCACTGACGAATGGATAAAGAAGTTGTGGTACATACATATTATGGAATATTGTTTTTGTTGTTTGGTTGCAAAGTAGCATCTGACTCTTGCAGCCCCATGGACTATAGCCTGCCAGGCTCCTCGGTCTGGAGGATTTCCCAGGCAAAAATACAAGAGTGGGTTGCCATCTGTTTCTCCAGAGGATCTCCTTGACCCAGGGATTGAACCTGCGTTTCCTCCATTGGCAGTCAGAATCTCTACCACTGAACCACCAAGGAAGCCCCAAATGGAATATTACTCAAGCCATAAAATGAACAAATTTCAGTCTGTTATACAGAGTGAAGTAAGTTAGAAAAGCAAATATCATATATTAATGCATATATATGGAATCTAGAAAAATGATACTGGTGAGCCTATTTAGAGGGAATAAATGGAGACACAGATGTACAGAAGGAACTTGTAGACACAGCAGGAGCAAGAGAGAGGATAATGAATGGAGAAAGTAGCATTGACATATATACTACCATGCGTAAAATAAATAACTAGTGGGAAGCTTCTATATAACACAGATAGCCCAGCACAGGGAACTCTACTCTATATTCCATATTAACCTATATGGGAAAAGAATCTAAAACAGAGTGAATTTATGCATATGTATAATTTATTCACTTTGCTGTATGCCTGAAACTAATACAGCATTGTACATCAACTATACTCCAATAAAAATTTTTAAATCACATAAAATATTTCAAAATTAATCAAGAAAGTGAAAGCCTTCTACTATGAAAACTATAAAACATAAATTAGAGAACCTAAATAAGTAGAAAACAGCTTGTGTTTAAATATTTGAACACTTTATATTGTTCAAATAGCAATACTTTTCATAATAAAGACAGATTCAATTCAATTCCTAAAATTAAATTAATAAATCTTCCAGTCCATGAACATAAGTTATCTTTCTACTTATTTGTGTCTTAAAATTTTTTCAGCAATATTTTATTGCTGAAATATTATTGAAATATTATTTCAATGTATGATTGTTTTGCCTCCTTGGTTATATTTATTCCAAAGTATTTTACTTTTATGCTAAAAATTGTTTCATTAATTTCCTGTTTGGATTGTTCATTTTTAGTGTATTTTCAAAATTTCCAAAATTTCAACTTATATTTGTTGATTTTTTAATCCTTCAACTTTGCTGAATTAATTTATTAGCTCTAGCAGTTTTTTTTGTGGGTCTTCAGAATTTTTTATTTTTAAAATCATTTTGTCTGCCCAGCGACCCCATGGACTGCAGCCCACCAGGCTCCTCCGTCCATGGGATTTTCCAGGCAAGAGTACTGGAATGGGGTGCCATTGCCTTCTCCGAAAGGCTTCTGGGTGTTATCAAATGTTTTTTCTGCTTGAGTTGAGATGATCACATGCGCTTTTCCTTCAGCTTATTAATGGCATAGTATTACATATTTTGTTTTTCATATATTGAACCATCCTTGTACTTTAGGAACAAAACTCACCTGGTCTTGATGTGTGTAATCCTTTTACTGTGCTGTTGAGTTCAGTTTGCCACTATTCTGTTGAGAATTTTTGTATCATATATTCATAAGAAATAGTAGTTTTCTTGTAGTGTCTTTGTCTGGCTTTGGTATCAGGACAGTGTTGGCCTCATGGAATGAGTTACAAACTGTTCCCATCTCTTCAAAGGTTTGTAAGAGTTTCAGGGTGATTGATGTTAAATCTTCCTTGAACATTTGATGGCATTCACCAGTTAAGTCATCTTGTCCTGAGCCTTTTGTTATTGAGAGGTTTTTTAAAAATTACTGACTCAGTCTCTTTGCTAGTTATAGATCTATTCTCCTCAGATTTTTAATTTCTTCATGATTCGTTTCTGATAGATGCATTTTGTCTACTTTTTTCATTAGAACTCTCAGGATATTAATCACTCATTTTATAATCTTTAATGTGATAATTCCAATACCTGTGACTAGTTCTGGCAATATTTTGTTCCTCAGACATTGTCTCCTTTTGCCTTTAGCAAATAGTTTTCGCCTGAAAGTCAGAGGTTGTATAGGGTAACAGGTAGTGAAGTAAATAGGTTTTTAGTGTGTGGGTTTATGTTAATCTGACTAAGAGGCGGACTATTTCCTTATTTCTTATATAAGCACCAGAGGCTTTGTATTACTGTAATGGGCTTATTTTCCCTCGCTCTGTTTCTCTGTGGCTCCCCTTTCTTCTGATCTTTAGTGAGTCTTTGCCTCATAGCTCTTTTAGTTTTCATCCACAGTTCTTATTACTGAGGCTTTTTAGTGTGGAGATAGGTTTAGTTGGAAGTGGGAGAATGTGCCCTTATCTTCTGAGCTTCTAATCAGTCTCAATCTTTTGTAGACCTGTGATGCCAGGGTGGGGTAAAGCCTTCTGAAACGTTAGTTCCTTCTGGCTCACCATTTCTGGTTTTTATTTTGGAATCCTCTTCTGGTTAACTATCCCTTTTTTTCTGTCTTTCTATCTGTCTATGTTTTTCTTAAGTGAGACAGAAAGGCTGGAAATGTCTGGGATTGGGTAGAATTCCCTTCTTTCAGCTTGGAAAAGGCTTCAAAATATTCCCCCTAGGGGGAGATATCCCCCCTTTACATAGGCCTGTTAGGGAGAAGGATATGGAAGGTTTCACAATGGCTATTCTCTCTTTGCCAGGCCCATGAGGGGACGTTTGTCCCCACCCTGAAAATATAGAATGGTCTCTGGAAGAAAGCCATGAATGTATGGGCACCCCATTTACTGCCAAACCCCTTATACCTGCCTCCTCAGTCATAGCAGTTTATCAAAATTACTCCCTAAATGCTCCTACCAGTTCTTCATAATCTTGAAGCTTCTGCTCCAGGTCTCAATTGCCTCATTCTCTGGATGTACCTGTGTCTCCAGGCTTCAGAGAGATTATTTGCTCTGTGATCTCATTCTTTGACAGGTCAAGAAAATCATGGATTTTCAGTTTGTCCACCTTTTTCTTGTAAGGAGGAAAATGACAAATTCCAAGGCCTTACACATAATAACAAAAGAACCAACCTCTCCCCTTCCAGACATGAAGGCATGTAGTATGTTGGTATGAGCATGAAGCTCAGGCCATTAACAACACCAGGACCTTAAGATAGTTCGGCACTGGGATGGGGATATGGAAGCAGGATTCACTGGTCATTTTAAAAAAATGCATCTTTTCCTTGTTAAGTTTCATTTTCATAGTTTTGAAGAGGACTTTCAGAGAGAACATTTAGGCAAAAAAGAAGTGCAATATTGTTTGTAACAGCTAAAATGGGAAATTAACTTGAGTATCCATCAGCAGCAGAGTGTCTAAATTACTTGCCGCCTGTAGGAGACTGCTGTGCAAGCTGTTCAAGAGAGTGGAGAACCTGCATGCTGCTGATGCCTGCTAAGCCCAAGGAAGATGTCTATGATACAGTGTGCAGTGAAAAAAAAAAAAAAGGTGCAAGTCATGTGTATTTATGTCATGGGCACAGAAAGGGTCTGAGGACACATCCAATTTCAAGAAGGACAGGGAAGCTAAGGCTCTGCACTTGGCATTGTTTGGATTGCTTGTGGTGAATGGAAATTGATTTTGAATCAAAACAACAGGGGTAAGAGAGGAATTAGAAGAAACTTAGTTTTCATTGTTCTGTATTCGGTGTATCAGTCCTCACTTCATATAAATAAGCAAGTAAACAATAAAATGAAGAGCCAGGAAATGTAAGAAATACCCCCAATGTAGTTTGCAGGGTCTTCCCCAACCTCTGCTGGCCTTCACCCCCTTTTCCATTCTAGCACCTTCTGCTCTCTTCCCCGCCCTCCTGGTCCACCCAGCCACCCCACTGTCAGGCTCAGCTGCGAGGCTGCCTGGATCCCTTACAGCAGCTCCCATTTTCAAACTCAACCTCAGAAGGTTGGAAGGGCAGAAGCACAGTGCCCAGGCGCCAGGGTGAATATCAGTTCCCCCACCACTGTGTGACTCCGGGACAGCTGTGAGCTGGGGACAACTGGACTTTCTTCTCAGGATGTTACTTTACATGGGAAAAACTTTCTATAACTTCCACAGCCATGTGTGAATAGAAGGACAGGAAATTGACCAGAGTTCTGAAAGTGCCCCACACAGAATTCTTCCACACTCATCACTGGGTTAGACACCTGTCCCAGGAGCTGACTCCCAAAGTTCCCCTCTTCCTAGCAGTGGGTCATCTCAAGGACACACTTGAGACCTGTGGAGCCCGGTCAGACTGGCACTGCCTGTATCCCTCTTGCTGGGAAAGGCAGCCTGAGGAGTGGGGTACAGAAAGGGAGATGGGCTGAGGGAACCTTGGCTCACAAAACACGAGAGGAAGACCACATGGCCTCCTTCACTCTCCCAGCAAGATGTCTCGCAGACCACTGCTGAGTCTGCTACTCAGATTGCTGAAGGATAATCTCTGCGGTGCCAGCATTGCTTAAGATCCTCCACAGATTGAGAGCCACTGGGCAGGTAGGTGTGGCCCAGGTCTTTATATCTGCTTCCCTGCTGTTGGGTCACTGTACATCCTCTTTGCCATGGCCTCTGAGTCCTGGGACCACCTTGGTTCATACCCTTCCCAGTACTTCTGGGCTGGGCTGGTTCTTCCACATCTCCACGTGTCACTGTGTCATATCAAGGAAGTCTTCATCAGAAATTCAACCAAGTTAAACCCAACTCTGTTGCTCTCTAGACCCCAGGCCCACAGGCAGCAAGAAATCAGAAAACCATGCACAACTTTTTGGTATTTCATTCTTGCAGCAGTATTTACTGGGTACTCGCTCTGCTCAGGTGCAGTACAAAGTAACAGGGAGGTGTACTTCTGGCACCCAGAGGCCCCAGACATCTGTATCCTGAAAGAAGGAAGGAGTTTAGGCCTTGAGAGGGGTGTTTGCAGTGGGGGCTGCTAAGAACTGGACCCCACTTGCTGGCTGAGGATGATGTGGGCAAGTCACATCCACACCATGGCCTTGGTTTCCATGTAAGAAACCAGGAAAGCAGCTGACATGCACCACCTGCTCATGTCAAGGCCCCTAAAGCTGTCACTTGTGACAGTCCTAGGACGAAGGGTCAAGTGTGGCTTCCCAGGAATGCTGGCCCTGGCCTTCCGTGTGTCCTGTCTCAATGGGCCTGGTCAGGAGCTTTGTCATGCCCCTTTGAGCCTCCCATTTGCTGCCCTCATCCTCCCATAGCAGGCCCCAGGGAACAGTTATTAATGAGAGCTGCAGAGCATGTTCCAGCCTGAAAACAAGGCCTCGGACAATCAGGAGTGGCCCCAGCCTGTGGTCAGACCACATCTCTCTGTCTGGAATCCCTCCCTCATCACTGGGCCCATGGCACCTCTTCAAGAAACAGGTAGCGGGCTCTGCGGGAAGCCTCAGGCCAGGGGCCCTGACATTCTGCAACAGGAACAGCTCCATAGCTACCTGTAGCACACTCCCCTCTCACCTCTACGAAACAGGGCACCTCAGGCAGGATCTAATCACAGAAGACCCCGTCAAGGAGCTTGCTGTTGGTCTGCTGCCCTGAGGCTGGCCAGACAGACACCTGCCCTTCCTGCCCCACCTTTCCTTTTGTGATTCTGAATGTTTGGTGCTGTGCAAATGTTGTGATTTTTTTGAGGGGTTGGGGGATACAGCTTCATTCAAAAGTGAGCCTTCCTGAAAGAGGAAGCTAGGATGCTGGCAGCACAGAAGGTGGAAATGGCAGTGTGGAGGATCAGACAGCTTCTTCCCCAAGAGCGTCTTGCCACCCACAGATCAGTTAGAGTGCACAAATGAGGGGAAACCATTGTTTGTATGGGGTGTTTTGTGACAGGGAACACCCACTGTTCGGGGTCTCCAGGGTCTGGCCAGCCCTGGCAAGGTTGCACAGGAATGCATGGCATCTGCTGGTTCAAGGCTCTTGCTAAGATGGCTGGTCCTGATTCTGATTCCCTTAGCCCTTCAGGGCCCTTCAGCCCTTCAGCCATAAGTTATGGCTGCTCATTCTGGAGGTGGGGTGAGAATACACTACTGAGCTAACCCCTAGTCTCAAGCTTCTACCCAAGTCTCGGATTCCTCATTCACATTTATTACTCTCAATTCTTGTGCAGACTTATCAGCACAATATGTGCCCTTTACAATATGTACTATTTCCATCCCCCAAACATCCCCATGTCTGTTTAGACACCTGGGTTTAGACTGTTCATTTGTGTGTGTGTGTGAGGAAATCAGTGAGGAACATTTTTGAGAGTGCTGGCAGCTTCACAGTTGTCCTTGGCCCTGGGCCTCCCAGGACCTCTTCTGGCAGAGCTGTTGGGTTTAGGCACAGATGCCTCCATGTTAAAATGCCCCACTCTTCCTGTCTGAATACTGACACTCCCTTCCCCCCAATACTGTCCTCCAGTCTTCACATCAGGAACAAAGGATGGAGATTTGGGTCTTAGACTCTCCTGAATGTGATCCCAAGGATGCAAAACTGTTCCAAAGCTGGGGCTCTGTCATGCTGTCCTGGTAGCCCCTACTTCCTGCTGGTTGCAGAGGATCCCTTGTGATCCGAAAAGCTGCAGTGGTTTTCTGGGCACTTGCAGAGGTGGGGCCCCTCTCACTAGCTGTTGGAAGTGAGGGCCAGAATTCCTGGCAAGTGATCCCAGGCAGAGGCACACTACAAGTCCAGCTGGCCCCTCTGTGCAGCCTGCTCCATTGCCCTTGAGTTGAGCTGCAGGGGCCGGTCCTCCACAGAGACATGGGCCTGGACATTCAGCGTGGTGGGCTCCTCCCTGAGCTGACTCAGATCCAGAATGCTTCCTGGGCATCTCTGGTCCTGTGGGATGTGGAGTGGGTTGGCCAGGGAGGGCAGGCCACAGATGGCAGCCAGGTTAGGGAAGCCATTAGGCTGTTCCTGTTGCAGAATGTCAGGGCCCCTGGCCTGAGGCTTCCCGCAGAGCCCACTACCTGTGTTTTGTCTTGGGGGATGAGCAGCAGGGGACTGGCAGTCTGGGTTGATCTGTAGGGCTTCCACCTGGGCCACACAGCCTGTCAGGGTGAGTTTTGAATCCATGGTGCTTCCCCCAGGACCTGGCCTCCAGGGACCTTGGAAACACCCAAGGTTCCTAGGCAGCCTGGGCTCCTGGGAGCCAGGCCAGACAGATGGGTGTGGGACTTTGTTCTTCCTGGATGTGTTGGATCCCATGGCGGCTGCAGACCCTACAGGGGAGAATGAGCCTTCAGGGTGGCCTTGTGTCCCTCGTTCCCCAGAAACTGGCACACACTCCAGAGAGGGGTCACAGGATGAAGACTTGGTCTCCTGCTTGGCCCCGGCTAGGACCTTGCTCACTCCAGCAAGCAGGCCCTTGGGACCTGAACATGCCCACAGCTCCTTCCTGCTGGGTATAGAGCTCACAGAGATTCTACCTGCATCTAAAGCCTGGGGCCCCCTGCCATCCAGTTTCACTGGACCTAGGCCCATCTTCTCAGAGCCAGCTCCTGGTTTCTCCACCAGTCCTCCTGAGGGAGTTGCCGGCTCTCTGAGAGCTGAGGCAGGCAAGGCACGGAGCTCCGGGCCCCGGCGGAGCCAGTTGATAATGCCCATGGTGATGGCCAGCTCGGTGTCACAGAGCTTCAGCAGGCACTCTTTGCCCCTCCAAGAGCTCTGTAAGAAGCCCTGGCTGAGTAGGTCTGGGCCTGGAACAGGAGCCAGGTTCTCCTCTGCACCAACATGGAAGCTGCACATGGACAATGGGGCTCCCGGTGCCGGCCCCGATGGACTCTCGGACACGCACAAGTCATCATCCAGGCTCGGACTCCCAGGGCCCTCAGCGGGGTCATAGAAGAGCTCATAGAGGGCGTCTCCACTGTAGCTGTCCCGGGGGAAGGCGGCTGTGGGTGTGCCTGGGCTCGGGGCCTCCTTCTTGTCCTCCTCGAGGCCTGGTGAGAAGGAGTCATAGTAGCCCTCGTCGCTCGTGGACACAGACTCCGGCCGCTCACTCTTGGGGGTCCCTGTGTCTGTGGAGCTGGCTTTGGAGCTGCTGTGTGGATCCCTGCATGGGCACAGAGGGAGCTCAGCCAGCCTAGCTGCATCTGGCCTGGGCTGGTCTGTGTCTGATGCCTGGGGCCCTCCCAGCCACGGGCCTAGCAGGGCATGCTGCTGCTGCCTCACTGAGTGATTCACATGGTCCCAGAACTTGGCAAAGTCAGACATTTCATTCTGAGCAGGCGATGCCAGCTGCTCTATGCTGCCTTGGAAGGGGCCCCTGAAAGTCTTGCTGTCAGAAGCCTGTGATCTCTGGGCAGGGCTCGCCAGGCCCTCGTTCAGCTCCAGGGATGGCACTGAGCTCTCATCTGCAAAGATCTCCCCACAGCCTGTGAGTGAGTCAAAGCTCTTCAGTGAGGCCACGTCCTCACACAGGGCCCTGCAGAGGTCAAAGGAAGAGTCGGGCAGGAACTCACTGTCAGACAGGTCCTGGCACTGGCCATCCAGGCCCAGTTCCTCGCCCAAGGGGAGGAAGGCTATGCCTCGCTGCCCTCCAGTCTCTGATGGGCCCTCGGGAGAAGACAAGCCCTCCCCCTTGGTTGAGGGCAAATTCTCAGTCTTGTTTCTGCGGATGTGGAATAGGTTACGAAAGCACTTCTTGGGTCGTTTCAGGGAAATCCTCTTCCTTGGGATACTCTTGGCCACAGCTGGTACGAAGGGCATCTGGGGCACAAAGTGGCGGTAGTCAATCATGCGCTGGCTGCTGGGGGTCCCTGGGAAACTTGCGCTGCCCACCAGCTGCCCTGTAGCTGTGGCTGCCCTGTCAGCCCTGGGCACACTGTCGTGATTCTTGCTCTTCCGAACCAGTTTGAAGGTGGCGCCACAGAGAGCTGCAGGCCCTCCATTGGTGTCTGGCTGGGCTTCCCGATCAGAGCATCTGTTGTATCCTTGGGTGCTGGGACTGACCTGGGGGCCCCTCTCACTGTGGGGCAGCTGCTGCCCTCCCAGTGAGATTGCATCCTCTGTGGTCAGGGCAGTCGCTGCTGGGTCTGGAGGTTTCTCATGGTCAGTCTGCAGGCTAGATTTGATGAAGGTCTTTCCTCTCTTCAGCTCCATGCTGCAGTGTCACCGCTGCTATGGGGGAAAGCAGGAGACACTCAATATCTAGGATGGAGGCTTGTGGTTCTAGAAAACCTGACCCCATACCCCGCCCCCTGCCCCACTCACACAGGCATGGGAGCTGAGCTCTGACATCTGAGCTCGGATCCTCTGTGGAGGCAAGGGGAGGGGGAGATAGGAACAGTCCCACCCCCACACTTACTGCTCCAGCCTTTGTAGATAACTGATACTCCCAGAAGTTAAGTCACATGCTTAAAGGCACAGAGTTGGAGCCAAAATGAGAGCAGACAGGGTCTGATGTTCGTGTACTGTGATCTTGTGACTCACTAAAGAATCCTTTCAAAGCTTGTCTGGGCAAGTTAGCCTACCATATCCAGGCCTTATTGGATATACCAATAGCACCATATCCTTAGGGTATCACGGCCCTTCTGAGTGGATGAAGCAGAGAAGTCAATAAGTAAGTTGCTTCCTTCATGTAAGCAAGAAAGCTGAAAGGAAATCTGCTTCCAGGGCTGGGTGCCATGGGTCATCAGTGGAAGGGGAAGACCCATGGCCCTTCAGGATTGCTTTACCCATCAGGCAAGCAAGGCACAACTAAGCATTTCATGATGCACACAGAGCTTGAGCAGAAGAAGAGAGACAGCAATGTGGCAGAAAGCAAAAGAGAGGAGACAAGCATGAGACCAGGAATAGACAGACTGGCCATACACAGCTCGTCATGTGCTGGAGGATCAGGCAGGTGTTGTCTTTTGTGCATATCCTAACTGACAGGCATTGCTACCTGGAGTGCCATCCAGAGAAAGTTTCTGATGCCCAGTCTGAGCTCAATGGGAAAGAATGCTGGAATCGCTTATTGATGTCTTCCCTGGACTTGAGAGTGGGGAAGTGGTAAGAGTGTTAACAAGTTGATCATTGTTGGCACAGCTGGGGAGTCTGGCCTTACCCTGAGTCAATAAAGAGCTATAGAAGTCTTCTGAGGGAGCAGGTGGAAGCAATGGCATCATGAATTTGGTGGTCTGAGACCATTTATCTGATGTCTGAGTGGAGGATGGACTAAACCATGAGAGAGGTTCTGAACAGAGGGGACTCACAAGAGGCAGTAAAATGGACCAGATGTAAGGAGATAAGGTCTAGATGGAGGCTGTAACTATAAGCAAAATAAAGAGAGTAAAGCCTTACGAGCTTTCAAAGGAAGAAACATCAGGATTCAGCAACTGAAGAAAGAAAGACAAACAGTCTAGAAACCTGAGGCCTGAATACATGCCATTAGGGGGATAAACACTGAGGCCTGGATGCAAGCCGTTAGGGGGATCAAAAAAGAGGGAAAGCTGAAGTGGAGAGGATGAGAAGTGAATGAAGGCAAGGAAGTGACCTGTGAAAAGAGCTGGTTTGGGGGAGAGAAGCAGTGGTCTAGTTTAAATGTATTACCTTTGGGGTGAGTTTGGAAACCCATGAGACATGAAAAGAAGGCAGTACTGTGTCCGTAATCAAAGGATGTCACCGTCATCAGTGATTGCAGCACTCCAGGAGGAGCCAGTGAGCCCTGAGGAAAGTCAGGATGTGAAAACACAGGGTACTTGCCCCAGATAGCATATCAAAGGAATGATTTCAGTGAGCCCAGACTCTTGCATCTTCCCATACCTAGAAAAGCACCAAATTCCTTAACTTGGGATATCTGGTTTTCTTTCATTAACAATAATCATTTGACACTAATACTACCTGCCCCTTGTTGCAAATCCTCTATATAGCCTGGTTCCCACTCTCGATTCCTTGGAGCAGTTCTCTAATGGTTACTTGGGATGCTGCCTCCTGGGCTTGAAGTCCTAAAAATTTCCACTGAATAAAAGGTAACTCTTTAAAAAAAAAAAAAAACTAAAAGAAGGCAGGGGTGAAGAGCACCCCCTTAAGCCAATCCCTCCATCCTGGTTTACTGGACCTCACAGGTATCCAGCTCTCAGGCTCCATCTGTCTCACTGTCTCCACATGTCCTTGGCAGTGAGGGACTGCCAGTTGGTCTTCTGGCAGTTTGACCAGGGAGAGAGTATAGAGCTTGGGCTGATTTCTTTGGTTCTCCATAGGGAGCACCTAGATTCACTCTCCCTTAGTCCACAATCTGTGAGGAAGGAATAGAGCAGGTGTGCAAGCAAGTGACTCTGTCAGTATGCATGCCTTTCACACCCACTGCCAAAGAGGCTTACCAGCCCCCTCCAGAGAGTCTCAGAAATGCTTTAACATGAGGCCTGGGAAGTGAGTGGAGAGGCTTCCTCCCAGCCCAACTGGCAACATTAAAACCAAAGAGAATGAGAAGAGGTGGCAAAGGTGGCACTGCACAGGCTCACAGGGGCAAATGTCACCACCTCCATCCCACTCCCACCCCTTAACAATGCTTCCTCCCCAGTAGAGGAACACCTGGGACTTTTGACCAGAGGAGAGCAGAAGGAGCAGGCACCATGCAAGGGAAAGTTGCAGAACCCAGGCTTGGCTCTGGGTGTAGCCCAGTTCTTTGTGGCAGGACCCTAGACAGTGGGTCAGCTGTCTTTCTGCCTCCTATTGGGTAGCATGTAGCATGTGCCCAAGCCTTTCCAAACCCGTACCTGCAGACCCCATTCTTACTTCTCCCAATCCTTTGTAGCCCAGCCCTGATGGGTTTTGGGGCACACAGCATAGTGGTAGCCAGGCAGAATGCTTAGCCCATAAGCTTATAAGGGACATACTGCTGTAACCCCATTTAACAAAGGAGAATTTAACATCCAGAAAAATCAATGGATTGGCCCTCACACAGGTGGCAACAGAGCTAGGATTTGAACCCAAGACTGTCTGATACTAAACCTGTGTTCTTAACTGTGATAGACATTATATGAAACAACTCAATTTCCCCTTTATGGGAAATCTAAAGATTGAATAATAAATATGTTTTGTAAGAAATTTTGGAAAGTAAAATGAAAATGAAGATTAAAAGCAAAAGTATAGCTCATGCAAACTTAGAAAAATTGTAACTGAAGGTAGTATAATTTCTATGGCAAGAAATTTTGGAGATATTTATTATGATTATGCAGTTATTTTTCTTATGTTTTAGAAAAACCTTTTTCTTACTGTACTCTCAAAAATAACTTCAACCAGGCATGATAAAGATTATTTCACTGAAATTCAGTGTGTGTTCAGTCCATTCAGTTTCCATGTTAAAATGTTTTACCAGATCCTGACTCTTTGGAAATCTGCAGTCCATATGTGACATGGGTGGGAACTCCCTAAGTGGTCAAAGGATCCACTACCCAACTGGAGTCAGGCTGAGCATCTTTCTTGATAATTTTCAGGGGCACAGTGGGATTTATCTAGACACCCAGGTGCTGGCATTCTCATTTCCTGAGGGCAGAGGCCATATGTGTCCAGGTTCTCAGTTTTAAAAATGCACGTTCTGCTTTGTTGTCTTG